>NC_050575.1:236176745-236896197 GCF_011100635.1 Trichosurus vulpecula | reverse complement strand
AAGAAATATGATTATTTGCTTCCCTGGCGCGCGCGCGCGCACACACACACACACACACACACAATTAGAAGTAGCCAATTACATTTAAGAGGATGGTACATGTTAGAGGCAGACAGCAATGAAAAATGACAATTTTCTAATGAGGACAGAGACAGAAAAACAATGTTTAAAAAAACCCAGAAATTTAAAACAGACACAGACAAGAGGACCATCTTTATTTAACGTGGGAAGATTTGTACAGAATAATACAGAGTGAAGAAAGTACTGCCAAAAGAACAATATATACAGTGATTATCACAAAAGTAAATAAAATCAGTGATGATTGATCTTACTTCCACACATTCAATCAATCAAGCAACAAGCATTTATGAAGTACCTACTATGTGCCAGGCACTATCAAAGTTAAAGAATCTATCTTTCCCCATGTTTAAATGATCCATAAATTAAAAATGTGGTAAGTGACATGTACCATCAATCAGAATCATATTGTTAAGGGATTGTGCATCATATATATTTATAGAATGTACTTTGCAGAAGGCATTGTTTGGATGTCTGGGAAGACTCTATTTTGTCAAAAACAAAATGTATCCGTAAATTTATTATTAAAAAATTAAAAGTTTAAAAAATGAAGAGGGTTATCTTGTATGGGCTTCTTGATTTCATCTGATTAAAGATATTAGTAACCACTAATTTGTTTAGTATTTCTTCTTTGTATTGGTATAGTCAATAGAGATATATCCTCAAAATCAGGAAATCAACAAGCATTCTTTAAGTGCACTATCCTACACGATAGAGATACAAAGCAAAGGAAAAACACTCCCTGCTCTCAAGGTCCAAATAGCATACAAATGATTATGTACTAACAAGACACACACACACATAAATATATATATATATGTGTATATATACATATATAAATATGTATATTTTGTATATATATATGTGTGTGTGTATATACATATATATACATATATATACACATATAATTGGAGATAATCTCAGAAGGAAGGCAATAAAATTGCTCAGGACTGGGAAAGGCTTCTTATAAAAGGTGGATTTTAGCTGGGACTTGAAGGAAGCCAGGGAATCCAAGAGGCAGAGATAAGGAGGTAAGAGATAGTGTGTCCTACATGCGGAACAGCAAGGATACCAGTGCCACTGAACCAAAGAGTATATGGAGGGGAGTAAGGCATAAGATTGGAAAGGGAGGAAGGGATCAGATTATAAAAGTCTTTAAACAAACAAACAAGCAAACAAACAAACAAACAGGATTTCTTATTTGAAGTCTCAGTTTCTTCTTCTGGATTCTCATCCAGATCACATCTTTTAACCATAGATGTCCTACAATTCTTTCCTGAGCTCTCTTCTCTTTTCACTCCATACCACTTCTCTTGGTGATCTCATTGCCTCCCATGGATTTAATGATCATCTCTATGCTGGTGGTTCTCAAATCTATCTATTCTGCCCTAACCTCTCAGCTAATCTCCAGTCATATCTTTGGTTGTCTTTCAAATGTCTCAAACCAGATGTGCAGTAGAAAAATTAAATGCAACATGTCCCAAAATACTCATCTTTCCCTTTAAAACCTCTAGCCTTCCAAAATTCCCAATCATTATAGAAGGCAGCACCATTCTCACAGTCCCCCAGGTGTATAACCTGAGTGTCATCCTTGGCCCTTCACTATCTTTTCCCTCAACATACATATATGATTTGTTGCCAAGGTGTGTCAAATTTACAACTATGTCTTAGAACTATGTCAAATTTACAACTACGTCCCCTGCTCAATAAACTCCAGTAGCTCCCTATCATTTCCAGGATCAAATATAAAATCCTGTTTGGTATTCATAGTCCTTCATAATCTATCCACTCCCCTCACTCCCCGCCCCCCACCACTTTACCGTCTTTTTATATCTTACTCCTCAAATGTACTCTTTGTTTGATCCAGTAACATTGGCCTCCTTGCAGCTCCATGAACAAGACACTGCATCTATCACCTCTGGGCATTTCTCTGACTGTCCCCTGGACTGGAATGCATCTCTTCTCATTTCTGCTTCCTGGTTCTTATGTCTTTCTTCAAGTTCCAACTGAAACTCCATCTTCTGCAGAAAGCCTTTTCCAACCCTACTTAATTTCAATGTCTTCCTTCTTTAATTATTTGCTGTCTTTCATGTTGATTGTGCACTCAATGCAGCCTCTGAGGCTGAAATGCAACAGAGTGTGGATTGATTTTCTGTTATTTGTGCTAATTTTGGCCTGACTATATTAACAGAGGTTCTTCACCTCCTAGCTCTGCACCATCCCTATGTGGAACCATTGGTTACAGTGCATGAAGAAATTTTGAATGCTGTGGATAAGTTCATTTACCTTGGCAGTATACTTTCTAGGGATGTACACATAGATAGTGAGGTTGATGCACACATTGTCAGAGCTCTGAAAGAAAGTGTGGGAGAAAAGAGGAATACCAAACTAAAGGTCTACAGAGTCATTGTGCTGACTTCATTGTTGGATAACTGTGAAACCTTGACAGTCTACTGGCACTATGCCAGGAAAATTGAACAGCTTCCATTTGCATTGTCTTAGAAAGATTCTAAAGTTCATCCAGCAAGATAAAGTAGGGGACTCTGAGATCACCTCTCCAGCTGAACTGCTAAGCATTCAAACTCCATTGCAGAGAGCACAATTCCCATGGGTTGGCCATGTTTTTCAACTGCCAAATATGTGTTTGCCTAAAAGATTAATTTACGGAGAACTCACACAAGACAAACACGCTCACATGGAGGTCAGAAGAAGCGATATAAGGACGCTCTCAAGGTTTCTCTGAAGAACTCAGATATTGATTATGAGACAGGGGAGACACTGGCACAGGACCATCCAGCATGGTGCATCTGCATCAAAGAAGGTGCTGTGCCCTATGAGTCGAGCAGAATTGCTGTAGCTCAAAATAAATGTGTGATGTGCACATTTAGAAACATCTTCATCCCAAATGATCAAATGGATTATGTGAGCCCACTCTATGATAGATCCTTCCAAGCTCATATTGGTCCGATCGGCCACAGTTGTACACACTGTACTTTGACCCTGACTTCTTGATGACAACTTTTGGTTATCTTCGCACACAAAGGACAACAACAAGATTTAGCCTATATATAGCTTGTTTATTAGCCTATATATTTGCTTGTTGTCTGTCAATTAAATTAGAGTTCCCTCAGGGCAGGGACTACCTTTTGTTTCTTTTTGTATCCCTAGTATTTAGCATAGTCCCTGTCAAGTAGTAGGAACTTAATGTTTATTGACTGACTAACTGAAGTTCAAGTCCTGCTTTTGACATATCCTATCTGTGTGACTCTGAGCAAACCACTCAATCTCTTGTTGCTCTAGGCAAACCTCTAAGAATCTAAGTTGCAGAGATAAGGCTCACCTGTATTAATAGATAGAATTCGTCAACAAAGAACTCTCAGGTCCAGTCCCTATGCTTATATTATTCATACCTCTTTTTGCCGGGTTATATTATGAGCTCCTTGAGGGTAAGAATTGTTTTGTTTGCATCTCCGATGCCTAGAATATCTCCTGGCACACGGTGGATACCCAATAAATAATTGTTGGATGATTGATCAGGTTATTTTAGGTGTAAAGAAAAGGAAAATTACCATAATTTAGGATAGGGATAAGGACTAGGTTGAGATCCGGACCTGTGATTTACTGATGTAAGAACTACCAGGTAAGGAACTTTCTTCTACCTTTGCAGTTTGGGAGTCTCTGCAGATTAGAATCTTAGACTGTCACATAAAGCACAAAATTTACTATTTCTGAAAATACAATTTCTATATCATATAGTTTCCTAAGTGGGATTCAACTACAATTAATTCCTAAAGTCACTGCATCTTTGAATGTTTCATGATGTTATAGGATGAAGTCGCGATTTCATGTTCTTTGTTTTGACATGTACATTTGATTTTTTGGTTTTACTTATACATGACAATGCCAAATAACAAGATTAATTTCTTCACTCTATCATCCACATCTTAGTCTCTAATCCCACTTAATAACTATATAAGGGCTCTTTGCCCAGAATTAGGCAAAAGCCAAGGAAGCCCCCCAGATTTAGAGAAATTGGGGAAAACTGACTTCTAAGGTTTGAACAGGCTTCCCAGACAGGCAGCCCAAGTAATGACTGTTTTAAAAAAAAATCAAATTCAGGTGATTTCAATATTAGCACAGAGATTTCTTCATTTTCAGGTTGCTAGAGTCCTTTCCCAATAGAGGGAGTTGTTCAGGAGTGGATTGAGCAATAGATTTCTAGTCAAAATCCTTCTGTGATTCTCAGCCAGAGGCCCAGCTAGATGTGTGACTTCCCTACCACTCTGGAGGAGACATGCATATTGGTCAGGATTCCTTCCCAAGCAATTCCTTCAATGATAGAGGCACTCCTTTGTTTTAAAAAGTCAGACCACTGAGATGGACTCTGCTGTGGGGGTGGGCAGTCCCATTTCCAGGCAGCCAGAGGAAGGAACAAACTAAAATTTAAAGCCTTCAGTCTTCTGAGGTGGAAAAACGTTTTACTCTGAGGGTCAATGAAAGGGCAAACCAGGGATTGAGTGGGAGGCAGGAAAGGGAATCCCCTGGTGAAACTGTTTTCTTTTCTCAATTCCAAATCAACTGCTTTATTTCATATAGCTTTCATACAGGCTTCACTTGGAGGTTTTCTTTGGAAATGGTCCTAGAAGAGTTGGTAAAGTTTCACTGTTTATGTTAAACCAAGAAATTATTCCATCTCCTCTCATGGTGTAAGAATAGTACCTGTTAAAAAGATAGCTTACTGAGGTGACTGAAATAATAACTATATTAATTCCTTCTAAGTGTGAAACAAGGTCACCTTTTTGTATTTTTTTACATATCACTAAAACAGAGCTCCTCCATTCCATTCAACCAGCATTTATCAAACATCTATCACTCAGATAAACCCAAGAACAATCCCTGACCCCAAAGGTATTTGCATTCTACTGGCAGAAAACAAAATATACAAATATTAGTGAATATGAAATAATTTGGGGAGTGGAAAGTACCAATAAGTGGGAGTGGAGTGTGGGGGGTGGGGTTAATTAATTAATGATTAGACCTAGTGATTTAAAGAGGTAGAAATAAGGAGGAATAGAATTCCAGATATGAGGGACAGCCTGAGCATAAAGGCATGGAGGTGGGAAATAGAATATCAGGTATTAGAAAAAGCAAATTGTCCACTTTGGGCAAAAGTACAGGAAAGTAATTTGAGTTCTTTGATGATAACTGCATTTTACGACCATTTTGCAATCATGGAAGCAAAATTATATATTGGAAAGAGCAATGAACTTGGAGGCAGATAACTTGGGTTTAAATCCTTATGCAGTTACTAAGTACCTGCATGTCCTTGGACAAATCCCTTAATTTCTCTGGGCCTCATTTTGCTCAATTGTAGGATAAGGTGAGGTAGGATTGAACTAGATGGCCTCTAGCATATCTTCTATCTTTAATTCTATGACCCTCAATCTTATTCTTTGTATTAATAGCATGTAAAAAACCCAAACAAAACAAACTAGTGGTCTAACTGCCTTAATTGAAGGGTAGATACCTTCTATTTCCAGAATGTCATGAACAACTTTGACATAGTGTTCTCTTTCCAGAAAGAAAAGATATTAAATGGATCATTCAGATTTTGTTTACTGTTCACTTTTGTCTAGTTGAAGACATTAAGGATCAGGATGGCACTGGACCCGATCCTAAAAGAAGAGAGGGGTTTTTAAATCAATAATGATGATCTTTCTGTATAGAATGGTTCTTTCTAGATTCTTTACCAGTCAGAAGTCAACAAGCACTTATTAAGTGCTTATGATGTGTCAGGCACTGTGACAAGCTAGGAGAATGCAAATACAGGAATAAAGAGAGTCCCTGCCTTCAATGATTTTACATCCTATTAGAGGAAGATGTTACATAAGAAGAAGTTGAAAGGCAGTGTTGCAGAACACAAATACCCCAATGCTGGGGCATGGTAGAAGTCAGATATGCATCTTGGAATGAGATATGGCTCACCCTCCTCAAATTGAGAATCTAGAAAGAACCATCCAAACAGAGGGAGAAGTCAAAGAGGCAGTCTATTCCCAAAGTGAATTCCAGGACAAGAGTGAGGCTTCAGGATGAAGAGCTGTGGTGTGATAGAGGAAGTCTGGATTACAAGCCAGTGCCTTCTCTTTAACTTTGAGTCTTGGATAGTTAGATTACCAGGAAGTTAGATTTCCAAGAATCAAAAAGTTAGTGGTCTTGGTTTCAAGTCTGACTCTCCATCCACTACACCAAACTGCTTCTCACCCAGTCCAGATGCTTAAGAACTCCTCTACAATCCGATTTCAACATCATTTCACATTTTTGCCCTTTTGACTCTACTTTTTATTTAAACTAGACTACTAAAGATTCTCTGATTTTGGTTTGCCATGCCCTAACTCTAGGTCCTTGTGGAGGCTATTCTTTCTTTATAGGAAGATCATCCTTGTTGATTAAAAAAACAAAAAACAACAAAAAAAACTTCTCTCTTCTTTTAAGATCAGGTCCAGTGCCATCCTGATCCTTAATGTCTTCAACTAGCCAAAAGTGTTCTCTCCTTCTGCAAATTCTCCTAGAGCACATTATCTAGACATCTCCTTTATCACCATTACACACTACCTACATTTTTGTGTATACATGCCATTTCTTCCCTTGTTGAATGCTCAAGTAATAATTCCCCCAAAATTCTCCACGATGAAGATAAAGCAAGACCCAATGTGTTAGAAACCTTTCTCAGATCTTTTGGATATCACAAGATATCAACAGGGCATTCTCATAGTTATTCCTTATTCACTAAATGGCCAGCCCATTTTTTTTCCTTCAGATAGACAGATAGATAGAGCTCTTTATCTCTATCTATCTCTATATGATGGCATACTTACACCACTTTTTCTGATTTATTCTTCATCTATGTTCTACAGTGTGCTTATACCCAAAATATACCTCTTCTTTATGTTTTTAATTAATTTTCAACTTCAATTCTTTATAGGCGGAAATATTTATGATTCACAGCCATACAACATCTTTGGAAGATTATAACAGTTTTTTTTCATTTTTTTAAAAGTTGGGCCTTCATTTTCAAGAGATACTTGGGATCATTAAAAAAAATGTACTGGACAAGTTCTCAAAGACCATCTGGCCTATCTTCCTTTTGTTCAACCTTGGCCTAGCTCATCTTCTATTTGAAGCAACTGTTTTAGATATATTTTGATGGAGAAGATCTAAAGATTATCTAATATACTGTACATCACAATAATCTGGACAATAGAAAGATTCATCATACATTACATAAATAATTCTGGACAATGAGGTCATGGATCTCATTTAGAAAGTTCCTCTGTGTTCCAGGGATGATTAAAATCAGCATGTTACTTCCATCTAGAATGAACTGGAGAACCCAAACAGCCAGAGGGATTCCTCCTTCAGCTTGAATTCTTTATTGAACCTCTTTTTTAACAGTGTCAAATAATTTGGTAAGCAAATTATATGCCTCACTTGCTTTTAATAATCAGAATAGAATGTTGATTAAAGTGGTGTGTTTTGTCTTACAAGGTACATTGTTATAGTGGACATATATATGGAAGACACTTAGTTGGAAGCAAGAATCTAAAGTGGCATTCTAGTCTACTGAATAAATACTTTTTAATAGTCATTAAGCAATAAGGACAAAGATCTTGTTTTCTTTACAATTTCAGTCATTTATTTGATTGTAAATATGGGGTCTACTGTACAATGTTGTTTGTTAAAATAATTTTGTTCCCCTCTTGATATTCTCATAAAGGATGCTTTGAATGAACATTCAGATTATTCTCAATATATGTGTCTAGATCAGAACTAGAAATATGGGCAATAATTATTAATATTCTCTTGATCATATTTTTGATAATAATGTCTGAGATTCTTTCTACACATTTGTCATACTTCACATACTTTGAAGACCAATCCTTCCTTATTCCTAATATTGTGTCATTTTTAGCATGGCCCCTTCTGAGGATACTTTTCCCAGTCCAATTCCTATTAGCATATTTTTTATTGACATTTAAACTTCCTCCAGAAACATTCCTGTGATAGTGAAGTTAGAATACAAACATGGTGACTCCAACATCCTTTGTGGTGAAAGTTTGTTACAAAAATATGTATAGATATTTTCCATTGTTCATGTTTTATACTTTTTCTTCCATTTTCATGCCATTGAAAACTGTTGGTGTGACTTTGCCTCATTGGATCTCTCACCAAAATTTCTTTTAACTCTGATGTGGTAGGACTACATTAAGAGTCTTAGTATGCTCAGTTCTAGGTATCACATTTTAGGAAGGGCAATGATAAAATGGAAAGCAAAGTAATTGTCCAGAGGTGGAGATCCAGGATGGAGAAGGGCCAAGAGACCATACCCAAAGAGCATCAGTTGAAGGAAATAGGGATGGGGGAATGATAGCTGTCTTCAAATATTTCAAAGGGGTTAAATTTCTTCTGTTTGGCCTCAGGGTGAGAGTTACAAAGAAGCAAATTTAATCTTAGACTTATAGAAAAATTTCCTCAGAATTAGAATCAAATCAAAATAGAATAGGCTGCTTCAGAAGATAGCAGCTTTCCCCTCATTGTAGGCCTTCTAGCAAAGGCTGGTAATGACTTGTCAGACATATTGCTACAGAGATTCATTTTCATGTGTGAATTAAGCTCAATGGCCACTGAAATCCTTTTCAATATAGAAATTCTGTGATTCATACTACTTGCCTTAGTCTGTGCTCCAAAAACAGATACATTCTTGATCCTACAATTTGTTCACACAATTACATTCACAAGACATGAACTCTGTTCCTTCCCCCCCGGCCAAATATTAACTATTCTTTAAGGAGGATCCCAAGTTGTACCTCTTCCATGAAGCCTTCCTTGATCATCTATGCTCACAATATTCTCTCATTTGAACTCTGGGATTATTTATTTTCTACGTTAATCTACCAGTTCATGTATGAGCATTTAATTAGCGCTTAATATTTGCAAGGTGCTGAGCTAGGATTTGGCAATACAAAGACAAAAAGGAAACAGAAAGAAAGCCAGTCTGGCAAGATCACAATGTACTGGGAGTGGGGGAGTGATATTCAATAAGGTTGGAAAGATAGGATGAGGCTAGGTTGTATAGGACTTTAAAAGCTACAGAGAGAAATTACATTTTATCCTAGAAGCAATAGGAAGTCATTGCAGTTGACTGAGTACGAGACTAATATGGTTAAATCCTATACTTAAAGAAAATTACTTTGGCAACAGTGCTTAGGATGGACTATAGTTAGAGAGAGACTTTAGGCAAGAAAATTCATTAGGAGGCTATTGCAATAATCTAGGTGAGGGGTGAAGAAGCTTGAACTAAGGTGTACTGGATAGAAGAGGTTGGGTGAGAGAAATGTTTTAAAGGTAGAAATCACAAGATCTGGAAACTTATTGGATGTATGGGGTGAGAGAGACTGAGAAGTCCAGGGTAATGATGAAATTAGCAAACTGGGAGAATGGAAGGATGATGGTATCCTCAAAAGCACTCCTCCAGTGCTTAGCACATAATATATGTTGGTTGATTGATCGAATAGAAATAGGTAAATTTAAAAGAAAGGAGGGCTTGGGGGAAAACGAGTCTAGTTTTAGCCAAGTTGAGTTCAAGATATCTCTGAGACATCTAGTTTGAAATGTCCAATAAGCAGTTACCATTAAAAGATTAAATTTCAGTAGTTTTCTACCTAGGAGTGATAGTTAAACTTATTAGATAAAATGTAGTTGAGAGAAAGAGAGGGAGAGAGAGAGAGAGAGGTAAGAGGATTGAAGACAGAACTTTGAGAAATACCCACATTTAGAGGACATGATATATACATACATACATATATATATACATACGTATACACACACACACACACACACACACATATATATATATATATATATATATATATATATGTAGATGATGAATCAATTCAGGAAACTAAGAAAGGGTATTCAGACAGGTATGATGTAGTATAGCTTTCTCTTCTCCCTCTTCTCTTTCTCTCATTCTGTCTCTCTCTACTCTTTCTCTCTATCTCATTCTCCCTCTTTCTGTCTCCATATATGCCTGTCTATCTGTCTGTCTCTCATATACACACAGAGAATGTCCAAGAGGAAGGGTATTTCGTAGTGTCAGTGCAACCAAGATAAGTTGAGATGGAGAAAAGTTTGTCAGATTTGGCAATCACAAGATAACTGATGACTTTAGAGAGAACATTTTCTGTTATGATGTTAGAGGCTAGATTTCAAAGGTTTAAAGAATAAAAGGATGTAAAGGCAACATGTGTAAATAACTTTTTCTAGGCCTCTGGTTAAGAAAGGGAGGTAAGATATAAGATAACTCAAGGGGATGGCAAGTACTAATGAAGGATCTTTTTAGGCTGAGAGAGACATGGACATATTTGAAGGAAAGAGTTGATAGTGGTTGAAGGTGTTTTTTTTGTTGTTGTTTTTAGAGTAAGACATACTTGGGCATGTTAGAAGTCAGAAAGGCAAGATTTAATCAGTCATTTGATAGGCAGAGATTGGAAATTCATGATAGACGGAGAGGGAAAGAGATAGAGGGAGAAAGAGAGAGAGAGAGAGAGAGAGAGAGAGAGAGAGAGAGAGAGAGAGAGAGAGAGAGAGAGAAGATGAAAGAGAAGACAGTCTCTTGAAAAAACTAGAAGCAAATGGAATCGAGTATACATGTGGAAGGGATGGTCTCAACAAGGAGGAGGTATATCTCTTTGTCAGAGATTGGGGGAAAGGAGAAGAGATTAGGATGTGATGCTAAGGGGTTTTGAAATGAAGAGAAGTAGAAAAGAGAGCCCTCATTTCAAATGGCCACAATACTGTCACTAAAGCAGATGTAACATGACTTTGGGGGGAATAGGGGGAGGCAAATGTACTAGCAGCTATGGTTAGGGGAAAGCCTCAAAATAGTTTTTGAGTTGAGTCTTGATGAGAATCAAAGTTTCCAGGAGATTAAGGTGAAGTGGGAGAGCATTTTTGGCATAGAAAACAATCAGTGAAAAGGCGTGAAGGTAGTAAATGGGGTATCATGTGGAGAACATCAAGAAGATCCATATGGCTGACCCATGGAGTACATGGGTGGGAATTTTGTGTAATGAGGCTAGAACGCTAAGTTGGGTTCAGGTTGTAAAGATGTGTAAATGTCAGCGGATTTTTATATTTGGTCCTGCGGGAGGCAGCCACTGGTGTTTATTGAGTAGGGGGTAACCTAGTAGGACTTGAGATTTAGGAAAAATCACTTTCGCAGCTACATGGAGGATGGCTGAGAGTAGGGAGACATTTGGGATAAAAGAGAGGCTATTACCGGGCAACAGCTATTCAGCTGTCTCAACTAGGTGATGGCTGTGTAAGCAGAAAGAGGAGGATGTATGCAAAAGATGTTGTGAAGGAATGAACAGATTTGGCAAGTAAAGTGCTGTATGGGGTGAGTGAGAGTGAAGAATTGAGCACAACCCTGTATAGTTGGGTGACTGGAAGGTTGGTGGTACCCTTGCTTAAAATAGGGAAGTTTGGAAGAGGTATTGATTTTGTGGGGGAAAAATGAGTTCCGTTTCAGTTATGTTAAGCTTGAGATGCTTCTGGATATCCAGACCAAATCATCCAATAGGTGAGTGGTGATCAGGAGCTAGAACATGGGGGAGAGATTCATCTACATAGAGGTAGCAATTAAACTCATAAGAGCTTATTAGGTCAACTAGAAAGAGTGTATATACAAAAGAGAAGAGGTTCACAATAGTCTTTTACTATTATTTGCCTATTCACATGTATGAAGTTTTCCTCCCCAATTTGTCTGCAAGCCTATTAAAGTTGGGGATAATGATCTATTTCTTTATTTTTTTTAAAATTTTTGACCCTTGGGCTGAAAAAAAAAAACATCCTTAGTAAGGTTAGGGACCATAGCACAGTGTAAACAACACTGAACTGGGAGGTAGGGGTTATGGGCCTAGACTGGGTTCTGCAACTAATTCAGGAACAGAGAAGAAACTAGTTGATTTCTATAGTCCCTTAAAGCACTAACTTTCTATGATTCTGTTGAGCTCAAGATGGTTAGCATCCCTGACATGAATCTTCTTAAAATATCACCCTTCACAAATGAATTGATTCTGTATATTGTTCGGGGAGGTGGGAAGGGAGGGGGTTTCTTTCTTATCTTTTCTTTTATTATTAAATTTTGAATTTGGCAATCTGCATCCTTTTATCCTCCTAGTGCTTTTAATTAGACAGTAGAATTTAAAAATAGGGCCCCCGAGTATATTAAGAAAGTTGTAGTGGGGATTATGTGGGACAGCTGGTCCGTTTCTGATTTGAGAGGGCTTTTCTTTTTTCTTTCTTTTTTTTTTTATTCTGTCATCTGAACTTTGCTTTGGTAATGCTGCAAATTAGCAGCTATTCATTCTTTAATGAACAAGGGTTCATGTAAATTTCAACTATGAATAGGCAATCAGGATCGCTTTGGGCATAATAGGTTATTTACCAGGCTGGGATTTCAATTTTGAACTCTTCCCTTCTTTAAAGACTCACATATATAATTTTGCAGCCATCTAATTACATATGTATATACTTACCAGATAGATAGTGCAGTTATGACTATATCTGCTCTAAATTGTTGTATGAAAAGAATAGGCAAAAGCTCAGCATACCTGAAAAGACCTGGGGATGGAATGTTGAAACCACAGGAGTCTTAGGACTTAAATATCACATTGTGTAAAAGCCAGCAGCATGGGTGGGGGGAGGGGGATGTACTGGGAGGGATCATGGTGAAAAGAGTTTTGGATTGTATCAGGACATCAGAGTTCCAGTCCAGGCTCTGCAGCTAAATTAGTCTGTGTTTGTGGCCAATAACTGTAAGAACTCACTTAAGGACCCACTCAGGAGGCTCTGGATTCCAATCCTACCTTATACTTAGACTAGGTGTATGACTTGGGAAAGTCACTTTGGGCAACTATCTCACAGAGCTGTGAGGATCAAATGAAATAATATGTATATTAAGCACTTTGCTCATTTAAAGGTGCTATATAATTCGTAACTATTATATTTATATAGTTCTTTACAATAGGAAAAGGCACTGGTCATAAACCATATACTATCTCACTTGAACAATAACTCTAGGAAATATTAAACAGCACAGATATGAATGAATAAACCGAGGCTCAGAGAAAGACAAGCAACTTGTTCATTTTCACATTTGGTTAAGTATCCAAGTCATTTCAACATTTTCTGACCCAAATCTATATTACCTCATAATACCTACTTTGCTTTATAAAAAGGGGGTTGTTGGACTATATAGTATAATACAGTAGAAAGAAAGTTGGATTTACAGTCAGAAACTGTGCCTTTGATACTTACGTGGCATATGACAATGAGAAAGATGAAATTTCTATGAACATTAGTTTTCTCACCTGTAAAATGGGTATAGCAATACCTAATACTTGCCTCATTGAGTGGTTGTGAAGCTCAGATAAGTTGATAGATAGATAGATAGATAGATAGATAGATAGATAGATAGATAGATATAGTGTTTTGCAAACATTAAAGGGCTATAGAAATGTCCACTAGTGTTGGGTCTAGCAACTGCAAACTCAGTACTATTTCTGCTATAATAAATTGTCATCATAAGATCCCTTCCAGTTTTGATACCCTACACCCATATACCATTGTAATTGGAAGGAAATATAATTAGTCTTTGATTAGTTACAAAAGAAATGGAGAAACTGGGACTCCTGGGTATTTTAGAAGGATTTCATATGGCTTTGAGAAAGAGGCATTATCAGAAAAATGTAGGAAAGCGAGGTCCCCATATGATGTTGAGACTGTGGGTGCACAGACAATCCTTTAATGAGAGATAAGCTAAGTACTGAGCCTGAGCACAACTGCATACTACATCCCACCACCCCTCAGACTCTCTTCCTTATCCACTTTTTCTCTCCAGGTTCAAAGAGAGTTTAGAGGGTATGTATGTTTCAGATATTACAAAAAAAATTGTAGAAACACCCTCTTGCATCAATGCATCTCCATCTCAGCTTGAACTAGGAAGAAAATAAAAATCTCTTGCTTGGGTTAGCTTCTCTCTAAATCCCAAACTGTGCACTTATAAGCTTAAGCATAAATCATAGTTAATGGCCATGTACTTTAATAGCTTTATCAAGTTACATAAAAATATGGATAGGCATTAAATAAGGTATATGAGGCTGCAGTGTGACTTGCATTTGGGAGCTGAGTCTAGCCTTTCCTTCTCCACATGTTAGAGGCAACAACAGGAAGAGACTTATTCTTTCAAGTAAAAAGGAAGTGGAGACTCCTGGGACAGTGTTCTTGGAGACACAGGAAAGCAAAGAGACTTTGGCCTGGATTGTGTCAATTTCACCAACCAGGCACCTGCTGTTTCAGTCTGAATGACTCTCTGCTCCTTTATCTGATCCCAGTCTGCCCCCAATCCTTATTTAATAATGGGTTACAGTTCTGGTCTGATCAGTGCATCACTTTGGTTTACAATTTGATCAACTCCACTGTCCCCTGCCTGTATCCATCAAACCAATAATGCCTACACACCATTCCTGTTTGTGTGCACTGGCCAATGTGGAGTAAGTAAGTGCTGGAGCTGCGCTTTTTGTGTCTTAGTTTCTCCCTAGATGCAAGATCCCACTGAGGTCAAAAGTCCCCCAGAACCATAATGATCTAAGATTCTACTAAGGAGTCCACAGACATTCTAGATTGAATCCCTTCCTCATTTCAATGCCACTATCTCTGGAGGAGGCATCACAGACAGATACAACCAAGAATGCATTCACTTGAGACAAAAACAAACAAACAAACAAACAAAACTGGTCTTAGGGAAGGGAATTCATGGCAACACAGGCAGGGGTAAAATTGCTCATTTTCTTCATCTATAAAATGGATATCAGGCTCAGAATATAATGGGTTTAATTAGGCTATAGCGACTAATCTATAAAGTGAGAAGCCTTATAAAAGGTAAAAGCATGGGGTTCCTGATCACCTCACCTACCAACCAACTGGGTGATCCCGGGCAAGTAAGTTTTCCTCCTTGGGCTTCAGTTTCTTCATTTGTAAAGTTAAGCAGCTAGTCTAGACAATGTCATCATCAATCATTATTATTGTCATCATAGATTTAGTTAGAATAGATAGTTAGAATAGAACTAACCATAGTTAGAAGGTCATTTAGTCCAACCCCCTCCAAGGGTCCATTTAATTTCTAAATGTAGCTTTGGTACATATTAGAAAGAATACTGGGGTATGTAGCTAAGTGGTGCAGCGGGTGGAGCAGCAATTCTGGAGTCAGGAGAACCTGAGTTCAAATTTCGCCTCGGACACTTACTAGGCATGTGATCCCAGGCAAGTCACTTAACCCCATTTGCCTCCAAAAGTCAAACGAAAACAACGACAACAAATATCGTTCTTGCAATCAGAAGACTTAGGTTTGAGTCCTGTCTCTGACGTTAGCTATATGACCTTGGGTAAATCAATTTAACCCTTTTAAACTTTATTTTTCCCATTTGTAAAAATAAAGATAGCAATCCTTGCTTTGGTTTGTTTTTGGTGTGTGTATACGTTTGTGTGAAGAAATAGGTTTGCTGTGCTATTCTATACTAGTTATAATAATAATAATAATAATAATATAACTTACATTTACATAGCCCTTATAGGTGAGTTATTATTATTAGAGTTTTGAGTTCCCTGTAGGACAATGAAAGTCAGTATAAAAAATGCAGTGGTGGGCAATTTTTTTTTAAGTGTATACTGTCAGTCTTGCAAGAAGAAAAGAACAGAATAGGAATTTGTGTTCTTTGACTTTTAGACTGATCTTTTGATAATCAATCATCCTTAATGTTTTTTATTAATATGATGGTAACAAATATGCTGGCAGCCAAGCATGGTGGCACACACCTGTAATCCCCCACTACCTGGGAGACTGAGGTTGGTGGCTTTTTTGAGTTCAGGAGATC
The DNA here is from genome assembly GCF_011100635.1 of Trichosurus vulpecula. NCBI lineage: Eukaryota > Metazoa > Chordata > Mammalia > Diprotodontia > Phalangeridae > Trichosurus > Trichosurus vulpecula. The sequence continues at coordinate 236,880,124 of NC_050575.1, read as the reverse complement.
AGAGCTGCAGTGGGCTAAGCCAATGGGAGGGGGTCAGCCCTAAGGTCAGCAGTAACATGGTGATTCCACCAGAACAGATTGCCTATGGAGAGAGGCAAACTGTTCCAGGTTGGAAACCAAGGAGTCGAAGTTCCTGCGCCAATCAAATTGAGTAGGGGGCCATAAGTAGCCTAGGCATTTCTAGCCTGGATGAATAAAGGAGACCGTCTTTAAAAAAAAATACTGGCAACATAAGTCCTTTATTTTTTAGAAAAAAAATGAAAATGATATAATGATGTAACATGATCCTGCAATAATAGGTAGTGCAGGATAGAGAACAAAGAACTTTTAGAGCTAAAAATCCTTGTTTCAAATATTGCCTCTGCTAAGGCATATTGGCTGTACGACACTGGGGAAGTCACTTCATCTCTGGATGCTCTAGGAAACTCTCTAAGATTGTAAATTGCAGAAAGAGTGCCAACCCATTGGCAGAGCTTTCTCCTTCTGGAATTCCCCATCCTTGATAAAATGACACGCCCAGTCCCCTCTACGTTCCTATAACTAGTACTAATGCCTTCTTTCTCTAAATGCAGATTTCTTTGGGTTTTCAGACTCATTGGCAAATTCAATGGTCCTTTTAATGTAGAAGAGATCCTGTTTGCTTCTTGGCATCCTACGTTATAATACTGCTATGCTTTATCAAAGGCTGTTATTAATCTTGAGCACATGAAACTTTAACATTATATTGAGAGCTGGTGGAAGGGGCTTTGTTACTTATAATTTCCTTTTGTTGTTGTTGTCATGGTTGTTCTCTTATTAGCATTTTGTTTGTTTGTTTTGTGGAGTGTTTCAGTTTTTTAAGTACTCATGTCTATCCACAAACTAATCTTGACCTCCTCCAGGGCTGATGGGAAGAATACTGGGGTTGCTTTGTGTTAAAGCTAGAAGCCACGTCCAGGTCTCCTAACCTTAGTCCAGCTGTCTTGATTAGAGATAGAAATGACCATCATCCTGAGGTGTCAAACACACTGACTGCAACCCTTCAGAGGGCCTCAGAACCAGATTTAAATGTAATTAGGAAATATTTAACAAAGTAAATGAAAATACAATAAAACAGATAACATTACATTTTAAAAACAAGTCAATATTCAGCCCCAGGGATCCTTTTATGTATGACTAATGGCCACTGTTTCTATTTGAGTTTTACACCATGATCTATTCAACCTCTCTTTATTTTCAGGTGAAGAAACTGAGGTGCAGAGAAAGGAAGTCACTTGCCTGCCCAAGGTCACACAACCAGTCAGTAATTATCAGGGCTGGGTCGACTTCCTGCCATTCCATAAGTGTGTTACTATGTTCTGGAAACCCAGCACCTACCTGTAATGCACACTGAAGGAGCCACCACAGCTGGACCGGATACTTAATCTGCCCTTGGTGTATTTACTCATTCTGATGTAATGTCTAACTAGTCGTGCGACTGCCTAGGAAACCTTTTCTGGCTTGTGGGGCCATAATGGGAGCTCCTCAGACCTTCCAAGGAGCCCCAAGACAGAGAGAGGTTCCTATGTTCCTTGAAACTCAGGACTGGGGAAGACTGAGGCTCCCATAGGTCTCCTGCTCCTTTGAATTAGTCAGTTGGTAAATATGTCTTATGCAGTTTTAGTAAAGAAACTGGAGGAGCTTTTCATTTCCAATGGAAAGGCTGCTCTCTCCCTGTACCAGCAGCAGCTTTGCAAGGCAAATTCCAGGTGGTGCAGTATTTCTCCTTGTGCACTAAATCATGGTAGGTCATTAATATGCTAAAGATGCTGGAGCCAATTGGCTCCTGTGGTGGCAGCTCGGAGAAGGCTTCATGAATAATCAATGGAGCACCTGGAGGCATGAAATTTTCATATGAAGAGTTTCTAGACTTTCACGTTTAAACAGCCACAGCAACGCTAGGGAGGGAAGTGTGAGTGAGTGCTAGACAGGCCTGGCACTTTGATGGGTGTCAGGAAGAAACAGCAGCAGCCTAGCTTTAAGAGAGAGCATGGATTCCATTCAAATCCCCTCTAATAACATTCATCAGCCAGGGCCAGGAATAAATTCCTGGCAGCTGCAAATTTCTTTCAGATTGAAGGTTGGGGGAAGTTGGGGAGGCACCCCAAAACACAGAGCTCCCAAATCATGAGCTTCCACTGCGTGTTACAGGACATTACATCATAAGGTGTTTGGCAAATTTATAAAGCCAGGCTCATACAGTGGAAAAATATCTGGATGTGGAGTCAAAGTACATGGGTTCAAATACCAGTTCAGTCACTGATATAACTTTGGGTAAATTGCTTAGCCTCTTAGAGTTTTAATTTCCTCATCTGTAGATTAAGGGAACTGGCTTCAATACCTCTAACATCCCTCCCAGTTATAAATATATGATAATATTTTAAAATCCTAGGGTTTGTTTCCTAGAAATAGCCTTGAATCATCGATCTCTTAGAGTTAGTCCATGAGTGTGTGTGTTTTATATAATGTATTTTCACTATGTTAACCTCAAAACCTCTCTAAGTTATAAGACTTCCCATATGTAGAGACAGTATGATAAAGTAGAAGGAATGGAAAACTGGAGCCAGAGAGCACCAGGGTTTTAATCTTGTGGCTACTTTTTACTTTGTGTGTGACCTTGGGCAAGTAATTTCCCATTTATGGGCTTCAGTGGCCTCATCCATAAAATCATAAAATGAAGAAGTTTGACTAGGTAAACCTGAAGGTCCCTTTCAGCTCTGATCCTCTGGATAAAGCTCTGGACTCGAAATCAGGGAGTCCTAAATTCAAATTGTGCTTCAAACATTACTTGGGGAAGTCACTTAACCTTTGAGTCTCTGTTTCCTCAGAATGGAGATAAGAACACTTGCCTCAAATGAGATAAATGTAGCCATATCTATCCTGAGAACCACACACACCTGCGGGGTGCCCAGTATCAGCTCATGACTGAAAAAGGTTTTTCCCCTATAGAATAATAAGAATTCATGTTTATGTATCACTTTAAGGTTTGCAAAGTAATATATGTGTATATATGTGTGTGAAGATATATATTAATTTATACAATATAATTTCATCTTATTTGATTCTCACAAATATATACATATACATTTATGTATGTATATATGTAACTTTGAAAACCTCAAAGTGATATATAAATATGAGCTGTTATTCTTGTTATTACTATCCTATAGGGAAAAATATATTTTTTGAGTTTAGCCAACTCCGAGCCGGCATCGGGTACCCTGACATTATAGGTAGATATCAACATAAAAAGTTTTTCCCCACCCCATCAAAATTTCATTCAGAGTTCAGTGCTGTTTTTCAAGCAATCAATTATGGAAGAAAAGAAAAAGAAAAAAAAAAGTGGTAGTGTCGAGTCAGATTTTTTTTTAAGAGAGATGTTTTCTTAGTGAGATTAAAAAAAGAGAGACTTTACCTCCAAGGAGTTCATTTATCACATTAATGAGTAGTATCATTTAAGTGCCCTGAGCTTTTATTTTCAGGTGTTGCTTTAAATCATTGCTAGCCTAGCTAATTTGACTCAATTATCCCAATCATCCTTTTCAGGTCTAACAATTCATTTGTTTTGCTCTTTGTTCATTTTGATGTATGTATTTGGTATATCAGTGGTTTGTAAAAATAAACCATTCTGTAAACATGAAACAATAAACATGGAGGAAAAGAGCTCTATTTTCAAAGAAGTAGCTGTTTCAAGTTTTCTGACCCTCATAGTGGTTAATGCTCTTGTCCTCTGAAATTATTTTCTATTTATTCATCTGTGTGCATTTTTTTTTTACTCTCTCTCTCCTCAGTAGAATGTAAGCCCCTTGAGAGCAGATGTTCTTTCACTCTTCATTTTCTTCTCTGTCTTCTTTTTCTATGTCTTTGAAGCCTGAAAGTTGTCTTGTACTTAACAGCAGTTTAACAGCTACTCCTTTTTTTCTTAAGGATTGGAATATCATTTGGAAAAGCTAAAGCTAATTGTGTTCAGAGCACTGTGCCAGACACTGGAGATATAAAGATGTGTAACTCCTGTCCCAAGGGTGATTGGTATCATATGGGACTCTCTCTTTTTTGGTGGAGATCAATGTCCAGCTTTTCATGAGGGCCAAGGGCAGAAATGGTATGAGAGGAGAGAGCCCCATCCTTGTCCAAAGGATACTTTCATTCCTGCCAGGAGAGGAAGAAGGAAGTTGGGGCCAGAGGTCATTCTGCTCTCCTTAGAGTAGATACTGCCCTGGAATTGTACCTATCTGCTCCCTTACAATGTTCATCAAGGGGATATGATCAGATTCTATCTAACTTCTGATTACTCTGTCATTTGTGGGGGGGGGGGGGTAGAAGGGGAACTCCAAGCTCTATATCCAAGGCTTGACCTTTTTCCCGCCAAATACCAGTTCCACAATGAACTCATAGAAAATAGCAAAGAAACCCATTGATCTAAATTGTAGCAAAATAGAAATCAGAGAAGGGATACACAGGAGAATATATGCCATATCATACAGAGTAAAGGAGCTTTCCCAGTGAGAGTAAAAGAACTTTAGCTCAACCAGGAGAGTCTTGGTTCTCACCCAAGGGGAAATTCCCCAAAGTCTTAGAGTAGAGAACTGAGGATACAGAGATATTGGAGACTATCCTCTCCTCACTTGTCCTCCCAGAGTCTTTTCCTTCAGTGACCTTAAATGGAGTTGGCCTTTTCTATCTTCTCTCTCAAAGCTGAAAGCCAGGAGCTCTTGAATGATGAGTCCCCAACGGAGGGCCGGTGAGGGTAAAATCTCTCCCTTCTCTCGCTAATTATGCCCTGCCCCTCATGAAGGGCAGGGCATTCATCTCCACCAATAAGAAGAGAGTCCCGTACCAATGGGTTTTGGGACAGGGCTAACAGTTGAATAAAGGAATCCTTGAATGGGTTACAATTCAGCACAACACACATTTATTTATTATGTACTTTGTATTGAGCACTAGGTTGGGTGTTGGATGGGATTGACAGTTTAAATAAAAAGACTCTATCCTCATGAACCTATAGTCCAGTAGAAAAATGAGATGAACACAAATAATATCATATTACAATAATACAAACTACAATGTGTTAAAGACTAGTTTTATCAAGTCCTATGGAAACAAAGATGATTTCTGTTTGGAAGTAAAGGTAACAAAGGGAAACCAAGGGAGGTTTCATAAAAGCTGGGGAAAAGTAGCAACTGAGCTGGGCCTTGAAGAATGGGAAGGATTTTGATGAGCGGTTGCAAAAGAAAGGAAGAAGAGCTTGAGAAATCCTGTTTTATGAATCTATAGAAATCCCTTCTAAGCTCTGGAGGAAAACAAGGCAAACTCATAGGATTGGGGGGTGGAAGTTGCACATTTTCTTGGTAGATGACTTTATACACACCCATGGCTTCTCTCAGCCAGCTATTCCTTTACCCTGCTGATTGGGCTAATTAATTACCTCTCAGATGGGGAATGAGACTTGAAAATCTTGTCTACTTGTTTTGCTTTTTGTCAGCTCTTTATTAAGAACAAGTGGGAATAGATTGGGCCTCATGCTTAGTCAGAGTATGAAAAGTTACTTCTCTCTCCCCATCCCCTAAATGACCCCGACCATCTTCAATGGAGGATAGAGCTTCCACTCACCAACATGTTATAATGGCCTTAGAGCCTTTTGACCTGGGCTTCTATCCATGGCCTACTATTTACTGATTAGGCAACCCTGGGCAAGTTCTTTTTCCTGTGAGCCATATTTCTCATTAGTGAAATGAAACTTTAATACCTTACATTTGCATAGTATTTTATGATTTTTCTACACTTTATTATATAGCCATTATTGTGTTTGATTCTCTAATATCCCTGGAAAGTAGATTTTATAATTATTGTCCTGGTCTTTATCTGGGTCTAAATGAACTTTGGAGGAGAATTGGTAGATGGCTTAGCATTTGATACCCAGGAGGAAGCAGGTATATGCATACATCTAGATCTTTCCACTTTGTATAGCATCTCTATTGCTAACCTCACAAGTTTGCTGTTAGGCTCAAATAAGATGTATCTAGTGATGAAAAGGGTGTAATTGTAAAAGGCAATATATGTATGAGATATACACGTCATTCTAGAGTCCCTTTGAGAGTAGAAATGCATTGTCATGCTGATAGAGTGGAGAGAAAACTGGACTCAGAGGGAGATCTGTGTTTAAATCTCAACTCAAACACTCCCCTACACCTACTCTGGGCAAATGACTTTGTACTTCCATTTCTTTGCCTATAAAATGAGGAGGTTGGATGACCTTGAAGGCCTTTCAGGTTCATTCTAGACCCTTCATGCTAGAGATCAGCTCCATTTCTGAGAGAAATTTTGGACCGGGGAAAGGGTATGATGCAGGTGCCTAAATGCAGTAGGAGGGAAATGAGGGGAAAAATGAAGAAAATGACTAGGGGAGCCATGATGAGAAATCCTAGTAACTAGGAATCAGAAGAGACCTCAGAGATCACCTAGTTCAACCCATATTTGAGCAGGAATTATTTCTACAACATCTCCAAAAGGTGATCATTCTGCCTCCACTTGAAGACCCCTAGTAATAGAAACTCACTGCCTCCCTCTCAAGGCAGTCCTGTTGTACTACGAAGAATCTCCATGTTTTACTTCCTCTCACCTACTCCCCAGCCCCTGACCCATAGCTCCTAAGCCCCAAAGTACCTCTCTGTCTGAGGCTTCTCACTTAGCTTCTCTCTCTCTGACTCCCTTTCTGTATTAGATAGTATTTGTAAAAAGTACTTAGCACAGTGCCTTGCACATAATAGGCGTTGCATAAATTCTCTTCCCATCTCCACCCAGGACATCCTCTGGGAACATCTTACTTTGGATCATCCTTAGCTAGGTCTCCTCAACAGACATTCTCCATCTTCATGTAAGAAACTGAAGCTAACTAGGCATGTAGATTTAAACAACTTATAAGAAATATAAAATATAGGAAAAAGAGCAATTATAGATGCAGCTCCTGATGCTGCTGCACCCTCCTCTCCTCCCCCAACCTTGAGGTTTCGCCCTTGTAATTCAAATTATACAACTCTAGAAGACTCAAGACACCAACAGGAAGTTCTAGTACCCTGGGGACACTACTGTGATTTCCAGTTTGGGGTTAGGTGGCCTGACTTTCTCCTGGCCCCCAGCCTTTGCTAACACCTGTTCTATAGTCCCCAGCTTGCTTCCTCTAAGCTTCTAGCCCTGGCTCAGGCATACTGGTGCGTCGCCACTTCTGCCCTTGCCCATTTTGTATCTCCACCTGGCTTGCCTCCCACACTTCCAGTTGCTAATTTTTTAGCTGCAACCTCTGTCCACTCTTGCTGGCTTATGGCTTCTTTCATGCCTGCCATTTCTCAAATGCTTCTTCTCTGTCCTCTTCCTTAGAACTTTTTTCTCCCAGTAATACTAGGCATAATTATAACTCCAAATTTCTGCATCAGGGACAAAATTCAGGTGGCCATGGATGAGTTGTGTTTATGGGATGGGTGAGCACAGAGAAACACAGAAAACTACGCACTCTAGTGATGGTTGTACTTGGAAAGCAGGCAGCTTCCAGTATGATCAATGGTTTCTGGAGTGCTAATCCTTGAGGGGGAGTCCTTGCTGAGTGTCAAAAAGAGTTCTTGGGGTAACAGGACCTGAGTTCAAATCTCATAATATTGACCGTGTGAGCTTAAGCAAGTCTATGAGCCTCAATTTCCTCATCTGTAAAGTAGGGGGTGGGATTACATGGTCTCTTAGGTCTCTTCCAGATCCAGTTCCTCGATTCTACTGTAGAATCCTATGAAGTAGGGGGATACTAAGGGATGCAGGCCCCTGAAAAAGAGCACTGTGGCAATAGAACTTGAGAGTAAAGAAGAGAGAGTATTGTGATACATAGGAAGGTAGCACCATCCCCCACACAGTGGCCTGGAGGCAAAACCTTATTGCCTTACCCTACTCAGGGCTCTGAATACTGCTTAGTGCTTCTCATGGTCCGTGAGCCCACGACATTACGGAAAAATGCATCCTATTCTTATCAGAGCATGTATACTTCTTCCTCAATGCCCTGTGCTGCTCTTCTTGAGTGAGTGGGGGCGTGGAGAAGGGCTAGAAAAAAGGAAAAGGAAGGAAGCCTCAATTGACTGTCCCTAGCTCCTGACCAATGCTTGACACATATAAAACAAACCTAAATCTATCACTCTGCAATTTCCACCCATAGCTCCTGGTTAAGGTCTCTGAGACCAAGCAGAATAAAATTAAATTCCTCTTTCAAGTGATATCCCTTTAAATACTTGGAGACAACCATTAAGGCTTCTCTATTTCTTCCTTATGCATCCCTTGACCCCGCAACTGATCCTCATGCTTTTCTCTCTTGTCACCTAAACATTCTGGAGATACTGTTAATTCCCTTCTTGCCTAGTATCTCCCTGCTTGGGAAGTAAACATACGTTACTTACCCTTATTTAAGTTACTCTGCTAAAGGTGGAGCTGAAATGGTGGATTAGAGGCAGCCACTCAGGTGGACTCTCCCAACATTCCCCTCTGAACAGGTTTAAAATAATTCTCAAATAAAATTTTGGAGGAGTAAAGCCAATAAAAAGTAAAAATGAGACATTTTTGTCAGCCTAAGACAACTTAGGAGGTCAGTGGGAGAGGTCTGCGACACTAGTATGGGAATTGACTCAGAGAGTGTTAGCAGCATGAGCCATGGGTTTTGGAAGCAGCTGCCATAACAACAGAGGCACTAGCAGCAGCAACTTTGGGAGAGACAGCAAGGGGGTTGGACAATTGGTCAGCAACAGATTACAGGGAATACAGTGGAGAGGAAAATGAGAAGGGTGGCAGGCAATGCTTGAACCTCACTGTAGTTGGAATTAATTCAAAGAGGGAAGAATATATACATATATATATATATATATATATATATAGAGAGAGAGAGAGAGAGAGAGAGAGAGATACATATATATGTACACATACATACATTCATATATGTGTGTGTGTGTATGCGTATACACACATACACACTTAGTTGTGTATAAAAATCTATCTTACCCATTAGGGAAATAGGAGGGGAAGGGGGTAAGAAATATTGGGGGGGGGAAGGAATGATAAAAAGGAAAATGAAAATGGATTAAAGGAGGTAGCATCCAGAAGCAAAACAGATTTTTGAGGAGGGGCAGGATAAAAAGTGAGAGAGAAGGATAAACAGAGGAAAATATGATGGATGGAAATAAACAGTTATTAGTCATAACTGAATGTGAATGGGATGTACTCACCAACTAAATGGAAGTGAACAGCAAAATGTATTAGAAACAAGAATCTGGCAATATGTTGTTTACAAAAGACACACTTGAGACAGAAAGACATATACGGAGTTAAAATAAAGAGCTAAAGTAAAAACTCTATTATACTTAAGCTGAAATACAAAAGGCAGCAGTAGGAATCATGATCTTAGACAAAGCAAGAAATAGACCTAATTAAAAGAGATAAGCAGGGAAACCACATTTTGCTAAAAGTTACCATAGATAACGAAGTAATATCAAAAAAAATTAAGAGCAAATTTCTTTGACAAAAAATTTTATTTCTCAAATATATAGAAAACTGAGTCAAATAAGAGCCATTCCCCAATTGATAAATGCTCAAATGATACAAACAGGCAGTTTTCAGAAGAAAAAGCCCAAATTACTTAAAGTCATATAAAAATACTCCATATCACTATTAATTAGAGAAATGCAAATTAAAACAAGTTTAAGGTACCACCTCACATCTATTAGAAATGACAAATAATAGAGGAGATGAGAGAAAATAGGTAGACTAGTAAACTGGGGAGTAATGAACTAGTCTAATCATTTTGGAGGATAATTTGGAACTATATCCAAAGAGCAATAAAACTGTGTATACTCTTAAACCCAGTAATACCTCAAAGAGATCAAAGAAAAAGGAAAAGGACCTATCTGAACAAAATATTTATAGAAGTTCTTTTTGTGGTGGCAAAGAATTGAAAATTGAAGGGCTGCTCATCAATTGGGGAATGGCTGAACAAGTTGTAGCATATGATTGTCATGGAGTACTATTGAACTATAAGCAATGATGAGTGGGCTGGTTTCCTGGGGAAAAAAATAGCAAGACCTATATGAACTGATGCAAAGTGAGGTGAGAAGAACCAGGAGATCATTGCACAGTGAAAGCAATATTGTAATGATGATCAACTGTGAAAGACTTGGCTTCTTTCATCAATATGAAGATCCAAGACAATTCCAAAGGAGTCATGATGAAAAAATGCCATACACCTGCAGAGAGAGAACTGATAAACTCTGAGTGGAAGTTGAAAGATAATTTTCTCACTTTATTTTTCTTGCTTTTTTGTGAAATGACTAGAATGGAAATACATTTTGTATAATTTCACAGACATAATTGATATCATTTTGCTTGCATTCTCAGTGAGTTGGGGAGAGGCAAGAGGGAGAGAAGAGGATAATTTGGAATTTAAAATTTAAAAAGAAAGGAACACTAAAAATAAACAAATGATAAACTTTTAGAAAGGGAAATCCAAAGTAAACAAATAAATACATGCTTGTTGACTGAATGGAAAAAGAAATAAATCACTCTGCCCCTCTTTAAGCATGGAGAATTGTAGGTAATAACTGTACCTTTTATTAAAACACACTTTAGTCAAATAGGTGGCACTAGGCTGAGAACCAAATGTCCATCTCCTGACTAAAACGAATGTTCCAACATTCTCTCTACCACAATGTGTGCAAGACAAAAATACTCTAATGAGCATCTCCTCCTATTCTGTGACTGACAGAGTAAGTAAGATGACCTATTTCTGTAGTTCCCAGAAACACCCTGGGTATCGTAGGATGATCTCAAGTGCTCATGCATGAGCAATAAGCAGAGTCAAAAGTGTGAGGCAACCCTGATGACAGATATCACAACTTTGTTTCACCAACTGGGGAGTGGCAGAGGGAATAAACACAGGCTATCATTACACAAATTATGTTATAATAAGTATACCCCCCAATTACATGTACTCTGTATTTTCTACTCATGGCTTCCTTTCACTCATTCTCAAACTCCCCCATTTTTTGGTAGATATTTTCCTGGACCAGTCATAATTTGCCTTGTGATAAACTTAGCTGTATTTTTTCCACTTTGATTTACAATTTCCATTTTACCACATCTCCCATAAAACCTGACTTCATGGTCTGATGTCAGCTGAACCAAAGTTAATGACATTAAAGGCACATAAAATAACAGTTGTGTATGTTATGTTTTATGGGCGCCCCCATAAGAAAATTGGAGGATGAGAAAAATCTCTTCAGCCTTTAAATTCAGCTTCCCTCTGAGGGTTCTGTTTAGCACCAGCTCTACCTCTCAGAGAAATTAGCACAAGTAAAGGGTTGAGCCTAATCCTTCAAATGCCTCTATATCATGAAGGTTTCTGGACTGAGGACAAAATAAATTACAACCAGATAAGGATATAGTTGCCTGGGTGCCTTTGGCCAGTTCATCAGAATACCCAATTAAATTTGTTATTCGTGCATTTATAATGCATACTCTGGGACAACTATCCTACTTTCAATGGCACTGTTGGGCTGAGTCTCCAAAGAAAGGCTACCACATTTTCCCTTAGTATTCTATGAGCCCTGGATTAGGGGATTGTTTTTCTAATACTATTGATTACCCCCTCCCAGTATATTTCCCTCAATGATTATCAGTTGATGGAGATTAGTTAACCAGACTTAATTAGCTTTTGAAAAAAGACATTTTAAAATAAATAGATAATGTAATAACAAGTAGTATTTATATATTGCTTTAAGATTTACAAAATACTTTACAAATATTATTTTATTTTCACAACAACCCTGGAAGGTAAATGCTATTATCATCTATAAATGCTATATCATCTGTATCATCTATATTTTCATCTGTATTGTCATCTATATCATCTATATAACTGAGGCAGAAAGTGATTAAATAACTTCCCCAAAGAAGTAATGTACACAGTAAGTACCTGACTAGTAAGTGTTTGAAACTAGATTTGAACATAGACCTTCCTGATTTCAAGTCTAGCACCTTAGCCACCTGGTAAGAACAATGAGTATAAACTATTCTCTCCAAAGTCTATGATAACTGCTTTCATCAATACATTTGAAGTACAGGGTGGAAATACCCTCAAGCTTAGAGAGAATATATGGCAAAGAAATCCCTCAAAGCTCTTGGTAGTCCTTTTTTTTTCTGGAGTCCTCCAGATGTATTTCCCTTATGTACAGCTGCTACTTTCCTGGATATTATGCTAGAATACCTATTCAAGAATAGGTACTCTCCACCTCATAGAAGCTTTTCCATCAGTAGATGATTCTTTGCATCCAGGTAACCAAAATCATAATGAAAACATCTTTTTCCCAGGGCTTTTCATACCTTAGAGAGGGGCTGTCCAAAATGCAGCCTGTGGGGGAAGCATGCAGCCCCCAGTGTGATTTATGAGGCCCCACCTACAGGCATAGAAATTTACATAAATGCTTTAGTAAAGGAAGCCAAGCTACCACAGAGCTCTCACTAAAATGGCAAATCAAAATATATTGTCTAATGTTTTAACAAAAACTCAAGTTTGCACAGCCCTGCCTTAGAAGATCGCTTCTCCCTACCCTGACATTATTTCTTCTCAGACTCATTTTCAATCACAAATACTTGTGAGTGTGTGTGTGTGTGTGTGTGTGTGTGTGTGTGTGTGTGTGTGAGTTTGACTAAGTTTTGTCAGAGTAACCAGTAGCCGGATGACAGAAATAATAATTACTCACATTGCCACTTTAAAATTTCCTAGGCATTTTATACACATTGCCAGCCTTGATATTCATAATGGCTCTGTAAGTTAGGTAGTCATATTAATATTATCGCAAATTTATAATAAGAGAATTGGAAGTCAGATCAATGATGCAATCAGAAGGATAAAGCTGCTCTTCAGAATGGATAGGGCAATGATAACAGAGGAAGGGAAGAGGACAGAAGAAGGCAACTCTAATTTTGCTTTTCTTTCCTTTTCCAAGGAGAATGATCTTGGCAAGTAGGAAGAATAAAACAAAAATGTTTAGCAGAGAGTTAAATTTCAAGATAATTGATGAGATAGTGAGAGCTGCCCTCCATGAGTTCAAGTCACCAGGTCCAGACAAACATTACACCCCAGGGTAACGAAAGAAGCGACAGATGTGATTGTTGAGTTGCTGCCAGTGATCTCTAACAAAAGACCTCAATAGGCAATATGGTGTAGTGTATGTGAGATATTCACAGGTGTCAAACACACGGCCTGGCTCCATGTAGCCCACAGCCCTCTCCAATGAGGAGCTCTAGAACCAGAGTAAAACAGAACTGGGAAACATTTAACAAAGTAAATACAAATACAGTGAAGCATAGATAATATTACATTTTAAAACTAAGTTAATATGCCTCATGTCAGAGATCCTCAGGTATAGATTAGTGGCCTTCACTTGTGTTTGACGTCATTGGTGTCATGTACTTGGAGTCAGGAAGATTTAGATTTAAATCTGACTCAGATTCTTACTAAGGGATCCTGGATAAGAGATTTATTTCTCTCGACCTCAGTTTTCTGGAATCAGTTACCTCTAAATTCCCTTCCAGTGCTTGTACTTAATCTTGTGACTTGAAGCCTAAAATCATGTTTTTCATCTTGTTATTTATCTTTTCTCTAATAAGTTTCCATAAGGCAAAGAAATTTTATCCAAATTCTGAATCCCTCAGCATTTAGTACATTGCTCCACAAACAACAGGAGTTTAATATGTGCTTTCTGAATAAATGCATGTCTAGTAAAGCATTCACTTCTTTCACAGACTGAACACACCTTACACAAGAAGAGCTAGCAGTTATATAGCAGCTTCAAGGATTACCAAATGCTTATATTATCTCCTCTGATCCTCAAAAGAACCTCATGAGGTAGTATCTATCATTATACCCATTTTTAAATAGGGAAATTGAGGCTGAGAGAGGTTAAGTGACTTACCCAGGGTTACACAGTAAGCGTTAGAAACAGGATTCAAATTTGGTTGTTCCTGACTCCAAGTTCAGGAAAAACTTCATCTTGCCACTAAAGATCTTTACCTGATGTTTCTTACTTCCAAATATTCCCTACAGCTACCAACTCTGTGTAGCAGTTATCCAAGCACACTTGGCTCAGAATAGCAATGTGGGCATCAGACTAAAAGCAGGGAGGGGCATCTTCAGTCCTTGCCAACACTCTGATATTCTGGTCAGCTTGAGGGCAGGGCTTGCTTTTGCCTGGCACATAGCAGAACCTTAATAAATGCTTGTTGTCTAACTGTTGGCTTCTGGACCTGATGTGTGGACAGAAGGAGCTGACATCAGATGCAGTGACACAAAGGCCAAAGGAATAGAAGAAAACAGTAAGAGAGCCTGGTAGATTAGTTAGGGTGCCAGACTTGGAATAAATGTTTCTATGAAAGTAAGAGTACTGCCCTGTATGCTTCCTAGCCTTCTACGCTTTGGTATTAAGGATTGAGAATTAGAAGGGACCTCAGACTCCATCTATCCCAACCCCTTCAATTTACAGATGGGGCTCAGAGAGCCTAAGGACTTGCAACCAGTATACAATTATTATGAATGCAAGATTATTCCAGAACACATGGCCATTGGATGATGGAAGGAGGCATGTCCAGAAGAGGCTTCCGAGACCCCCAAGAGACCTGGAGACTTGTAGCACTTTGCAGGCTAGCAGCCAAGAAGGCAATTTTCTTCTCCATACAACTCATAGACAATCAATAATTCAGCTCCTTTCATTCATCCAAATGAGTCTGAAGCATAATGGAAGTTGCTCACAGGATTTCCTCATCAAAATAAAATCCAAACAACAAAAATGGATAAACCCACGTTGTCTCTCCACCCATCCTCTAAAGTGTTTCCATGGGGTTATTTAGTCCTTTCTGGGTTGAACTTTTTTTTCTTTACATATTTTAAACAAAAGCAGCCCAGTTCACTTGAGAGGAGGTTGACATTTTTCACTTTCGAATGTCATCCTGTGAATTGCTTAAAAACATAAAATGGTCTTTTGTTTGAGGGGGAAGTATCACATGAGAATTAGCCTCCCCACATTAGGAAATGGGGTTTTGTAGGAAACTCACTGCTCTGAACGGTTCCTGAGCTTTTTATTCACTTCCTTCAGGCCCAAACTGTCCCTAACATCTTCAGTGTGGCAAGCAGGTAGTCTCCAGGCCCCAGATAAGTTATTCAACCAGGGAACAACTTGGCCTGTGGAACCAAGGAGCAGTAAGTATTCTTTGGTTTTAAGCCTCTCTTGTTAGCAAGAGCTAGAGAGAGAGAAAGAGAGAGCCTCTCACTTTTCTCTGAGGTCCCTTAGGAGCAAAGGACTGGAAAAACTCATCCTGACCTTTCCCACTGCTGGAAAGGGCTTCTCAGCTAATAAGCTAGGGCAACAGGGAACCTTCCTATTCACTGACAGATCTCAGGCCATTCCCAGCTGACCTCTACCCCTCCCCCTTTCCTGTAAGCCAGGTGGCCCCTTTTATAATCAAGAATTCCTCTTTCCCACTGAGGCCCAGCTATCTTGAAGGGGCAGGCTTTCCCCTGCCACAGAGCCTTCATGGCTTTTTTTTTTAAAGCACATTAGAGATTTGGGCTTGCCTTTAGTCTACAGAGATCCTAAACCCCTCGTTTAATTAGTTTATTTAAATTCTGAACTTCTCTGGGTAATCAAAAGTGGTAGTAATGATGGTGGGAAATTAATCCAACAATAGAGCTGAATGGAGGAAAAATGTTTAGCTTCACTTGCAGAGTATTAAAGTTCACAAAGCTTTGCATTCCAATTATCCATAAAGTGACATTAAAATTAAAACAAACATACTACATCTGGCATAGTATATAGAGTAGGTGAGGATTCTGTGACAGTTTTTTTTTTCAATGTAGGGCAACTAAGAAAATTAGTCCAGGCCCCCAGGCCCAGAGGGTCTTTGAAAGAAATTAGGCCACAACCAAAAGAAATCAGGCTATGGAAAGGTAAAACAACAGAATTATTATTATTATTATTATTATTAGAAATTGCAATGCTTTTAACTAGTAGCAGACTTTAGTCCACTGAGATTTACCATTAACACATGCATCCTTGGCTGACACTGTTTAGTTTGGATGAATGAATTTTAAAGCTCTGGAGACTGGGAGACTGGGTTTGCTTTCTTCTCTCCGCATAAAGAATCCCATTACACTGTGGTCATCCTTGTCACTATTAAGAAGGACAGAATGGAATATCATGGACTTCATTCTTCAAAGTCCAGTTTAAATTTTATTTTCTAGGATCATTGAATTTAAATTCATTCTGTTTTTGCCTTTTTTATATTCCCATCATTTAACCCAGAACCAGGTACATAGTAAGCACTTAATCAATTCTTTTGATTGACTGACTTTTCACCAAAGACTTTAGAAGTCCTTAGAGGAGTAAACTAAAGTCTAGAAATGACTCATATAAGATCACACTGATATTAAGTGGCAGCAACAAGATTCACAGAAATTCCCTAATTATGCCAGCTTTCTGCGACTCTTTTTCCTCTCATGAAGTCCTATAAAGTGGATAATAGTATCACAGATCTCTAGGTTTATAGAAAAGACCTAAAGTCATACAATACAACTGCCTTATTTTATAATGGGGAAACTGACGACCACAGAGGGTAAATGAGTCACACAGGCAAAAAGTATCAGAGGGATGATTTGAACCCAGATCCTCTGGCCCCAAAGTCTGTACAATTTCTACTATACCACTCTCTTTCATTATACTTATTCATTTGCCATCTCTATCCTTGTAGTTTATAAAGCTCCATGAAGTAGTAGATAATGGACATTACATATGAATGTGGTACATTCAATGAAAAAATGAGATAAGTAGAAATTAGAGATTTGGGAGACAAAGAATCTGGGTTTAAATCTTGTCTGTGATGCTTCCTAAATACTGAAACTTAGGTAAGGCAGATAGGTCATTTTTGGTATCAGTTTCCTAAATGAGGCAGTTGAACTGGATGACCTCAGGTAATTTACATGTGTATGTGCGATGTGTGTTTAATGTTTATGCAGATAAAAACATACATGTGTACGTGCACATGTATGCAATATGCATGTGCATGTATTTTTGTGTGTGTTTCTCTCTCCCTGTAAGTCATAGCAAAGTACCCTTCACCTTGGATCATATGAATCTATTGAAGAGGTTGAAGGGACTTCTTTAGAGATGAGCTTCTCTATGACCTTTGTTACATAGATGAGAAAGTTGGAACTAGATGAAGGGAAATGATTTAGCCAAGGTCAAATAGCTAATTTAGCTAGTATTGTGTTGCACCTGTGTTTTAACTATGCCAATACTTTCTACAGCATCATACTGCCTCCCTTAAAGCCTGTGTTCTATAGAGCATTTTTTGCTCAATTGTAATGATCATTGCATGAGATCAGATGTCATGTTTCACTAGGTCTTTGACTGACACAAGGTATATTCATAGGCAGGTGAATTAAAGAAATGAAACAAACAAGCTTTATCACCTAACTTTCTGAGCAATTAAAAGAGCCTATCCATTCAACAATATTTTTATCTAAAGTTGGTGATAGTCTTCTCTCCTAGACCTCATTCAACACTGTTCTATACCCTTTTAGAGAATCTATCATATAATATAGTATATTACTGTTTTCTGTGCTTTTATCTTATTCCTCCAATGGATTGTAAGTTCCACAAAGCTCATCCAAGCTTTATATCTTTCCCAGGACCTAGCAAAAAATTCTACAAACAACAAGTGCTTAATAAATTTTTCTGAATGGATGGCTGAATGAACAGCATGCCTGCCATGTACAAGGCACTATAAAATTTTGTTCATGACTATGTCCAAATTCTTACCTTTAAAATAAAGATAAAATAATTTTCTTTCAATGAGTATTGAGATGTTGTAAACATTAGATAAGTATAGGTCTGCAAAGGATTCTAGATCATCTTGTTTCTCTTTCCAACACATAAATATATCTTTAAGTTAGTACTGATAGAAAAGCATATAAACGTTTGCTAGCAGTTTTCTGAAGAGGAGATCCCCATCCACACTGAATTTCCTTGTAGAATCTTACACAAGATGTGGCAAAATGAAAGTTTTATCAGCTACCAGTTTTCCTGAGGTTTCTAAACAATGACATTTCCCAGAGCCTTACCTGGGTCTAATTTTCCTTCTAAATAATCCAAACTGCCCAAAGGCACCAAAGTTAACCAGCTTAATTGTCCACCAGCAATTAGTAATAACCCCTTCTCCTCCTTAAATATCCTAATTAATGCCACTTCTCCATGCCAAGAGATGGTAATAATGGTATTACTGAGCCTCAGTCTGGAGTTTGGCTTGGTTGCTTTCCCAAATCCTGGTGCTGACCAAGATATTCTAGTAACTACTCTAGTTCTGGGGCTTCTTCTAGCCATGGTACTGATGGAATCCTAGAATCACATTATAGGGCAGAAAGAGAAACGAAAGGCCACTTAATTCCACTGCCACCAAAAACATGAATCCCTTCTACTTATCCAACAAGTGACTATCCAACTTCTGTATGAAGACTTTCAGAGATGTAAAACCTCACTCTGATTTTCAGAAGGTGTTTCCCAATATTTTGTAAAAATATACCTCCCTGTGACATGTGGTCTTATTGCATTTGGTCAAACAAAACATATAATCACCCTTCCATAGTATAATCTTTAACATATTCGTAGATAGCTTTATTTTCCATATACCCCCTTCAACTTCCTACTCAGTTTTCATAGCATTTCATTTTATGGCATTTTTTCCCAGATAATTCTGACCTTCCTTTGGATGCTCTCCAGCTTGTCAATGTCCCAGTGACAGTCACAACTGAATGTCGCATTCTTTTTCTGGTTTGACCAATAGAGTCTCACTGTTTTCTCACATATATAATATTTTAATTCTTAGTTTTCTTCAATTTCCAATCTAAAGGTCATTTTCTTACCTAGCACGTTGTTTTTCATGTAATGGGTACTTAATACATGGTGCTGGGGTAAGTAAAGAAAGAAGAAAAATCCTATAGGAGCAGTTTTGTCTTCTTTTCATTCATCATTGTGATACTACCATTCATTTCAATTAAGGACCCTGTCTCTCTTTTGATTTTTCTTACCTACAGTGTGGTAAAAATGTCCTTTTCTATGTAGGACTTGAAATCAGGCTTCCCAACTCCTAGTCTAAGTTAAATTAAACAAACAAGCATTTATTAAGTGCTTATTCTATGCTGGGCACTGGGATAAGTAGTGGGGATATAGAGAAAGGTAAAAATAGTTCCTGCTGTAAGGGTATTCCCAGGCTAATGAGGGAGACAACATATAAATAACTACTAAAAAACTATTTACAAATAAGATATATACAAGGTAAATTAGGAATAATATCAGAGGGAATTGTTTTAGTGTTCAGTTATTTTGTAACTCCATTTGGAGATTTCTTGGAAAAGATATTGGAGTGGTTTGCCATGTCCTTCTCTGGCTTGTTTTACAGATGAGGAACTGAGGCAAACAGGGTTAAATGACTTGCCCAGAACCATTCAGCTAGTAAATGTCTGAGGCCAGATTTGAAACTCAAGGATGTGACTCTTTTTTATTTCAGGCCTAAGACTCTATCCACTGTGCCACCTAGTTGCCCTAATAACAGAGAGAAGGTACTAATATTTAGGTAGATCAGGAAGGGCTTCATGTAGATAAAGAGATTTTAAATGAGACTTGAAGGAATTCAAGGAAGCCATGAGATGAAGAGGGAGAATATTTCAGGAATGTGAGACAGATGGTAAAAATGAAGAATTTGGAGGTGGAGTACATTGAACAAGAAACAGCAAGGAAGCAGGTCTAACTGGATTATAGTTTATGTGGAGAAGAGCAAAGTGTAAGAAAACCAGAAAGGTAGGAAGGGACCAAGCTATGAAGGGCTTTGAAAGCCAGAGAGAATTTTACACTTGATCCTAGAAGTGCTAGGGAGTCACTGGAGTTTATTGAATATTGGAGTGACTTGGTCAGACTACACCTTAGGAAAATCACTTTAGCATCTATGGAAAATACAGCCTTCAGTCTGTAGGGACTTGTAGTAGTGAGGAGACCAATTTCAACTCTATTACATTGCACATTTGGGTCTTTGTAGAATTGAGTTTTATATATAGCTATACCTATTTAAATAAGTTCTTGTCTTTTCAATTTTCAAAGGGCACAATGGGCCTGAATAAATACTATCAGTGAAGCAAACACTCACATTGTTCTCAAGTTATTTATGAAACAAAATCTCACAACTTCTTTCAGTTTTCTAGAGAAATATGTTCTATGTAGGAAACCGTTTTTCATACTTTATAGTTTTGCCCTCTGGGGGAAAAATGGGCAAGGCTGCACTTTGACCCCTAGATGAGAGACATTGAGAGTAGAAAAGAAAATGGAAAGAAATAAAGTGTTTATTTCATAGCATGACAAAACATCCTGGCTTCAGTATCTTCTCTCATTTTTCTTACCATCATAGAACATTCTAGGTAAACAATCATGGTTTAATTCCCTCTAGTTTTTCTGAGCAGAAATGGGTCTTAAAACAGATATTGGAATTCTGAAACACCTCTAGGAAAAAGGTTATGTTTACTTGCTGGATCTGGAAGAATATGGAGTCCAATCTATTCCTTCAAAACCACATTATCCAACAGCTCAGATTGGATTCCATCTGGTATTCCTATGATGGGAGGGAAGGAGTAAAAGAAAGGGACAGTTGCCTAGAACTGAGGATCATAGAGGAACACAGGTTTAGAACTGGAAGGTAACTTGGAGGTCATCTAGTCCAACCTTCTCTTTATTCATAACTAAATGATCCTTAAGATCCTTTTTAGCTTTTACATGATATGGCCTCTAAACTTCCTGAATGCCATCACATAAACTTGACTAAATATGAACAAATTCTTATATCTGAATGGGAAAGCATATATAATAGAATTTCTTTTTTATGAAGAAGTTTTAGGGAAGAGAACTCAGCACCTTAGAACCTCAGCAACTTAGCATAGGTTAACCTTATAACACAGAGCTTTAGATGAATATCATTATCATTCTGGGAGCAAGATACAACCCAAAGCAAAAACGAAGTCTATTCAGAGCAATTTAGTATGTAGCATTTCCTAGACTGACTCCCTGTAAGACTTTGAGAATACAAATTTTAAAACAACAATAACAATCCCTGCTCTTTTAGAGTCCTCTATAACTCCAATAGAGAGATAAAACACATAGATAAATTAATATAATACAACAAAGGACAGAGAGGTAGCTAGGAGTAGTGGATAGAAAGCTAATTTCAAAGCCAGGAAAAACTGGGTTCAAATCCCACATCTCAAACATAGCTTTTGCGTGACCCAGGGTAGGTCATTTAATCTTCTAGTGCTCTGGGCAACTCTCTAAAACTCTATACTGCAGAGAAGCTTCTGGACCTGCATTGGTAGGAGTTTCCTCATCTAGGAGTTCCTCTTATCAGTGAAGTTATATGCCCAGTCCCTAGCCCTACAAAGGGTAAATGTTCTTTTTGCTTTATTTTTTTAAAACATAATGTAGTCTGTGTAATCCCACTACCATACCAATGAGCATTGGGGGTCAGGTTATATCTGTAATTATAAGTCAGAGAATTCAATTTTTATTCTTAGCAAAAATCTAGAATGGAATATAAAAGATATGTTTCATGAATCATAGGAAAGGAAGGTGTGTTAAAAATAGCCAGCATGGCTTCTTCAAAAATAGACATTGTGGTTGTTGTCATCATTAGGTCACTAAACTTGTAGACGAAGGGAAATCCATAGTTCCTAGATTTCAGTAAAAGATTTGATCTGATATTGTTATTTTTTTGGGGGGGGGGAGGAGATACATGTTCTAGACTAGATAATCCGGTAGGTTTGGAACTAGTTGAATGGTCAATATATTTTTATATATATATATGCTTACTATAAATATATGTCTATAAATATAAATATATGTATAATATCTGCTTAGAAAGAGGTGTCCAAGAGAGTAACACAAGGATATGTGCCAGATCCTGTGTCGTTTGATATTTTTTATCAGTGATTTGGATAAAGACATAGCTAATGTGTTTGCTAAATTTACAGATAACATAAAGCTAAGGAGGGAGATCAAACACGCTGATGGCAGAGGCTAGATTTAAAGATGCTGTCAGGTTATACAAATAGGGATAAATGTAAAGTATTACACTTGGGTTCAAAACATAAACTTCACAAACACATGATGGGTAGGTATATTTGGCACCATTTTATCTGAGAAAGATTAAGGGGTTATAATTGATTGTAAACTGTATATGAGTCAACATCATAATATGACATCAAAAACAGCTAATGTGACCTTAGTCTGCATTCATAGTTGTTTTTTCATTTTTTTTGGTCGAGATCTATGATTTTATTGTTGTAAGGAACTTGTGTTGAGGAAGCTCCAAATCTATCAGTACAATTGGTCAACTATTCTGAATTATTGTGTTAGGGAGTTGTATAGGGCACTGAAAGGATATGACTAGTTCATGAGCTCAAGTGTAACTTAGTTCCAAGAATGGCTCCCTATCCACTATGCCAGTTGCCTCTCAAGAAAGCTACAGTATTTCCAGGATTAAGGAGGTATGCCCATGTAGGTTATATGAGAATACATGAGTTTGCATAGTCATGGCTTGTAGAGAGGTATGAATAAATACCTTTAGAGTCTCCTCCACCTACCTTTCTCCAATGGAGATGTTATTCCTGCCAGAAGGAGACGTAGGAAGTACTTTGCCCTTTCCGGACTACATCTGAAATAGTGTGTTCAAATCTAGGCACTGCTGCTTTGGAAGGGTACGAGTAAACTGGAGACCACCCAGAGGGCAACCAATGATGAGCACCTGAGCTCATGACATATAGGATCAGGATCTTTAGTTGAAGAAGAGAACACTCACAGTGACATGATAGCTATGTTTAAGTATTTGAAAGGTTGTAACATGGAATGGAAGATGAATTAGACTTTTATATTTGGTTCCGGAAAGTGAAAACAGAGGCAACAGGTGGAAGTTTCCAGGAATTTGTACAATTTCTGACCTTATCTTCTATTTCTATCCCCATAGTCTATTTCCTCTACTATTTATTTTTAGTCTTCTCCTTTTCCAACCATGGAATATCAGTGCTGGAAGGGACTTTTGAGATGATCGCATTCACCATATTTGATTTTCAGATACAGAAGCGAGATAAGGTGACTTGTTCTCACAGCTCATTAGTAGCTGTGTCTGGGTCTGAGTTCAGGTTTCACTAATCGAAGTCCAATACTCTCACCATTACCTTTGCAATGGTGTCTCCTCTCATACCCCGATGGCTGAAGCTGATGGTCATTCATCTGTTGAGTAACCCTCAGCCCTAGCTCCTTTATGCTGTACCCAGTGACTTTTGATACTTCCAAATGGTGATTTTTGTGGTTATTGAACAAATACCATTAATTAGCATCTCCATGCTTCATCATCACTTTTATTTGTGCTTTTTGATGAAACAATTAGTTAAGAGGTCAATATCAGAAGCTCTCAGATGATAGGTATTTAGGGTGTTTTGTGTTGTGCCCATGTTGGTTATGTGGGTACATGAGTCACGTGTGAGATGTGGCTTGTAGTGAAGTGTGAACAAATATCTCTAGTCTCCTCCATCCACCCTTCTCCAAGGGAGAATTTGATTCCTGGTAGAAGTGGAAGTAGGAAGTTGGAACCAGAGGCTGGACACCTCAGAGAGAGGGGGTGCTGGGCTGGAATTATATTTATCTGTCCCTCCCTATGTATTATTAGTCTAATGGAAATAATTTTTAGATTCAAGCTGAGCTCCTGGTTGCTATCCCTTAGCGGGGAAGGAGTTCATCAAGCTTCTTACCAGTCTTTCTTTTCCTGGAGGAATCTGAAAATTTCAAACCGGATGTCTTCTTTCTCAAAGCTGGGAGCCATAAGACCAGGATTTCCTCCACTCCCCACCCCAGCTCTTGCCAATTCTACCTCTCAAGATGGTAGAAAGCACTGGATAATCAATCTTCACCAATAAGAAGAGCCCCACGGAAATAAACTTTTGAGCCATGGATTATATAAATGTTTCCTGGAACTTTATTTACATGGTGTAGCTCATTCTATTTAAGAACACATTATTATTGGACTAATTTCATTTAATGCATATGCATAATTCATAGCTACCATCGTCACTGTCCCCAACACACATAGATTCCTTGCCTTGCCACCGACTTTGAAAACTACCTCAGAGTGATTGATTTGATCAACAAAGAAAAATGTGGGGGCTCTGTCTAGTCTTAAGACTACCTGTGAGATACAATTTCCCTGAGATTTCAAAACTGTCTGGCATCTGTAGACTTTGAAACCACTTAGAGATATTATAAAGCCAGCACTGATTATATCATGATGATTGCTGACATTCAGTGTCTGTCAGCATAGAAAAAAAAAATAAAAAAAAAGATAGAAAAAAGGATTAAAAAAAAAGGAAAGGAAAAAAAAAAACAATCTTGTATTGCCTGCCAGTGCTTCTAGGATTTCTCCAAAAAGGCAACACCAAGCAGTGGCTGTCAGCAAAGGCTGTCTTGATGATGTCAGGTTTGAGGCTCTTTTGTAGCCAAACCCTATGGGTCCCTGAACGCTCCTCCCCCACCTCACCCCCCCCCCCCTTTTCAGAAGACTGGTCTTCGCCTCCTTTCGCACCTGACCCCTTTGACTGACAAACTGGAACAGTAGCTGGGAACAAAAGATTGTTATATAAAATCTAAAGAACCATATTAATATTTCATTAGCATTTCTTTTCTTCCAGAGACTGATTGACAGCTTAGTCAAGATAGTGGAAAAGCTGATTTTAATTATTTTCCCCCCTCCAACCTGCATTGCTACTGTCACTGCCTCCTCTTCCTGCTGTAAATCAGTCAGATATTTTTCTTTATTATTACCATAAGGGCTCAGCAGCCTATAATTACTCTAAAGAATTTCTTATCTTTTATTTCTAAAGCTGAGATTTAGGAGGAGGAAAAAAAAACCATAATTAACCTTGCAGCTGTTGATAGTCTGCTCAAGTCTAGAACTGCTTGAGTCTGTGTGGCTGCCCTCCCCCCTCCCCCAGCGATCTCCACACTCGCTTGCCTTGGCTGTTTGGGAGAGACTGGTTACAATAATGATATTACTTTCTTCAAAGAAATGAGAGAAATGTATACAACGTTTTCCCTTTGGGAATGCTTTTCAGGATCCATTTTTAATACCGAGATGATTAAAGAGCTGGCTCGGCAAGCCTTGGAGTACACATGCCGAAGTGCACGTGACCTGCCGGTTCTGGGATTTATCAGACCCAGGTTGAAGGAGGATGGCTGCGTGTGTTCCCGTATTCCCCGGGATGCTCACCACCTCAAGCATGCCATAGTTCACCACAGCCCTGCTGTGGCATGAACCCATTTCTTTCTACCTCTAAGAACGGAAGCCAACGCACCACAATAGATCAGTCCCCTCTGTGTGCCTCCTATCACTCCCTTGCTTCCCTTAGAAATGAGTCTTCTTTCTACCCAAGAACCCTGAGTGCCCAAAGAAGAGAGGGACCATTTCGGATGAGTGATGAAAAATATATAATCTAACCACCCTGGGGGCACATATCCTTGTCATTAGATATAAAAGGCTTCTTTGAGGGGATTGCATTAGCTTGCCTGGTATTATGACTTACAAGGAGAGCAAAAATGCAAATTCAGTGTTTCAATGATAATAGGTCTTTTCTGTTCCCCCCCCCCCCCCAACTGAATCTGCCTCTGGCTGTCTCTTTGGATTTTATTGTGTTGACAAGGTCTCAAACTGATTACTTCTTGGAAATGAAGAATAAATAGAAATGAAGATAAAGTACAATGAATATATATTATATATACATATATAAACACTATATATATGCGTATCTACATATATAATAAAAATGTTACTTATTTCGGGACACTGAGAAGTTTCATCTATTGTTACCTTTTTTGGATGACAAGAATGTTGTCCAGGCTGTTTGTTGCGTGAAAAGGAGAAAAGACAGAAAGGCATAGAATGAAGCCATCATGAACTGTGGACCAACTATGTTAGAAACCAGTTTCACAAAGGTGAAATCAGAGTTTCACTTTTGAAGGGAAAGACCCATCACCTGCTCTAACAAGCTTGGCATTTTTTTAGCCCCTAGCATAGCACAGAGGGAGGGGCCTTCCTTCTGGATTGCAGGAGGAGCTGTGTGTCAAGGATTTATGATATGGAAAACAACTCATCAGGGACTAACTAACTCTTTCTCAAACTCATTTAAATCCTTATTACTAAGGGTTCAAAAGGTAGTTGGAAAAGGTGAAAGGCCAATGCATTCTCTTTGATTTTTTTCTGATATGCTTTGAGAGGGAAATCAGATGAATATTAGCATTAGCTCATGGGTGATGCTTTTTAGAATGAGCCAGGATTTCAAATAACATGAAATTCAGAACATGTTCTGAAAGCTGTTTTTTTGTCTGTCTTCATTTTAATATTTCATCAGGGTACAGTGGAAAGAGTGATGTATTTCTAATCACATTTTGTGGATTTGAACACCAGTCCCCCTTCTTATTCCACGTGTGGCCTTGAACTTAACTTCTCTGAGTTTCAGTTTCTTCATCTGTCAAATGAAAAATTAAACTCTATGGTCTCAAAACTCTCTTCCATCACTAAATCTATGACTCTATCCATCAGATGTAGTAGAAAAATGTAAGAGACTTGGAGTTAGAGGGCCTTATTTCAAGTCCTAGTTTAGACACTTAATTTTTGTGACTTTAGTCAGGAAGTGACTATTTAAGTTCTCTGAACCTCAGTTTCTTCATCTGTAGATGGAAAAAAAATTAGATTATATGGCCTCAAAGATACCTTCCTGTATGATATTATTGCTTTACCTCTTCTGATCACAATCCATTCATGTGCTCTCATCTTTTACCATGTCCTTCCGCAAATCTTATATAGAGGCTCCACCTATTGTTCTGGAGGTTTTCCATTGGTCCTTTTAGTATTTGATGGGTAGAACACTTGAGCTATTCATCAGTTATCACCTCACTCTTGCTCCATGATCAACTCTCAAAGTTTTAGAGAAACATATGCTCATGATAATTTTTTTTCATACCACTTCCTTCATGAAAGTCATCCATGGGTAATATTTGTGTCCTCTTCATGCCTACCCCTCATCTTTCCATTGCCCTTTGGATCACTTACAACTGTGGTTCTTCTGACCAGAGTATTCCATGATTTAAAGCAGTATCTTACCACTGGGAGAAAAAACATATGCAAATATGTTATCTCATCCATGTAGAAATTTCCTTCTAGTGATTAAGATCTCAACCTTTCCATGCCTATTTATCTTGTGCAACTGTTACCCATATTCTCACCAAATCCAGTATGGTCTTCCTCTTTCTCTCTTGACATTTTGAGGATGTCAGTAGAACACAAAGACTGTCCATTGTTTACCTCTCACTCTTGCCACATGGCCACCTGACATTTTTTTTTATCATACACCTTTTTCTTTCAAACAAATTCTTTCCTAATGGCATCATTCATTCTCATTCTTCTTTAGAGGTCCTTAGTTTTCATGAGCAGTCTGCTCAAACTCATTAAACCTCTCTATGATGTTCATTGTTAATGCTTTAAAACTTATGTTTTTCCATGATTTACAGTAAAAAAAAAAAAACAACCAACAACCCTGGTAGAATATTGATATTAAATAGGTGGGCCTTTGATTCAGGGAGAATTTTAGAACCACTAAAGGGAATTTTCAATTTCTTTGAAGCAACTTGGCACACTCTTTTCTTATTTAAATCTAGGTACAACTACCCCATTGCCCACTTGCATTGTCTGTCAAAGATAAATGTAGTGATATGTGGGCTCTGTATATTGTTCATCTAACTGCATATCACAATTTGAATAGGACTCCTTCATCCATTTGATTTTTCTCCTGTATATGTTTCTGCCTAATTCTTTTGAATGCTTACAGATCTCTTAAAAGAGTCTCTTCAATGATCTTGGTTTGATGCAACCACATGATGTCATCTACAAACACCCTTTGAAGGACCTTGCTGTCCATAGCAAATGACACTTCAACTGGGATTCTGTTATATTTTCATGGTTATAATAAGCCAATTTGATGAGCATATGTCTCCTTGCTTTGTGCTTTACCTGATATTAATGCTTGAAGCATCCTTGAACAAGGTTCTCTCCTGGAAGAAACTTGGTTGATCTTGTTTTATTGATAAATAAATTCCAGCATCTTGCTGGAAGACATCTTTTAAGGTAGCATTATACCTTACTGAATTAAATGCTTTTAATGGCGTGGACGATCCAGACCGGAAGCCGGGCGGAGGGGGCCCTAGCGCCCTGAATATGTGAGCTGCGGCAGTTACCAGACCCCTCGACCCACAAACACCAAAGACTGCGGAGAAGGTTAGTGGGAAAAGCTGCGGGAGTGGAAGGAGTTCGCGGTTCGGCTTCCAGCCCCGGGGGCAGCGGAGGTGGGGCAGCTACAGCTGTTGTTACTTCCGGCTCCAGGCCCACCTGGTGGGAGGAATTAAGTGGCGGATCGCAGCAGGGGTGCACAGCCTGCCATAGATCTGAGCCCAGTCTGGACTGGGGGTCCTTGGGGAAGGAGGAGTGCGGCTCTGACAGAGCTGGCACCTCCCCCCCAAACGTAGAACATAGAACTCTGTAATCTACAAGCAGTCATACCCCACTGAAAAATTCAAGGGTCAAGTTAGTTAGTTGGGAATATGGCCAGGACGCGAAAACGCGCCCAGATTCAGTCTCAGACTTTGGATTCTTTCTTTGGTGACAAAGAAGACCAAAACATACAGCCTAAAGAAGACAACAAAGTCATAGAGCCTACAACCAAAGCCTCCAAGAAAAACATGAACTGGCCCCAGACCATAGAAGAACTCAAAAAGGATTTGGAAAAGCAAGTTAGAGAAGTAGAGGAAAAATTGGGAAGAGAAATAAGAAGGATGCGAGAAAACCATGAAAAACAAGTCAATCACTTGCTAAAGGAGACCCAAAAAAATACTGAAAAATACACTGAAGAAAACAACACCTTAAAAAATAGACTAACTCAAATGGCAAAAGAGCTCCAAAAAGCCAATGAGGAGAAGAATTCCTTGAAAGGCAGAATTAGCCAAATGGAAAAGGAGGTCCAAAAGACCACTGAAGAAAATACTACTTTAAAAATTAGATTGGAGCAAGTGGAAGCTAGTGAATTTATGAGAAATCAGGATATTATAAAACAGAACCAGAGGAATGAAAAAATGGAAGACAATGTGAAATATCTCCTTGGAAAAACCACTGACCTGGAAAATAGATCCAGGAGAGATAATTTAAAAATTATTGGTCTACCTGAAAGCCATGATCAAAAAAAGAGCCTAGATACCATCTTACAGGAAATTATCAAGGAGAACTGCCCTGATATTCTAGAGCCACAGGGCAAAATAGAAATTGAAAGAATCCATCGATCGCCTCTGCAAATAGATCCCAAAAAGAAATCTCCTAGGAATATTGTTGCCAAATTCCAGAGCTCCCAGATCAAGGAGAAAATACTGCAAGCAGCCAGAAAGAAACAATTTGAGTATTGTGGAAACCCAATCAGAATAACCCAAGATCTGGCAGCTTCTACATTAAGAGATCGAAGGGCTTGGAATGCGATATTCCGGAGGTCAATGGAGCTAGGATTAAAACCTAGAATCACCTACCCAGCAAAACTGAGTATCATGTTCCAAGGCAAAATATGGATTTTCAATAAAATAGAGGACTTTCAAGCTTTCTCAGTGAAAAGACCAGAACTGAATAGAAAATTTGACTTTCAAACACAAGAATCAAGAGAAGCATGAAAAGGTAATCAAGAAACAGAAATTGCAAGGGACTTACTAAAGTTGAACTGATTTGTTTACATTCCTACATGGAAAGATGATGTGTATGATTCATGAGACCTCAGTATTATTGTAGTTGAAGGGAATATGCATATATATATATATATGCATATATATATATATGTTTAAGTATATATATAAGTGAATGTGTATGTATGTATGTATCTATGTGTATATGTATGTATGTGTATGTATGTGTATATATATATATGTAAAAGAGAGAGAGCAGACACAGGGTGAGTTGAGGATGAAGGGAAGATATCTAAAAGAAATAAAATGAAATTAAGGGATGAGAGAGTAACATACTGAGAGAGGGAGATAGGGAGAGATAGAATGGGGTGGATTATCTCGCATAAAGGTGGCAAGAGGAAGCAGTTCTATGGGAGGAGGGGAGAGGGCAGGTGAGGGGGGAATGAGTGAACCTTGCTCTCATCAGATTTGGCCTGAGGGGGAATACCATACATACTCAGTTGGGTATCTTACCCCACAGGAAAGAAGAGGGAGGAAGATATAAAAAAAAAAATAAAAGGTGGGGGGATGATGGAGTGGAGGACAGATGGGGGTGGAGGTAATCAAAACAAACACTTTGGAAAGGGGACAGGGTCAAGGGAGAAAATTCAATAAAGCGGGATGGGTTGGGAAGGAGCAAAATGTAGTTAGCCTTTCACAACATGAGTATTGTGGAAGGGTTATACATAATGATACATGTGTGGCCTAGGTTGAATTGCTCAACTTCTTAGGGAGGGTGGGTGGGAAGGGAAGAGGGAAGGGAATTTGGAACTCAAAGTTTTAAAATCAGATGTTCAAAAACAAAAAAACTTTTTGTATGCAACTAAAAAATAAGATACACAGGCAATGGGGCGTAGAAATTTATCTTGCCCTACAAGAAAGGAAGGGAAAAGGGGATGAGAGGGGAGGGGGGTGATAGAGGGGAGGGCTGACTGGGGAACAGGGCAACCAGAATACCAGCCATCTTGGAGTGGGGGGGGAGGGCAGAAATGGGGAGAAAATTTGTAATTCAAACTGTTGTGAAAATCAATGCTGAAAACCAAATATGTTAAAGAAATAAATTGCATTTAAAAAAAAAAATGAAAAAAAAAATCATTTGTACTAGGTGCTCATCCATTTCGGTTTGTGTGGCAGTTGTTATAGTGGGTAGATAGCTGAAGTTATGATATGTATATATATATATATATATATATATATATATATATATATATATATGTATATATATAATTTATATAGAGAATAAATACAAGGAAATAAACACAAATCACAAATAGATGTAGAGTCAGGTGTGTGCTGGAGCCAGGTGTGCTAAAGATTTCAGTCTGAGCATTTATACCTTGGGAATCAGCCACAATTTTGTTGATTGCCTAAATTTAAGAAACTGATAGAGAAACATATACATATATATATATATATATATATATATATATATATGAATTTTGTATACATTCTATATGTGCCTGTAAGAGTTTTTTTTTTTGATTTTCTAATTTATTACTATCTGTATCTATTACCTCTAGTGTGATTGATACATTATCCAGAACTATGATATTTGTCTTCTTATTAAATTTATTCTGTTCTTGTTTTCCCTCCTCAAGGATAAGCTCCTTATTCTTAGTTTTGCTTTCCCTAACATCTATCAGCAATGTCATGCTCTTAATAAATCCTTGTTGGATTGAAAAAAAAAATGTAATTAGCCAAAACAATGGGATCACTTATTCTTTCCATCTTTAAGTCAATTTTATTATTTTAAAGATATAGTCTTCTGTGGATTACTGCTTATGAAAATCTAATTGTTCCTTCCTAATGTTCTCACTGAGGATTTGTTATTGTTGTTCAGTCATCTTCAGTCATGTCTGACTCTTCCTAACCCCATATGGAGTTTTCTTGGAAAATATATAAATATGGTTTGCCATTTCCTTTTCCAGCTCATTTTACAGATGAGGAAACTAAGGCAAATAGGGTTAAGTGACTTGCCCAGGGTCACATAACTAATAAGTGTCTGAGGCCAGATTTGAACTCAGGAATATGAGTTTTTCTGACTCCATTCCTAGTGCTCTATCTCCTGTGGCATTGAACTGCCCTCATTGAGGATATTCTCCTTCTCTCTCTCTCTCTCTCTCTCTCTCTCTCTCTCTCTCTCTCTCTATATATATATATATATATATATATATATATATATATATATATATATATATGCACAATTCTTATAAAATGTTAAATTAATAGGGAAATATACATGTAAATTAATAGTAGCTGGTTTGCCCCATGTTCCCCTTTTCATCATATCTTAAATTTCAGTATTAAAAATGACTAAAATTTTTCCCCTGATATTTTGGTACCTTCCCCTTTCCTTCAAACACCTTCAAATCCCTCAGCACCCACATATCTTTCATTGCCTTTCTTCAGTATGGATGTCCTCTATTTACACTTGGTCTAATCCAGCTGCTCCTTCTCCTGCTTTGTTCTCTTTAGTGTCATTTCATTGCAAGTATATTGGTGTTAAAAACAGTGAGCAGCTTAGTATCATTAAAAGTGCTGTACAGTTTTTCAAATGCAATCCAATCGTAGGTCCTTCTAATTAATTCTGGGCCAGGCTACTTTTCTTTTTATATGAAACAAGTGAAAATCATCCTCTAATAATTCCTCATTGTATGGAAGTGAGTACCATCAAAACCCAAGCTCCAACAGGTCTTCCCAAACTGGAAAGACTTCTCTTACAGACTAAGAGATAAACTATGTGTTAAGCAAGGAGTAATCTAGTCAGATTTACAGAGGTTCAACAGCAGAAGATCAGCCACAAGATGAAGAAATTTTCTGTCAGCAGAAGACAGCAGGTTCATCTCAAGTCACACACTTACTAGCTGTGTGATCTAGGGCAAGGTATTTTATTTCTCTGGTCTTCAATTCCCTCCTCTATAAAATGACAATAATAATACCTGCCCTGTAGCTAGCTCAAAGGATTGATGATAGAAAAACTTTTGAGCTATATAAACCTTAAAGAGCTACAGAAATGTATGTTATTTATTAGACTTTACCTATTTGTTTTCTTTTTAAATTGATTTTAAAAATATTCTTCTATTATCATCATCCTAATTTGACCTATGACTCTCCCTCTTTCATTTAGGGAGCATTTTTTTAAATTTTTAACAAGAAATAAAAAATAAAGAGGGAAAAACTAACAAAAACATCTGCTCAATTCAATAGTATATGCAGTATTCAGACCCACATCCCACCCATAAAACTTTTATAAAGAAAGAAGGGAGGTTCAGCTATTAGTATTATTAAAAGGAATGCTATCTGTGTTGGTGGAGGTAGTACTCATACTGCTGAAATCCCAGATCTTTGTGACATTGAAGGAGGTATAAGAGCCTGGGACAGCATTGTGTTGTCATAAGAGAATTGCCTGGAAGTGAGGAGATTTGACTATCTGAATGACTTGTGAGGATTTAGGCAAATTATTTATCCTCTCATAGCCTCAGTTTCTTAATCTGTCAAATGGAAGAAGGATACCCACATTTCTGAGGTCATTCTGAGGCCCAGATATAGTGATAGATGTGAAAGTCAGACATGCCACACATACCTGGCATAATCAAACTCCATGGAACTGGTGTTCACTTTGGCTTTTCCAAGGGAGAACGAGATTTCTATGGATAGCTTCTATGCTTACTTGCCTTCCTATTTAAAGAAGGATAATAATGTCACCATTATTGGTGATCTAGTCCATTACACTCAGGCTTAATGAGGATTTGATGTCTTGACCAGGAGCTTGGATAATATCCACCTGCAGTTTGATGGTGCCTGGCAAGGGAAATTCACAAAGGGGAGGGGGAGACAGCTCCCCATCTAATTTACTCAGACTTTGTGATTCAAGAACTTCCACAGGTTCTATAACCTTTTAGAGGAGGATAAGTGTTCTTTGGGACTGAGCAATGGGAGAAAAGCAACCAGGTATCTATCAACATTTTCTCCTTCCCTGCCCCTTACCCCTTTCCTTTTTCTTTTTTTTTGCCTCCTTTCTTCTCTCTTTTTCCTCTTTAAAAAAACAAAAAACAAAAAACAAAAACAACTCTCCTCAACTTTCTTTTGTTCTCAGCTACTTTCTCTTTCTTTTTTTTTTTTTTGAGTCGTAGCGGCTTTATTAGGGAAAGTACCAGGGGATTAGGAGTTGGCATTGGGACCCTTCTTCTTTCCAAAGGTGGGCACTACATTGACAAAGCGTCGGTTGTACTGCATCCTCCTCTTAGCACGCCCAGTCTTCTTCTTCTTCTCCTGCTTGACCACCTTGGGAGTCTGACCCCTCACTTTTCCAGCTCGGGCCGGAGAGCCATGGACTTTACCTCCTAGCATGCGGCCAGCCACTTCCAGGGTGGACAGGGGCTCCACCCCGCACTGCCCCAAGACGGCTTCATCCTCCAGCGGGGAGCCACCTAGAAGCAGGACCTGATCCTCGGGGGCGATGCCCTCCAGCGACGCCACATGGGCCTTGATCTGGGCGACGGTCTCCTGCCCCGTCACCTCGAGGGTGTGCAGAGCCTGCCCGCGAACAAACAGCTGCATGGTGGCGACGCGGCCACGCTGGTCCTGCTTCCGCCGCGGTGAAGATGGAGACCAGAAAGAGAGTACTTTCTCTTTCTTTTCTCACTTTTCTCTCTTTTCTCTTGCATTCTTTTTTTCTCCCATCCTCCAGTGTTTTCCATTTTTCTTTCTCTTTTCCCATTTTCTTGTTCCACCTCTTGTTCTTTCTCGCTCTGTCTCTGTACAATCTTTCCTTTCCTCACCTCTTTATTTATCTCCCTTTTTCTTTCCTTTTAAAAAATACCCTTCTTCTTTCCCACCTCTCTGTGCCTTGACCTTCTGGCTTCCATAAAACAGAAGAAACCACACTGCGGGAGGGGATTGAGACATGGAACCATTAAGCAGTGCTGATGAGTCAGCACAGAGAAGTGGAGAGACTGCAGCTCCAGTTTCTCCCATCTGTAAAATGAGATTGATTTTCCTTGTTACCATTATCTTTGAAAGTGATGTGTGAGGATGAAGGCAACAATATCTGCCAAGTACCCTTTTCCCTTTGGGGTTGGAGGTGGGGGATGGGGAGATTGTCAGTAAAGACCATAACTCAGGGTTTGATGAACCTCATTGGGTATGTCCCTCACAGTGAAGTGGATAGAACACTGGATTTGTAAGCATAGGACCTGGATTCAAATCCTAGGTGATCTTACTGTGAATTTCAGCAAATCATTTCCCTTCTCAGAACCTGTTTCCTCATAGGTAAAATGAAAGAGTTTGGCTATATGATTCCTATGGTTTCTTCCAGAGTTCAATCCTCTATCTCCTCTGGACTGTACTAACTAATGTCTAAAATGGTCTTGTATTCTCTAGTCCAGAGTGTTCCTAACTTTTCTTTGACAGTCTGGGGATACCTATTGGTCCCTTCTCAGAATAATGATTTTAAATGCATAAAACAAAATACGTGGAGATTACAAAGGACAATATATAAAAAAGTCACTTAGCAAAATATTTTTAAAAAAGTTTACAGACCCCAATCCATTCTATACAAAAATGCCTAGTAATCTTAAATAATGAACTGCTGGGCTAATATTACTTTCCTGCTTCAGCACTATCAATGGCTTTTGTTCAATCATTTTTCAGTCATTTTTGACTTTTTATGACCCCACTTAAGGTCTTCTTGGCAGAGATACTTGCTGGGTTTGCCATTTCCTTCTGCAGTTCATTTTACAGATGAGGAAATTGAGGCAAACAGGGTTAAGGGACTTACCCAAGGTCACAGAGCTAGTGTCTGAGACCAAATTTGAACTCAGGAAGGAGTCCTCCTGAACCCAGGCCCAGCACTCCATCCAGTGTACCACCTAGTTACAAACACAATGGATGAGGAAATTAAGGTAAACAGAATTAAATGTCTTGCTCAGGGTCACATAGTTAATAAGTGTCTGAGGCTGGATTTGAACTCAGGAAGAGAAGTTTTCCTCACTGTAGGCCTAGCACTCTATCTACTATGCCTCCTAGTTGCCCAGCTTCCTATAGCCTACCACATAAAATACAAACTCTTTAGCCTAGTGTATAAAGCCCTCCACAACTTGCCTCAAACTTACTTTTGCAAGACTACTCACTCTACTCCACTCTAAGTGCTCTATCTTCTAGTCATACTGTTTTATCAGCATATCCTTTCTTACCTCTGTGCCTTTGTATACATAGCTTCCCTACATCTGGATTTCCCTACCCTTCTCCTCATAGCTGGCTGTTTTCCAATGCTGATTTCAAATACCATTTCCTCCAAGAAGCCATTCTTCATTCTCCCAAGTTAAAAACAATCTTTCTTTCCTAGGAATTCCAAAAAACACCTTTTCTTTCCTCTCTTATGTTTTCACAATATGTAGTTTTACAGTGTGTGTGTGTGTGTGTGTGTGTGTGTGTGTGTGTGTCTGTGCGTGTGTGTGCGCGTGTGTGTGTGCGCGTGTGTGTGTGTTATATCTACATTGCTAAGTTATAAGGTCCTTGACAGAAAAAAAAAAAATTATTTACCTTCACATCTGCCTTAGCACATGGCCTAGGGCATTTTATAAAATAAGAGCTTATTTAATGTTTAAGATGAGGTAAATGACCTTCTTACCACTTTTGCCTCTATTAGTCCTTCTGCCCAAATCTTTACAAACTCTATGACCTCACTGACGAAGACAGAGTACAACTAAGAGACTTTGAGAGTGTCCTTGTATCTCTTATTCTGACCACCTTGTGAACATTTGTCCTGTGTGAGTTCTCCACAAAATAGTCTTTTTGGCAAGTGTATATTTTGCATTTGAACAACAGCACATTGGAGTTTGCTCTCTGAAGCAGAGTTTGAATGCTTGGTAGTTTAGTATGAGAAAGGACCTCAGTGACTGGTACCTTATCCTGCCATCTGCAGAATCTTCCTAAGGCAATTCAAATGAAAGTGATTCAGTTTCCTGATATGGTTGTTACCTTCATGTAGGTTCTAATCTATAGAGACAGCATGTCATCGTGGATAGAGCACTGGACTTGAAATTAAGAAGATATAAGCTTGAATCTCACCTCAAACACTGGCTGTGTGACCCTAAGCAAGCCACTTGACCTCTCTGATCTCTAGTATTCTCATTTATAAGAATGGAGATTACAATAGCACATCATGTGAGAATAAAATGGGATGATATATATCAAATATTTTGCAAATCTTAGAGCACCGTATAAGTGAGAGCTTTTATTATTGATTATTATGTATCACTGGCAGCTGAGAACACTGAGGCTCAGAGAGTGACTTTCCTGAGATCAGAGGACTTTTAAAGTAGAGGAGCTGGTATGAGAACCCAGGTCTTCCCCTTCTTAGTTCAATGTGATATGATCTCCTTTTGTCAAATAAATAAAGAAAAATGTTTAAAAATTATAAGTCAATTGAAATATCTCCTTGTGAGTAACATCTCATGTGTCTGACTGAAAAAAAAAATTTAAGTCAGTAAGCTCCTGACCTTCCACAGATATCCTATTCTGACATCTCATTGAATGGTGAAGGTGACACAGGCTTCCCAAATGCTACTGTCAGCTAAGACTATAGGTCCTAACAAGCTGGAAGGACTTTGAAACACACTCTTGGCAATGGACATTATGTCACTGGACTGAGGAAGGGCCCAGCTCAGTTTGAACAGACTGGCTACCAGCTTGGCTACAGCATGAGGAAACAACCCCCACAGCAGCTCATGGGAACTGTCTATTAAGGGTATACCTGGGATCCTTGGAATATCAAGCTTAGACTGTCCCCTGATATTTGGGAATTTAGGTATTCTCTACGTAGCACAGGTTATCTATAGGTTATCTAAGTTAGGATAGTGTCAGAGTGAACAGTGGGGGTCATTCCAGTTCACTGAGGGAAAAAAAAAATGCAGCTGAATTTGTTAGCTTTGCTGCAGCTGAGCTTTGGCAGTATCTGGAAGGGAAGAAAGATGTAAACAATTTGTGAAGCAACACACCTGGAGGAGGAATCCAGCTGTCCATACTTCAAGTCTCACCAGGCATTAAACATGTAAAATAGATATGATAATGGGACTTTCAACATCAATACTGTAATCCTTTTCAACATAGGCTCTCAGTTTCCTTGAATACTCCCCAGTTGTTGTTAGCCTTTTTTTTCTGGACTGAGAAATACACGTTTAGAGTAATCCATAGACGATTTTACCCAAATACCTCATAGGTTCATTGGTTATTTCATCCAACTGAGGCCTAGAAAGGCTGTGATTGATCCGATGACTCACAAGAGGTAGGATTTGAACTAAATTCCTTGAATTCCTAAGTCCAATACTCTTTTCATTCTTCACTTACCTTAACAGGGGCTTGACAGTTATGGATATTACACTAAGGAATACCACTCAGTCAGAAAAAAAAAAACCAAACAAACAAAAAACTTTGGAGGACGGGTACTTTTTAATTTATTTATTTAGTATTGATGTTTTATCATAAAATCATGGGAATGTTAATTAAATATATAATTTTAAGTGGCATCGTACAGTCTTAAGAGTTTACATGTTTTAATGAAGTTTTAGAGCCATTTTCTATAGACATTTGGTTCATGAATTATAGTGTAACTCAATAAAAAAGTAAGTCATGAGCAAAGTACACCAGTTTCAGGAATAATAACACACCTAAGATAGCAGTGATGGAGGTAACGGACAGAGAATTTTCCTTGGAATCAGAAATACCTGGGTTCAAAAGCTAACTGCTGGATATGGTATCAGAGGAATTGGGTTTACATCCTATCCATGACACTATCTCACTATCTACTTTGTGACCTTTGGAAAGTCACTTGACTTCACCTCTAAAATCAGGAGGTTGGACTAGATAGCCTCAGAGGTCCCAGCTACTTCTACATCTATGAGCCTATGGTTGTGTGGCCTTCGACAAGATATTTAACTTCTCAGTGTGGTAGGCAGCTGTCTATGTTATAGAGAAATTGTTGATCTGCCCTGGTAGGCGTTTTCTCAGTGCAGGATCCTTATAGCAGTGAAGTCACATCTGATTCAAAAAAAAAAAAAAGTTGACAACACAATTTCCTCACAACAATCCCAGGAGAGATGTAGGGAAGTAGTATAAGTGTTATTATCATCCCCATTTTTGCAATGAGGAAACTGAAGAGCTGAGAAGTGACTGATTTGTTCCAGGCAACAACAGTAATATATGACAAGAAATGTAGTTTTTGAACCGAGGTCCCTAGAATCTGCAATACCACAACGTCCGACCACACAGACCGTACTGTTTCTTATCTCAAATTGACACAAATCCTAGTAGGAATACTATCTATCTTCAGGGCACACTTTTAAGAGGATGAATGTAGTGGTCACTGATCTTTTGTAGGTCAAAACAGATGCCCAATAGGAGAGTATATATGCAGTGAAAGTCATGGCCTATGGAAAAACTCACCAGAAGACAATGACATTGGAGCAGCACACTAATGTTAAATGCCCTAAGCAAATAGGTGAACTTATCTCCCCAGATGTTGAAACTCAGTCATTGTGCAGACCATTCTGCACAGTGCACATACAATATTATGCTACTCAATGAATAGGGCAGAAAACATGTCGTATGAAAATGAAAATCTGGAGTTTCCTTTATAAAGCACAATAAACTAGAGCTAGAGTTGTTGCTAAAGTCTGTGGATACTGCTAGATAGCAGAGATGTGCTGGAGCCAGCTCTAATCTGCTTGGAAGCTATTACTGAATTTTCAATATTAGCATTTGCAACTCAGGAATCAGCAGTCACTATAAATCATGGCTTGATTTATTGTTGTTGGGTTTTTTTTTAATGACCTAAACTTAAGTGTTAAAAATAATGTAGATTCAATTTAAAAGTGTATGTGCATACATTGTTCCTCCCAACTCCTGGCCTGGTTGTTAAATATTTGCCAGTTCTTTAGACATTGC
This sequence comes from Trichosurus vulpecula, assembly GCF_011100635.1. Classification (NCBI taxonomy): domain Eukaryota; kingdom Metazoa; phylum Chordata; class Mammalia; order Diprotodontia; family Phalangeridae; genus Trichosurus; species Trichosurus vulpecula. The sequence goes on along the minus strand of NC_050575.1, from coordinate 236,840,204 downwards.
TTGAATTCAGCAGAAGTGCAGTAGAAGGCTTGAGAGATGATGTCATCACAAGGCCACCACAGTCCTACTAACTGTGGGCTAATAATAATAACTGGCACTTATATAGCACTTTAAAGTTTGCAAAGTGCTATACATCTATTATCTCATTTGAGCTCCACCATACCCCTGTGTGATAGACACCTCTAGGCTCTAAGAAAATCGCAACTTAAACATATGAAAAACTCCAATTCACAAAACAGACCAGTGAGGGCAGTTATTTTCATTGGGAAATGATTCTTTATTTTTTCCCCAAAAGAATTCATATCATCATTCCTTTAAGCAGAAAAGTCTGGCACATTTAAAGATATGACTAGATTTACAAAATTCCATTGCACAAACATGCCATGGTGTAGTGGAAAGAATCCTGGTTTTGGAGTGAGTACCTGAGTTTGAAACCACACTTAACACACTTACTTACCTGAAATACTCTGGGCAGGTCACTGAAACTATTTAGACCTCAAGTCCCTGATCTAGGAAATTACATGGTTGGATTAGATGGTTCCTTTCTATGATTCTTTTCAGTAGGGGGACCAGCCAGCAGGCTATTGCAGTAGTCCAGGCGTGAGGTGATGAAGGTTTTCACCAAGGCGTTGGCAGTTTTGAGAGGAGAGAAGGGAACATGAGAGATATTAGGAAGATACAATCGACAAGAGAGGATAATCAAAGGACAACACAGGGGGCTCCCAGACCCTTCATTTGCCTACCACGTTCCATACTTAAAGCACCAGAATTCTTTCCAACTACCACAATACCTGAGGCTACTTCCTCAATCGCCTCCCCAAAATCACAATCACAAGATCCCCTTTCCAGCTTCTCCCTTCAGTCAAATAGGGATGGGTGTTAGGGAGGGGAGATGAGGAACACTTTCAGCACAAGAAGCAACACCTGCGTCTGTCTCCTCTTCTGAGCCCCACAGCTTCCCAGCACCTGACACATGCACAGAGACAAATCTGAAGTCTTTGACGGGTTTTGTTTGCAAAGGCAAACTGTGAATTTATTTTGGTTAAAGACTAGGCATAGCTGATCATTCCATTCCATGCTATTTTGATAGGAAAGTTGGTTGTTGATGATAACTTCCTTGAGGCAAGAAGCTGGGCTTTTGCTCCTTTTGTATTCCTGACAGGGACTAGTCCCCAGCAGCAGATGGTCAATAAATGCTTGTTGAATACATGAATGAGGGAACACATTGCGGGCAGTTCCTACAGCCTTTCATTTACTTAGTAAAACAGTTGCCCACAGATGACAGAAATCCTGTTCTCATTCAGAGCTGGGTGGTAACACTCTAGTTGGCATGTGGGAGAATTCTGCCTTGCTATTTGATTAGCACTTCCCCAGTTACTTGGAACCACTTGAATGAAGCAGGTTAGGGTGAGTGATATTCTCCTGAAAAATGTTCCTTTCTGCAACTGCTTAGAGCAAAAAGGAAGGACTCCATCCATCCTGCTTCCTATATGATTAGTGGCAGCTCAACCATTTTTAGTCTGTGAAGTAGATAATGTAAGATTTTTTTTAAACCCTGAAGTCCTTTTTTGTTGGGGGGAGGGGGACAGGGACAGTGAGAAATGTATAACCACAAAGCTCAGAGTTAGGAGATCTGGCTCCTGGGGTTGCTGGGCACAAAAGAGTTGACAGAAAAAAAAAAAACTCCCTGGAATGACTGCCACCCTCTCCTCCATTCAAGGAAGGTATTGATTTGGGAACACTTAACAAATCCAAGAGCAGGGTCCTTTCCATTAGCTAGAGCTGCCCTAGAAGAGTTGGCTCTGATTTTACAGGAAGACAGCTTCAAGGCCACCCCAGGTTTGGAGGTCTGAATTTTTGGTTCTTGATCTTGAAGGGAGCTTCCCAAGAGCACCTGATCTCTGGATGTGACAAATCCAGGAATGTCTTCCAAAACCTAGAGATGGGCCTGGATTCTTAATATTCTATGGTCTATTGCATGAGTGGATAAACCAATTGCTTTTTGTAATTAAATAAAAAAAATTCATCCCCTCTTCTATAGACTCACTGAATGCATTTTCAGGACAAATCCAGTAGTGGAAATGATGATTGGACTGTTATGACATGGTTTTGAATTCTCCCACAAGATCTCATAATTTTAAAGTTTTTCATTCCACATAGCCTTTAGATTAGTAGTATTTAGTATGGTGATGAAAGGCAGTACTGCGTAGTAGATAGGGAGCTTGCAGAAAAGCTGAGAAGATATGGATTCAAATTCTGCATCTGACATATACTCATTTTGTGACCCTTAACCTCAAAATGTTTTAAGTAACTCTCTAAGATAATAAATTACAGAAAACCTAATGATTTGCATTGGCTATGAAGGTTCCTCACCAGGATTTGCTATTCCAGTGAAATCATTGTTTCTATCCCTACGGAAACAACTGAAATTCATAGCGATCATTGTTGGTTGTGGGCAATAGTTTTGTCTGTGAGAATGCTCTGGTTCCAACACATTTTATTGATTAAATTCTCATTTATATTTTGAAATCTGTGCTTATAGTATGGGAATTAGTAATCTATTTGGTTTCTGAAAGGTAAAGAATTTCAGATGTATAATTCCAACAGGTTTTTTTTCTCAAGAGGCATTCAGTGACTATTAAATTTTTGGAATGATGTGTTGTGTAGTTTATACTATTTACTTGCACAATATTTATAAATTGATAAGTCTGAGCCAATTAAAAATAAACCATCAGTGATGGTTAGTGGCGATGACCTGACTCTGGATCAGGTTAATATCGTAAACCTCTCCATTTCTAGCAACTTCTCCAACATTGTTGATTTCCATCTTTTGTCATCTTTGGCAATTTACAGGATGTAATATAAAACCCCAGGGTCATTTTAGGAGGCAGCTAGATTGCTCAGTGGTTAGAGTTCTGGGCTAGGAGTCAGGAAGACCTGAGTTCAAATTTGGCCTCAGAAACTTATTAGCTATGTAACCCTGGTGAGGTCACTTATCTTCTGTTTGTTTGCCTTAATCAACCACAAAAAGAAATGGCAAACAACTCCAGTATCATCTGCCTAAAAAAAAAAAAAAGACCCAAATCAACCAACTAAACAAACAAACAAACAAAGACAACCCATGGACAATATTGATGTGCTATGGTCCATGGGGTCACCAAAGAGTTGGACACAAGTGAACAACAAGAAAGGTAAAACCTCACGGTTGTTTTGATTTATATTTCTCTTATTACCAGTGATTTGGAACATTCTATCTATTGGTTATCAGTAGATTATTATTTTGAGAACTCTTTGTAAGCATATGACTACTTATCTATTGAGGTATGACTTTTAGTTTTATATATGCATATGTACATATGCATATGTTTATACACACATATGTTAATTATTTGTATAATTTGGACATCTGAAAAATGTGATAATTTTTTTTTTCCTATTCAACCACTTCTTATCTTAGGTGCATTAATTTTGCCTGTGCTGAAAGTTTTCAGTACCATGGAATCAAAATTATCTATTTCATCTTTTGTAATTGTCTCTTTCCATTATTTGCTTAAGAATACACCCCCTATCCACAACTGTGAGAGGTTCACAATCTGCTTTTCTTCTATTTTTTTATCTTTAATATTAAGCTCATATATCCTTTGAAAATATATGTGAGGAGGCAGAGCCAAGATGGCAGAGTGAAAGCAGGGACTCACCTGAGCTCTCCAGCAAACACCTTCAGATTCCACTAAAGGGTGAATCACAACCAATTGTAGAGTTGCAGAATCCACAGGCAGACAGCATGTCATGGATTTCCAGTCCAGGTCAAACTGGAAGGTAGACAGGAGGGGTCTCTTGCACTGGACTGGAAAAGGAGCACAATCTAGCACATGAGCAGCACCAGCATAGACTCGACCGTGGAGAGGCCCTAACACACCCCAGCAGACTGAATTACTGGCAGTGATGGAAATTCCCAGACCCCTTGGCATAGGAAGGGGGTCTGTGGAACTGGTGAGAGAGAAGCACAGTCCTGCATAGGCCCTTTGGCAGTGGCAACAGCTACTACTGGGGCTATCAGCCCACAGACTGAATGTTTGAAAGTCATCTATAAACTTCTGGGAGTCAGGATGATGGAGTAAACAGTGAGTCTCCCTCATGCCACCTTGTTGACCTTGAAAAACCCAGAGAATATTTCCCCAAGAAAAATCCTGGAATAGTGGAGCCAGCAGAAAGACAGCTGTCTTTTAGCTATAGCTTGGGAGGATAGGAGATTAATGGGAAACATCCCTCTTGGTGTGGCTGAAAGGGACCAGTACAGGATGAGAGGCATACTAGCAAGCTAGCAGGAAGGCACCCCTGAGCAGACCAGCAGGAGATCCTGAGTCTCAGGCTGGAGGAGCAGGCAAGCACCAATACCAAGCACATATCATGTTCAGCTCAGCACCAGGTAAAATACCAGACTGCTACAACATCTAACTGCAAGCACCTGAGGCCCCAGCACAGAAAAACAATAATCAGGCCCCAGATCCCAGCACCAGAAGCTTGGTACAGTGCCTCCTGGGCCCCAGAAGCAGAAATCAAATTTAAAAGCCAGGAAAAAAAATGGCAAACAACATGAGCAAGAAGGATTTAAAAAAAAAAATCAATGACCATAAAGAAATATCTTGGTGACAGGGAAGATCAGAACACAAATTCAGGAGAGGACAACACAGTCAATATACCCACATCTGAAACCTCAAAGGTGGGTGTGAATTAGTCTCAAGTCCAAAAAGCCTTCTTGGAAAAGCTCAAGAAGGTTTTAAAAAGTCAAATAAGAGAGGTAGAAGAAAAAATTTTAAAATACAATTGACAAAATAGAAAAAAAGTACACTGAATAAAACAAGTCCTTAAAAAATACAATTGGCCAAATGGAAAAGGAGGTACAAAAGCTAACTGAAAAAAACCCAATTTGTTAAAAATTAGAATTGGGCAACTAGAAACTAATGATTCTATGAGACATCAAGAATCAGTCAAACAAAAACAAAAGGATGAAAAAGTAGAAGAAAATGTAAAATTCCTCATTGGAAAAACAACTGATCCAGAAAATGGATCCAGGAGAGACAATTTAAGAATTATTGGTCTACCTGAGAATGATGATGAAAAAATGATCCTGGACAGCATCTTTCAAGAAATCATCAAGGAAAATTTCCCTGTGGTACTAGAACCAGAAGGTAAAAATAGTCATTGAAAGAATCCAACAATCACTTCCTGAAAGATATCCCAAATTAAAAATGACAAGAAATATTGTAGCCAAAGTCTAAAATTATCAGATTAAGGAGAAAATACTGCAAGCAACCAGAAAGAAACAATTCAAATATCATGGAACCACAGTCAGGATTACACAGGGCCTTGAAGCTTCTACATTAAAAGATTGGAGGGCTTGGAATATGATATTCCTGAAGGCAAAGGAGCTTGGATTATGACCAAGGATCAACTACCCAGAGAAACTGAGCATATTCTTTCAGGGGAGAAGATGAACATTCAATGAAATAGGGGACTTCCAGACTTCCCTGATGAAAAGACCAGAGCTCAGCAGAAAATTTGATCTTCAAATACAAGACTCAAGAGGGGCATAGAATGGTAAACAGGAAAGGGGGAAAATGTTATTCAATAAGGACAAACTGTTTACATCCCTACATGGGAAGATGATACTTACAACTCTTCAGAACTGTGTCTTTATTACATCATATAGAAGTGAAATATATAAACAGGGGTGTGGATTTAAGTTGCTTTTGATATGTGGCTAAAAAACCTAATTAAGTGCTGAAGAAAGATTGTAATGGAAGAAGAGAAAAGGAGGAAGCAGAGAAGGGTAAATTGTATCACATGAAGAGTCACAAAGACATTTTACAGTAGAGAGAAAGAAGGGAGGGTGATGAACATTTTTTGAACTTTACTCTCATTGGATTTGGCTCAAAGAGGGAATAACATACTCAGCTATAGAACTCTAACTTGCCCTATAGGCAGTTGGAGGGGGAGGGGGAAATAAAAGGGAGGGGGACTGATAGAAGAGGGGCAGATTGAGGGTTGGAGGTGGTCAAAAGCAAAGTTCTAGTGAGGAGGGAAAGGGAGAAAGGAAAGAAAGCATCAATGGGAGGAGGAATAGGATGGAGAGAAAGACACAAATAGTAATCATAACTGTTAATGTAAATGGGATGAACTCTCCCATAAAACAGAAGTGGATAGCACTTCTTAATGCTTCAGCTAAAGCAAAAAAAAAAAAAAAAAAAAGCAGGGGTAGCAATCCTGATCTCAGACAAAGCAAAAGCAAAAATAGATATAATTTAAAAAGATAAGGAATGAGACTATATCCTTCTAAAAAGCAGCATAGACAATACAGCAATATCAATACTAAACACATATGCAGCAGCAAGTGGTATAGCATCTGAATTCTTAGAGAAGTTAAGAAAGTTACGGGAACAGACTGACAGCAAAACTATACAAGTGGGGGACCTCGATCTCCCCCTCTTTGAAGTAGATAAATCTAACCACAAAATATACAAGAAATAAATTAAGGAGGTGAATAGGATTTTCCAAAATTAGATATGGTAGGCCTCTGGACAAAATTGAATGGGGATAGAAAGAAATATACTTTATTTCTTGGTGGTAAATGGTGCCTGCACAAAAATTGACCATGTACTAGGGCATAAAAACCTCACAATCCAATGCAGAAAGGCAGAAATATTAAATGCATTCTTTTCAGATCATGATGCAGTAAAAATTATATGTAATAAAGGGCTATGGAAAGACAGACTAAAAATCTATTGGAATCTAAATAATCTAATCCTAAGGAATGGGTGGGTCAAACAACAAATCATAGCAACAATCAATAACTTCATTGAAGAGAATGACAATAATGAAACAACGTGACAAAACTTATAAGATGCAGCAAAAGCAGTTCTTAGGGGAAGTTTTATATCTCTAAATGCTCATATGAATAAAATAGAGAAAGAGGATTTCAAAGAATTGGGCATGTAACTAAAAAAGCTACAAAAAGAACAAATTAAAAATCCCCAATTAAATACCAAATTAGAAATTCTGAAAATCAAAGGAGAGATTAATAAAATTGAAATCAAGAAAACTATTGAATTAATAAATAAAACAAAGAGCTGGTTTTGTGAAAAAAAAAAAAACAAACAAAATTGATAAACCTTGGGTCAATTTGATTAAAAGAAAGAAAGAAGATTAATAAAGTTGAAGTTAAGAAAACTATTGAACTAATAAATAAAACTAAGAGCTGGTTTATGAAAAAAAAAACCAATAAAATAGGTAAGCCTTTGGTTCATTTGAGTTTAAAAAGAAAAGAAAAAAGAAAACCAAATTATCAGTATCAAAAATGGAAAGGGCAAATACACCACTAATGAAGAAGAAATTAAAACAATAATTAGGAACTATTTTCCCAATTATATGCCCATAAATTTGACAATCTTAGTGAAATGGATATTTACAAAAATATAAATTGTCCAGATTAACAGAAGAGGAAGTAAAATATTTAAATAACCCCATCTCAGAAAAAGAAATTGAACAAGCCAGAAATGAACTCCCTAGGAAAAAAATCTCCAGGGCCATATGTATTTACAAGAGAATCATAGCAAACCTTTAAAGAACAATTAATTCCAATACTATATAGACTATTTGGGAAAATAGGTGAAGAAAGAGTAATACCAAATTCTTTTTATGACACAAATATGGTGCTGATACCTAACCCAGGAAGACTCAAAATAGAGAAAGAAAATTATAGACCAATTTCCCTAATGAATATGGATGCCAAAATTTTAAATAAAATATTAGCAAAAAGATTACAGCAACTTATCACAAGAATAATATATTATGACCAGGTAGGATTTATTCTAGGAATACAAGGCTGGTTCAATATTAGGAAAGCTATTAGCATAATTGATCATATAAACAACAAAACTAGCAGGAACCATATGATTGTCTCAATAGATGTAGAAAAAGCTTTTGACAAAATATAACACCCATTCCTATTAAAAACACTAGAGAGCATAAGAATAAATGGAGTCTTCCTTAAAATGATAAGTAGCATCTACTTAAAACCATCAGCAAGTATTACATGTAATGGAGATAAGCTAGAAGCATTTCCAATAAGATTGGATGGTGAAACAAGGAAGTCTGTTACCACCCTCGTTATTCAATTTGCTACTAGAAATGTTAGCTTTAGCAATAAGAGAAAAAAAAAATAAATTGAAAGAATTAGAATAAGGAAAGAAGAAACTAAGTTATCACTCTTTGCAGATGATATGATGACATACATGGAGAATCCTAGAGAATCAAGTCAAAAAACTACTTGAAATAATAAAAAAACTTTAGCAAAGTTGCAGGATATAAAATAAACTCACATAAATCCTTGGCATTCCTATATATTACTAACAAAGCCCAACAGCAAGAGTTACTGTAGACATTATAAAATATTTGAGAGTCTACCTGCCAAAACAAACCCAGGAACTATATAAATACAATTACAAAACACTTTTCATACAAATAGTCAGATCTAAATAAATGGAAAAAACATCAGTTGCTCATGGGTATGCTAAGCTAATATAATAAAAAATGATAATTTTACCTAAATTAATTTACTTATTTAGTGCCATACCAATCAAACTACCAAAAATTGTTTTATAGAGCTAGAAAAATAATAACCAAACTCATCTGGAAGAACAAAAGGTCCAGAATATCAAGGGAATTAATGAAAAGAAATAATAGGTAAGGTAGTCTAGCCATACTAGATCTTAAACTATATAATAAAGCAGCAATCATCAAAACTACTTGGTACTGGCTAAAAATAGAGTGGTGGATCAGTAGAACAGGTTAGATACATAAGACACAGTAGTCAGTAACTATTGTAATCTACTGTTTGATAAACCCAAAGACTCCAGCTTCTGGGATAAGAACTCACCATTTAACAAAAACTGCCAGGAAAATTGGACAATCGTATGACAGAAACTAGGCATAGACTAATATCTACTCCTTACCCAAATAAAGTCAAAGTGGGTCCACAATTTAGATATAAAGTCTGATACTATAAGCAATCTGCAAGAGCAAGGAATAGTTTACCTGTCAGATTTATAGAGAAGGGAAGAATTTATGACCAAACAAGAGATAGAGAACATTATGAAATGCAAAATTAATAATCTTGATTACATTAAATTGAAAAGTTTTTGTACGATCAACCAAGATTAGGAGGGAAACAGAAAAATGGGAAAGAATTTTTACAACCAGTGTCTCTGATAAAGGCCTCATTTCTAAAATATATAGAGAACTGAGTCAAATTTATAAAAATAACAAGTCATTCCCCAATTGATAAATGGTCAAAGGATATGAAGAGGCAGTTTTCAGAGGAAGAAATTAAAGATATCTATGGTCATATAAATCACTATTGATTAGAGAAATGCAAATTAAAACAGCTCCTAGGTATCGCATCGCACTTGTCAGGTTGGCTACTATGACAAAACAGGAAAAGTATAAATGCTGAAGAAGACATGGGAAAATTGGAACACTAATACATTTTTGATAGAGTTACGAATTGATCTAACCATTCTGGAAAGCAATTTGGAACTATGCCCAAAAGGACAATAAAAATGTGCATACCCTTTGACCTAGCAGTACCATTTCTAAGGCTGTATCCCAAAGAGATCAAATGAGAAAAGGACCCACATGTACAAAAATAGTTATAGCAACTCTTTATGTGATGGCCAAGAACTGGAAACTGAGGGGATGCCCATCAATTGGGGAATGGCTGAACAAGTTGTGGTACATGAATATAATGGAATACTATTCTGCTATGAGAAATGATGAGCAGACAGACTTCAGAAAAACCTGGAGAGATTTATATGAATTGATGCTGAGTGAGGAGAGCAGGACCAGGAGAACATTGTACAGTTACAGACACATTGTGCAATGACTAACTGATAGATTGGCTCTTCTCAGCAATGCAAGGTTCTAAGACAAATCCAAAAGACACATGATAGAAAATGCTGTCCACATACCGAGAAAGAATTACGAAGTCTGAATGCAGATTGAAGCAAACTATTTGCTCTCTCTTTTTTGTTTTGTTTCTTCTTTTGCATGGTTCATTCCATTGGTTATAATTCTTCTTTGCAACATAATTAATGTGAAAATATGTTTAATGTGAATGTATGTATGTAGAGCCTATATTGTATTCCATGTGGTCTTGGGGACAGATGGAGGGGGAAGAGAGGAAGGGGGAGAAAATTTGGAACTCAAAAGCTTGTGGAACTAAATGTTGTAAACTAAAAATAAATAAATTAATTTAAAAGAAAAAAAAAGATAATATATTGTGGAATGTGGCACAAGGTCTAAACCACAATTCTCCCAGACTCATTCCAAGTTTTTTCCAGCACTTTTTAACTGTGGTACATGAATGTAACAGAATATTACTAGGTTGTAAGAAACTACAAATGTGATGAACGAAGAGATATATTGAGTGATCTGCATGAATTAAAGCAGAGTGAAGTAACCATAGGCAAGAAAACAATATACACAATGATGTAACAATGTAAATGGAAAAACAACTACAAAAAACCCAAAAGTATATGTTGCAAAATTATAAAGAATTAGCATGGTTCAAAGAAGAGATTAGAAAAGACATTCTCATTCTACTGCTTTGTAGAGCTGGGATTTACATTGCATATGTTTTCAAACTTTGTTTTTGGATAAATTACCAATAATGACTTTTGCTTTCTTTTATGTTTCTTTTTTGTTTTGGTTTTCAAAATAGAATTTGTTATACAGAATGATTTTCTGTGGTGGGGGAGGTAGGGAGAGGGATACCATCAGAAAAGGTGGTGATATAAAAACAAAACATATTAATTAAAATGCTAGTCTCTGTGTTAAGTAGTAAAGAGAATACTTGTGAACTCCTTGAGAAATGAATTGAAAAACTTATACATATATATGTATATATGTATGTGTATGCATAGATGTAGATGTAGATATGGATATGAATATAGATAATCTGGGTGACTCGTGACTGGTGAACTATGAACAACACTAACAAGGAATGGGAGGTGGGGAGAGAGGAAGGGAGAAGAAAGAAGGAAGAGTTAGATTATCCAGGAAAGGCCTCCTGAAGAATGGGATTTTAGCTGATTCTTGAAGGAAGCCAGGGAATCCAGGAGGCCAAGGTGAGGATGCACAGCATTCCAGCCATAGGGGACAGACACAGGAGATGAAGTGTCCTGTGAAAAAAAGAGCAAGCAGAGGAGTATAGATGAATTTTACTCATCTTTCCTTGGCCGTTTCCACTGCGGTATAGAGGAAACAAGCATTTTTACTCTAAATGGCATACACTTTTCATGAAACCACTAAAAGCCTCAGGCACAGAATGTAGCTTTATTTGGGAAAGGGGAATTCTACTTTGTATGGGATGAGAGGATGGCTCTAAGGTATGAGACATAAGTAAGCTAAGCAGGGGCTGAAGCAGGACAGAAGGTAGAGGTAGCCTGTGACCACTGCCTAGAACATCCTCTAGGCTCCAGACATCATTTTTTTTTTCTGGATAAGGCAAGAATCCTAGTCATCCCTTATCCCCTAACCCTATTCTAGGACCTCTTTTACATAGCTCCTCCCCATATGTAAACCCTGTACAATTCTGCACTTTGTCACATCCATACCTTGAGTCTCACCTCCCTTGTGGTGATTAAATGAAAAACACATGGATTTCACATGAAAGTATTTTGTCCAAGTCATCCATATGTTCCGCACCATTTGGTCTGCCTATTTCCCTCTTCTCTATTCAAAAGCTCTTTCAAGACCTTTGAAGAAATTGGTTTAGAAAGAGGGAAGGAGAAAACAAAGAATGCATGGCTTGTTTCCTGGATGACAGCAACAGCTGTAGATTTGCTGCTCTTATAATGATATGACAATCTCCAGGATTGACCTCAAATATTCATTCTCATCTTAAGAGGGAAAAGGCTGAAGAAAAAAGGGTGGTAAAGATGCGTCTGCACTTCTCCAGGAGCAAAAACATCAATTAGTCACTAAAAAAAAAAGAACTTACCTCAACAACATGTTTTGATACTCTGTGCCAGGCACCGTGCTAAATATAGGTGACACAACACCAAAAATTAAGCAGTCCCTGCCCTAAAGGAGTTTTCATTCTAATGAGGAAGGTCACAAGCACATGTAGAAGTATATGGCAGATGAAAATATATACCACAAATGCAAAGCAATTAAACACATGGTAGCTTGGGAGGGAAGGCACTAGGTAAAATGGGGATGGAGGGGAAAGAAAAAAAAGCCTTCATGTGGTGTTTGAGTTGTGCCTTAAGGGAAGAGAGGGATTCTTTGAGGTGGGGAAGGGGGTTGTGGGAGAAGAACAAATGGACAGAGAAACAGACTGTGATTTCATTGTGAGAAGACATTTGTCATGAAGGATAAATATCTCTCCAAGGAGGAGGCTTTGCCCCAGCTTTTTTCTATTACATGGCTCTAAGCTTGTTCTCTGCCCTGTGGCAAAAAGTGAAACACACTTATTGGACAAGTTATCATGCTCATTCGTACCAGATATTGTTCTGAAGAAAAAAAAAATTCTCTATATTGTGGATTCAAAACACATACATAGGCACACATAGGCGTGTGCACACACATACACACACAAACCTCAATGAACCAATCCATCCATCAACAACATTTCTTAAGTGTCTGACATGGGTCAGACATTTTGCTCAGTGCTAAGGATGAAACAGCAAAAGTGAAAGAGTCCCTCCTCCCAATCTGGGATTTTCATTCTACAAGGGAGGTAGGGAATAAACATTTATATGGCACCTACTATGTGCCAGGCACTCTTCTAAGTACTTTTTTTTTAAACTTATATTGTCTCATTTGATCCTTATAAAAATCTTTCGAGGTAGGTGCTATTATCATCCCCATTTTATATCTGAGAAAAACAAGGCAGATAGATCTTAAGTGACTTCCCAGGATCACATAGCTACTGAGTATTTGAGACTGAATTGGAACTCAGCTCTTCCTAACTCTAGGCCCAGGACTCTAGCTACTGATGGACTAGTGGCATCAAATAGAAGCAGATTATTTCCTGTAAGCAATCCAAGGTTCCTCAATTCCCAACCCTGATACGACAGTAACTACTAGTGAGGCAAGTTTATCACTGAGTGGTATGAAGAAAGAAGACTGACCCTTCAGTCAGAGAATCTAGCTTCAAATCTTGCCTCTGTCGCTTACCATCTGTGTAATGCTGCACAAGTCCTTTGTGAGCCTGGAATCAGAAAGCTTTGAGTTCAAATCCAGCCTTAGATAACTAGTTAATAGCTGTATGACTGCTAGCAAGTAACTTAACTCTGTTATTACCTCAGTTTCCTCATTTGTAAAATGAGCAGGAGAAGAAAATGATAAACCACTCCAGTATCTTTGCCAAGAAAATCCCAAATGGGGTCACAGAGAGTCAGACAGGACTGAAACAACTGAACAACAACAACAATTCTTTAAGGTTTTACAAAGTACTTAATATAATCTCATTGGATCTTCCCAACAACCCTGGAGGTTGGTAGTATTGTCTCTATTTTGCATTTGAGGAAACTGAGAATGAATGAAGTGACTTGCCCACAGTCACACAATAAAAATGGAGCTGAGGCAGGATTCAAACTCAGGTCCGACTGACTCCAAGTTCAAGTCTCTATTCACTGCATGGCTTCTTGAGCTCTAGTTCTCTGATATGATGATAAATTCTCTCATAATGAAAAGACTAGACTGTATCTTTAAATTTCCTTTTGGTTGTAAATCCTATGGTTTTAGGATATAGGATCATGGAACTAGAAGTAGAAAAGGTATCAGAAGCCATCTAGTCCTACTCCCCTAGTTTAAAGATGACGAAATCAAAGCCAGGGTGGGATACCTAACTTTCCTGAGGATACTCACATCAACAGTGGGACTGGAACTCAGAACTTCTGATTGCAGATACACTGTTCTTTCTATGGAAAATAGAGTGTTATTTTGCCTGATCGAATCCCATAGCCTGTTTGTACACTTTGGTCCTAACGAAGAAGAGTAAAGATGTTGCTTATAACTTAGGTTTGCTCAGTGTGGGAGGTTGGGGTAAAAATCCCAATTCTGGATGTAGCTGAAGATTGCAGAAGCCCTTTTTTAACCTAGATCTGGTTAATTGACTCATTATTGGGTTTTAAACTTATACTGTTGCTACTATTATTACTACCATTATAACTGAGGGGAAATGATTATGTTTTCTTCATTCTTAAAGTATGCAATCACTTTAAGATAACCAACCATTTTTTAATCTACTGAAAATAGTCTTGGAAAGGATGCAAACTTCACATCTTCCATAAAAGTTGGCCATTAGTCACTCAAATGCCCAGAAAACTGAGGCTAACCTATCACATTGAATTTCCTCAAGGTTTTAATTGGTCTTGGCATTTCTGTGTACAAGAAAAAATGCCAGAAAGAGAAGATCTAATGAGGGGTAAGGGAAAGCTACACACAAATTTTAGTATTCTGAGGAAATCCTCCAATTGAAGGATTAGACATAAGGAAACCAAAGAATACAGAAGCTGTCCAAAATAAAAGAACAATTAAGAAATTATGGTAGTCATGCCTAGACTGCACAATTAAATTAGCCAAGATTAAAGTTTTTTGTCAGTTCGATTTACAGCTTGTTGCCATTCCCTTCCTGTGTCAGCAAGATCATAGCCAGGAAAAGATGAATCAATCAGTCCATCAATCCACAATCAATAGTTTGTTAAATGTTTACTATTTGTCAGATGATGGATGTACGAAGGAAAAAAAAATAATCTCTGCCTGCTAGGAGCTTACATACTTTTTTTTTAAAGAACTAAATGGAAAACAGGGGCTGCTAGTGGCTCAGTGGATAGACCCCTGGAGTCAGGAGAACCTGAGTTAAAATCTTGATTCAGACACTTACTAGCTGTATAACCCTAAGCAAAGTCACTTAACCCTGATTGCCTCAAAAGAATAAAAGAAGAAAGAAAGAAAAAGAAAGAACTAAATGGAAAACAAAACAGTTCAATTTATTTTTATACTGGGACTTTCATACACATATACAGTATACCACAATATACATTTGCAAAGAGGATGTGTCATGAAGCCAATGCAAAAAAAAAAAGAGGTTTAGAAATGAGATTTCAACTGGGCAAGTGGTTCAGTTTTATAGAGAGAAAGGGGAGAAAGTTCCAGATAAATGAGTTGGTCTGAGCCACTTTTTTCATATATTCTATTCTTTTTCTTCATTCACTCTCCTTGATCTCAGTCTGGAATCAGTTACAGAATGCCTTCACATGTTGCAGTATCTGTCTTCCATTTCATCATTACTGCTCTCTACTGGAAGCAGATCCTCAATCTCTTTACTTTTAGGGACACCTATGGTGCTCTGTTCATGTGCCAGACCCCTGTTATACTAACATGCTTTTGGCTCATGGTAAACACTTAATAAATGTTTGTCAACCAACTTACTGACTGCCCTTGAAAGTAAGCTCCAGCACGGAGAAAACTCCTCAGATTCAGGCATCCTAGAACACACAGAGATCCTTTCTAGCTCTGGGAGACTGGTCAAAACATACTAGTTTTACTATACATACAGGTTTCTTGTTTGCTTTTTATATAGGGGGTGGGTTATAAATTTCACCTTTGAAAAAAGAACCCAGAGACACTTCATAGAATTTTCCATTCCAGATGTCTGTTTGTCCTTACTTGGAAGGAAATGCAAAAGGATAAAGGATGTGAAATCGAGGAGCTTATATCCTAATAGAATTGCTACTACCACTGCACCACCTTAGACTCCTTGGGCTTACTGATCATATAGCCTGTTTGCAGTCATCCAGGCTAGTGTCAGATCTTGGCTTCAAATTGAATGCATAGAACTCAGGGACTTGAGGAATACCTCCCCGTCCCATCACCCCCAGGGACATTCACATTTGGGCTATTCCTTGGAAGGGATGGTCATATTCATGCACTGACATACAGCGCCACAGAATCGTCCATATACCCAATGAATATCTCATCAGTATGGGTATTCCCTCTAGTCATGCAGATAGAAACTCATCTATGAGAGTCTTTCCTAAGAGATTCTTATATATATACCTTTCTATAAATTTTTCACAGAGAATGAACCCCATGTCCTAAAGCCTTTCCTCAACTTCTTCTGACATTGAAAAGATACCAGTGAAATTTCAAAGTTGTCCTTCAATTACTCTTGCCTCATGACTAGCTCATCATCATCATCTTCTTCTTCTTCTTCTTCTTCTTCTTCTTCTTCTTCTTCTTCTTCCTCTTCTTCTCCTCCTCCTTTTTTTCCTCCTCCTCCCCTCCTTATCCTCCACCTTCTTCTTCAACATATCACTAACATGCTTTTGCTCTCCTAATTCCTTGTTTATAGTGTATTGCAGTATATTTCCAGTCATCATAAATCTCTATTAGTCTTTGAGTGACACTCTTTAAGTTCTTTGGAGATTAATATTCCATGATTTGCAGATGGACACTATTAGGACAATATTGGAATTTTAAAATATGAGCTTTTCCTTTATGGAATATCTTTGGATCATTAAAAGAACTGTATACCCTTCCATAGGCAATCCAGCCTACCCTTCTATTCCTCTTTAAATTTTTAGGCTCAACTCATTGTCAAATTTCTGTGTTTGTCCAAAATCAATCTCTCTCTCTCTCTCTCTCTCTCTCTCTTTCTCTCTCTCTCTGTCGCCCCCCCCACACACATATATGTACGTATGTATATAATCTTTTCTGTCTATATCTATCTAGCCTCATAGAGGATAAAGAATTTTGTATTAAAATATCATAGACATAAGAGCTAGAAGGGATTTTAGAGAGCATCTAGTCTTAACATCTCATTTTACAGATGAAAATTTGCTCAAGGTCACACAGTTTTTGATTATATCAGAGTAAACCTAAACTTTTCTTCAACACCAGGCTTCCTCTCAACTGAATGAACAAATGAAGGTCATTGTTCATAACATCATGAAATTTTAGAGTTGGAAGGGACAACAGTAGTCATATAGTCAAATTCATACTGGAAAAAGAACATCTTTAACAATGTATTTGGACATGTTGTCAACTAGACTCATCTTGATGACTCTGTGTGTGGTGGGGGGGTCGGGGTGGGGGAGGTGAATATTCAGGAGGAACTTTCTGTTAACTCCCAAGGAACTCATTCCATGTGGGGAAAGTTCTAACAGTTAAGAAATTTTTCCTTATATCAAATCTAATTTGACCTTTACTTTACACTTAAAAATTTTATGAGTCATTAACAAAATGAAAAGGAAAAAAAAAGTCTTCAGTTGCCCAGACATAATTCTATTTCGAATATTGCTTCTCAGCTAAACTGAACTACACTGGAAATCTGGCTCTTCTTTTGACTCAGTCTCTTCTGTGTTTATAGTCCTGTTCTCTAGCATTCACGTCTCTCTCCCTGAATCCATACTTCACCTATCCTTAATGAAAATGAAAAGCTAGTACTGGAATGCAAAGAAGGGGAAACACTTCTCTCAAGCCGTGGAGGGTGTTTCATGCTCCACAGAGGGTATATAAAAGCTTGAACATTTGTATACAAATTGAATGAGCATGCAAATCACTAATCTGATACTAAAAAGGCATAGCAATGATCTTGAAAATTGCCTTTAAGGAAAAAAATGACAGTATCATGTTGACAGACACAAAAGAACTTTGATGAAAGCAGCTGTTAAATTGTTAATTTAACATAAAGATGGAGTTGATGATTCAAAAATGATCAAGTAGATGGCAGATACACCAAGTTGTGAATAGCAAAGGCTGTGCGACATTCATCCTCATCTACTGCTATAATTGGGGGTTGCAGCCTATTTGCATTACCAGAACTGTTAATAAAGGGCACAAGCCAAGGAAAATGGTTTGAAAATTTCCAGGTGGTTTATCACTCAGGAAAGTCTTACTTCATGTTTGAGTGAGGTCATGCCAGTTCACGAAGTTGGAAATGATTTACTGTCTTTCTCCAATCCCTCCACTAAAGTCCTCTGCCAATGCTTCACCATGATTTGAAGTGGTCTCTTGATTCTCAAAGTATAAGCTTGTATAGCATATGCCCTGGCAAGTCTTACCTTGTGAAATGCTCTAAATGTGAACTCAGTAATCAACTTTGCTCCTTTTCTGATGAACAGCCTAGCAATATTCAGAGAAACTTATCATAAGAGGATTGACTTCTGGGGTTGATTGTTTTCAGCCACAACAGATGCATGCAATGCATCTACTATAAGTCGTGGATGCATTTTGACATAGTGAAAGTATGTGGGAAGAAAGACATCATAGATCCACAAGGATATTGAAGAAAATATCTTTCTTCCATCAACTCAGACAATATCCATTATATCTTCAGAATCTTACAGATTCTCAGAATGTGGTTAGAAAGCACTACCCACCTGGACTTACTTACTTGCTGTTCTCTATTTATGACATTACATTTCTTGCCTTTGTGCCTTTGCACAATCCCTGGAAGGCATTCCTTCTCACCTCTACCACAGGAAATCTCTAATTTCCTTCAAGAGTCAACAGGGGTCATCTCTTTCAATCAGTCTTTCCTGATTCCTCCAATTGTTAATGCCTCCCACCCTGAATCATTTTGTATTTTGTATATGTCCTATATTTGCTTGCTTGTATAAGTATTGTGTATCTCTACCACCTCCCCTCCTCTCCCTCAAGAATGTAAATTCCTAAGGGATAGGAACTGTCTCACTCTCAGATTTGGGCTTCAAGGTCTAGCACAGTGCCTGGTACATAGTAGGTATTTAATAAATGTTTGTTGAGTGAGGGGTTAGCCTAAATCTAACATCTAAAAACTTAGTATTTTCTTAACAACCACCCTGGGTGTGTGGAGTCATGAAAAGGGTACTGATCTTGGGACCATAGAAATACTTGTGGAAGGGAGGGACTTCATCAAGTCTAATCCTCAATATTATTGGAAAAGAAAATGAGGGTCAAAGAGACAAAGTGATTGACCAGAGTTACCCAGGTAGTTTAAAATAGCAGCAAGATTTAAATCCAATTGAATTTCAAATTTAACACTAATCCTACTCTTCATTTCTCCTCTCCTATTCACTACGTGTGTGACCATAAAAGTCACTTGATGTTGGAATAATTTTCAGCACCAGAACTCATATATTTTGAATTCGATCCGAGTATTCTTTCTATTACACCAGGACACTGAGGATTATTGGGAAGGCATAGCACATGAGGAGGTACAGCCAATACTAGAATACTAGAATTAGAGAGAACACTTTAAAGTTTGAAATAGATTATGTTAGACTGAATAAAAGGAAATATTCTTTTAGGTGGTATGTAGAAAATGTATGGAATTCCTATAGCACCCCTTAACTACTGTCAAGTTCAATATGGCTATTTGAAAGTAACTTTTCACTTCATGGTCTAAATCTTTATGATATATTAATCTATTGTTAGACTATATCAAAAATACAAACATCCAATAACAAAACAAAAATAAAATATTTAATTAAGACACAAAGCAATGCAAATAAAAATGAAGGGAACCCATTTTTGGTCTCAAAAAAACAGTGTAATCTCCTACTTTTACAGCAGAATTATAAAATAAACTTTCTTCAACATTCTCAATACCCCTACATTTCAAGAGGGCACAGAAACTAGTAGGGGCATATAGGTGGTACAGTGGCTAGAGCACTGAGCCTAGAGTTCAAATCTAACCTTAGATATTTACTAGCCATGTGATCTGGGCAAGTCACTTACTCCTCTTTGCCTTGGTTTTTCATCTGTAAAATAAACTGGAGGAAATGGCAAACTACTCCATTGTCTTTGCCAAGAAAACTAACTTAGGTCATAGAAAATTCGACACTGACTGAAACAACTGAATAACAATACAAAAACTTTAGAATTCATAGTTGTGTTGGTATATGCTTAAAGTGAGATGCGTTCTCTTTCTTAGAGTGTTTGCTTATCAAATGCTTTGTAAACTTCAAAGCACAATAAAATGCTACTTAGTATCATCATCTTCATCACCATCACCATTACCACCACCACCATCATTATTGTTTTATCATTCCTGTCAATAGGAGTCCCATAGTTTGGATTGAGGAATAGCTGAAAGCCCTTCCCTACTTATCACCATGACCATAATACACATGTAGTTATCTTCTTTCCTCTGACTATGACTTAAGCCCTATATCCAACCCTTCCTGTTTGATTACTACCCCCATGTTCACTTTGCTCCAACTTTTTAAAGCTGCCATATTGTTGAATACTTCCATAATAGTCAGAACTCACACTTATTGATGTCTGCAAACTACAGACTCTTTCACAATCCATGTATTGTGAAAAAGGTACTACTAGGAATTTCTTCCAGTGAAGTATGTTCTCCTAGACTATAGTACTATAAGAAATGAAGTCCTATGGACATTCCCTCTGTTTAGCAAAGAAGGGAAAATATAAAGACTAAAATTTGATCAGTTCATGAATGTATATGAATACATATATGACTGGTTAATAATAACTAACTTTTCTATGATTACCAAATAGAAAGAAATGAGAACAGAGGATCCATTAATTTTGAAAAGGAGGAAAAGATTGTGAATGGGAGTTAGCCAGACATCAGGTCCTAGTTAAGTATGGAATAGTAGAAAAGGGCCTAGATTTGGAATTAGAAGATCTGGATTCAACTTCTAGCTTTGCAGCTTGCCATTTATGGACAAGACATTTTTCATCTTTGGTAGAATTTCTTCTATAGTCTTCATTTTCCTCATCTGTGAAATGAAGGCATCTGGAAGATTTTTGATTCTATAAAGCCATAAACCAAAACTCTATGATGTTATGGCTGTAAGTCAAACAGCTGTTTTAATGGGAGATATTCCTGTCCTTTGTCTTTGACCTTAGGTATCTTGGGCTCTTGACTTTGATAATATCCACTTATTCTTGACTTATCTACTTGGATCTTTCTCATGGTCCTGTGCAATTTAAAACTCCACGTGGATGATATCCCTTGCAATTAGCATTAGCTAAAGGTTCCTGAGAGTGGCTTGACTTATTTTTATCTTCTTAGTTTCTGTTCTACTCAGGCTGATAATCACTAGTCCCTCTCAGTTCCCACCCACTACAAAATAATATTCAGATAAAAAGGCTTGCTTACATATACCGAGATCTTTTCTACAATACCTTTCTGAACTTTAGCTGTTATGATTTTCCCTGGAATGTGTCTTGTTGCTGTAGGTAACCCCTCCCACCCTAGGTTCCCTATGAGTACGAGAGTTGAGAGACTGGAGTGCACTGAGAAGCCAGGGGATAAATAAACTCTGAGCACCAGGGAGTAGGGAGAAAGTATGCCAAAGTGTTGTGTCTGCCTCATAATTCTTTGAAATTGTATAAGTGCTAATTACATGAAATGTTATTAATATCATTATTATGATGGCTGGGAACAATACCAGTCTTTGCTTTTCAATAAGAAATATCAGACAGCCCAGGCCAATTCCATCCAGTATTTAGCCTAGTATTCTGTCTCTGTGCCACCATGGGAAACTGAGTAAGGAAGCATGACTTCTCTGCATATTGTCTGCCCAAAACATTTAGATTCCCACATTAAACAAAATGAAGTCTATAACCATCTTCAGTGTAGAGGATGTGACAAGTAGTACTTTGACATGATTAAAAAGAATTAAACAAAAATGTACAAATCTCCCTGTGGAAGGTATGAACATCCCTGTCAGACATCCCATTGGACACTTCATTGTAGCATTGATAAAATCTTTTTGGTGAGGTATGAACAAGCCCTACAATCTGAGTACTTGTTGGATCATAGATACCACATTAAATATGATTGATTGAATCATGTCATGAATCAATTTTGAGATTATTGTTTGAGTTATAGCTTTTGTATGTGTAAGCTATACCACTAGAATTGATGTGTTAAAAGAAGGATAAAGAGAATGGCAGCTGAGAAATGTGGAAAGGTGAAGAAGAAACATTGATTTCCCTGGAGTGAAATATGCATGACTGAATCATATTATGGTCCTTCTAGTGAACCATATAGCCCAGATGAGAAAGCATGTGGTCACTGTGAAGGAAGCTAATAGAAACAATGGTGAACCAATAACAATATTTCCTAGAAAAGCAGGGGAATTCAGCAGCCAAGCCTTCTAGGGAATAACAGAGTTCCTACACAACACCAAGTTTTGGGGCCAGGCCTCCTAGATACAGAGGAATAGTTCTTAGACAATGACAAATCCTTGGATCAAGATTCATGAATAAAAATGCACAGTTCTTGGATCATGCCAAGTTCCTGGACCAGGTGGAGAAGTTTGGAGAGAAAACTGGAAGCAGAGGTTTGGATCAATCTTAATACAAAGGAACAAACTTGAACTTTAGTGTTCATTAGCTTTGTAACTTATGTGGCCTAAATAGGACAAGCAAAAAAGAAAAGGCCCACCCTCTAAGTGCTTTGTCCCTTCAGGAGAGCCTCAACCATTGTTTAATATTATAAATCTGAAGAACTGTATAGTCCTTTGGAGAAGGTAAGGCTTCCTCAAAGAAGAGTTCCCTTGACAATATATAAGTTCATGTTAATCCTTCCTTTCTGTTCTTGTTGAATTATATAGACCTTTTATTATTGTATTTGATGTATTATTAGTCTGTGTTCTCACATTGTATCTGAGAATAATTTTGTCCTTTCTGCAACTATCTGGGCAAGATCTGTTTACAGGTGGTTGGAAGGGAAATCCTGGGTAGGCAAAAACAAGCCTTTTTTTATATATTCCCAAGAGAGTCCTGGTTAGGAATATGATCCAAAAGTGTATACTCTGTGAGAAGCTTCCCAAAATTAAACCTGATTCATATAGATACAGAGATTCGGTTCTGACATACAATTTATACAGGTATCATAATCCCTTTCTTCAATGTTTCGAAGATCTAGACCTCTGTTTTTTTGTGGGACAGTACTTCTTCCCTTGAAACAGACTGCAGATCTTCCCTGAATAGTGAATTCTCTTCATAAGTTTATATGGCTGAAAAAAAAAGTTGATAACCTGATGGTCAGTCCTTAGTAAGAAGACTTTCCTCACTTAGTGAAGCCGATCCTTAGACAACAGATACATAGCTCTTTATCAAGACATTTTTGAAGCCCATCCAGCTGGGTAGGTCCTGCAAACATTTGCAATTCTCAGGTAAGCCTCTGAGAAACAACAGTAAGCTCTGTTCCACACTGTAGCACCAGAACAATATAGTTCTTTGCCCCATTTAAGATGTCCATGAGAAATAACCTCTTAGAGAAGATCCTTAAAAATGATTCTGATGGTGGGAGTTTACGTATATTGTGTCATTGAGTCAGGCAAAGAAATTTTTTTTTTTTGAAATGTAGACTTCGTGGGTGCTCCTCAAATTTTATCACTTTGTCAGTTGCCCACACAGCCTAAATGTGAGATCAGTCTTATCTGACTTTGTGTAGTATTTCCTCCATTAGCATGTAATCAAAATCCATTTTCAGGAAGTAGGGTTCCTTCTATATATTATCATGGTCTATTTATCTTCATAATCCTTTATTACATCCTATTCTAGGAGGTTATTGAGGTATGAGAGTGACCTTGGCTTCTCAAAAGCTCTACCAGGGAAACAGAAGTTTGGGCAGTAACTACCCTGCTAGAAAGATACAGAATATGATACCAGAAACAGATCCTGCCTATTTTCTGAGGACCAGCCTAGCTAAGTGCAAAGATTTATCTTCAATAGTGTAGAGAGTCAGCCAGTAGGGCATATTGTTATCAATGTTATTCATGATGTCTGCAAAAAAAGCATTGTAAAAAAGTTGTATCTTATGAGCCAGCACCTGACATGGCGGCTAAAGAGGTAGAGAAAATCTATGAAGCATTCCATTAGACCCTTCAAAATAAATCAACAGATACTTTGATACTCAGTGACTTCAATGTAAAAGTGGAATAGATAAGAATTGTAAAAAATATTTTGAGAAATATGATTCAGGATATGCTTACACAGAAGCTTCATACTTACAAATCTAATTCTCCAGACTGTGTCACCATGCTATATCTGCCTCTTGATGACAATTTTCAGTCCTGTGGATCCATTCTCCCACTGGTTACTTCCTCCCAGAACCTCCATTTTGAGGAAGGATCCCAGATCAATCATCCTGCATTCTGTGGAGAGCCACCATAATGTCCTTGGATACATCCTCTCCTTTGCTACTTTTCGGTTTTGCTTTATGTGTTGACTTCTCCCATTAGAATGTAAACTCCTTGCATCCTGGGCCATCTCTAGTTGTCCAGATTAATATTTGGCCACTGGACCCAGATGGCTCTGGAGGAGAAAGTGAGGCTGGTGACCTTGAACAGCCCTCCCTCACTCAAATCAAAGTCAACTTCAAGTCATATGATTATCTCCCTGATGTCATGGTCCTCTTCAAGAATGAAGGGCAAACACACAACAAGAGGCTCCTTGAGGGCAGGGACTGTCTTTCTTTTTGCTTATATTTGTATCCTCAGTACTTAGCATAATTCCTGATTAATAAATGCTTTTTGACTGAGATCATGAATAATTTGAGAGAAGAATTCAAAGGCATTGGACATGATGAGTACTAAAAAATATTTGCCTCCTCTCCCTGAAATTAAATTTATTAGATTTTAGCAAAGAGGAAAGAAACTTTTTACTTGAGCGAAATCTATGCCTGAATCAAATATCTGTATATACTTAGATCACTGTCTTGTTAGAACAAAGATAAAAATTAATACAAAGCTGGAAGTGTAAATGCAACAAGAAAAAATACAATATTAAATTAAAACAACTCTGTCCTATCCTAAGAAATAGGAAATGGATGGGAGAAATGATAACAACACAGATCTTAACAATTTTATATGGAACTTTAAATCAGCTGTAACAATAATGAGTCAAAATAAGCCTAGAAACCATCTTAGTCAGGAAACACTTGACCTCCTTCATAAGAAAAAAGATGTGGCAGCCAAGAGCCACACTGATTTTGAATATACAATCATTTATAAAAGCTTATAGAAGTGGAGGCAGCTGGGTGGCAGAGTGGGTAGAGCACTGGCCCTGCAGTCAGGAGGACCTGAGTTCAAGTCCTGCTTTGGACACTTGACACATTTACTAGCTGTGTGACCTTGAGCAAGTCACTTAAATCCAAGTGTCCTGCCTTCCCCCCTCCAAAAAAAACAGTTAAAAAAAAAAACAAATAGATGGTGGAAGATAATAAACAAATTGATTAACAAAATAGTGAAAAATAATGGAGAAAAAACAGAGTAAAGAAAGCTTATCAAGAGAGCAGACAAAGCAAAGCATTTCAAATACATTTAGAGATGACACTGAAAGGTGGACAATAATAAATGAAAGAAAATTACAGAAAGATTGTAATAACAACCTATCTTCACCATCAAGGATAGTGGAACCCTCACCTTTGGACTATAATAATAGGGACTAAACATATTTCTAGAGAAAGTAGAAATGGTACTGAAATTAAAAAAAAAATCAGAAATCAAGTGGGCCACATCAATTATATACAGAGGAGAATCATTTTAAAGGAAAAAGGATTGTAAGGGTATTGATTTTTAAGGCATCAAAACATAAGATACCAACGGAGTTGAAAAATTCTTGTATCTCATTACTCTAAAAAAGAAACAAAAAGTAACCAAGACAACATCAAAAACTCCCAAGTAATGTACATAGCTTTCAAATATATATAACATATATATGTATATGCACACACATCTACACATGAATATACACACATCTACACATATACATACACACGCATACATATGTTTTATATATCTGTCTTATATGTATACATATATGAATAATCTAAACACATGCATCAAGGAAATCCTTGATTAAAAAAAATCAGAAGGGAACATACAGGGCTTAAAGAACTAATTATATATCATGCTGTTACAATCATAATATTGGCTGAATAATATAAAGAACATATGACCTCTTGAACATATTGTTTGAGGACCACAGAAAAGATTTGATTAGGTTGAGCAAAATGCCATCTTAAAGGCTCTTCTCCAACAAATTATCTACTATGCATAAACAAAAATTATGCATGATTACTTGAAATCTATAACAATGAACATAACCTTGTTTGAAAAACCTTTGACCATTTATATCACGAAATCCATAAAACAGTAGGACTTGTTCTCAGTTCAAGACCTCATCGTCCCAAATTTTAGCCACTGCAATAGCCTTCTAGCTATTTTTCTTGCCTCAAGTCTCTTACCACTTCAAATTATCCTTCAGTCAGTTGCAAAGATGACTTTTCTAAATTATAAGTCTAACCATAAGACCCCGCTCTGCTCAGTAAGGTCCAATACCTCCCTATTTTTTCTAGGAGCAATATAAACTTACCCATTTGTCATTTAAAGCTCATCATAGTCAGTCTCCTATATTTACACTATATTGCTCTCCATTTCATTTACTTTACAATATAGCCAAACTGTCCTTATAGTTCTTGGAATGAGATGCTCTATCTCTATCCCTTTCCAATGGCTCCCCCTCATATCTAGGAGGCTCTGCCCCCTCACTTTTGCTTCTTGGTTTCACTGACTTCCTTCAAGACTTGGGAATAGCTTTACCTTCTTCAGGAGGTCTTTTCAGTCCTCCTCCCTTCTCCCCCCCCCATATTAATTCCTTCCTCTCTTGGATTACCTTTCATATATTCTGTGTATGTCTTTTATGTACCTTTTTTTTATATGTCCCCTCTCACATGAGAATTTGAGATCTTTGAGACAAGGGGTTATTAATGCCTTTCTTGTATCTTCACATGCTTAGAACCAAGGTCTGATCCATAGTAGGTATTTAATAAATACTTGTTGACTGGGTATTGTATAAAGTCACATGGAAAACCTAGAGGACACATGCATCTGTATAGATAAATATATATATAGAAATAGAGGTCTAGCTCTAGAGATATTAAAAGCACATTTAGCTGTGCACATCTTGTACGGACCCTGAAAGTGGAGAACGATGTAGGTTCAGATGTTAAGGATTGCCCCACTGGCAATAGAGAAGAACACAATATATTTAAAAAGGCTCCTACATTTTAGGATAAATGAGTTACAAAAGGAAATTAGTGTAAAGGCTGTCATCAAAGAAATGTAAGATTAGAAAGAAGATGGGGGATAACTGATGAGCAATCAAAATGCTGCATTGTTATACCTGCAATTTGAGGAAAACCAGAAGAAGGCCTCTGGCATGTCGAGCAGACCACTTGTGTAGTGAACTAATGGGAGGACCTAGGCCAGAACTGCACAAGATGGATTACCATCTGCATCACTGAAAAGAACACTCACGTCAGTGAGATTACCAATCCACTGGAGTAACTGAATATTGTCCCAAGAAAGAAAGGGACCATATCTAAGATGAAGGCCTGTTTTACTTTATCCTTGGAAGAGGCAGTGGATGAACTCAGAGTTAAGGATAAGAGTCAAATGAAGTTAGCAGACAAGGAAAAGCCAATGTTTTATATTCTACTGAGTTCAATATGCATTTACAAAGAATACCTTTTAAAGCATGCAATTAAGGGTAATGAAGTGAAAACTTTCATGCACAAAAAGGAAGCCTTCTTGTTAAGAGCCATTTATGCAGCTGATTTGGGGAGGAAAAAGTCTTCAGTCTCTGCCTCCTCCCACACTTAAAATTTATGTCCTAGAATTTGTTGCCAACTGTGAGTTCAAGGAATGAAATGCAATTTTGAGAAAATAAGAGATTTAAACTGATCTATACAAATCCCCCTTCTCCACACAATATCCTGTTGTTTATTTTGCCCTTTTTAGAATGCACTGAAAAAATGAACTTTTCTAGGGCATACATCTTCCTCTTGTTGTAGACTCCTTAGTGAAGACTTAAGAGTTTCCTTTTCTGTGAACAGATTTCCTTATGTAAGCAATTGTTTAAATACTTTTTGATGATTGTCTTGGTATATAAAATTCCCAACAAGTTCCCAAACTCAAGAATGATTCAGGAATCACAAGATGCCGATGCTTTCAGAACCTCAAGAGCTACACAGGCCTATGAGCTAACTTCAATATCAACTAGTCCAACATTGTAATTTTATGAATAGGGAAACTGACTTGAAAAGTTACGTGACTTGTCCAAAATCACAGACCTAGTAAGTGAGGATTTGAGTGAGTCAGGATTTATGATTTTATGCTCAGTTTTTCATAATATCACAGTGTGGTAATTCCAACCATCCATCAAACAACAATCATGTCTTGTTCTCGATCAACTGTTGATTTACATATAACTTCAAGAATAGGATCTGATAGACTGTGGAAAAATTGAAGTTCTGGGTTTTCTAAAATCAAAATAACTAGCTGTGCTATATAAGCACAGGAAGAATATTGGACCTGGGTCCAGATCGGAGTTAGAATGGCAGGTCTGACATTCAGTGTGTGACCTTGGGTCAGTCACCTAGGTTCTAAAAGCCTAAGTGTCTCATCCATAACCTGGGGATGATACTTGGTACCACACACTCACAACTTTCTTGTGAAGAAATGCTTTTAAATCTCAAAATGCTATAGAAATATGAGTAATGATCATGATGATGATGATCAAACTTTCCTTTGGATATCCCAGAGATGAGGATTTTAGAGGCAGCTTAGGAAACCTTGAGTGAAATCAAGGGGTTAGATTTCAACATTTCATCCTTTTGTTAAGATAGATATATTTTACTGCAGACCTATACAGTATCATTGTTTCATTTCTAGAAATGCTGATACCACGGCAGGTGGGTATATCTTAACAGTTCAGATGTTTCCTCATTGTATTATCCACCTCCGTGTTTCACTTTGTAAGGAAAGAAACTCAAGAGGAGAAAATTATAGGTTATGACCATTCTATTTTTGAATTCTCATTGTTGGTTTCATTTTTTTCTCCACCTTGGTTACTATTTAGAATAATGATCTCCCCTCCCCCAGAACTCACTTCCATCAGGGCATTTTCAGGTTGGGTGAACTCAACATTTATGCATCCTCATTTTTTTCTTTGTGATTAGCATAAGCAAATATGCTATGAATAGGATCACAGAGTCTGAGTTGGAAGAGGCTTCAGAAGCCTGGTAATCCAATCCATCCATAACACATCTGAGAAGTGATTACCCAGCCTTTCCTTGAAGACCTCCAGTTAAGTGGAACACGCCATCTCCTGAGGCAGTCCATTCTGCTTAAGAGTCACTCTAATTGTTAGGAAGTTTCTGTTGTTGATGATGATGTTTTTAATTAAGCATAAACTACTTTTCTGCATTTTTTACTCCTGGTTCTGCCTTCTGGGGATATTAGGACTGTCATTGTCCATTTCCCACAGGACAGTCCTTGAAATACTTAGGACTATAGGATCACTAATTTAAACCTGGAAGGGACTTTAGTGGACCTTGCCTCCAATTCCCTCATTTTACTGAATTGAAAACTAAGGCGCAGCCAAGGCTAAGGGACCCTTGGGTCATAAGACTTGGAAGTGACTGAGACAGTATTTAAACCCAGTAATTCTCAACTCTATATCCACAGCTATAATGCCCTCCTTAAGTCTTTCCTTCTTCTGGCTACTTAACATCAGCTCAGCTCATCTCCATATGGTATGATCTCAAGGTCCTTCACCAATCCTAGTTGCCTTCCTCTGGATGCTGCCAGGTTATCAATATCTTTATTAAAAATGTAGTGCCCAGATGTGGTCTAACCAAGATGGAGTAAGGTAGCTCTATCACCTCAGTATCCCCCAGATATTATGCTCTTTTAATTTTAAATACAATCTAAAATCACATTAGATTTCAGCAGCCACATCACAGTGTTGGTTCATATTAAACTTAGAATGGACTACAATCCCCATATCTCTTTTTTTACTTTTTTTTCTTCCAATTAACAAGCATTTGTTTCCTTGCACTTAGGGGATAAAGAAGAAGAAGAAGAACAACAACAACAACAAAAAAAAAAAAAAAAAAAAAACAACCTTAGTAACAAATATGAATAGTCAAGCCAAACAAACTTCCACATTGGCCACATCAAAAAATATGTCCTGTTCTGCATTTAAGTTTATCACCTTTCAGTCCTCTATAATCATGGCTGGTCATTACATTAATCTAACTTCTTAAGTCTTTAAAGTTGTCTGTCTTTGCAATGTGGTTATTCATAAATAAATTGTTCTCCTGGTGCTGTTCACATTACTTGGTATCAGTTCGTAGAGATATCCAAAGTTTTCTCTGAAACTATCCTTTTCATTATGTCTTATGAAACAATAGTGATGAGGTTAGGGAACTATATTTTCTAGGGGCTTTAGGGGTACTCAGAACCCCAAAATACTGATGCACTGAGTCCTGCAGAATGAATTTGACTCAAGCCTTCTCAGCTAAAGAAACACAACATTTATTAAAGATTTGCCATAAGGGGTAGACTTTTAGGGAGCTTGACCATTTGTGATGCTAATGCCAGCAGGCCAGATTGAATGTGAGCGCCTTCCTGGAGGCAAGATGAGACTTGTATAAGGAAAGATTGTTGGAGGGATCTAGGGGTGGTCAAGTAATCTGAGATGACTAGAGGAGGGGTTTAAGGAGGATCTTGTAGAAGAGTCTAAGGAGGATCTTGATGGGACTGGAGTGACTAGAGGAAAGACTCCAGGAACCAAGAGGATAGGATTTTGATGAGATCAAGGGTGGGAAGCAGCTGGACAATAGAGGGCTAGGCTAGGTGGAGATTTGGGCCTAGAGATAATGGAAGGTTTATGGCCTCAGGTGAAGGGCAGATCAAGTGGGAAGATTCAAGGAGAGTTCAGGGGGGTTCCCACAGTCTAAACCCCATTAATAGTATTTGATTATTGTTATTATTCAGTCATTTGTCAGTTGTGTCTGACTCTTCATGACCCCATTTGGGGTTTTCTTGGCCAGGATACTGGAGTGGTTTGTCATTTCCATCTTCAGCTCACTTTATGGATGAGGAAATTGAAGTAAATGGGGCTAAGTGATTTTCCCAGGGTCATACTGTGGCTCAGGCTGGATTTGAACTCAGGTCTTCCTGAATCCAGGCCTGGAATTCTATCTACTATGGCCACCTAGCTGCCCCAATTCCATTCCACTCCATTCCTATAAAATAATTTGCTTTGCTATTCCACAATGGGTGGGTACCCCATAACTTTAATTTCTAGTTCTTTACCATTATAAAAATAGCATAACTATCTGTCTATCTATCTATCTATCTATCTATCTATCATCTATCTATCTCTAATCTATCTATCCATAAATTGCAAGCAAGGCATATCTCCTTGATCTGATACTTGTAAAATAGATTTTTAAAAATCAGCACAAGACTTTGAATTTATCCCTATAAAGTCCCTTTCTATAAATTAGATCCAACATTCTAAGTTACTAAAGTTTTTTGAATCTTTACTCTGTCATCCAACATGTTAGCTATCTTACTTTACTTTGGGCCATCTGCAAATTTGATAAGCATTATGCCTTTATCCAAATCACTGCTACAAAATATTAAATTGTACCTGGCCAACCAGAGATCCCTGGGTCACTTCACTAATGGCCTTCTTCCAAGTCTTGAGGTTCAGCCATTCAGCAAGTTCCAAATCTACCTAAATGAAATATTATCGAACTCATATTTATTTATTCTCTAAATATATACACACACATACACATACACACATACACATATACATGCACATGCTTTGTTAAAAATTACATAAACAATATCCAAAAAAATTTCTCTGTTCAAATAATCTAGTGACCCTGTTTAAAAAAAAAAAAAGCATTGTTCAATCTAGTTTATGTGATAAGGCCACTGTGGCTCATTCTGTTCATTCCTGTCTTTTCAAGGGCTTCACTAACCATTCTTTGAATAGTGTCTTTTAGATTTTTCAGAGTCAAAGAAAGTCAAGGTTATTTGCTAATATGCATATTGCATCCTTTCCCCTCTTTTGTTGAAAATCAAAATGACATTTGCCCTTCTGCAGGGCTGTGGTACCCCTCCTATTTTCCACAATCTTTCAGGATGTAACTCACCAAATCCACATGGGAAAAAGATTTGAATAAAATAAGTCTCCCATAGCTACAACCCAACTCTATTATACAATGTGATATAATGAAAAGAACACTATCTGTTGACTTGCAAGACCTGAATTTGAATCTAGGCTCTTCTACTTATGAGAGAAGCAAGTCATTATTGTTTCACTCAGCATCAGATTACCCATCTGTACCATCAGGACAATTATACTGGTCCAGTTAGCTCACGTAGTTGTTCTGAGGATGAAATGAGGGAGTGAAAATGCTTTGAAATTATAAAATGTTATATGTGTGAGTTCTTACTTAAAAAATTCTTTTAAAATATGAATCTCTTTATCAGTAATCAGGTCCATGAGATTTTAAAAAATAAGAAAAATAAACAAACACTTAAACCAAGTCAACCTGGGATGGACCAGTTCTTTGTCATTGGAGATTTTAAGATGAAGATTTTCATACTAGGCTTCAAAAGCTGAGTAGCCAAATGCAAAGTGTAACTCTATCTAGTTTGCAATTCAGAAGCTGGGAAGGGCTGTCTTCTCCCTAGTTTGTATTGCCAAAATTCAAAAGATATTTGATAGCCTCTGTGAATCAGAAGTGCTAGATAAAAGTGTGTGATAAAGAAAAGCAAAACACTGCCAAATGTTAATCATTAGTGTTTAAAGATAGGCCATCCAAGTCTTATTTAGATTTTGATGGAATGATTTCAAAGAGTGAGGTCAAAGGACATGATAAGAAAATTAACAAATAGGCTTGTATGTAGCCCAAATCTCTCTATGTTCTGTGGTGTCTTTCATCATCATGTTGCTGATATGGGGAAACTGATTAAAATATCACCCCCCTTCCCAAAAAGAAAGAAATGGTCCAGGTTTTTTTTTTTTTATGCATTAACTTCAATAGAAGAGGAAGAAGGATGATTTGGGGATCATCAGGCTGTGAAAGCCTTAATCAGAATGCCAAGTAAGGTTAAAGATGCTAGAATTTAGGCATGGAAATTTCCCAGCCACTTGGTCTTCAAGTGGCAATATATTGTTTCAGTTAACCTGGGGACACCTAATTTGCATATCATTTGCACATTGATTTCAAAGGGGCCTAAGTAGTGAACCTATGAATACATGAAGGTGACTGCAAATGTATTCAAAGATAATGTTCCCTATCCCTGAAATATTCCATCCAGGTGAAGGAGAACTTGTTAGCCACCCACTGAGGAGAGGG
The DNA here is from genome assembly GCF_011100635.1 of Trichosurus vulpecula. Lineage (NCBI taxonomy): Eukaryota > Metazoa > Chordata > Mammalia > Diprotodontia > Phalangeridae > Trichosurus > Trichosurus vulpecula. The sequence continues at coordinate 236,806,933 of NC_050575.1, read as the reverse complement.
ACAATCTCCTCCTACCGGAATTCAAGTAGCTAATGGTTGCAGATGGGTTAAGTGAGACCAATAAATTGCTGAAGGGGAAGAATGGATGGATTCCTGAATTTTTCTTTCATTTTCTTGTAAACAAAAAATTCCAGACACAAAATACAGTCTGAAACTGAAGGGGAGAGTGAGAAATTTCTGGTAGTTTTATATACTAAGTATCTTTGTTCTCATCAGCATAGCTACTATCTCTGATACAGACTGCAATATGTGTGCCTTTTCTTCCTACATAATTTCTGTCCATGCCCTCCAAGAAATTCATCATAGAGGACCTTCTTCCTTAGACAAGGATTATATCTCTTTGATGTTAAAATTGCCATTATTTCTACTAGGATATTATTTAGAAACTATATTCACACTTACAAGTTCTGATGTTTGATCTGTACAAACATTTCTATCTTTCATAACTCCACAAAAAAGGATTGAACATGGAACACAGGAAGATAGGAGGCCTTCTTTAAGTGGATAATTTTTTCCTCCTAAGTTCTGAGTGGGTTTCATACTTGACCTGGAGACACACTACCCAGCTTGTCACTCAACCTGACCTCAGGGAAAGAGATATGTGAGTAGGAGATGTGAAAATCGACTAAGACACTGAGAAGAAAAAGAAAGAAATACAAGTATGAGTCAGGATAGGGGAACTAGGTAAGCTTAGCTCACATATCCCATGAAGCAAAGGATTTCAGTAAGGATACTTAAGAAACTCAATATCTCTTTCTGTAGAGGGCAGAGTTTCACTCATACATAGTTCACCCCCTTTCTCTTCCTGGGCAATATAGCTTGATATTTAAAGCCCAGATCAACAAATGGCCACAAACATAAAATTAAAAAAAAGTAAAAATTTCCCATAGGTTGCTCCCTTAGCAGCTTGATATATTTCCTAGCTTGTGATTCAATACAGGGATATATCTAGTTTATAAGTTCAATCTCAGATTTCTAACAATTCAATACTAATCTTCCCCTTTGACTTAATATTTTAAAATTAGCTACAAACCCCCAGACCGGTTTCCACTGGCCAAATAGTCTTCTGTCTTGAAAGAAGAAATGCTTTCTCTCTTTTCCACTCTTTATCAGTATTTAGGCCCACAGGTGGAGCCAAGGTGGAGGAGTAGAGAAAGAGCTCATCTGAGCCCTCCCAACACTACTCTCCAAACAACTTTAAAATAATGCTTCAGATCAAATTCTGGAGTGGCGTAGCCAACAAAAGGGCAGAATGAGACATTTTTTCAGTGCAAGACAACTTAGAAATTTGGAAAGAGACACCTATTATGTGAGGTTGGAGGATGGTCCAGAACCATATGGATGAAATACCAGTGGTGGGACTAGGTGATGGCAACAAAAGCAACATCAGTTTCAGGAGCTCTCAGGCTAGAGACACGAAGGGGACCTGGCAACTGGTCAAAAGGGAATACTGGGAACCCCTCTACTAGCACTAGACATAGGACCAGATGCTGTTTGGCAATTCCATTGCCTATACCCACTTCTAGGTCATAGTTCAAGAGCAGGGAGAAGCACTTTCTGTCAAGAGGGAGTGGGACCCCTGAGAGTCAGTATCACTTTTGGTCCTAAGGGTTCAAAGACACTAAGGAGCAGTATCATGGCAGTACCAAGACATCAGGGCCCCTTCCTAGATAAGACCACAGTACAGACCAGGAGAGTAGTGGCCCTATCTCTTTCCAGTTCATATCACCCTGGAAGCACTGAAAACTTCCAAAGCCCCAGAACTAGTTCTAAAAACAGCACTGTGAAAAAGGCTGAAGTTTGACACATTGGTCCTCCACCTACTACACTGGAAACAGAGGCCAATGTTGGCATAAAGTTCAAAGGCAAGAAATAGACTGGGAAAATGAGTAAACAACAACAGAATAATCTGAATATAAAATGCTACTATGGTGATAGGGAACATCAAGACAAAAACTCAGGAGACAATGAAATCTAAATAGAAACAAGTAAAGCCTCAAAGCAAAAGATGTGAATTGCACACAAGCCCAATAAGAATTCCTAGAAGAGATAAAAATGATTTTGAAGTTTAAATAAAAGTGGTAGAGAAAAAAAAAATTAGACAAAGAAATGAAAGCAAAGGAAGAAAAATATGAAAAGACAACAGCTTGGTAAAAGAAGCACACAAAAAAAAAACTGAAGAAAATACCACCTTAAAAATCAAAATTGATAATCCTATGTTACAAAAACAAGTTGAATAAGCCATCAATGAACTCCTTAAGGAAAAAGAAAACAAAACCCAGGGCCAGATGTGTTCACAAGCAAATTCTACCAAACATTTAAAGAAAGAACAATTAATCTCAATACTATATCAACTAATTAAAAAAATAGGTGGAGTCTTACAAAATTCCATTTGCAACACAAAAGTGATACTGACTTATAAACCAGGAAGAGTTGAAATGGAAAAAGGAAACTATAGACCAATTTCCCAGTGAATAGTGATGCACAAATTAAATACACACAAACACACACACACACACACACATATACACATATATGTATATGCATATATTTGTATATATATATATATAAGCAAGGAGATTACAGCAATATATCACAAGGATCATACACTATGACCAGGTGAAATTTATAGCAGAAATGCAGGGCTGCTTCAATATTAGAAAAATTCTCGGCATGATCAGCCATATTAGTAACAAACACAACAGTAATCATATGATTATCTCAATAGATACAGAAAAAGCCTTTGACAAAATATAACACCCATTCCTATTAAATATGTGGGAGAGCATAGGAATAAATGGAGTTCACCTTAAAATTGTAAGTAGTATCTATCTAAAACCATTAGCAAGCATTATCTGTAATAGGGGTAAACTAGAAGCATTTCCAATATAAACAGGGGTGAAGCAAACATGACCATTATCACCACTATTATTCAGTTTTTTACTAGAAATGCTAGCTATAGCAACAAGAGAAGAAAAAGAAATTAAAGGAATTAGAATAGGCAATAAGGAAACACAATTATCATTCTTTGCAGATGATATGATGGTATACTTAGAGAATCCTAGAGAGTCAACTGAAAAACTACTGAAAATAACCAAAATTTTTTAGCAAAGCTGCAAGATAGAAAGTACACCCACATAACTCTTCCATATTTCTATGTTATCAACAAAATCCAGCAGCAAGAAACAGAAATTCCATTTAAAATAACTATAGACAATATAAAATACTTGAGAGTCCACCTGCTAAATCAAATCCAGGAACTATATGAACACAATTACAAGACAATTTTCACACAAATAAAATCATATTTAAACAACTGAAAAATATAAATTGCTCATGAGTAGGCCAAGTCAATATAATAAAAATGACCATTCTACCTAAATTAATCTATTTATTCAGTGCCATTCAAATCAAATTATGAAAAATTTATTTTATAGAGCTAGAAAAAATAATAACAATATTCATACGGAAAAACAAAAAAATCAATAATATCAAGGGAATTAATGAAAAAAAAATATGAAAGAAGATGGTCTAGTTGTACCTGATCTCAAACTGTATCATAAAGCAGTGATTATCAAAACAATTTGTTAGTGACTAAGAAATAGAGTGGTAGATGAGTGGAATAGGTTAGGTACACAAAACATTATATTAAACGACCATAGTAATCTAGTATATGATAAACCCAAAGATCCAAGCTTTTGAGACAAAAGCTCATTATTTGAGAAAACTGCTGGGAAAACTGGAAAACAGTATGGCAGAGACTAGGAATAGACAAACATCTCACACTGTATACCAAGATAATGTCAAAATGGATAAATGATTTAGATAAAGTATGATAATATCATCAGTAAACTAGGGAAGCATGGGAAAATGTACCTGCCGAATCTATGAACAAGGGAAGACTTTATGACCAAACAAGAGATAGAGAGGCTTACAAGAAGTAAAAGAGATCATTTTGATTACATGAAATCAAAAAGGTTTTTTCCACAAATAAAATTAATGCAACCAAAATAGAAGAAAGACAGGAAACTGGGAGGGGGGAATTACAGCAGATTTATCTGATAAAGACCTCATTCCTCAAATATATAGAGAATTGGGACAAATTTATAAAAATAAGAATTATTCCTCAGTTGATAAATGGTCAACTACATAAACAGGCAATTTTCAGAGGAAGAAATCAAAGCTATCAATAGTCACATAAAAATGTTTTAAATGCTGATTAGAGAAATGCAAGTTAAAAAAAAAACCAACTGAGATATCACCTCACACCTATCAGGTTGGCTGATGTGACACAAATTGAAAATGAGAAAGGCTGGAGGGGAAAAATTAGGACATTAATTCACTGTGGGTGCAATGAATAAGTCCAACCATTCTGCAGAACAATTTGCAGCTATGCCCAAAGGACAATAAACTGTGTATACCTTTGACCCAGCAATATAGCTACCAGGTCTGTATCTCAAAGAGATCAAAGAAAAGAAAAAAAAAACATTCATACAGAAATATTTATAGCAGTGCTTTTTGTGTTGGGAAAGAATTAGAAATGAAGGGAATGCTCATCAACTGAGGAATGTTTGAACAAGTTGTGGTATATGATTGTGATGGAATACTATTGTGCTTTAAGAAATGATGAATAGGATGGTTCAGAAAAAACTCAGAAGATGTATATGAACTCATACAAAGTGAAGTGAGCAGAACCAGGAGAACATTATACAGAGGAACAGCAATATTATATGGCTAATTAATTTTGAAAGACTTAACTACTTTGATCAAGACCAGGACTCAAGACAATTTCAAAGAACTCATAATGAATGATGCTATCCACCTCCAGAGAAAGAACTGATGAACTCAGAATGCAGATTGAAGCATGTTTTTTTTTTCTTCTCTCTTCATTTTCATTGCCTGATTTTGTGTTTTCTTTTGCAACATGGATAATATGAAAATATGTTTTTGCATGACTTCACATGCATAATCAATATAAAATTGCTTGCCTTCTCATGGAGAGGGGAGGGAAAGGAGACAGAGAATTTTTTAAAATGAGTGTTGTTTTTTTATGTGTAATCAAGAACTATTTAATGAAATAAATATATATTTACAAAAGACAACAGACAACTTTGAATTTTCATTGACAATTGAGAAACTTTTCAGATTAAGAACATTGAGAACAAAGGCAAAAGCCTCCAAAGTGGAGAGGAAAGGAGAGCTTATAGTGAAAAAAATGGCCAGGGATCATATATTCTTTTCTTTTGAGAACAGGAAAGGGGAAGTAAGAAGGAAAAGTCACTGGTCTCTATGCCACCTCAAATTGAACCAGTGATACAGGTGTCACTTAGAACACAGTTTGGATTTCAAAGTCTGAATTTCCTTTTTCAGGACTCTTCATAGTTGGGTGACCTCCAATGTCTACTTTTCTCAGCCCTACATTCCTGTCCCCTATGTTTAGTATTGTCTATTTTCTTAGATGATACTGTCTTGTTTTTCTGCTTATCTCTCCATGTCCCTTGTTAATCTACATTTTCTACCTACCTGATCATCGGTATTCTGGGTAGTCTGCCCTCATTTCAAATGTGATAATCTCTCAAAGTTTAGGGGAAAAGCCAATTTGTCTTACCTACTCTCTCTCATGCCCTTTATTGTGCATCTAAGCCTTTTGGGGAAGCTCTAAAAGGTGGGTTATACTGACATAAACATATATGTATATATATATATATATATATATATATATATATATATATATACACATATACATATATATATATGAAGCCATTGTAGCAATGTGCATTTATGATTTCATAAATCATTTTTATTTTTATTAACATGTACAATTGCTAGGCTCTTGTCATCTCTGGCACAGTCACAGAATTTCAGAGCTGGAAGGGTCCTCAGAGGGCTTCTAGTTCAACCAACACCTATGAAATCCTTTTATAACATACCTGACAAGTGGCCATCCAGTTTTTGTCTGAAAACCTCTAAAGAGAGGAACTTATCTCTCAAGGCAACTCATTCCATCTTTGGATAGTGGCAATTGCTAAATGAATAAGTTAAGCCAAATTTACCTCTCCGTAACCTTAATTAATTTAACAAGCATTTATTTAGGGTCTACCATGTGCCAGGTGCTGTATGTCCATTTATTACTCCCAGTTTTACCCTTTGAAGGCAAACAGGGTAAATTTTATGCATCTTTCAGATGATAGCCATTCAAGTACTTGAAGCCAGCTACCATACTACATCTATTCCATGAGATCTTCCCTTCTGGGTTCCAAAGGAAATTTAAGGTCTTCTGAGAGGTTAAGTGACTTATCTGGTATGTATCAAATGTGATACATAAGTTATATGAGCCCTTTCCTAACCTTAAAGACTTTTATAAATGGGAGGTATTATTATGTGCTGTGAATGCTGGAGTGGGACTAAAATCCAGCTCTCTTGAACTCAGTCCCAGCTCTCTTTTCAACTGCCCTTTAAGCATGTCTTGCCCTTGCTTGTTTGTTCATCAAAATTTTCTAAATACCTTCACACATGTACTTTCTTGCAGTTCAGTAGGGAAAAAAATAAAATAAAAATTCCTCCTTGTCATCTGTGTTCACAAAACCTGGAGTATGATATTTTGCTGAAGACTTCAGCCAGGACTGAGATGAATCCTCCATTATATATCCCATCTTTTTTCTTCTTTCAGGGTTTAGTAGATAGATAAAACACAATGCTGCTACTAATGAGTGTGTGAATTTGGTTGTGAGAACGGTTCCTGAAGTGGGCTGCCTGCACTTAGTAAAGGATGGCCATTAATGGGGGTTAACCTTAGGGTAAGCCACCTTTGTCTGAGCTTCATTGTATGAGTCCCCTCTAATTAAGAAACCTCCCTGATGCTCTGGAACACCTATCTGATCAAAATTGCCCTTTGTGTAGGATCCTCTTTGGAATTCCAGGACAGAAGGAAGGCAATAGATGCAACAGAAGAAAACTAAAGGGTTATTCTCTAAACAGAGTCAGACTCTGGTTCATTAACTGAGTCCTATGATGAGCCTAAGTATTCTGTGACACATTACAAACAAGGAATTAGGAAGAAGTAGTGCAAAGCATGTTGTCAATGAAATGTCTAAGCAAAAAAAAAGAGGTGGCGGGGAGAAAGAAAAAAAAGAAAAATTGGACTGGGCAGGAGGCAAGAGATAGAGAATTCCACAGAACTATAGAATCTAAAGTGAAAAGGGAAAAAACAGTCAAATGATTGATTCGGACACCAAACTTTGGAAAGTGAAAGCGCTGAAAGTCACAGTTAGGTTTCACCAAGTCTTATTTTTGTTTTTTTCCCCTGGAGAAAAGGCAGGAAATGAAAAGGGTGAAGATATTTTTCTGACATCCAGTAGGAAGGGTCTTGCTTTATATGCCAGCAACCAGGGCTAATATCATAGCATTTAAAATAGGAACAGACTTTAGTGTTAGTCATCTAGTAAAATCCTCTCATTTTATGGATAAAAGAAACTGAAGACCCGAAAGGGAAGGAACATATCCAAAGTATAACTATAGCTTTTGATTTTTGAACTGAGAGCAAGTAGCCTGAAATACATCTTCAATTCAGATGAGGTCAGAAATAGCAGAAATTTCACAGGGACATCTTAAGGCTGTGCTGGGCATACCCCTACCCAGACAGAGAAAGGACGTAAGGAGAACTATGACCTAGGGACTGGCCAAGGGAAAAACATATCTGGAGTGGAATTGGTTTTTGGAAGAGTGTTGTTGTGGTTCAGTCCTTCAGTCTTTTCCAACTCTATATGGACAAAAGTCCATGAGATTTTCTTGGCAAAGATAATGGAGTAGTTGTCATTTCCTTCTCCAGCTCATTTTACAGATGAAGAAACTCAGGCAAAGAGTTAAGTGACCTGCCCAGGGTCATATAACTAGTAAGCATCTGAGGCTAGATTTGAACTCTGATCTTCCTGATTATAAGCTCAGTGCTCTATCCACCTAGTTGCCCCATAGCTTCCCCACAGGTGGAAGATAGGGGGAGTCAAATTCCTATCTGACTCATGGTTCTTCCTAATTTCACATGTTTTTACGGTGATTGGAACAAAGAGCTACAAATGCTATTAGTACCCTATCAATTCCCGTGCTCTGGAAAAAAGCCCTTATTGTTCTGACCTAGTTATACCTCTAGCCCAAGGCAACAGTTAATGGTTGATTTAGATTCTTTGACCCCAAACCCAGGGTTCTTTCCTCATTGCCATGTCACCTGAGTTCCAGTTGATTCATATTATATGAACGTGTATGTATGCATGTGTGTGTGTGTGTTTGCATGTATGTATGTGCATGCATGTGTAAGTTTGGAGTTAAGCCTCCTCTAAAGGGTCTAGATATAACAGATTCCTATGTTGCCTTGTCATTTCAAGCTACATTTTATAAGCCTGTCAACCTGGAATAAACTCATTTCTCTTGCTCACCACAAGGTGGCAAAATAATTCAACACCCAGTTAATCATAGATATCATCAATCAATAACAAGCCTTTTTAAACACCTCCTCTGTAGTAGTGTCTCTACTAGACACTAGAGATATACAAAGACAAAAGATGAAAGAGACCCAGTCTTCAAGAATTTTGCATTCTATTAGGGTGATGTAAACAAAACAAGACAAATCACTGGTAGGGAAGCCACTAGCACCTGAAGAACAGAAGTAATTTGCCCTCCTAGTGAGAACATTGTGTCAACTTCCATGAGACTTGTTGAGAGATTGGGAAAGTTGAAAATCTAATTTCAATTATACATATGCGTGTGTGTATAGAAGATATATGTGTGTATATACATACATACATACATGCACACACTATCTCTATATCTCTATATCGGTGTATCTATGTATGTATTTATATATTTATATGGGGCATCGAGGTGGAGCAGTGGACAGAGCACCAAACCAAGCCTGGAGCTAGGAAGACCTGAGTTCAAATCTGGCCTCAGATACTTACTAGTTGTATGACACTGGACCAGTCACTTAACCCTGTCTGCCTCAGTTTTCTCATCTGTAAGATGAGTTGGAGAAGGAAATATCAAACCACTCCAGTATCTTTGCGAAGAAAACCCCAAATGGAGTCAAAGATTTAGTCATGACTGAAATGACTAAATAATAAATGTATATCTATATATATGTGCATATATATATTGAATTAATAAAATCAATTTAAAATTAGAAAAAAAGAAAGATTCTATAGAAATCTGATAGTAGAATAATCATAAGATCATAGATTGTAGCTTTAGAGTTGCAAGGGGCCTCAGGGATCATCTTGTGTAATCTCCTCATTTTACAGATGAGGAAACTGAGACCCAGGGAGATTAGAAGACTGGTCCACAGTTGATCAACTAAAAACATTTGTTATGCACCTATGGCAGGCCAGGCACTTTGATAGGTCCCAAGGATACAAGTACCAAGAATGAAACATTTCTTTTTCTTAAGGAACTTACATTTTAACATGAGTAATAAACCCCAGAGCCAGAATCCAAAGCTAATTATTAAGCTTGAGAATTCAAAATGGTTTACTTTATTTAAAAAAAGTTACATGTTTATTTATGTATTTTTACATCATCATAATTTCTCCTGCATCTCTCTTACTCCCCCTCACTGTGAGTCATCCTATATAATAATATGTTAAAAAACAAAATAAAAACAAGAGAAAAATTGATATAACTAATCAATACATATAAAAGGTTTAACATAGAAAACTTTTGGTTGTTATCTCTACAAAGGGGTGGGGTCTGGGTGTCTTCTCTTATCTCTTCTTTTAAGTTGTGTTTGTTCCTTGTAGTTTTGCAACACTCATTTTTTTTTATGTGGTTCTTTCAGTTCACATAGTTATGGTCATTGGCTATAGTGTTTTCTTGTCTCTCCTTCCTACATTCTGTCTCAGTTCATGTAATCTTTCACTGCTTCTCTGTATTCATTATTTCTTACAGCACAGTAGTATTTCATTCCATTCATGTACCTGGATTTGTTTAGCCATTCCCCAGTCAATGTGGTACCTACTTTGTCTCCAATTCTTTGCTCTCATAAAAATTGCTGCTATAAATACTTTGATGTATATGGGGACTTTCCTCTTATCAATCACATCCTTGGGGTATAAACCTAGTAATGGAACAGCTGAGTCAAATCACTTTATTTACATCATACTAAACTGTTTTCCAGAATGGTTGTAGGGATTCATTGTTCCATCAATGATGTGTTAGTGTGCCTAACACATTTCTTCAACATTGACTCTTCCCATCTTTTATCATCTTTGACAATTTGCAGAGTGAAAAGTGAAAACTCAGAGTTGTTCTGATTTGTATTTTTGTCATCATTAGCCATTTGGAGTGTTCTTTCATGTGTTTGTTAGTAGTTAGCAATTATTCCTTTGCAAAATATTTGTTCAAATCTTTCGACAACTTACATTTTGGAAATGGCTTTATACACACACATATGTGTGTGTGCATATATATACATATGATATAGTATATATATGTATATAATTTGTATACATATATGTATTCCTCTAGGAAACATTTATAGATGTACATGCATATATTGTATATATATATATATATGTATATATGTATGTGTGCACGTATATATGTGCAAGTGTATATACACATACATATATACACATATATGTGTATATATACACATATGCATACACATACATATATAGTATGTATACATATACACGTACACATATACATACATGCATACACATGCATATATTCTTCTAGGATTTGTATTAATTTGGGGAGACTGATTCAGAGCATCAGAAACCCCAGGGGATGAAGAGAAATATAGGATCACCAAGGCAAAACCGAAAGCATGTAAGATCATTAAATGAGTCAGATAATTGCACAGAACCAGAATCATAAAGTGGTAAGAGACCTTTGAAATAATCTACTCCAACTCTGAAGTATATAGGTAAAGAGACTAATGCCCAGGGAGGTGAAATGACTTTTTTTTTTCCTTCACTTTGACAGGATGGTGGTCCCATGGAAAACTGAAGAAAACAAGTGATCAGCTAGTTCAAACACCTTATTTTGCAGATAAGTAAATTGAGGTTCATAAAATGAAAGAGAATTTCCCAAGGTCCCATAAGTATTGAGTAGCAGAGCCAGGATTTGAATCCAGTTATTGTGATGCCAGATATAGTGCTACATTCACTAAAAGTGTAAACTCTTTGGGGAAAACTGGGACAGGGAGGATTGAAGCTATCACCCTGAACATTCTGAGTTGTCAGAATGTCCTCCATTGAAGATACTTATAGAGCTTTTTCTTAACCCAAACTTTATCTTGCAAGATGCTATCTGGAATATCCTTGAGGTTCAAAATTATTACTACTGAGAAATTTATTGATACACTTTATCTAGTCTATGCCCCCCTTTTTTTTACTTTTTTATTTAATATATTTAGTTTTCAGCATTGATTTTCACAAGAGTTTGAATTACAACTTTTCTCCCCATTTCTGCCCTCCCCCCCACTCCAAGATGGTGCATATTCTGGTTGCCCTGTTCCCCAGTCAGCCCTCCCTTCTGTCATCCCACTCCCCTCCTATCCCCTTTTTCCTCTCTTTCTTGTAGGGTAAGATAAATTTCTACACCCCATTGCCTGTGTATCTTATTTTCTAGTTGCATGCAAAAACTTTTTTTTTTTGTTTTTAAACATCTGTTTTTAAAACTTTGAGTTCCAAATTCTCTCCCCTCTTCCCTCCCCACCCACCCTCCCTACGAAGTCAAGCAATTCAACATAGGCCACATGCGTATCATTATGTATAACCCTTCCACAATACTCATGTTGTGACAGACTCATTATATTTTGCTCCTTACTAACCTATCCGCCTTTATTGAATTTTCTCCCTTGACCCTGTCCCCTTTTGAAAGTGTTTGTTTTTGATTACCTCCACCCCCATCTTCCCTCCCTTCTATCATCCCCTCTTTTTTTTATCTTCTTCCTCCTTTTTTCCTGTGGGGTAAGTTACCCAATTGAGTATGTATGGTATTCCCTCCTCAGGTCAAATCTGATGAGAGCAAGATTCACTCATTCTCCCTCACCTGACTTCTCTTCCCTTCCTACAGAACTGATTTTTCTTGCCACTTTTATGTGAGATAATTTACCCCATTCTATCTCTCCCTATCTCCCTCTCTCAATATATTCCTCTCTCATCCCTTAATTTTATTTCTTTTAGTTATCTTTCCTTCATCTTCACCTCACCCTGTGTCCTCTCTCTCTCTCTCTCTCTCTCTCTCTCTCTCTCTATATATATATATATATATACACATATATATACACATACATATATACATACACAGTCACATATACATATATATACACATATATACACACATACATATATACATACACAGTCACATATACATATATATACACATACACACACACACACACACACACATATATATATATATATATATATACACACACATATATATGAATATTCCCTTCAGCTACCTTAATACTGAGGTCTCATGAATCATACACATCATCTTTACATGTAGGAATGTAAACAAAACAGTTCAACTTTAGTAAGTCCCTTGCAATTTCTTTTTCTCGATTACTTTTTCATGCTTCTTTTGATTCTTGTGTTTGAAAGTCAAATTTTCTATTCAGCTCTGGTCTTTTCACTGAGAAAGCTTGAAAGTCCTCTATTTTTTTGAAAATCCATATTTTGCCTTGGAGCATGATACTCAGTTTTGCTGGGTAGGTGATTCTTGGTTTTAATCCCAGCTCCATTGACCTCCAGAATATCGTATTCCTAGCCCTTTGATCTCTTAATGTAGAAGTTGCTAGATCTTGGATTATTCTGATTGTGTTTCCACAATACTCAAATTGTTTCTTTCTGGCTGCTTGCAGTATTTTCTCCTTGATCTGGGAGCTCTGGAATATGGCGACAATATTCCTAGGAGATTTCTTTTGGGGATCTATTTCAGGAGGTGATTGGTGGATTCTTTCAATTTCTATTTTGCACTGTGGCTCTAGAATATCAGGGCAGTTCTCCTTGATAATTTCTTGAAAGATGATATCTAGGCTCTTTTTTTGATCATGGCTTTCAGATAGTGCAATAATTTTTAAATTATCTCTCCTGGATCTATTTTCCAGGTCAGTGGTTTCTCCAATGAGATATTTTACATTGTCTTCCATTTTTTCATTCTTTTGTTTCTGTTTTATAATATCTTGATTTCTCATAAAGTCACTAGCTTTCACTTGCTCCAATCTAATGTTTAAGGTAGTATTTTCTTCAGTGGTCTTTTGGACCTTCTTTTCCATTTGGCTAATTCTGCCTTTCAAGGCATTCTTCTCCTCATTGGCTTTTTGGAGCTCTTTTGCCATTTGAGTTAGTCTATTTGTTAAGGTGTTGTTTTCTTCAGTGTACTTTTCAGCATTTTTTTGGGTGTCCTTTAGCAAGTCATTGACTTGTTTGTCATGGTTTTCTCACATCCTTCTCATTTCTCTTCCCAATTTTTCCTCTACTTCTCTAACTTGCTTTTCCAAATGCTTTTTGAGCTCTTCCATGGCCTGAGACCAGTTCATGTTTTTCTTGGAGGCTTTTGTTGTAGGCTCTATGACTTTGTTGACTTCTTCTGGCTGAATGTTTTGGTCTTCTTTGTCACCAAAGAAGGATTCCAGAGTCTGAGACTGAATCTGGGTGCATTTTCACTTCCTGGCTATATTCCCAACCAACTAACTTGACCCTTGAGTTTTTCAGAGGGGCATGACTGCTTGTAGACTAAAGCATTCTATGTTCCATGCTTGGGGGGATGTGCCAGCTCTGCCACACCAGCACTCTTCCTTCCCCAAGAACTCCCAACCCGGACTGGGCTTAGATCTTAAGCAGGCTGTGCACTCCTGCTCTGATCTGCCACTTAATTCTTCCCACCAGGTGGGCCTGGGGCTGGAAGCAACTGCAGCTGTACTTCTGTAGCTGCCCCACCTCCGCTGCCCCTGGGACGGTAGCCAAACCAGGAACTCCTTCCACTCCCGCAGCTTTTCCCACTAACCTTTTCTGTTGTCTTTGTTGTTTGTGGGTTGAGAAGTCTGGTAACTGCTGCAGCTCACTGATTCAGGGCACTAGGGCATGCTCCGCCTGGCTCCTGGTCTGGTTGGTCCACGCCGCTCATGCTGGGCTCTGTTCTATTCCGCTCTGCTCTACTCCCAGGTCCATGCTGGATAGACCTCACCCAGAGACCATCCAGGCTGTCCTGGGCTGGAGCCCTGCTTCCCTCTGCTCTTTTGTGGGTTCTGCAGTTCTAGAATTGGTTCAGAGCCATTTTTTATAGGTTTTTGGAGGGACTCGGGCAGGGAGCTCATGCTAGTCCCTGCTTTTCAGCTGCCTTCTTGGCTCCGCCCCCCTAGTCTATGCCCTCTTGAACAACTTTTTTGGAGCCTCGAGCACAGTCATGGTATTCTAAGCAGGTATCCTATGACCATAACCAGGCTTATATTTCTCTATATTTCATCTGAACAAATCACTTTGATACAAAGATTTTTGCATGCTGGACCTTATTTTATTCTTGTAACAACCCATGAGTTTGGTGGAACAGGCTATCATTACTTCAATTTTACACATGAACAAGGAAAAATTCAAAGGTCACACAAAACTACAGAATTTCAGGGTTGCCCTGACATACTGCGCTCTTCTCAGCAACCTAAGGGGCAAGGACAACTCCAGGGGACTCAAGATGGAGAATGCTGTCTTCATCCAGAGAAAGAACTGTGAAGTTTGAATACAGATCGAGGCGCACTACATGCTCGCCTTTTTTGCTTCTCTTTTGTTTTTGTTTTTGGGTTGGTTTTTTTTTTTTTGGTTCTGTTTCTTCTTTCTCATGATTCATTACATTGGTCAAAATTCTTCTCCACAACTTGACTAGTGCATAAATTAATTCAATGCAAAGTTATACATGACAGTTATATGAGATTCCATGCTGTCTTGGGGACGGAGGGGGGAGGGAGGGGAAAAAATCTGGAACTCAAAACTATGTAGAACCGTGTGTGGTAAACTAAAAATAAATAAAGAAATTTAAAAAAAAAAGAATTTCAGGGTTGATAGCCATCTATCTCAGCTGCCATCTATGCCAATAATATTCCAAAATGAATTCCTCTCCAAAAACCTGGTAAGTTGGCATCTTGTATTCACTTGAAGAGCTCCTTTGAAGACAACTTATCCTACTTTTGGCCTATGCTAATTGTTAGGAAGTTTTGTTTGTTTTTTGTTTGTTTGTTTGCTTTGTTTTTCCTGAACTCGAACTGAATGTGCCTTTGAAGTTTCCATCCGTTCCTCCTAGCTTTGCCCCCAAGACCAAGCAGACCAAGTCTAACCCTTCTCCCATGTAATCCTTCAAATAATTGAAATTAGTTATCATGGTCTCCCTTTTCTTTTCTCCTGTGGGCTAATCATCTCTAGCTCTTTCAGTAGGTCTGTTACAGACTCAAGATCCTTCACCAACCTGGTAGTGTTCCACAACTAGTAACTTTCAAAGGTAGACCGCCAACCTGAGTCGTTGTACTCCAAGATGAGTTGTTATTTCTACTATATAACACTCTGATGTCCTCAAAAAGTATCTATGAATGACCTTGAACTTCCTACTACTTTTACTGGGAAGGAAGAGGAAGATATACTATATATTCTAACTGAAAGTCTAAATGTTGAGTTTCTTATAAATAAAATATTCCTTTACTGCTTCCCATCTGATTTAATATTAAATTCAAGAGTTTAGAAGCTCTTGCATAATTTATCCTTTTGCAAGTATAAGTGATCACTAATAATATTATGTTATTATTTATTAACATTTATGCCTACCACAATTCTATTATGTAAATAATATAACAGGTCATGCAGCTACATATTTAATACTTATGGTATTTATTACTAATAATTGAGTAGCTCTGACTTGATACACAGCAAGGAATGAAGATGAATGAGGATTCTGGCATATTGAGTGATCCATGCATTAAAAGTTCTCTTCCTATTCGGAGAAAGATAGCTGGTGAAATATTCTTGTTTACTTGGTTGTACTAGCACAAAGTCTATACTCCTTTCACTCAAGTTATAAACTATTTTTTGTTTAGAAAATAAGACCATCATTCCCTCTCAAAATATAAGACATGGTTGAATAGACTATTTAAGAAAACAAAATGTGGATTCCTTTTAGATACTGTCACCACTTTCTTTAGTTAAAATGAGAGTTGTCTATGAATGAAGGATTGTCAAAAGACTGCTGGAGTAAAAAGGGTTGGGATTCTAATCCCTTTTCTGTCATTGACTGGCCATGTGACTTTGGGTAGGTCATTTTAGTCCTCTGAGACTCAGCTTCCTCTCTATAAAATGAAAAGATGGGCCAGAGAGTTCTTCCTAGTAGCTGACTTAAACCTTTTGTACTATAATTCAAACTGACAATTCCAAATATACCCAAGAATATAATGATGTAAAGAATAACATGCACTCAAATTACTTCTACATATAAGATGTCACTGCTGCCTTTGAGTTGTATCACTGGGAGCAAATCACTTAGCTTTCTCTGCCTGGTGTTCTAGACCCTTCAAAATTAGAAGACAATTTACTTTTCTTGCTTTATCTAATGTTAATCCTTCACACTCACTCTGTGGTCTAACCAAACTCTGTGCCCCACCCCCTCTACAAACATTTGCACAAATATTTCTTTTTCCTATCTTCCTGCTTTTATTCACACTTTCTTGCTCCCCTTCTTCATTAACTGAATTCCTATTCATCCTTAAAGAACTAGATTAAATGGCCAGCCCTCTAGGAAGTTTCCATTGATCTTCACCATGTAGTTAAGGCTTAGTGAGGATGGAAGAGGCAATGAAAGTCTTCTAGCAATTTTCTAAAGAACCAAGGAATTGAGGCAAAATCACATGGTCCATGCATAAGAGCAATCAATTAATCAACATTTATTAAGAGCCTACTATGTCCCAAGCACCGTGCTAAAACCATTTAACAGAAATAAATTTATAGCTTGTAGCAGCTAGAAAGATATCTGTTTTTTAATGATATACAGTTCCTCATCACATGGTTTAAATCCCAGCCAACTGGCCTACTGGTTATTTCCAGCATTCACTCTCTCATCTCTGTGTCTTTGCCTAGAACACACTTCGTCCTCCTCTCTACCTTTTACAATCTTTAGCTTCCGCAAAAGGTCAGCTTAACATCTGTCTTCTACAAAAAGACTTTTTTTTTCCTTTTCCTGCTTGTTGGTGATCTGTGCCTTCAAATTATTCTCTTTTCTCTGATGTTTACATGTTGGAAGTAAGCTCCTTGAGGGAGGGCCTTTTAAATTTTATTTTATTCTTTGGGTTATTTTTACATATACCCCATGCCTAGAACATAGTAGGTTTGTTTGTTATTTTTGACCTCACATTGCCCTTTGTTGCAGTTTTCTAATGCTCTAAGAAAGTAATATTGCATATTAAAGTTATCTATATTTTTGTATTATCCCCCTAATAGATCATGTGTATATAAGGATGGAAATCCTGTTTTATTAAAAGTTTTTTTTTTTTTATCCCCTTCTCCTTAGAACAGTGCCATGAACAGAATAAACTGGATACTTCAGAGGCAGACTTTGACTTAATGGAAGGAAGAAAAAAAAAAAACCCAAAACATCCCAATCATAAGATTTGTCCAAAAATGGAATGGGCTGCCTTGAGAGGTAGTATGGAATTTCTACTTCTCTGGAAGTCTTCAAGACTTTATAACGAGAATCACAGTGAGAAATATTGGTTAAGTACAGGTTTTGACTTGATAACTTCTGAGTTTTGGTGTTGCTGTTTTGTTTTGTTTTGCTAGAACAAACACCACCAAAGAACAGTTTGTTTTTTTTTTTCTTGCTGCTGACAAATATTCATTAAACAGGGAAGAGGGGCAGGATTAGCTGCTAGGTGGATGGAAAATAGTGCCTTCACAACCTTGGTTTACCTTTTGTCCTGGCTCAAATTTATTTGTACGCTAAGCAAGAGAGGTTCTTGGTAATGCCTAACCCTAAGTTATCTGAAAGTCATCTGTAAGAGAGATCTGAAATCTCAGTCTAGACAGAGGTTGAAAAAAAAATCTTAGCATAGGAACATTCTTTTCTTCCTGACTTTTGTTACCTGGGTGTGGTGGCTATGACTAAACAACTCTTTGTCTGCCCAAATCAGGGAAAGATTCTAGCCATTCTGGACCATAGCAGACTGAAGCTGAGATAACTGGTAGGTAGTCCTGAAGAGATGACATCAGTAGCAGCAAATAATTACCAGTAGCTATAAGCAGGCCATCTGAGACAAGCAGAGTAAGGTCAATGGAGACTGCAGGCCCAGTAGCCTCCATGATGCCATACCAAGGAACAGCCTAGGGTGATCAATGTTATGACACCCTCAGAGGACATGTACCATGTTCAGTTAGTTGCATTCTCATTTTGTGATTTTATTAAGTTCCTTTGCATTGAACTAATTGTGTTCTCTGGCTGAATTAATAAAAAAAGTAAATACATGGGAGGGACCAATGAGCTATGATTTTGAGTGGGTATGAGTGAATCAATAAAGTACTTTGAACCTGGGGTACCTATCCTGAGTACCACTGTGAGAGACAGGAACAAGCCAAATACTAAACTTGCAAATTTTAGATTCTGCAATTCTGTGCCTGTGTGGTGCATTCCTCCTTGGGTAGTAAGAGTGTATCTCTTAGATGGGGATGCTTGTGCTAATAGAAAGGGGAAGAAATAAGGACCATTACTAGAGAAACACTGGGATGGGGGGGAACCTAAAGAAAAAAAGGAACTTGCTCAGAGTAAAAATCACTGAAGTGTTCCATTTTTCAGCATCTAGTTTCCAAAAAACAAAGAAGAAAAAAAGAAAGAAAAACCTAGTTTACCTATGACTGAAGTTAATAGCTAGAAATCCCTGGTCCCTGGAACTCTGATTTCTATGGAATAAATGTTTACTGATTAGTCATGTCACAGAGGATAGAAATGTGGATTTTGGTTTAAACTTTGGAATAGGAGTGAGACATCTTACTAAAGAGATCTTACTTTGGGCCAGTAGAGTTGCTTGATTGAGCTGACAGCTCAGGGGATCTGAGCTCAGAAAAGAGCCCATCTCAGGAGAAAGCCCGCATCGTAAATCAATGTTTGCAAGACTTGAATGGAGGAAGAAGAATTTTGTTTGTGTCACTTGGAAGAATGGATTGGAGAAGGAAAGGCTTTGCCTTTCACTGTACTGCTAATTGCTAGAAACCCTGTAGAGCTTTGGGTTTCTGCTTTTGCTAAAAGAGCTTCCCCCTATCTTAGCATCCCAGAAGAGGAGTGGTCGGAGTAAATCAGCCAGGAGAGAAGTATCATCACCCATCATTGAATTAAATCTGCAGATTGTTCCTGAAGAAAACAAAGCATATCAAGGCCTCTAGTTGAAAGTTATGGCTTGCTTTGGATAATGTTTTTTTCCTCATACATATGCCTCCCCACTTTGGTTTGATAAATCTTTGCTGATTCTCCCCCATAGTCTCTATGTATGCTAATGAGGAGAATGTGCAATGAGTGTTATTCTATTATTGCTGTATCATCATTATTGCCTTGTTTTCAGTGGTTAGAGTGCCAGGCCTGGAATCCGGAAGACTTGAGTTCAAATTTGGCCTCAGACACTTTCTATCTATGTGACAGGGCAAGTCATAACCACCGTTTGCTTTAATTTTCTCAATTATAAAAGAGAGATAATAGCACCTATCTCCCCGAATTGTTGTGAGGATCAAATGTGATAATAATTGTGAAGTACATAGCACAATACCTGGGACATAGTAAGCAATAAGCACATGTTAATCATTGTTATAATTATTTTCTTGTCCAGAAGAAATGGAGTTCATCTTGGCTGATCTATACAATGAAAAGCACATTGGCTGGGGCTCAAGAGCACCGAGTACCACAGCAGACATGTATTCCACGCCCAGCAGGGTCACCCCTAAACTCCTGAATGAATGAGTTTTAGCAATAGCTGCCCCCTTCTGGGACCCATCCCCCCACCCCTAGCTACCAACAAGGGTATAGGTTGGTGAACAAAGCTGACACAGAGATAAAGGATCTGAACTTTAAAAATATTTTATAACTACTTCAATATAATTTATTTCCTTTGTAATTCTATGTACTTTATTTTATTTTTTAAATTATTGTTCTGAAGAGACAGGCAGATTGATGAAAGGACTCACAACATACAAAAATATCCTGTCTTAGAGAAAAAGGGGCTGGGTGCTATTCTCATCCTATATTTATACTTTCTGACTCATAGGGTTGTAAAGATCAAATGTGATGTCTACAAAATTGTAAAGTCTACCTTATCACATCCATGTAAGCTACTAACGACTTGGTATTTTCACATCTTATGGGTCCAATACACACCTGGTAACCTCTATTTGAAACATTCTCCTGAAAATGCAGTGTTTTCTGTGCCGTGCTTTTTGCTCAGGGATTAGATCAGCATAAAAGGTAGTAGATTCCAAATCAGCCCATCATTTCATCTCTCTGAGTCTATGTTTTTTTCCTCTGTAAAAATGAAGGATTTTGGCTGGATCCAAAGAAGAATTCTGTTCTAAGTCTTCCAGGTTACCTGTAAGCAATCGTTGGAATTCATGGATATGAATGGAGTCCCATTGTGCTAGGAATACATACCTCCCCCTCCTGGGAAAGGACCCTAATAAACCAGTTTGATTCACTCATCAGGAAGTGTCCACCTGGCAGCATTCAGAGAGAAGCAGAAAGTTAACCCCTTCAGAAATCCACTGCTAAGTGGAATTATTTTCCTCCATTCAGTTAATTTTTAGCTTAAGCAGTTTGCACTGACACAAAGAGGGCCAAGAGAAGGAAATGCACATAAATACTAGCAGGCACTACTGTCCAGGAGGGAGCCAAGAAGTCCCAGTGACAACCACCTCCAGCTGCCATCTTGTTCTTTCCCTTGGAAAGCTGTGGATACTGCAGCATTCTAAACACCCAGGACCCCAGGCATAGGGGTGGGAGACAGGGATGTTTTATTTAGAGATTCTAGATTTATTCCTCCCCCACCCAACATACATACATTTTTTTTTTAAGTTACCCTTGCAAAATCCTACAGATTCCTGGTAAGTGGGGGGAGACTTGTCCTGTAGCCTGCTGCTTCACCCTCCTCCCTCAGCTGCCTCTGCCAATGTTCCCCAAATGGATGGAAGCCAGCCAGCTTCGATGATGTCAGGTGGACTCCATTAAATGTGCTCAGGGACTCCGTCCGCCCGTGCCCACACTGGGGAGAGAGAAGGAGAGCAAGAGCAAGGGGGGAGGGGAGAGGGGGGATAGAGCCCAGGCGGCTGTTTTGGCAAGGAGCCAGCTCTACTCCACCCCTCCACACCCCCCCACCCCCAAACCCCAGCTCTGAGAGAGCCTGAAGGGGCTGCAGCTTGAAAAATTGAAAACATGAACAAGGTTGAGACACTGGGGCCCTCTGCCTTTGGTTTGATGGAGAAGGACATCTGCTGGCAGGAAACCAAATGCAGGATTCAAGATTTTCTATCTCCAGAATTTTGAATGCACTAAACCTCTCCTGTGGCTATGTAGTTAGATGGCTCCTCTGCTGCTTATAAAATGGAGAGTGCAGGTGGGGGATGGGAAGTGGGTAAGGAAGCTGATAGTAAAGCTGGTCTCAGACCCCATCCTTCATTTTTACACCACACACTGAGTTCTATGTAGCATCACAGCATGGCACATCACAGACTCACCTCCAGCCGGTACAGATCTTAGAACCTAGGATGTTAGAACGTCAGAGCTGGGAGGGGCTTCAAAACATAAATCTGTGAACTCAAATGAACTTTAGATCCTAACATGCGTGAGGTAGATGGAGGGACCTTGGTGACCTTATAGTCCAATGAGATCAGAGAGGTGAAGGTTAGAAAAGTGGCAGGGCTGAGATCTGTACTCTAGTCTTTGGACTCCATGGCAGTCAGCAGGCATTCCTAAGCACTGGATACTGCCAAGCACAAGGGATAAAAAGAAAGGCTATAACAAAGCTAGCTCCTCAAGGAGCTGACACTCTAATGGAGACAACACAAAAATAACTGTATATGGGGGGAGGGGGGGAAGAGAGAGAGAGTGAGAGAGAGGCAGGGGGAGGGAGAGAGAGAAAGGGGGAGGCAGAGAAAGGGGGGAGGGAGATAGAAAGAGGAGAGAGGGAGAGAGAGAGAGAGAGAGAGAGAGAGAGAGAGAGAGAGAGAGAGAGAGAGAGAGAGAGAAGGGGAGGGCAGAGGGGAGGGGAGGAGAGGGGGAGCGGGAGGGGAGAGACCAGTGCCTTTTCCCACCACAGCCCCTATGGAAGTTGAGAGTAGGATATTCTCTGATTATTTCTTCAAATGCTTTAATATGCTACATCTTGATTTATGATTTCCAAAGTTCTTTCTTGCTGTACTTTTCTAGAACTTAATAAAGTATATTTAAACTTTAAATAATATGGTTGCTTCCTGACATCCCTATGCTCCTATTCAGCCTTTGATGTTACTGCATTGTTCTTGGTATTCCTTCTTAGATCTGCTCCTCTTCAGAATGGAGCCTGATTGGTATCATATCTTTTTAGGCACACATCCACTGCACATGTTGGAGGAAAGGGAGAGTTTTCCTTCACAACTCTCTCCATACTTTCTAACTTGGAAACTTCTCTGACAAGACATAGTCATTTGAAAACACTCACCAGTACAAATAACTTTACATGTAGCATATGATTGGGGGGAGGCGCGGGGAATGCCAAAGGATATTTTACAGCAATTTTGGTAAAATAAACCATTTGAAACTTGAAAGCTAAGTATCCATCTCCTGACACCCCGAGATATCCATATCCCCCCATATGGTCTATCAGATCTCTCCCTGACTCCTTCACTCACTTTACCATCCACTCTCAGGTTGCAGGAGATTCATTGGCCTGCTTCTCTTTCCTCGAGCCTATCGAACCATCTCCTTATTGATTCAAACATTGTTTCACATAGTGGCTCACAGTTTGTTAGTCACTCTAATTTCCAAATGCTTTTCTTTTCATTTATATAACTGCATGCTTTCATGATATTTTCTGTACCTACCATTTCCCTCAGATATTTACTGTTCCCTTTCCTTCCCTCCTCTTTATTCCTTTCTCAGTTTTCTCAGTTTGACATTCTCAATCAACTGGCTTGTGAACTCCCATAACCTTACAGTCAGTCAGTCAACAATCATTCAACTTGGTATTTTGCACATAGTAAGCACTTAATAAATTTTCATCCACTGATTGATGGACTATGCGGTGGTTTCTTGGAGACCCTGGGCAAGTAGGGAAATGGGGAAGAGGACAGAAGAGGGTAAGCTTTTATTAAACTCCTATAGTACCAGGTACTACAATAACCCTGGGAGGTAGGTGCTATTATCTCCCTTTTATCTCTCTACTTAATTGAGGAAACTGAGGCAAACAGAGCTTAAGTCAGGGTCACACAGTTAGTAAGTATTTGATCCTGGATTTGAGCTCAAGTTTTCCTGACTCCAGGGCCAGCACTCTATTCACTGTGGTATCAACTACCTAGATTAGGCAAGGAAGGGGGTAGATGGAGGGGAGAAAGTTAAAAAAAAATGCTGATATTTATAATAGTGGACTATAAGCTCTTTGAGGGCATGGATCAATTCTGATTTTTCTTTGCATACCACAGAACATGAGCTAGAGGGCCTCATGCATAACAAGAGCTCCGTGAACATTAGGACCCCTCAGAGCTTGTGCTCTCATGCAATAGCCTTTGAGAGTCCAAGGCTGCTTCAATGACACTATAACGCCTCAGAAGACTTTCTTGAAAGTTTTCATTGCTATGCATGTATATAAGTTTAAATTAAATTTCATTTAAGTGTCTAATGAAGCTTTGTCGTATTCAGGGGGTGGGTAGTTAGAATTATAGCCCCTTTTGCCCTCTCTGTGATATTTTCTCTATTACACTAAAGCTCTGGATTCCAGTCTATTTTTTTTTCAGAGTCCCACAGCAACACTCCCCAGACACCTGCCAAAACATAGCAAGCCTACACAGAACTGGCACCAAGTTTCCAATTAAGGTTCAATGTCGATGATGACAAACCGACCTGGAATTCAGGGAGAAACTGGATGGATGTGAAACCATGGCAACCACAGTAAGACTAGTCTGTGAATCATGATGGCACTTAACCTATGGCCTCCCTCCATGAGGGGAAGCAGGAAGGGAGGGGAATCTGCAATCTTCGAGCTTCTCTGGCTATATTTTTACAATGCTGAGCATAGTGCCTTGAACATTAAATTAAATTCAGCAAACATTTAATAAGTATCTACTTTATGTCAGAGACTATGCTAGACCTTAGGGATCAAAGGAAAAATAAATAGCTGCCCTCACAATGTTTACTTTCTTTTACTTGAGAGGATATGACTCAAATACTGAAATTACTAGTCCCATAGAGTCCATCTATCTAGGACATGTTGCTATTTCCTTAATTCCACTGTCCTTCCTTTCCCCACTTGGACCAACACTTTCCACATTGGACTTGGATTTTCACATCGCAATCCTCCATAATTCACCCCCCAACCCCAGTTGCTGGTGAAGCTAATCCACTCATCTTTAGAATGCCAGCTGTGGGGACAGGTCCTCTTGCATGGTAACAGAATGAATGAAAACTCACCCAGTTACCCCACAATTTTGAGCTGACTCCAGACATCAGACCCTGCATCATGCTTCACCTTTGCATTCCATCCAGGCATCTATCCAGGCCATCTTAATATCTATCAGCTGCTCTGTGTATCCTTCTTCTACAATCCCATCCTCACCCCCACTGCCACCCCCACCAATTATTATCATTATCATTACTTCTCAAAAGCACTTGTGAAATATCAATACATTAATCTTGTTACTCCCCAAACCAAAACCCCCTTCCCTGCCACCATGCCCCCAGAGGCTTTATCTTCTCCCCAGTAGAATATGAGCTTTTTGAGTTTATGAACTATTTTTTTGCATTCCTGTACAAGTTTAGCACTATGCTTAGTACATAATAAGTGTTTAATGAGTGTTCATTCATTCAATCAGTCATTTCTTCATTTATTTATTCATTGGATTATATATGTGAACTCATCAATGTTGATATTCCCTCCAAAAAGTCAAATTGAAACCCATTCCTATCCTGCAGATCCTGTATGACTCTTGTCCATATGCTTATATAATATCTCTTCATAAGTCTCACACAAGGTACAGGCTACTTCCTCACTTTTTCCTGAAGTCACAAAGATACCAAATGAGCATTAGGCTCTCCATCAGCTATCCCTTGTTTCCACCATATGGCCAGCCCTTCTTTTGTTAGGACACATTTTCTTTATGACAATCTTTACTTCTTTTCTTTTTTGGAGTTTTATGTATTATATATTGCAGCCTACTCACACTCTAGGGCTACTTGGTTGAGTAGCAGGTAGAGTGCCAGGCCTGGAGTTTGGAAGACTCATCTCCCAGGAAGAGTTTGAATCTTGCTTCAGACACTTCCTAGCTGTGTGAGCCTGGGCAAGTTACCTAACCCTGTTTGCCTCAGTTTCCTTATCTATAAAATGAACTGGAGAAGGAAATGGCAAACCACTCTAGTATCTTCGCCAAGAAAACCCGAAATTGTATCATGAAGAGTTGGACATGATTGAACCACACTCAAACTCACAATCTACCTCTCCATTGCTGAGTGAGATTCATGTTTAATTCTTCAGAACTCCAGTGTTCTATGTCTTATAGCCTTATAATACTACCAGTAGACGATTGATATTCAAAAGGAAGGGCTTTTGTTTCTGGGAGGTCTGGTTTCATTGAAGAAGATTTTGAATTTTCTAGAGGCAATTCAGCTTACTCTTCTCCTGTTGAATACTTTACGATTCACTTGTGCTATCTGTCAAAAGTTATTGGTATTTATGAAAGAGCTCCATAGTCCATTTAACTGCTTATCATGATCTGGACAATAGGCATTCTTCATCTACTTTTTTCCCTTTTATGGATAGTTAGGCCAGTATAATAATATTGGTTACAGATCTCTTCCGGGAGGCTCTGCATTGTTCTGGGGCCTGAAGCAACTAGTCTGAATTATCCAGTGGATGCTCAAGGCTACACCAAACAAGAACATCTAGAGAACCTAGAATGTCTCTTCAACTTGGATTTGAATGTAGATCTCCTCCATGGTACAGCTGAACAGTGCCAGTGAGCATTTCTTCTTCCTTATTGTACCCTTCACCTGATATTAATGATTAGAGGTTCATCAATCAAGGTTATCTCTACTATAAAGTCTTTCAAGGAATCTTAAATTATTCTCATGGGGTACAGTGGGAAGAACTGTGTATTTGTAGAAAGAGGACTTGTATTTGAATCCTGGCTATGCTATTTTCTACTTGTGTGACCTTGAGTAAGTCACTTAATATTTCTGGGCCTCAGTTTACTCATAGGTAAAATGAGGAAATTGGATAGATGGCCTCTGGGGTCCCTTCTAGCTATGATCCAGTGGTGTATATATGTTAGGCCCCTTGTTGAAAGAGAACCATTAGTCAATGTTTTGCTCTACCAGATTAATTTTTTTTTTATTTTCTTAATAATCAGTGTACATTAAGCACAGTGGATTCTTGTATATATCTTTTAGCTAATTATATGATGATAACAATGTGATTCACTGTAGAATCTAATTTATTCCACTATGGATTATAATGTAATCCACTATGGAATATGATCTAAGAAAAATCTTCCTTTTCCCTATTAAGACCCTTATGGAGCATATTCCTAACATATGTGTATATGAATAATTCTCATCAATATTTATATCAAAAACTATGAAAAGTTCATAATTATGGAAAATATCTATCTAACTATCTATCTTGTGTCTGTTTGCCTGCCTACCTTTCTGTTCCCCATCTAGTGGTTAATGTACTTAGGGATTGATAACAAGGGTTTTTGCCTTTGTACTCCCTGGTAATTGTGTCACCTCATGGTTAGATCCACCCTGTACTTTTAGACTAATAGCCACTCTCACTCTCCTTGTTCCCTTTCTTTCCATTCCTGTCTGCTCTAAAAGTACGCTGAGTACTATGTTCTAAGAACCCGAGGGCTCTATAGCCCTTGATGGTTAAAATCTTTTTTTTTTCATAATGTTTTTACTTAAATCATTGCAGAGTTTTTACTTTTTTAAAATAAGTATTGTCCTTCTTCCAGTTTTATCCTTAAATACCTTCTGCTTGACTTTATTTAGTTGGATATTTCACCAAATTTTTAATACAGTTTGATTTTGTTCCTTTTACTTCTTGGGTCATGAGTAAATACTGTATGCAATTAATCTATCCTTATATTCAGCTCCATTATGTTATGTTTACATGATTAGAGTTCACTGAAACACAACAGGTCATAGAAGATGGTAAAGTTTTATCAGTGGGTGGGGGCTTGAGCGAGTACTTGCATCCCACCCAAACTGGTAAGGAGAGCAGCAATTACCACCCACAAAAGGACAAAGCCATGGAAAGAAACAGGAACTCTTAGAACTATAGAGAGATTGGCATTCTTCCCAAATGATCCCTGTAAAATGGTAAAGTAACTGATCAGGGTGCTCCTTGGTGGCCAAATTTCCGCACAC
Source organism: Trichosurus vulpecula (assembly GCF_011100635.1). Classification (NCBI taxonomy): domain Eukaryota; kingdom Metazoa; phylum Chordata; class Mammalia; order Diprotodontia; family Phalangeridae; genus Trichosurus; species Trichosurus vulpecula. The sequence continues at coordinate 236,779,321 of NC_050575.1, read as the reverse complement.
CCAATCAGAAACAAAATTAAAATCCTCCCCAGGGGCAATTAATTGGCACAGTTAGATAGAACATCAGCCTTGGAGTCAGGAGAACCTGAGTTTAAATCTGGCCTCAGACACTAGCTAATGTGACCCTGGTCAAGTCATTTAACCCTGATTGCCTCCCCCAAAAATAGTCTCTTCAGAAAAGTCAGAATTTAGGGTACTCCATCCTTGATGGGGATGGTGGTAGAATTATGGGCATCATCCCTGCTTTTTCATTACATCTCCACTATTCTAGCAGAGATTACTCTCTATGAACCCCCAATCAGATACAAGGAATAGGTTGTTACAAACCTCATAATTTTTTAAGTCACCTATAGCTGTAAATCTGAACTTCGCTTATATCTATATACTTAGCCTGACAAATTATAGGATTTTTCTTTCAATGTTTAACTAGATAGGGGCACTGACTGAAGGATTTCTTCTTATGGGGATCAAGAGGAAGACCAACTATTCTTGCTATGTTTCAGAAGAGGTAAATGAGACACTACTTTCTTCCTCCTTCATGTCTGCACACCTTTTTTAAAGCTTTTCTATGCTCTTTCTTCAATCTAGCCCAGACAATCTACTCTTTCCCTACTTGCCTGCCAGCACAGGGCGAAGCCCTTTCAGTTTCCTTGAGTGATTGACAATTTAAATTCCTTTTAGCAGTCTGGAACAACTGCTTTACCACTGTGGGTGTAACTGCTTTGTCCTTAATGTTGCTAATTCATTAAATGAATTGTGTTCCTGTTCTTTTTTTACCAAGCTTAACAGAAAGGAGAGTTAAGATTATATAAGGTAATTTAAAAACCTCCCCAAACACTCCAATTATAACAATGGCTTATGGTTTTCAAGGAAGCCATGATTTTCCCCCCACTTCTTTGACCCCACGACCAATGCAAATTCTGAGACTAGGGCAAAATGAAGAATTGTGACAGGAAGTTATGTGATGCCCCCCTCTTGCAATCTTAGCATGAGCTCTTTCAGGAAAGCCACATGAGATGTCAAAGGGCAGAATGTTTGGTAATGTTAATTCCACATCAACTCTGTGTCAAATTAAATTACTGGAAGTACAGAGCTCTGGTCTTCCTTGTGCCAAATTTCTTCTTTGCTGATAGAAGGCATAATCTTTGTTATAGACCTTGAAGTTGATTGCTATATAGCATTATACCCAACGAGACCATAAATGTTTCCAAGAGAGAAGAAACTCAAACTAATGCATGCTCCTGTTTAGCCAGAATCCAAATAATATCAAAGCTCAAATAGCTGGGATGTTTATTCTGCTTATTGCTTTATGAGAAACAGTCAAATGAGGGGAGAACTCAGTCTTAGGCTGTATTGAGAGATAGTGTCTTAATTAAGAGAGACGATAGTGCCAGTGGCAGAGTCAACTAGGTGGTTCAGTAGATAGAGTGGCTGGCCTGGAATCAGGAGGACCTGAGTTCAAATTTGGCCTCAGATGCTTACTAGCTGTGCGACTCCAAGATGTTCATTTAACCTCTATTTGCTTCAGTTTCCTAAAGCTGTAAAGTGGTAATAATACTAGTGCCTACCTCCCAAGGTTGTTTTGAGGATCAAATGAGATATTTGTAATTCACTTAGCCCCTGGTCATTTATTAGAATCCTTATTCTCTTCCTTTCTTCCTCCCTCCTACCCTTCCTTTTTTCCTTCTTCCCTTCTTTTCTTCCTCCTTTCCTTTCTTCTTTCTTTCCTTCCTTTGTGAGATAGTCAATAGCTAGATCTCCTCCGGAGTATTGAGTTCAGTTCTGATGACCATATTTCAGTATCAACAGTGTTACCAAGGAGATGTGAATTTTAGAAATGGACACACCATGTATCAGGCTGGCAATCCCCAGTGTTCCCCTCCCCACTCCCTCAGAGAGTTAGTCCTGCCACTGCACACTTGAGCAACAAGCCTACCCTCTGATCTTAGGGGGAGAAAGAATGTGAAACAAGATCAAACTCACGGTCAGGGGAACAAGCAAGGACAAGGACTGAAGAGAGACAGGTACGAAGGTTGGTTAGATTATGGCTACCATAAAGGTGTAGTCAGAGGAGGGATGCTTGCTGTGGAGTCTCCAACACCAACATGTGTGTCTGAGATTGGGAGCCATGAAAACTAAATTCCTGGTGACTAAGACAAAGACTTTGTGGTAGGGCTATGTGTGAGCCACAAAGAGAAGATGCTGAGTTTTTCATGCTCCTATGAATGGAGTTGGTAATTTCTCACCCCCCTATCCTTTCTTCTTCCTGTTATCCATTGTCTGGAGAGAGTAAGCCTACTCCCCAATCTATGTTTCTTAAGAGTGAGTTTGCTTTCTCTGTCTCTTGTTTTAAAGTCAGTTTCTATGACATAATTGTAGTTAACTTTTGCTCTGATGATCTCTGTGTTACTTTAATATGGTAGAGAGTGAAAGAGTGAACAACATGAGAGAGAGAGGGAGAGAGAGAGAGAGGGAGAGAGAGAGAGAGAGGAGAGAGAGAGAGAGATATGGGGGGGAGAGGGAGAGAGAGGGGAGAGAGACAGAGAGACAGAGACAGAGAGGGGGGGGGAGAGAGAGAAGGGGGACAGATAGGAGACAGGAAAGGGGAAGGGGACAAAAATAGGAAAACATATTCTAAACTATAGCATAAATTATTTCCAAAATAAAATCTTGGCTTAGGTCTTAAGTGTAACCAAAGAGAATCATTGTTCCATTTTTGTAACTTTCAGAACAAGAAGGGGGAAAAATGGTTTTGGATCTTTGTAGGAAGCGAGCCATCAGTCTTGCTTTGAGGTAAGGAGAGGCTGTTACTAGTATGAAAGATAAGGAAATGGGAATTTCTTCTCCCTAAAGTTTTCCTGTGCCAAGTTTCAAAGGAAACCCATTCCTTCAGGGACAAAACATTGAGGAAGCAACTAAAGAGAAAATCTGGGTCATAGAAGAGTGGAGAAAATGACTGGGAAGAAACAGCCCACCCCACCGAAGGCAGGTCCCAGTAAGAAAGGAGGATTAGCCCTTAAACATAGTAACACATGATCTGGAAGACCTATTTCTATTGGGAAGGACATTAACAACCCAAAGAACATCCAACTAGGATGTTGATTGAGAATACTTGAGATGTTACAGAGTCAACCACTGAAGGATCTGGGGCTGTTGAAACTAGAAAAGAGAAGGTTCAGGAGTGATGTGGCAGCTGTTTTTAAATACTTGAAGGACTGTCATATAAAGGGGCAATTGGACATCTTCCAACATATCCAGGAAGGATAACTAAGAGTAATGGATTCTGGATGCAGAGACCTACTTAAATTAAGAAAATTTTCCAAAGTACTCTATACACTACAAACAGTCATACCTCCACAAAAAACTCAAGGGTCAAGTAAGTGGGCTGGGAACATGGCCAAGCAACAAAAATGGACTCAGATTCAGACTCAGATTTTGGAATCTTTCTTTGGTGACAAAGAAGATCAAAACATACAGCCAGAAGAAGTCAACAAAGTCAAAGAGCCTACATGAAAAGCCTCCAAGAAAAAAACATGAACTGGTCTCAGGCCATGGAAGAGCTCAAAAAGGATTTGGAAAAGCAAGTTAGGGAAGTAGAGGAAAAATTGGGAAGAGAAATGAGAGTGATGCAAGAAGACCATGAAAAACAAGTCAATGACTGGCTAAAGGAGACCCCAAAAAATACTGAAGAAAATAACACTTTAAAAAATAGACTAACTAAAATGGCAAAAAAGCTCCGAAAAGCCAATGAGGAGACGAATGCCTTGAAAGGTAGAATTAGCCAAATGGAAAAGGAGGTCCAAAAGACCACTGAAGAAAATACTACCTTAAAAATTAGATTGGAGCAAGTGGAAGCTAGTGACTTTATGAGAAATCAAGATATAAACAGAACCAAAGGAATGAAAAAATGGAAGACAATGCGAAATATCTCATTGGAAAAACCTCTGACCTGGAAAATAGATCCAGGACAGATAATTTAAAAATTAATGGATTACCTGAAAGCCATGATCAAAAAAAGAGACTAAATATCATCTTTCAAGAAATTATCAAGGAGAACTGCCCTGATATTCTAGACCCAGAGGGTAAAATAGAAATTGAAAGAATCCACCAGCTGCCTCCTCAAAAAGAAAACTCTTAGGACTATTGTTGCCAAATTCCAGAGCTCCTAGATCAAGGAGAAAATACTGGAAGCAGCCAGAAAGAAACAATTTAAGGACTGTGGAAACACAGTCAGGAAGCAGAGCTTCTACATTAAGGGATTAAAGGGCTAGGAATACGATATTCTGGAGGTCAATGGAGCTAGGATGAAAACCAAGAATCACCTACCCAGCAAAACTGAGTATCATGCTCCAAGGAGAAATATGAATTTTCAATAAAATAGAGGACTTTCAAGCTTTTTCAGTGAAAAGACCAGAGCTGAATAGAAAATTTGACTTTCAAGTGCAAGAATCAAGAGAAGCATGAAAAGGTAATCAAGAAAGAGAAATCATAAGGGACTTACTGAAGTTGAACAGTTTTATTTACATTCCTACATGGAAAGATGATGTGTATAATTCATGAGACCTCAGTATTAGGGTAGCTGAAGGGAAAATATATATATATATATATATATATATATATACACATATATATATACACATATATATATACATATATATACATATATATGTAGACAGAGGGCACAGGGTGAGTTGAATATGAAGAGATGATATCTAAAAAAAATAAAATTAAGGGATGAGAGAGGAATATATTGAGAAAGGAAGAAAGGGACAGATAGAATTGGGTAAATTATCTCACATAAAAGTGGCAAGAAAAAGCAGTTCTGTAGGAAGGGAAGAGGGGGCAGGTGAGAGGGAATGAGTGAATCTTGCCCTCATCAGATTTGACCTGAGGATGGAATAACATACACACTCAATTGGGTATCTTACCCCACAGGAAAGAAGGAGGAAGGAGATGAAAAAGGGGGGAAGATAGAAGGGAGGGCAGATAGGTGGAGGAGGTAATCAAAAGCAAACACTTTTGAAAAGGGACAGGGTCAAGGGAGAAAATTGGATAAAGTGGGATAGGATGGGAAGGAACAAAATATAGTTAGTTTTTCACAACATGAGTATTGTGGAAGGGTTTTACATAATGATACATATGTGGCCTATGTTGAATTGTTTGCCTTCTTAGGGAGGATAGGTGGGGAGGGAAGAGGGGAGAGAATTTGGAACTCAAGGTTTTAAAAACAGATGTTAAAAAAAAGTTTTTGCATGCAACTAGGAAATAAGATATACAGGCAATGGGGCGTAGAAACCTATCTTGCCCTACAAGAAATTAAGGGAAAAGGGGATGTGGGGGAGTGGGGTGACAGAAGGGAGGGCTGACTGGGGAATGGTGCAACCAGAATATATGCCATCTTGGAGTGGGGGGAGGGAGGGTAGAAATGGGGAGAAAATTTGTAATTCAAACTCTTGTGAAAATTGAAGCTGAAAACTAAAAATATTAAATAAATTAAATTAGTAAAAAAAGAAAATTTTCCTCACCATTAAAGCTACTCAAAATGGAATGGGTTGTCTCAATGAGTTCCTTAACACTGTTCTTCACAAAGAGCTGTGGTGGTCTCTTGGTATGGATATTGGGGAGGGAATTCCTGTTCATTTATATATTATACTAGATGATATCTGAGATTCTCTTTTTCTGTGACAAGAAAGAAGATAATTTCAGGGATTTGTTTCTGTTGACTGGCTTAGTGAGCTCACATTCCCCTTCTATTCCATGTGCCTCCCTCTCCCATAAAATAGAGAATTGCTATAGGTTTAGTTGTGGCTAAATTAAGACCCATGGCTGTCCCTATTATATGTCCTCAAATCTCCACTAAGGAAGACACAGGGAGGAAGATCTCTTCTACCTCAGGGCAAAAAGAAACTACCCTTGCAGACAATAGTGAAGAGTGCAGTGTTTATATAGCAACATGCAGTTATTATCAGTGTGAACTACAGAAAGCTTCAGGGAGTGGTAATGAAATGATTTGGGACACTAGTGAACATTCAGTAAAATACCTCATGAAATTTAGGGGCACAACATTCACTGACTATAGGGTGTAAGATGTTTTTTGTTATTCCTTCTTTTTATTGTACTACTCTAAAAATCTCTTCTGACTTCATTTTGGTGTGGAAATGACCCCTAGGTTACCAAAGACAGTACAGTCCCAACTCTAGCAGCTGCTTCCAAGTCCTACTCAAGTGCCACATCTTACATGAAGCTTTTCCAAATACTAGCCTGTCCTCATTCCTCTTACTTTGAATTTATTTTCACTATACTTTATATTTATGTGTGTGTGTGGTATATCCTCCAAAAGAATATAAGTTGCTTGAGGGCAGGAGCTACTTCACTTCAGTGGCTAGCATAGTGCCTGGCATAAAATAGGTAGATACCTAATAAACCTTTCAATGAATGAACAAACAAACAAATGAATGAACAAATGAATGAATAAATGGAAAGATTGCATTCTGTCATGGGAAAACTTACCCATGGTCTACCTAAGCTAGAAGATGCTTATCACAAAGCTGGCCACAAGATAATGATTTTTTAGGGAGTGTGTGGTAGGGGGAAGCTCCACAAGGCGTAGAGGTAGTGTGCTTTTGGAGTCAGGAGGACTTAGATTTCTTTGACAAATATAACTTGTACTTGGCAAATAGTAGGCATTTAATGAATAATTAATTGCCCAATTTGAAAACCAGAGTTGTTACTACCATCATGATGTCTAATATAAAGATTTTACCCAGTTTCTTAGTGGAGACTTAAGTCAAAGGAATTAGGAAGTTCTGTGAAACCTACCTGGGGTCATAGGGATGAACTGAAGGAAGGAGAATAGAAAAAAAAAAGAAAATAAAAATAAATTTAGAAAGGACAGTAAAAAGGACAATTTCTTACTACTAGGTTTAATTTAGTGTACACTTTAAAAACCTCTATTCTATAGTAGTTCAGGTTTTTGTATATAAGGGTTCCCAAAAGAGTTAGTGCAGTTTGAAACATTTAGAGTTTAGGACTGCATTAAGACTTTTGGGACACCCTGCATAACTCATTTTTTTTCTTCTTTTGTATTGAAATGTTCATGTTTGTGGATGGTATTAAAGTGCATAATACAAAAGAAAATTCAACAATTAAATTAAAACTACTTTTTTTGATGATAAAATCCATAACAAAGGCAGCATTCCTTTTTTAGAAAGCATCTTCCTGGTATGTTGGGTTTACTACATCTTCAGTCAAGTCACCTACACTTTTGAAATGATGTTTATTGATATCTGATATTCAGAACTATGACCTTGAAGCACTGCAACATCCCAGAGGATTTTCTGAAGACTTTTCTTAAAAAGAAGCTTAAATTATGAGTATGGTTTTAGTGTTGAATGTGTTTATAGTCATATGAATCATTATAAGAACTGACATTTATGTAGGGAAATTTGGGTCCACCTGGGTTGGTACCGATGCTGGATGGAGTCAAGACATAGGAATGGAAGGATACTTAGCAACAGCTCTTTCTTTGTTAATGTAATGTTTTCCTGTTTGTTAGTAGAGGCCTGATTCTCCAGACCCCTGCCTGATCAGTAACAGAAAAACCCCTTTTTCCATGGTTTCCCTAAAGACATTCCCTGTTCACCATTGTCTCCCAAATAGCCCATATTATTCCTTTGTTTTTACTTAGTCCAGATGCCCCACATTCAGTTCTCCTCATTTTAAGGTCTGGACTTGAATTTAAGTCTAGTTTGCCCTTCAGAGCTAATCCTTCTACCTCCTGGTAGAAGATGGAAAATAGCCTGTTCATGCTCAGTTGAACAAAATAAAGAGTAAAGGAGGATCACAGGAAGAGGAGGAGAGAGAAAGAAAGATGAAATAAACAGAAATAGGGAAAGGGAAAGGAAAAGGGAAGAGAAAAGGAAGGGAAAGGGAAGGGAAGGGAAGGGGGAAGGGAAAAGGAAAGGGAGAGGGAGAGGAGGGGAGGGGACAGAACATTTCTTGAAGCTCTAATAGTCTATGATACTCAGCATATTTTAAAGATGCTTATGTATAAGCTTATCTATTCTATATTTCAGTATTTCTTTAAATTTAATATCACTAGTGTGCATTGGTTCTAACCTTGTATGATATAAAACTGTCTTACTTAAATAACTCCTATAATAGACACTTTGGGTACTACTACCATGGTTAAAAAAGTACATGATAATTTTTATTATATATTTAAAAGGAATAGCAAGTTGTATACAATAGATTTGAAGTTTCATATTCAGTCATCCTTTTTATTATGCTATGTTATGGAAATGCTTGTTTTATTCCATAAATTTAAAATTATCTATATCTATACATATACAGATATAGATACACACACACACACACATATAGCCTCAGACACTGTGTGACCCTGGACATCATGGTGGTAGCAATAACCCTGGCTTTCAAATTGGACAATCAAAACTACCAGCATTCATTAAATGCCTGCTATTTGCCAGGTACAGGTTATACTTGTCAAAGGAATAACTTGGATGTAAAAGTCCTCCTGACTCCAAAGGCACATTACCTCTATGACTTGTGGAGTTTCCCCCTGCCATATACAGAGAGAGAGAGAGAGAGAGAGAGAGAGAGAGTGAGAGAGAGAGAGAGAGAGGGAGAGAGAGACAGAGAGAGAGAGAGAGAGAGAGAGAGAGAGACAGAGAGACAGAGAGAGAGAGACAGAGAGACAGAGAGACACAGAGAGAGAGACACAGAGAGACAGAGACAGAGAGATGGAATAGAATCTTGGGGACTTGGGGACTATTATCTATGGCTGAGAACAGGTGAGGCACTGAAAGAGGACTGATAAAAATTCATTACAGAAAAGGGTGATAATTGTCTGTCTTGGAGGAAGTTTGTATACTACTTTTATATTTACCATCCTTGTGATTTTCCAGACCCCAAATTTCCCTGTCATTGTGACCACTGGTCTATATGTATTGTCTTCCCCATCAGAATGTAAGGTCTTTGAAGCCAAGGACTATTTTGCTTCTTTGTATTTATACTCCCACTGTTTAATACAGCCCTTGGCATTGAGTAAGTGCTTAAAATATGTGCTTTCATTTATTCATTCAGCAATTCATCTGTGAGAGAGTCAGGAGATGCACTCTAAGAGAACTGCAGAAAAGGCTTTTGGTGAAGAAGATACTTTAAGGAAGTATTAATTTATATCTTTCATTATTTATTCCTGTTAATAAATTGAATATCAAGTAACACTGATTTTTTTTTTGGTAAGTTTGTGAGACTGGTGTTTGAGAGAGTGAGATAAAAGGAAAGGAATTTTATGGAAGAAGATTTTTTTTTCTAATTTTTAAAGACTAGAATGGGGGCTCAAGGCTAATGTATTTATTAGATTTTGCATTTTAGCAATATGAAGAAATATCTTAACATTCCTGTTGAATACCTTTGAATATGATAGGGGATAATAAGTAGAGTAGTAGGTTGAGGACCTAGGAACACACATGCACATCCGCGACAGTAGGATTGCCTCTGCTATACATAAAAAGAAACACATGTGTGAACATGGATACATACATTCTTACACGTACAGCAAGTTTTGCATGGAACTAGGAAGGTTAAGCCACCTATCACTGACTAAGCCAGTAGCCTATTCAGTGTGTTCATGCAATCACTACATTTCCAATTTCTTGTGAGGGGAGTTTTCTTAACAGCTCAATTTCTTCCAGGTAGGCGACTTTTCTTTTCCTCTTTTTTTTAACTAACTCTCCTCACTTTTCCCAGGGGTCTGTTTTTCAAAGCCTCTCAAAGCCAATGGTCAGGCAAAGAAAATAGAAAGCTAATGGCAATAAATAAACAAACAAATAAACAAATGAATGAAGGAATGAAAGGATAAATATACATCGTAGTCTTCTGTTCTTATCAGGCTAATGATTTTATCTCTACCAGTATCTGAATTCTGAATTTATCTCCAGACTTTTACCATCCAATACCAATCTCTCTTCTTTTTCCAATTATTCTACATTGGATAATAAGAACTCAATTTCAATCTGATGCAATTTTGTGTGTGTGTGCGTGTGTGTATGTGTGTGTGTGTGTGTGTGTGTGTGTGTGTGTGTGTGTCCCTAGAACAGGAATTCTTAGTCTCTTTTTTTCTTTCATAGACCCCTGTGGCAGTTTGATGAAGCCTTTGGACCCCTTCTCAGAATAACATTTGTAAGTGCATAAAACAAACAAACAAAATATCAGATTGCAAAGGTTACCAATTATATTGAAATACAGTTATCAAAATACTAAAAATAAAAGTTTATGGAACTCAGGTTAAAAACTCACCCTAGGAAAATAAAAAAACAATTTTTCTCTTCCTTATCCTCTCTCTGTTTCTAAGCCTCAAATAAAATATACATAGAGTTTAGCATTTCTTTTGGTCAATAGAATTTTATAATAGGTTAATGAAATCTAAATTGAATGGAGCAGATAATAAACAAGATTGTACACACAGCTACCTAGAAAAGGGACAAACTAAGAAGTGGAAGGATCATCAAATCAATTCCATTCCTTAGGCTGGCACTCATCACCCTAGATCTGTGGATCTCTAATTCTTCCTTTCTCCCAGTGCTGTGTTCATGGCATGATATTAACCCCTACCTTCTGACAGTCAAGTGGGGCAGCAGATAGAGCACTGGGCTTGGAATTAGGAAGACTCCTGTTCATGAGTTCAAATCCAGTCTCAGACACTTACTAGTTGTATGATCCTGGGCAAGTCACTTAACCCTGTTTGCCTCAGTTTCCTCATCTGTAGAATGAGCTGGAGAAGAAAATGGCAAATCATTCCAGTATCTTTACAAAGGAAAACCTCAAAAGGGGTCACAAAGAGTTGGATATAACTAAAATGATAGAATAACAACAACCCTCTGACAAGCTCACATGGTTTATTTCTCAGCCACTGCCTACTTGTATGCCCTGATTCTTAGGTATCTTCCTCTTGCTTGATCTGCTCTAGTATTTCTGACTTCTTCCATCTTCTTCCCACAACTTATATTTTCCCATGGGGATAGGAGTTTGGTGGTAAAGGTGATCATGCACCCAGTGTAAGAATTCTACCCTTTCTGAGGTCCTTCTGCCTTTTCTATATGCATGTAAAATACATGCATACATATACAAATAGTTATCATTGGGGTATCAGTAGAGTCATATGTAGTATATGACAATGATTTATATATTTATGACAACTACTTAGAAAGTTCCCTAGAAGTACCAGATCTCTAACAGTCACTGCCAGAATGATTAATTTCTTATTTTGAACTGCTCTTTAAAATGGAGACAATTTGTATTTTCCAAATATGCTATCAGTTTTATTTTAAAAAGCATTTTATAATGATAAAGCAAAATACTATATTAAAGAGTCTCCTTCAAATTCTCTCTTACATATAGTTTAAGAATATAAAAGATTCTTATAAAAGACAGCTTTTTCTCAATGATTCCCTCATTATTAATATCAAGCAGGGAATGAAACATTGTGCTCTCCAAAGACATTTGCCATTTTCATAGAAGATGTTCAATGTAGAATACAAATGAAAGAGGGATTCCATATAAGAAGGTGTGGTACTCCCAGTGTTCCTGTTTGAAAACAGTATTGATTCCCCAGACATTATTGAGTCTAGTAAATGAAATCCACAAAGCCACTTATAAGAATTTGGCCTATCTAGGTAGGAAATAATGTTGTTCAGATGATGATATTCAGGTAGATGAATGACTTACAGAGCTGCTTCATCAGTAGATTTGTTTTGGACAGACTTATGCAAATAGACTATAAATCCGGTACAAAATTAAACAAAAGGAAGAGAATTACATTTGGGAAATTGCATAGTCCTTTAATTGTCTCCCAAAGCAAAATCACATTGGTATTAAGAAAACTAGGATTTGAACTCACGTCTCCTGACTCCAAATCCAGCATTCTTACTCTTCTCATAACGTCAGCTCTAAAAAATGATAATTATTCACAATAACTCTGTGATTTGTAAAGGCTACTCTCCCATTCTATTGATAAGGAAATGGGTTTACAGATCCTTTCTAAGTAATAAATTCAGTCCAATGAAAGTCACTTGTTAGGTTCAATTGAGATATAAAATAATGGGTTTCTTTTTCTTAGATTGTTTCCAAGGTAATTTCAATCTGGTCAATGGAATTAGAAATGTATAAAGCAGAGGTTTTGATGAGTACCCATTCCTGGATAAAAGCATTTTTGTAGTAATTGTAGTCATATCTCTATTACATCTCACCTTGTCAATACCTGTGCAATTGTAACTTTCTCACTAGCATTTGCTGGGTCAGGGTCACTCTTCTTAGTGCCTAGGGTGCCAAAAATGCACTGCTAAGTGAACCACATTTCCTGGGTAATGGATATGGGCAGTTGCAACTCTATATAGGGTCAGTAAGAGCTATGCAGCAGACTGGTTTGAAATGGACATCTGGCATGTAGTAAATGCATTTAGGAAGCAATAAACTGCTCATTTTGAATGACTCCTGAAATTGGTTTCGATATGAGCAGTTGGTGGAGAAACAAGCTTTCTGAAAGGTCATTTAATGTCATATATAGCCTTTCTCTTCTCTCCTAGTTAAACTGTTTAGCAGTTTACAAAGCAAATCCCAGCCCAATTTTGATCTGGTAATTAATTGAGTCTTCTATTCAAGCCATGGCTGTACAAACGAACCGAATGCTATCATATTTATCTGCCCTTAATAATTCACTATTTGAATTGCCAGATGGTCCTTGACAGAAGATGACTCTTGAAATAAAATTGGAATTCACTCCACATATATGGATTCTTTTTAGGTTTTTCAGTGGTGACATAGAAGGGCAGTGTTCACCCTCACTTGTCCCATAAGAACTTACTCACTGAAAATTTTGTATTGATTTTATGAACATATTATCAGTGCTTGGTAAAAAAGGAGAAAAACAAACAACCCAGGTTTAACTGAAAAATATTAAATAATTCTTTCCATTCCTTTTCTTTGGGGAAAAAATGAGATTTCTTGAAAACTTTTAGGTTCCTACATTTCACATCTTCAATTATAGAAACTCACTATGTATGGACCATAAGGCTTAAGCTACCAGAAATGGTTGAGAATTAAGATGTTCTGGTTGACTGACATTTTGGGATGAAGGAAAGGCAATCCTCTATGTGTTCCCATTTTTTAAAAAAATTTTCATCATCATTATTAATAAACATTCACACACATATCCTACTCCTATGGGGCTGATAGTCCAGTTCTGGAAAGAAAATATACACATAAAAAGGTAATAAACAATACAGGGTTAGATTAAGTTTCAAGTGGACAGTGCAGACAAAAGTACAAGTTTTCTGAATAGGGACTGGTAGGAACTATTAACCTCGTAAGGATTTTGATCAGTTGACAAAGGATTATTTACATCTGTCATATATCAGATGTAGTTAGGAATTACTGCATTTCCCAAGGAATATGGAATCAAGAGAGAAAATTAGAGGTCAGAGGACAGACCCTCAGGGAATATTCAACTAAAGGGATCAACAAGAAGATGGAGATTCATGGTAAGAGACTGAAAAAGAGCAGGTGGGGGGAAGGGTAGGTGGAGAGCTAGGAAAGTGGAGAAGTCTTTCAAGCCAAAGGAAGGATGATAGCATTGTGGATTCATAGATGTAAGAGACTTTAGAAGTCCAACATTTCTCCTTTTACAGATGAGAAAACTGAGGAACATAGAGAAAAAAACATACAGTGGGAAGGGATAGTTAGTAGTGTCACATATTACAGAGAGGTCAAAGAGGATGAGTATTGAGAAAATACTATTGGATTTCAAAATTAAAAGTAATTGGTGGCCATTAAGAAAGGTGTTTCAGTAGAATTATGGGCAGAAGCCAGATTGCAAAGGGCTGACAAAAGAGCTGGTATTGAAGAATTAGAGGCTTTGAGTGACTTTACCAGGAACTTTGCCAATGAAGGTGAAGAGAAAGGTGCTGTTGGACAGAGTAGAAGGATCGAGAGAGAGCTTCAGAGGCTTGGAAAGATCTAATTATATCTGGAGGCAGATGGGAACGAGTACATAGCAAGAAAGTGATCAGAGATGCTAGGATAGAGTCCTTGAGGAGATGAGATGGATTTAGGGCACAAATCAAAAGGTTAGTTAGAATTAAGAATGCCTTTTTATGACTAAAGAGGCAGAATAAAAAGTGTTGGATAATGGTGAGGAGTTTTGAAGAGTTAAGGAAGGGAGTTGAGAGAGGCCTGAGATGGCCTGACTTTTTCAGTGAATTAAAAATGCCTTTTTATGACTACAGAGGCAGAATAAAAAGTGTTGGATAATGGTGAGGAGTTTTGAAGAGTTAAGGAAAGGAGTTGAGAGAGGCCTGAGATGGCCTGACTTTTTCAGTGAAATAGGCTGTAGCAGAGTTGATACATGCAATTATTTAGAGAAACCATGGGGCTGGAGAAAAGCAATCTTTACCTGAGACTGAAGAAATGAAAACTCAATTAGTAGGAGAGTAAGATGAAAAGCTAGGATAGATGGTTACTGGAGAGTCCATAGAGTAAGGAAATCAAGTGGCTCCAATGAGTAGAAAAGTCGTTTGCTATGGTAGAGATTCGGACTAGGCATCTCTATAGATCAGAAGACAAAGATCAGGAAATATCAAAGAGTTGACAATTTGTCTTGCCCAGCCTTTCTCCCCAAAACTTTGATCATTAATGGCAGTTACTGAAGTTCCTCACTTTTTGTTCTTTCTGCATAATTGTGGAGTATGATCAGGGGTGGTGTCTACTATTATACTTATGGCTTCAGCTATACTTATCAGGGCCACTGGCACATCAAAAGGGGGTAATATTTGATAAATGCTGAACAAATGATGGTATACAAATGTAATGGAATACTATTGTGGTGTAAGAGATGAAGGAAAGGATGATTTCAGAGAAACTTGGGAAGACTTTTATGAACTGATGCAGAGAGAAGTAAGCAAAACCAATAGAACAATGTATACATTAACAATAAAATTGTAAAGGTAAACAACTTTGAAAGATTTCAGAATTCTTATCAATGCAATAACCAACCGTAATTCCAGAGCTATAGTGATGAAGCATGTAACTCACTTCCTGACAGACCCAAAATACAGAATGTCAGATACTTTTGGATGTAATCAATGCAAAGATTTGTTTTTCTTGACTAATAATTTTATGAGGGTTTTTTTCTTTCCTTTTCATTCCTTTCCCTTTCTCTTTTTCTCTCCCAAGAGGATGGATAGAAAGGAAAACAAATGAATTCTCATTAATTGAAAAAAAAGTTATCGTATTAAATGTTGAATTAATGTATTCCATACATGAGTAGAAAAGTCCTATAGGTGCCTAGAGATATGGACAGTGTAGGGTGGCAGAAATATTTGATATTTATAAGGAACTTTAAGTTTTGAAAAGAATTTTATACACATCACCTGATTTGATCTTCATGTAAAACCAAGTGAGGTAAGGAAGGAATATGTATTTATATAGTGCTTGTGCTAAAATGTTGTTTGTTTGTGGTTTTTATTTTTGCATATATTATCTCATTTGATCTTTACAACAACCTTAAGTGGTAGATTATACTATGATCTCCATTCTGCAATTGAGGAAACTGAGACAGAGGTTAAGTGACTTGCCCAGGGTCATACTCTGAAGTCAGATTTGAACTTAGGTCTTCCTGACTCCAAGCCCAGTACTATATCCACTTTAGCCACCTAGAGTGAAAATCTTAGTTTGAATCCTATCTCTGTAACTTTAGGCAAGTCAGTTAATCTCTTTAAGAGTCCTCAGTTTACTCATCTGATCTTAGCTCCCTTCCAGCTCTATACCTATGATCCTGTGCCTCCTGCATCAGGTACTTAGTAGCCATATGACTATCACTCTCAAAGTTACTTCATTTGCAAAATGGGCATAATAATACTTCAATTACCTACATCATAGGATTGTTTTGAGGAATATGCTTTGCAAACTTGAAAGCACAACTTAAATGTTATTATTATTTAAGGAAATATTCAATATTCTCAGAATAATTTTTCATATAACATACCAAATATAACAATCTTTTATTGATATTTCAGGTTTATTATGAATTTAAATTACTGCACTGTTCTGATTATTTCTTCTTGACCCTACACTGGATGCTCCTACATTATTAGGTCATTTTCACGGGTTTCCTTCCTTCACAATTGTTTCCCTTCTCTGTTGTCACTTCTTTTTATTTTTTTGGAGAGGGGGAAGGCAAGGCAACTGAGGTGAAGTGACTTGCCCAAGGTCACTCAGCTAGTAAGTGTGTGTCAAATGTCTGAGGCCGGATTTGAACTCAGGTCCTCCTGACTCCAGGGTCAGTGTTCTACCCACTGTGCCACCTTGCTTCCCCTCTCTGCTGTCACTTCTTACAGCTTTAGGGGTGCACTGCTTCTTCCTATTCCATGTTTTGACTTCTAATCTCTACTGTTACTTTGGCCACCAATTAGCTTTTTGGTCCTCTTATGTATATAAATCATCCCCCTCCCCCATATTCCTTTGTTTCTTGACTTTTCACTCTCTCACCTTTGCTATTTTTCATAAGTTTCTCAGCTTTGCCTGGTTGACTTGGCAACGTGGAACAGGGGGAATGAATTGGAGTAATAACTGGCTTTGAACCTGGCTCTGATTCTGACTATCTGTGTAATTCTGGACAAATAACTTCCTGTCTTTGGCCATCATTTCCCCTCGCCCCTCCCCCACCCCACACTGTAAAATGAAGGAGGGAGGGATCATTGGCTAGATGTTCTCTGAAGCTCTTTCCTATTCTAAAACCTATGGCATCAGTTGCCAGTCAAAAATAGTTACTTTAATCAGTGAACAGTAAAATGCAATACAATAAACATTTATTAAGTACCTATTATGTGCCATGTATTGTGCTAGGGATACAAATAAGAAAAAAAAAGAAATATGGTGGCTGCCCTCAAGTGGCTTACAATTTAATGGGAAAAGACAGCATTCAAATGGAAGCTGTGAAGAGGAAGGGTGGAGAGGCTACTTACAGGGGCAAGTAGGTGGTGGATTCAAAAGCAAGTGGTTGAGCTTATGGGAAATAAAGAGTTAACTGAACTTCTGAGCCTTCTCTAAATACAAATTTTAGGAGGCATTTTTTTCTCTGTCCTCCAGTCCTATAATCAGAAGAACAGAAGAAATTGAAGGTACTTAGGAGGTATGAGCCTCAAATCTGATATAATCTCTGTGATGATGAGTTTCCTGGCAATGAGCTTTTTCTGGGAGCATGGTGATGGTGAAGTCAAATCTAAGCAGTGTAGATGATAGGAAATGATATAACAAGTGCTGAATGAGACTTTTAGCATCGTATTGTCAAAAACCTCAATCAGACACCTATCCGAGTGCTAGGTGACATATCCCTAGAACAGACAGCTTAACCTTTTTAGTGTCATGGGCCCATTTGGTCATCTGATGAAACCTATGCAACTCTTCTCAGACTGATGTTTTTAAATGTATAAAATGAAATACATAGGAATATAAAAGAAAGCAATTATATTGAAATAATGATATATATGAATATGTATCGTATACATGTGTGTATATATATACATATACATACATACACATATGCATATATATGTATGTGCTGATATATATATATATATATATATATATATATATATATATATATATATATATATATACATATATATTTCTCTTTCAAACTCATGGACTCCCTGAAATCTATTGACTGATCCTCAAGGGGTCTGTGAACTGCAGATAAAAAACTCTTGCCCTAGAAAAAAAGCCACATGCCCTTAGGCAAAGACATACTAGAGAGGAGAGTTTCAAAATAATGAGGGACAAAAGAAATTCAAATATGTAGGCATAGCCAGGGCAGAAAAGAAATATAAGATGTTATATAACTAAAAATGGTACTCCTCTGGTGACTCCCTCTATATCAAGCCAGTTGTATACAATAATTAGAAGATAAGGTGTAATATTGGTGATCTGAACTACCTGCCTTTCTCGTCATACAATATAAGTTGTTAATGAAAAACATTTCTGGATTCCTCAAGAGGAATCTTGTAGGATCATTTAAATCAGGGAGCTCCTTGTTCATAGTGTTAGAAAGCTGTTCATTAACGTTTGCTTGTCTGTGTCAGTATGGCTCTTACACAACCACAAAGCAGGGCTTGCTCACCATTTCTCATCTGCGGGTCAGTATTTTGTTCCTTTGTGTCATTGTGGGAAATGAGCCTCAATCAATCAATCAATAAACATATGTCAAGGGTCTACTCTGTGCCAGGCACTGGACCAGGCACTGAGAATATAAGGACCAAAGTAAAATCTGCCATGAAGAAGTTTATATTCTACTTTGAAAGATAACATGAATGTAAACAATTATATACCAAATAATATAAGGTGATTTGAGGGAATTAGTGCAACAGGCAGTAACTAGAGATGAGTATCAGTCAGATTGTGCTACTCTGCCTCTTAGACTTTAAATTTTTATTTTTTTCATTTTTAATTTATGGGATAAAACAAGCATTTCCATAACAGTATAATTAAAAAAAAGTTAGCACATGAAACTGCAAATCTATTATGTAAAACTTGTTATTCATTTAAAAATATAATAAAGTTATTGTGTAATTTTTTTCCCTTTTCTCCCCTCTCCCTCCACCCTAGAGATGGCTACCATTAGACACAAATGTGTATATATGTAAAATCATGCTAAACATGCTTCTATTTATCAGCTCTTTCTCTGGATGCAGATAGTGTCTTCCTTCATATGTCCTTTGTAGAAATCAAAACAATTTGTAGTCTGCCTCTTGTGAGAAAAAATAGATGCCAGGAAACCCCCCTTCTCTACCTTACTTAGAAGAATAACCTCCTTACTCAACCAAAGTATATATTTTGCAATGCTTCTTCACTATTTTCGTCACAGGCTCCTGTTCTAGGCTTGATTAACTTAGATTAAGGACTAATCCAACCGGTGGAGGCAGGGCTAGTCTTGCATAAAGACTGAATAAGTGACTTCCTACATAGTTTGTTTTCTTGACTTCCAGAGTTCATGCTACCTGCCAAATCCCTTCCCACTTCCAGGCTGATGCCTGTCACAATGTCCTCACTTTATATTAAACCTCATATCACAACATTTTAGATCAGAAAGAGATCTTAGAAATCATCTAGTCCAATGCCTTCACTTTACAGATGAGGAAATTGAGGCCAAGAGAGGTTAAACTAGTTTACCTAGTCCCACAGATAGCAAGTGGCAAAGCCACAATTTAAATCCAGGTCATCCAAATCCAAATCCAGTGTCCTTTTAATTATACTATGACACCTGATTTAATTAAAATATTACCCTTCCAAGACCACTTTAAACTTTTATTGCATATGAGACCATGAATTCCTCAAGGACAGGGACTGGCTTTTGTCTTTCTTTACATCCCCAGCACCATGCACAGGTCCTGATACAATGCTTATTGACTGATCAACTGACTTTAAACATCAGTGGTAATGAAGGACACACATATATATATACATATATGTGTGTGTGTGTGTGTGTGTGTGTGTGTGTGTGTGTGTGTATACACATATATATTTGAGCAAAGTTTAGATGAGGGAAGCAGGAATATAAGATCTTGGTGAAAGCGGGATGGAACTGGGGCAATATAGGTAAAAGGATAAAGATGGAAACTTGATAGAAGCCAGAGACAAACTTTACAGTTTTTCCAAGGGCCAGCCTGAGCTTGAGGATGCCAGAAGTTTGCTAGATGATATCATCCAGTCATTCAATACATACCGAGCCCCCATTCTATTACTCCTCTTCTAGATGTTACAGGAGGTGAGTGGTAAATAAGAGAGATAAACTGCTTGCCCTCAGGAAGCTTATAATTTAGTAAGGGAGAGAATAAAAATGCACAAATAACTATAATACAAGGTTAATTATACAGGAGGTTCAAAGATTAATTTCAGAGGAGAGATAACAGAGGCATTCCTGTATCATCAAACATAGATTGCCTATACTGGTATTGTTATGAGAAAGGGAACATTGGTGATTGATTAAAATGTTTAGAGACAGTTGAAAAGTGATAGAAATTTTATTGAACATTTGAAGTCTTGACCCAAGAAGAAGGGAAGATGACTTGGAGGTGTAAGTATCCTTTGCTCAACTCTCCCAAAGCATAGTCCAGAGCATGCTATACCAAAAACAATATTGAGCTAGGAATCAGGAAACTGGGTTGAAATCCCATATCTGCCACATATAGCTTCTTGCCTTTGGGAAAGTTGCTTCCCTTTTTTCTTTTTAAAGCATTCTTAAAGGATTTAGAATAGATTATTTCAAACATTTTTATAATCTGATTCTGACAGGTGCTCATTTTTAACTTTTTAATTTTTTTAAAAAATTTTCTGTTCCAAATTTTCTCCTTTCTCCATTCCTTCATCCATTGAGAAGGTAAGAAATGCAATACATATGAAGTCATGCGAAACATGTTTCCTCATTAGCCATGACCCAAAAAACAAAAAGGCAAGAAAAATAAAGAAAGGAAAAAATGCTTCAAGCTGTGTTCTTGTTCTGAGTCCATCAGGTCTCTATCTGGCGGTGAATACAATTTTGCATCATGAGTCTTTTGGCTCATTGTGATCAGAGATACTATCTTTCACAGTTGATTATCTCTACAGTATTGCTGTCACTGTGTAGATTTTTTTTTGGTTCTGTTCACCTCAATTTGAATCAATTAACACAGGTCTTTCCAGGCTTTTCTGAAGCCATCCCCTTCATCATTTCTTATAGCACAATAGTGTTCTACCAATTCATGTACCATAACTTTTTTCAGCCATTCCCCAATTGATGGGCATTTCTTTAGTCTCCAATTTTTTACCACAAAAAAGAGGTGCTAAAATATTTTTGTTCATGCAGGTCCTTTTAGGACATGAATTCTTAACCCAGGATCCACGAACTTTTCTTTAAAAAAATTGATAATTGTATTCCAATATAATCGATTTCATTTGAAATCCTGTTTCTTTTATTTTATGCATTAACAAATATTCTGTAAAGTTATAGAGAAGCTTCACCATGTTGCCAAAGCAGTTCATTTAACATTTAACAAAAGGTTGAGAAGTCCTGCTCTTGGAGAATTGCTAAGAAGTTGATAAAAAACAGTGCATTCCACCTCCTACCCCCATTTCCAATGGGAAAAAATGAAAAAGTCAAAACAGAATATATCCTTCTGTTAAGTAAACACCATCTTTGTTGATTGGTAAGTCAACAAGAACAAAGAGAGATAATTAATATAATTTGAGATGCAGAATATTAAAGCCTGAGGCAGATCAATCATTCAGAGGATAAGTGCACAAGAAAGTAAACTGAAGAGATCACTAAAAACACTAAGGTTCTTTCTAAGTAGTACAAATTTGACATACATTTGACTTCTGGTTACTTGTTGTTTGGCTCCATGCGTAATGGAGGAAGCCAGTTCCAAGGGCAGTATGTCTAGGGAACAGCACCAAACAAAAACAAGGCAAGAAAGAAAAGAAATCTCTTTGGTGGGAAGAAGCCTATACAGAGAAAGTTCAGGTCTCTCATCCTTTCATTTATTCAACAAATATGTGTTGAGAAACTGCTGTGTACAAATACCTGTGGCAGATGATGGAGAGATACAAAAATAAATGTGACTTGGACCTTCATCTGAAAAAGTTTATAATGTGAAGGGGAAAGATAGGAATACAAATTACTGTAATATAGAGGAGATGCTATAAGCAGAAAGAGAAAACAACATGGTATGAGAAATCTGAGAGATTAATATCCCTTGGGGGCAGAAGATTCGTGAACGCTTCATGGAGAGTTGGCATCTGAGTTTGTTCTTCAAGGAAAGGAAGGCATTGAACAGATAGAAATGTTGCATGAGGAGTCTGTTCTATATGTGGTGAACAACATGAACAAAAGCAGAGATGAGAGAGGACAGAATGAGGAAGCATGATGAAATTGGAGTGAGGAGATCTGGAATCTAATTTTTGTTTCTGTCACTATTTGACTCTGGGGAAGTGACTTAATCTCTGGGCATCAGGTGATTATGTGAAAAATGAGGAAATTAGACTCAATGGTCTCGAAGGCCCCCTTAAAATGGTAACTCTATAATCTGTATTACATAGTCTACGATCTATGAGAACAATGAATATGGAGTAGTTCGATTTGGCTACACTAAAGAGTAAAGATGAAGTATATGAGATAGAGGCTAGAAAAAAAATTAAAAAAATATTATGAAGAGCTTGAAGTCTACTATTAGTAAAATATATGTTATTTGGTAGGCAATGGAGTATCATTGCAGTGTAATCACCATAGTAGAAAAAATATTTTTTTGGAGCTGAAGGACATGGGCTCATATCCCATTAGCTCTGCTACCTACAACCTAGTTGTATGCCCATGGAGAAGTGACTCAGTTTCCCTAGGCATCAATTTCTTCATCTGAAAAATGAACCTTTTAGACTAATCTCTAGGATTCTTTCTTATACAATGAAAATGATTCAAATTTATAAAGTTTTAAATAGTTTTTTTTAAAATAATAGTCCAGTGAGAGAGGTAGTGTGAATGTGATTTCCCCCATTTTACCAAGAAAAAACTGAAGCCCTCAGAAACATTAAGTGGCTTCTTCAGGATTACACAGTTGATGAGTATCAGAGCTTGGAAATGAACTGTGGGCTCTCAGTTCAAATTCAAGTGATCCTTGTCCTGAAGTTGTAGAGGACACCAGTAGCACAATTGACACTGTACCTTAGGAAGAATTCTAGAGCATCAGTGTGAAGGGTAGACTAGAATAAGAACGAGCACATGGAAGGTGACTAGCACTAACTAGCCATAAAGAGATGAAGGCTGAAAGAAATCTGATTAGATTTGGAGTTGAAAGTAGAGGATAGAAGAAACTAGGTCTATTGCCAATATAGAATTAATTGGACTAGGGTGGGGTTGGGGGAGCAAGAAGGAGAGAGAAGTAGAGAGAGAGAGAGAGAGAGAGAGAGAGAGAGAGAGAGAGAGAGAGAGAGAGAAAGTGTCAGAGAGACAGACACAGAAAGAGAGATACAGGGACAGAGAGACAGCAAGACAGAGAGAGAGAGACAGAGAGACAAAGACAGATAGACAGACATACAGACACAGACACAGAGAGACAGAGACAGAGAGAGTGTCAAAGACTCCTGATTGGATAGAAACAGCTTCCCAAACCTCAAGTGATGATTCCTTTTGCTTTATCTAATTCTTGATGTGTAGCAGTTAAAGGTGGGGGTAAGGAAAGTGGAGAGTGAAGGATAGGGGATGGCTCTAATGCATGCTTTCAAGTCAATTCAATTCAGCAGTCATCTAAGTTTTTTCTAACTGCTGGGCATCTGAGAATACAAAGAAGAAAAACAACACAGTCCTTGCCCTTGAGCACCTTGCAGTAAAAACGGAGGATAATGCATGTACATAAATAAATGTAATACAAGGTAGATTGTGACAGGGAAAGAAAGAAAAAAGATACAGACAATGTGCTGTAAGAAATAAGGGCGGATCAGGGGAGACTTTATGAAAGGGATCAGGGGAGACTTTATGAAAGAAAGAAAGCTCGCATAAGGGATGGATATTTAAGATATTTAAGAACTGTGAAGTGAGGCATAGGAATAGCTAGAGTTCACAAAAAAGTAAGTGAAAAGGAATAATGTGTAATAAGACTGGAAAGACAGGTTGAAGTGGCATTCTATATGATAGGTATTGCAGATCCACTGAAAGACAAAAGATAGTCACTTCTATCAAAGAGTTCACTATTGGGGCAGATGACATGCAAACACCTCTATACGAATAAGCTATTTACAGGATAAAGAGCAAATAATCAACAGAGAGAAGGCATTATAATTAAGGCACTTCAGGAAAGGCTGGATTTTAGTTGGGTTGAAGAAATCAGCAATGTCAGGAGGCAAAGGGGAAGAGGGAGTACATTGAAGGCATGGGAGAGAGCCAATGAAAATGTACCAACTT
Source organism: Trichosurus vulpecula (assembly GCF_011100635.1). Lineage (NCBI taxonomy): Eukaryota > Metazoa > Chordata > Mammalia > Diprotodontia > Phalangeridae > Trichosurus > Trichosurus vulpecula. The sequence continues at coordinate 236,755,320 of NC_050575.1, read as the reverse complement.
GGGAGATGGAACATCTTGTGTGAGGAAGAGAAAGCAGGTCAATGTCACTGAATCAAAGAGTATGCAGTGGAGTGTAAGGTGTGAGAATATGGGAAAAGTGGAGGGAGGGAGGTTATGAAGAGCTTTGAACACCGACTATAGGATATTGTCTTTTATTATGAAAATGATAGGTAGCCACAGGAGTTTATTGAGTAAAGGGATGATATAGTCAGAGCTATGCTTTGGGAAGATCACTTTGACAGCCGAGCGGAGGATGGCCTAGAGTGGAGAGAGACCTATACTATGCTAAAAGTGTATTGTGCTAAAGGAAAATCAATTAGAAAACTATTGCAATTTTTCAGATGTGAGGTGATAGAAGGCTTGCACCGTGGTGGTGGCAGTACAGAGGAGAAAAGGGGGCATATGCTAGAGATATTTATTACAAAGGGAAAAATTAAAAGATCTCAGTAACAGATCAGATGTGTGAGTGTGAGACATAGTGAGGAATTGAGGATGACACCTAGTTTATGAGCCTGAGTGACTGGAAGGACTGGAGGAAAGTAGCCTTAATAGTAAAAGGGAAGTTTGGAAGGGGTAGGGTTTAGGGAGAAAGGCATTGAGTTCTGTTTTGGATTAGTAGAGTTTAAGATATTTACAGGATGTCCAGTTGAATATGTCTAATGGACAACTGGAGATTGAGACTGGAGGTCAGCCTAAAGGTTAGGACCAGTCAAGTAGATTCAAGAATCATCAGAATAAAGGTAATAATTAAATCCAAGGGTGCTGACGAAATCAGGAAGTGAAATAGTATAAAGGGAGAAGAGAAGAAGGCCCAAGACAGAGCCCTGTGTGACATTAATTTTAGTTAGTGTTACCTAGATAAAGATCCAGCAAAAGAAATAGAGAAGACAAGGTGAGATTGGTAGGAGAACCAAGAGAGACCAGTGTCATGGAAACCTAGAGAGCCTGATGATCAACAGTGTCAAACTGGGTTTGAGAAGGGTCTTGAGTATAAGCTGCATGAGAATTGGTTGAAGAAACAATATGCTCTGTCTGGATAAGGCTCAGGAATGAAATGATAGTTTGAAAGGGATTAGCTTTAAAGCATTTAAAGGAATATTACATGGAACAGGGATTAGATTTATTCTATTTTACCCTAGGTGGAAGAATTAGAGCTTTCCAAAACCAGAATGGGTTACTGGGCTTGTTTGCAATGGTTAGTGGTTTCACCTCCTTTGAGACCTTCAAGCAGAGGCTGGATGACCACTTATAATGGGTATTTGATAGTGAAGATACTTTTTTGATTATGAGCAGGAAAAGATGGCCACTCAGGTCTTTTCCAACTTTCAAATTCTGTGATTATGATTCTTTTAATTATGAATAGAGAGCAGAAGTTTTGAAGACTATTTTAGACTTTATGTAAGAAAAAAAACTTCCTAACAATTAGACCTATCTACAAGTGGAATAGAGGATGGCCTGTGGAGGTAGTGGGTTCAAGGAAAGGCTGGATGATGACTTGCTGAGTATATTACAGAGAAGATCTTGGACTAAATCTTATGTATTCTCTGAGATTCAGTTTCCTCATCAGTAAATTAGGATAATGTTTCTTCTATTATGTTGCTTCTAAGCTAGCTATTTATGGACCTGGAGTTCATATGAGTGAAGTCTAAAAACGTGTAGGAATTTATCTGTACCATATAGATATAATATCTCAGAAAACAGAATATCCATTGAGGTAGATGGATATCACGTTTAATCATAAAAGCTTGTCTTTTCTTTCTAGAGTCCCCCCAAAAGTAATGTTTCACTGTGAAAGCAGATTCCAGCCATTTAAAGCTTTGCTAGTTACTTCTATAAATTCATTCATTTATTTATTTATGCAACTGATTTTTCATCATTTCCTATCTGATCCTTTTAAAACTAGATCAATGATTCCCTTTTCTTTAATCTATTGATACATCTTCGTTCTTAAAATTTTAGTTGGGCTCCATCATCCCCAATGATTAAATTGAGTTAAGCATTTATGGGGGGCTGCATTAACTCCTTGAGGCCACCAGGGTGCAGTCAACAAGAGAAGAATAAAACGAAAGCTAGGAGTAGGTGCTCTGAATAGTTCCCTTGTGGCCAGAAAAGTTAATGAACCTCCCTAAGAACTGAACTTACTACCTGGGGGTGACTTCAGCACCCGGAAAAACTGTGTCCATTATTCTTACAAACTGATTTCTTATTCATTGGAGTCAGTTTATTCTTTGAGTCCCTGGTGTTCTCAACATGGAAGTCCTGAAGCTCATCGGCCCCCAGCTGACTTCTCCAATTAAAGCAACTTTATCCTAATGCCTCTGTAATGCTTTTTTTTTCCCTTGAACCAAGTTGAGGTAGTTCCCTTCCCAGCTCTTATTTTCATGTTCATGATATTTTGGGACTTGATGTTTATAACACATAAGGTATCCTAGCCCCTATGTACTTGGCTCCCCAGGCATTTAAACAATGCAATTTCATGGGTTTATTTTGTTTTGTTTTATTTTTTTTAAAATGTTTACTACATTACATGGAACTGTGGGAGGATTGAATTGAACGTGAGTATTGCCCAAAGAAAGAAGGAAAGGAATTGAAAGAAACTTTTCTTTAAAAGAGATAAAAATCATAGAATCATTCAACATTCTGTAACGCGTAGTCCAGTGCTCAAGTTAACTTGGCCTTTGGTGGATATCTTAATATTTATCTTTCTTTGGCTTGTGTCCCCACTCAAGTAGTCCCCTAAGAATATTACAGTTTGCTCCCATTTGGCTTCCATAGCCAATTTAAAGGATACTTATGTATCTTCAAAGTTCTACAGATAACAAAACATTGAATATTTTACATATATTATTTTAACCAGATCAAACCAGATCTCTCTCTCTCTCTCTCTCTCTCTCTCTCTCACACACACACACACACACACCATAAAGTTCTTGCCCCTAAATTTATAAAGAATTGTCAACTTTCTATTCCTCTCCATTGGGTATCTATTTTACAAGGAATGTACAGTCCTCAAGACTTATAGTTATATCTTGGGTTGGACTACCCCCATAAGGGGAAATAAAAGAGGGATTCTTGGAAGGCCTGAAACAGCACCTGCACAGGTTTCCCTATGAAAAATGAAGTCCATATTAGGCCTTTTTCTTCCATGTGCCCTTGACTGTCTGGTCCTAACCTATCTTTCTAATGTTCTCTATTACTTCCTTTCCTTCTCTTTATGGTCTAGCCAATCTGTCTTTCCACTGAGGCTCCTTTGGACAATTGGCACAGAGGCATCTTTGAAACCCAGGTTGTCTGATTTCAGCCCTTTCTAGGTATCTCTTTGCTGGGTATCCAGGTGCCTGGGTTAAGTCTGTGTGTGACCCTGGCATTTTTAGGTAACACAGGGCAAGCTGACTGAGTTATGATGTACATCATTGGAGGAAATTCCTAATCCAGTAAAGAATTCTTGCTGAAAATGTGCTTCACACTAAGCATTTCCATTCATTTGATCCCATAGCTTTTCTGTCCTTCATCATGTTTTTGCTTCCTATTCTCCTGTTCTTTCAAGCTGCCATGGTTGGATCAGTTCTGATTCCTTTAGAAAGTATAGGTGTCTAGCAGGACTCATTCTGCAGGCAGACTCAAAGTGGAAATTATTCTCCACCTATCCCAATCCCACCCCTTTGGCTCTACTATTGTCTCTTCAACTGACCTTATTCAGTCCCTAGGCTGACCTTCAGGGACTGGTCTGGAAGGATATTGGACAGGGCTCCTCCAGAATATTGCTGATATAGAGTACAGAGGTGACTATGAAAAGTTTTTGCACTTATCATCTTCAGCTTTCTCTCAATTCTTCAACTGGCTGCTTGTTTCCTCCTGTGTTTATGGTAAGCTCTTTTATTTGACCTCCGTTTGTCAACATTGAGTTTGAGGGCTCATTACTTCTAATATTTATTTGTATTGTTTGACATGTCAAGGGAAGAGAAATCCCTAGAAGTTCCTCACTCTTCCTTCTTTATATTACCTTCCACTAAGGCTATTTAATCTCCAAGATCTACATCTTCTTTGAAAACTGCATGTATCTAGAAAGGCATGGTATATTGGTTAGGGTTTTGGCCTTATAGGCAGTAAGTTCTAGGTTTGAAACTCACATCTGATTCTACCTTATCTGCATAACCTTGGATAAGTCATGTAACTTCTCTGAGATACTCTCCCCTCATCTATAAAACAGGGTTAATGATAGCATAACTTGTCATGATGACCAAATACAATCATGAGCATATAATACTTCACAAAACACAAAGTACTTTATGTTAATTTAAGCTTTTGTGTTTCTAATTATTTTGGGGGGAGGTTCATAGATAAAATTGAAATGCAATGGGGTTACTTTATTTGACTGAAGCTATTGTGTTTGTATTTGAACTTAAAATTTTCTATCTACTCTGTTAAATACAGTAGTGAGAATCTATTCATTAGGATCAGAACTCTAACAGTGATATAGTCACTGGTGGGCAAAGAGTGTTTCTGAAAGCATCCCATATTTGCCTATGAACCTAGCATAAAAGAAAGATTATGTTATTTGAAACGTGAGTAATAGAAATCATATTTTAGTATGTTGTCAATATTTTCTATCACTAGAACTACCCATATTTTCAGGGAAGAATAGTTTATAAATGTATATGTTCTACAGAAGCACAGTATTCCTTCCTTTCCAGAGGTATTGCAATTGTTTATTTGTTCTTTTGGCTTCTGACTCATCAACTCGGAATGTCTGATTGTCAAGGCTTAATTGAGAATATATACTTTTGCCCCCTGAATAGAGAAGCATATCTTCAAGACAAAATGGACATCCAAGTCTTATGGTTTTGAGCTGAGCAATTTAATTTATTAAATTGAAGATACAGTGATTTAATAACTGCTCCTGTTCTATCCATTCTCGTTGCATATGTAGAAGAAACTAAATGTTTTTTAGGAGGAGGGATGGCCATTCTTTGAGCATTTTGATTGTGCAAAAATTTAATTTCCTTGCCAAGGAATATAGTCGATTGCATTTTTCCCAATTTTATTTTAAATCAAGAATGTTTATCATCATCATCATCATCATCATCATCATCATCATCATCATCATCATCATCATAGCTCATAATTAAATAGTGGTTCAAAGTTTGTAGAGTACTTTACATGCTCTATCAGTATGACACATATAAAGAATTCTGGATTTGGCATCAGAAGGCCCAGAGGGCAAATACTTGGTTCTGCCACTTGTTGTGGACAAGTCCTTTAGACTCTTTAGGTTTCAGTTTCTTCAATTGTAAAATGAGGTGCTAGACTTGATGACTCCTCAGATCACTTCTGGTTCCCATTCCTGCCCTTATTCTGTTTCTCTGCTAAAACAAACCCCTGATTTTGTGCTTTATTCCATATAGTACGTGCTCTCAAAGAAAGCAGTGTCTTAGTCAGTTCAAGTTGTCTGCTATTGTCCCTAAACATAGAAATATCTCTCTCTTTTCTCAGCTCCCCCTACTCAAAAGATCAGAGGGGAAAGCCTTTTCAGCTCTTCTTGCAGGCAGCTGGGCAGAAAGGTAGAGACAGCAGTCTTGGGCAATATTCCCTGTATCCCTATGATGACAGATGGTAGCACAGCCTCTGGGATAGTTCCCCTGAGTCTCACAAACTATTGACACATCAGATCCACTTAGCTAATCACAATGACATAATCTGTGCTGTACAGAAAATTTAGAAAATCTTAAAGGATATTAGTCACAAAATACAGCCTCTGAATGGGGGGCATTTGGTTTAGGTGGATTGGTTCAGTTATTCTCTGTGATCAAGTTCTCATTTTTTCACATTTTGATTTTTCCCTAACCAATCTAGAATTATAAATTTTCTTTAGAACTAGAAAAAAGCTTTAAATATTCTGCAAACCTACCTCCTTATTTTACAGATAAAGGAACTGAAGCCCAAAAAGGCCAAGTAATAATCAAGTGGTAAAGGAACTGGAAATCTCTTGCTTCCCCTTCAGCCCTAATAATATATTAACTCTGACATGCTTAAGGCTATACAATTAGTTATTGGCTATTTCTACATTGGGCAGCTCGGTGGCTTGGTGGATAGAGTTCTGGCCCATGTCAGGAAGACTCATTTTCATGAGTTCAAATTTGGTCTGTACACTTACTACTGTATGACCCTGAGCAAGTCACTTAACCCCACTTACCTCAATTTCCTTATCTGTAAAGTGCAAAAACATCTATAAAGGGCAAAGTGAGAAGGAAATGACAAACCACACCAGCATCTTTGCCAAGAAAACTCCAAAAAGAGTCATGGAGAATTGGACAAAACCGAAACAAGTGAACAACACCAAATTTTTAGATTTGAATACAGGTCTCTTTATTCATCATGCAGTGTTCTTTCTATGTTGCATAGCCTATCATCAATTTTCCCCCCAATAGTTATACGTAACCCATCCTTCTCATAGCTGTCAAATTAATATTCTTAAGACATATTGTCCCAACTATGTCATTCCCTTTCAGTGACTAGGATGGTCTCTAGGATAAAATATAAACTCAACCTGGCACCTAAAGCCCTTTATGGGGTAGCTCCCACACACATTTCCACACTCGTTTCATAATAATCCATTTTGACTGGAATACTGAGCATATGAAAAGGAATAACTCAAAACCAGGCTGGAAAATTGGATTGCTAGTAGGCTGTTGAGGGGCTTTAAAGCTGGGTGTAGGAGTTTGTGTTTTATCCTAGAGTCAATGGGAACCAATGAAGCTTTTCAAGCAAGGGAGTGACATGGTCAGACTCATGCGTTAGAAAAAATATCTTGTCGGGTTTGAGGAGGTTGGATTAGAGAGGAGGAGTGACTAGAACTAAGTAAACCAATTAAGAGGCTATTATAATAGTCCAAGAGTATTTAAATAGGGCTATTGTGCAGAACATGAGACTTTATTACAACTTTATTAAACTAGCTTTAAAAGAAAACATTTGTTTAATTTTTTCTCAGAACATATCTATCTAGTTTACACACTTGTTCTAAAGCTAATTATTCTCAAATATGTTACCAGAGTCAATGTATTTCAACAGTAATGTGCTTCCTACATGAGAGGCACTGTGCTAGGCACTAGAGATAAAAACACAAAAACAAAATATTCCCTGACCTCAATAAGCTTATATTCTCCTGGGGGTAGGGGATGCAAAATTTACACTTTCATCTCCAGAACCCATCTAATCATACATCTACCAAGGACATCCTGCCATTTGTCTGACTCTATGATAGTACACCCCCATGGCCATTTCCATCCTGATTTCTACCTTATCCTGGGCCCAGAAATTAGATTAATAGTACTATTTTACTTCTGGAAAGAGGATATTAAAATTCCCTTCCCAAACCACCACTTCCTCACATGTGTTACATTTCTCCTGTTTGAATGGAAGCTCTATGTGGGAGCCCTTTTATATTGTGGTATTCCTTAGCCCAGAGAATGCCACCTAAGGCTTAATTATGCTCATTTCCACACTATAGGTTCCAGCAAAACTGCCTCAATTTCTTGAACTGTAAAATGGGGATCATAATAGGTGGGGTTGTTTTGAGGATCAAATGACATAATGTCTGCAAAAGCACTTCTCACAGGGCACATACGAGGTACTATAAAAATCTTTATTCCTTTCTCCCCACCCTTCCCTTCACTACTGGATGGTGCTCTCTCCCCTCTAAAAATTATCTTGTGTTTATGTATGAAAGAATGGATGAAGGAACCAAACTACCACATTTGTTGTTTCCTGGACTTACCATTCACAGGTTCATCCCACTTGCTTCTTCCTTTTAGAAACTTTGCTTTCCTTTTTTTAAGCTCACATGTGTATTGGCAATCAAAATGGGTTTGAGTGACATGTTTGTGACATCAGAAGCTTTCAGACCACGTGGGCTTAAGTCGCATTTTTGTGACGATTTTAGGTCATGTGGGTGAGTTGCATGTGTGACTCACCTTTGACCCTGAACAAGATATATAAAATCAGGGGTTGGCTTTCTTTTTTTCAGAGATCTGAGCTGCAGCAGTAGTGACACATGACTCTGAGCCAGTCATTGTCGAGTTCCCAGCTGAACTCAGATGTTGGTAACTATGACTTGTATTTGGTCTGTTTATAAATGTATGTTTGAAATTTGTTTGTATTTGCTCTGAAGTTCAGGGTTCTGGCTTTTCCACCTGAACTAAGTGAATGATATTTATATGCTGGATTAAAGTAAGATTGTTAACCCCTTAACATTGCTTTCCTTAGTAAAGCAGATCAAAAAGACCGGGACTTTGAGCTTTCTGTAAGCTGGTGGTTGTTGGTTTTATACCCCCACAGCAGCTGCTAGCCAGATTGTTGAAACAACATTCCACCTGTGGTTAGTGTTCCAGACCTCCTCAGGTTCCCATTTTTTATTTACCTGTGAACATATTGGGTCCTCAGAGTTCAACGTAAGCCCTCTGAGTAGGGGAACTTTGTTAGGTTCTTTGCTTTGTATCCTACAGCAGTGTCTTGCAAAAAAAAGCAGTTGTTGAATAGTTGTATGTTAAATTGAACTGAATTAGCTGGCAAATGTATTCTTATAAAGAGCTCTGGAAACCTTAAAGGGTTATTAAGATGTGTTATAATTATTTTAATAGACTTTCTATTATGAACTTATAGTCAACAAATGCAAAGATTGAAGATATAAAAAAGGACAGGGGTTATATAAGAAACTGTTAACTTCTGTTTCATACAGTTTTTTTAGATGTGTAAATATTAAATTTAGCAAAGTAGATTCCAAATTGCTGTCTCCTATGATTCCTTTTTTCCTGTTCATTAAAAAAAGTTTTATTGATGTTATTTTTTATGTCCATCACTACCCTCCCTTCTCCCCAAGTTTATGATCTCTCTTTTAATAAATATAGGTAGTCAAGCAAAGCAAATAAAATCCTCATTTTACAAAGATAGTAACTAAGCCTAAGTTGTCGATCATGTCCAACTCTTTGTGACCCCATTTGTTTTGGTTTGTTTGTTTGTGGCAAACATACTGGAGTGCTTTACCATTTCCTTCTCCAGGTCATTTTACAGATGAGGAAACTAAAGGAAACAAGGTTAAGTGACTTGCCCAGGGTCACATAGCTAATAAGTGTCTGAGGCCAGATTTGAACTAAGGGAGCTGTCTTCCTAATTCTAGGCCTAGCACTCTGTGCACTATGGTGTCACCTAGCTGCCTTGAGAAGTTTAATAGCTTTAAAAAAGTTATAAAACGGTGGTGGCAAAATCAGAACTTGAATCGGTATCCTTTGCCCTCAAGATCACACCAAGTAGCCTCTTTATGCTGAGTGCAAAAAGGGAAGTGTGTTATTTAAAGAAAATCTTTAAATAGTAAACAGACCTTTAAAGAAAAGGTCTTTCTTTAAAACTGAAGAATCCCATTTAGTTGGAATGGTCACTCCTAATTTATTTGTTTTGTAAATCCATATTTTCATATAAATTGGGCTTGCCTAAAATGAGGCTGCCCTGTTAATATCACAGGCACATAAGGAAATGAATTGCAAGCCCTCTAGCCTGGCTAATGGTGAAGGCAGATTGGGTCTCTGCAGCAAAGCATTGTCACACCTACCTCAGCAACATCTACGATATGGCCTGGTACTGCCTTCACAAAGGAAAACAGCCAGGGCAAAAAGCTAATATTTTAGACAAGGGATTAGAAGCGCTCAACTGTGGAGGCTTTGCAAATCAATGTGGAGTCATCTTTCCAATGGTTAGATTACTAGTATTCTGGGATCTGATGATTATCCAGGTCTTTTACTCAAAGACAGGTAACTTTATCCCACTTAAGTACAAGACTAAATTCATTACCCAGTTCTTTTTGTGCATTCTTATATATGAGATAGATAATAAGCCCTATTGTAATTGTAGAAAACTAAGAGGTGGAGGGTATATAAAAAGAATATAAATTGGGGACATAAAGACTTCTTTCTTTGGACATGTAAATGTTAGAACCATCCTGAGTGCTATTCTCCAATGCAAGGGGAAATCATGTAAAGAACGTGGGCGGGGGGGGGGGGGCAGTTCACAGAGCCTTAAATCTCCTATCACCTTTCCTACCTCTTGGGAAAAATCTGGGAATAATTAGAATTGTTTTGATGTCCAATTTTAGATTCCAATCAGGATTTCCAGTTGAACAAAGGAGCAAAATAATTTATAAATACACATATAATAAGGAGTTAGATGCTAAACTTAGAGACCCAGCTGCTCATAAAAGTGCTGAGTCATATTGTTTCCATAGTCCTGTAGTTTGATGACTTTGGCATCTCTGTTTAAGATGGAAAAAGGGGGTGGGGTGAGTTTCGGGGAGAATTAAATGTGGGTGAAAAAGTCTCCCTTGTTTGCGATATTGTCTTTGGCAGCAGACACAGGAGGACCAGCCATATGATTTCTAGGATTTTAAAGGAACAATAGAGACCAGCTTGTTATTTTGAATGAAAAAAAAGCATGCCAGTTGGATGACTGTACCATATAGCCATCACCTGCTTTTCTGGTCAAATTCATCCTTAGAGTGCAAAGTGAAAATTCACCACCTGGAGTTCTAGACCTCTTTTGCTCTGTCAGGAGTAGCCAGCCTGAACATCATTCCAACAGCAGCCCCCTCTCATAGACACTGGAGAGGCCACAGTGCCATCATAGGCTTTGAGCAATCCTACATATTTCTAATTCAATTCAACTAGTATTTATTAAGTATGATGTACTCGTCACAGTGCTGGTGCTGATGAGGGTGATAAGAAAGTAAATATAGCAAGGTCCTTGTCTTCATGGAGTTTACAGCTTCATGATTTCAGTTATAACTAAGAATTCTGAAGCCAGGTTTGTTGTTGTTCATGTGTTTGTTGTTGCTTGTCCTTTGTTCTGGAAGAGGACCAGTAACATCAGAATGGTGATGTCTTGACTTGCAAGTGAATTGGATTTAAATGAGGCACAGATGTGCAAAGTCATCAGCCTCCCTCTGTCCTCCAGAGTCATCAGAGTCCAGTGGCAAGACACAGGTCAAGATGACTGGTGATGGCCCAAGATGCAGTGGGAAACCATGGCCTTTTTAAGCTAAGGTCTTTCCTAAGTCTCAGTTTGGCTGAAGCAACACCCATTCAGTGTTGGTTAGAATTAGGACAAAAGATGGCCTAATTTTCATTTGAAGATGGGGTAGAGGATGAGAGGAATCTTCAGAACACAACACAGTCTACAGGCAGCTAGGTGGCATGGTGGATAGAGTGCTGGGCCTGGTGTCAGAAAGACTCATGTTCCAGAGTTCAAATCTGGCCTCAAATACTTACTAGCTGTGATACCTGGGCAAGTCACTTAACCCTGTTTGCCTAAGTTTCCTCATCTGTAAAAATGATCTGGAGAAGGAATTGGCAAGCTACTCTAGTATCTTTGCCAAGAAAAACCCAAATGGGATCATGGAGAGTTGGGCATGACTGAAATGACTGAGCCACCCAGGCCAGGTGTGGTTATATTAGGAAACAAGTTGACACCACCCCTCATCCCTGGAGTTTGACCCCAGATCCTTGTAACTCCATCAATGGCATCCAACACCCAAAAGGAGTTATAATAGGGGAGAAGCAATAGGGGATAACTCAATGATGGGATGAGGGTAAGAGAGAAGACAAGCTGCAAAAAAGAAATACAACCCCTGGAAGTGGTGCCACTTGCATTGGAACATAAAGCTCATAGATGGTGGATGAAATGACAGCAGCTGGGGAGGAGGTATGACTCCCTTGTGGGGGTCAGTTTAAAGCCTTATATTATACTTTTGCATTCATCCTAAGCTGTCGGAATTATAATATTTTATTTAGCAACCACCAAAAGCATTTCCACAATAGAATGTTTCTCTTAGCAAAGAGAAGAAATCACTTATACTAGATGTTCTACTATATCCCTTTTAATTCTAATGTCCTGCCTCTTTTAATTATTTCCTATTTTTCTTGTGTATAGCTTGTTTATACGTACTTTTTGCTTGTTGTCTCCTTTCTTACATTACTAGCTCTTTGAGGGCAGGCATTTCTTTTGCCTCTTTGTATTCCCAGTACTTAGCACAATGCCTGGCACATCTAGGCAATCAATAATTATTAACTGACAAATGAAAAGATAATCGATGCATCACAATCCACACACAAACTTAGGTTATACTCTCACCAATGCATTCAATATCTTTTTGTGAAAATGGACACATATATATATATGCATATATATACATATACATATATATATATAAACTTGTAGAATAGGCACACAAATGTGGAAAACCCATGTGTTTGGAGTAACTCACAATTATGGATTATAGGCCTTGATATCATTGGTTGATTCAAGACAATTTGAACCACATGAAACCACTTTTCTGCTAACTACTTTTCTTCTTGTACTCTCCAGGATCTTTCTGGCCAAATGTTTTCTATTTTTGGAGTGATAGAAGTTCTTTTTAACATACAAGCACCCTTTCAGAAAGTGTGTTCAGAAAGTGTCATACTATTGTATTAGTTATCATTTCCCTTAAAGCCAGAGACCTGTAAAATTCATCAGCTTGGTTTTCTCTATCCAGGGGTGGCAAATCTGCAGCCTTGAGGCCACATGTGGCCCTCTAGGTCCTAAAATGTTCTCTTTGACTGAATCTAAACTTCACTCCTGCTGAACAGACCACCTAGTTTTTCAGCAGTCAAGATTGTTACATCCAACTATCAGCCAGCCACTTCTACAACAAACCAGCTGTAAAGGCTATATTTTCCCTTATTGCTTTTCCCTTTCATACCAGAGAAGGTACAAGAAGTGACAGCCATGAGTAAGAGGCTTTACCTTCATTCACAGTATAGATGACACAAAAGGGCAAGAAATTCAGATGTTTTCCAATGAGAATCAATTTTTCTTCAGCCAGTCAGGAAGTGGTATCTGTAGTCTTCTCTTCAAATGACTCAGCAGATGCTTGTTTCTTGACCAAGCTCCCCAAGATCTGTATTTCCCATGCCCTTTGAAGAATTTACATCTCTCTTCCCCAGTCAGGGTCTTCATCCCTCAATAGCTCAAATGAGATACCTCTGGTACTCAGTGACTCATCATTCTGGAATTAAGTGAAAAACTCACCAGCTTTCTTATTCTTTTAGTAATATCAACTCTGGTAACGACCAAAAAGACAAAGATTTTGCAACCACTGTTAACTCTAAAATTACTGAAGAGTTCACACAGGTTGTAAGCAAAAAGCTTTCTTAATTCCAATGGAGGAGAGAAATTAGACAAATGTGTCAGGGCCTCCTCTAGTAGGAGATTCAGTGCAGTGGGGCTAAACCGTGATTTGTATAATTGCAGCTAGATAAAGATTCAAGCAATTTAGTGTAGCAACAGTGGTGAGCTAAGTTTGTGTAGCAACAGTGAGGCAAGGTTGCCTATTGACAAAAAGTGCATTCATAGCAGGATTTAATGTCTGGATCTCTTTGTGCTTGCCCAAGCTCAGAGAACACAAGTTCTGTGATTTAGTAGCAGCAGTGTTCCTCTAGAGGGTAACTGCAAAGGATTGTTGTTATGCCAAGCTCAGGGCACAGCTTGATTTCTAAGCCTTAGCTGTGGAAGACAGAATATCCCCTAAAAGTAAAGAGAGAGGATCCTGACAGTTACAAAATCAACAATTTTTACTTAATCATTCCATTGTCTCATATTTGACTTATCACTTTGTAAATTTATCCTTCTAACAATAAAAAAGCAGTAACATATAAATGAGCCATGAAACCACAATACCCTGGTACACCAACCATTACTCCCCAACCAGGTCCTCTTAATATTTTGAAACTCTGATATCTATTTCTTCACACTTGCTTGAAACAAGTTTTTAATAATTAAGTTATTTTCCTGTCTCTTTCAGTGAAAGTGGAGAATTTTGTGGAGAGTTTTAAAAGCCAGACTAGAGGTATCATCCTTTATCCTAGGGACAATAGGGAGCCATTGGAGATTTTTAAACAATGTTAGGAATGTGTTTTAGGAATATAAATTTGGTAACTTGTGTGGTGAACTGTCTGAAGAAGGGAGAAATTAGAGTGAGAAATACAAGTTAGACTAAGACATTATTGTACTAATCCAAGAAATAGGCTGGGTTTGTTGTTTGTTTTGGGGATTTTTTTTTTGCTTGTTTGTTTGCTGGTTGGTTGGTTGTTGTTATTTTTTTGAGCTTGGGTCTCCTTATCTTGCCCAAGGCTGGAAACGTAGCTCTCATTGGCAGACCAAATACCAATATGGACTGACACAAGAACTATGAGCTCCTCCGATTCTGATATGACTAGATTCACCCTTCTTTAAGTAGCCTGGTAGCCACTATTCCTCTCTTCCTACCATTCCTGATTGCTTACCATATTGGTGCCAGACTTAATGAAGACATTCGATTGACTTAGTTTACTGCAGTTCAGAACTCCTGAGCTCAAGCGATCCATTATTCTCAGTCTCCTCCATATCGGGGATTACAAGTGGGTACCAAAAGAAATTTTGTGTCTTCAAGGACTGTAGTTCAATAGATTACGTGGAAACACCTCGGGTATGCAAGAAACCCTTTTTAAAGACAGGCAAGACACTTGCCCTTCCTTCTTAGTCTTCTATTGTGGCTTAAAAAGCATGACTTAAAACTCAGTCTGTATCATGGCTCTGATACTTATTAACTGTATGACATTGAGCAGGTTATTTTGTCTCTCTGTGCCTTGGCTACCTCATTTTAAAATGAAAATGTTGGACAAGATGGTAACTTAAGTCCCTTCCAACTCCAAATGCTAGAATCTAAATAAAGTCTTTTTTTTTCCAATTTTGAGCTTTTAGTGATGCATTTTTATTTTCATACCAGTCATTTCTTAAGACTAATCAGTATCGTTTCTGATAGCATATGATACATTCAGCATCTGTATTTCCTTCATCTACCAAGAAGAGGGAAGTATGTTTCAATATTTGCCCTTCAGGTCCAAGATTAGTCCATGTATTTAATCTGAGCTCATCTGATTATGAGGGTTTTTTCATCCTCGTTTGGCTCTTTTCACTATTCGTCAATTCATAGAATTCTTCCCAAGTTTACATGGATTCTTCATATTCATTATTCCTTATTCAGTCATGTTCATATATCTTTTTTTGCTAGCACAAAAACACGCTCCTGTTAATATTTTGGTATCTGTATGATCTTACTTTCTATTTTCAATCTCCTTAAGGTCCAAAGGAAGCTAATTTTTAAATAACATGTCTGATATTATTCATGAAGATAAGTGTTGTCCCTTATGAAGTAGTCCCCTTGTGAAGCTATATACTTATTACAATGATACTGTTGTTTATAATATTCCTAGAGTCCTCTTTGGGAATTCTGTTCAATTCAAGGCAAGTCAACATTTATTAGTTAATTAATTACTTATTTATTTGTTTATTATGCTTTTAATAAGCATTTACTCTGTGCCAAGCATTGTGCTAAGTGCTGGAGATACAAAGAAAGTTAAAAGACAATCCCTTCTCTCAAGGAATTCATAGTCTAATGGAGAAACCACATGCAAACAACTATTTCTGTACCAATTATACACAGGTTCAAGTGGAGAGACTCTAGAGCAGGAGTAGGGAACCTGTGGCCTGCAGGCCAGATCTAGACGGCCACATGTGGCCTTGAGGCTGCAGGTTCCCTACCCTTGCTCTAGAGGGTACCTTCAGAGCCTACAGTACCTTATTTTGACTACCTTCAGACAAATAATGGTTCTTTGTAAGTGAATTTACCTTCCAAAATAGTGAAATCATTCATACAGACGAAGTGGATAAAGATAGGGAAGATAGTCTGGCTTTAAGTCTAAGGTGATTTTGAAATGATGACAGGAATTATCTTATTCTTGTGACTACTTTAAACTTGTTCTGTCCCCAAAGAGGAAGGCAGCCTTATTGCAAAGTACCCTCTTTTAAAGTGCCTACTTTGTATGACAACACCTGCATGAATAGATAGGTTCTGTTATGCCTGTTTTAATAAATCAGTCAATAGTCAATAAACATTTATTAAGCACTTATTATGTCCCAGGCATTGTGCTGAGCTTGGGGGATACAAAAAGAGTAAAAACAAAACAGTCCTTGTGTTCAAAATGTTCACACAATCTAATGGGAAGATAGTAAAAGCAAATAAGTATATACAAACAAACTATATACAGGAAAACAGTGATTAATTAAAAGGAGGAAGACACTAGAATTAGGAGCTTTGAGGAAAGACTTCCTCTAGAAGATGGGATTTAATTTGGCATTTGATGGAAGCCTGGGAAGGCAGAGTTGTGTCACAATCATATCTCAGGTTTTATAGTACCAACCATCATGTCCATTCCTATCTGTGGCTACAGGGAACTAGGATGTGCTGATTTGAATCCTTTTAACCATTTGACTGGCACCCTCATTTTAAAGCCCTCCTTGACCACTTTCTTATCTGCCTTGGTTTGGTGTTCCACCCTTTGATCACAGGTGGCATTCACTCTAGATATCTGATCCCAGTGGAGTTCCCCTCCATGTTTAAAAAAAAATCCCAGCATGAATAGGGCTCTACCTTTTCACTATCATCTCTTATCAGCCTACTTTACCTATAGAATTGAGGAATGTTTTCCTCTTACCCTTTATATCTCTCACAAGCTGTATTTATTTTCTCGTTTTAGGTTTCTTGATCTCATCCCTAAACAATTGTATGGTTTCTCTCTGTATGCTCTTAGTGACTTGGCCTGATTTCCAGCTTTTGGAGGGAACATTCCCATCAGCCTTTTCCATCTCAGGACAATTTCAAGTTCTGCCAACTGGGCATCCTGTTACTCTTCCTAGCCTACAGGTGGTACAGTTTTTTTTCTTATGACCGCTGGTGTGTTTCATTAAAGTCTATTCTGTTCTCTTGGCCTCCTGTGCTTTCTTGATTGTCCTTACAACAAATACTTTATACCGGTGCTCTGGGTTTTGCTGAAGTGCACAAAATAACAGAACTTTAAAGTCAGAGGGGACCTCAGAGGTCATCTAGTCTGACCCACACCTGAGCACCACTCTGCAACATTCTGGCAAGTGGTTAGAGGGTCTATAATCCAATGTCATTACCAAGACAGCCCATTCCACTTTTGAATAACTCTAATAGGAAGAAATTTTTTCCTTATATCTAGCCAAAATCTCCTGGCTTCTCTTCCACTTTGGCCTCTGTGACCAAGAACAAATCCAATCCCTTTTCTACATGATAGTTATTCAAATACTCAAAGTTTATCACATTCCCCATAAGTCTTTTCTCCTGGATGAATATTCTCATTTCCTTCCACTAATACTCATTCATTTTATCCATCTTGCTAGTTTCTCTCCACTTCTTTTCTTTAGCTTTCATAATTCTATCATCTTGATTTTATTTCTGTTATGGTTTCAATCTATCTTTAGATAGAAAACTAATTCATTCAGCTGTGATAACTCTCTTATTTCATCTTTCCTTTCAATTTTTTATCTGTTTTCCTGCTCCTGAGACATTTCATAGCATGCTACTTCACCGTGTCGACTCTACTTCAATTAAGTCGTAAGTGAGGATCTGATCTGAGCCCTTCACTTTCCTTGGAATGCTCATGTCTCTTTCTGTAAGTTCCTTGAATTGCCTCCTTCATATGATAGACATGGGAATCTGGTCAGTCAGCAACACATTGGAAGTCTGATTCAGCATCCAGAAAGAGCTTGACAGTCCAGACCATAGGTAGAATCCAAGAACATGAAATTTCATCATGGAAAAAGTATAAATTCCACATTTGAGTTAAAAGAAAATCAACTTCAAACATACAAAATGGAGAAAGTATGCTTAGATAGCAAGTCCTCTTGTAAGTATCTGGAGGGTTTAGTAGAATATGAGCTTAATAAGAGCGGCTAGGTGGCACAGTGGATAGAATGCTGGGCCTGGAGTAAGGAGAACTTGATTTCAAATCAGTTTTGAGAAACTTGCTGTGTGACCTTGGGCAAGTCACTTAACCCTGTTTGCTTCAGTTTCCTCATCTGTAAAATGAGCCAGAGAAGGAAATGACAAACTACTCTAGTATCTTTGCTAAGAAAACCAAATGGCGCCACAGAGTCAGACACAACTGAAATGAATGAACACGTAGTGAGGTACAGAAATTTTTTAAAAAAAGAAGTGGACATAGGCTGAACTAAGAGAGACAGATTGCCCAGAGTTTAAGAAACTAACAGTCCTGTTGTACTCTGCTTTGGTCTGACCATATTTGGAGTATTGTATTGGGCTTGGGGTGCCATAGTCAAAGGAAGTCATTCATAAGTTGATATGTGCAATAGTCAATTGTTTATGTGGGACTGAAGCTCAAGAAAGAGACTAGAGATGGAAATATAGATCTGGAAGTTACTTATATAGTGATGATAATTGAACCCATAGAAACTGATATGATTAGTGAGAGAACTAATTAAAGGGAAAGGGGTACTGCCACAGTTAGGCGAGATATGATGATCGAGCATTGAAGACTGAGAAGGCACATTTATACAAGTAGAAAGAGAACTGAATGAAAACGGTATCACAAAAATCCAGAGGGGAAGATACTATCTAGTTGGAAAAGGTGGTCAACAATACCAAATGTTGCAGAGGTCAGGAAGGATGGGCTGTAAAAATGGCAATTAAATTTGACAAATGAGAAATTACTCATCTTTAGAGAGAGTAATTTCCATTGAACGATGAGGAAACCAAGTCACGAGAGATAGTGAAGGACCTGAGAAGAAAGGAAGTGAAGGCAACAAATATAGTTTTTCTAAGAATTAGGTTATTTAATGGAAAAAAACCAAGAGGGCAATTGCTTGATGGGATGATAAGATCAAGTGAAGATTGTTTTAAGAATGGGTGAAATCTGAGTAGGTTCATAGGCATCAGAGAATTAACTGGAAGTTAGAGAGAAATTGAAGATTAGAGAGAGAAGATGACTGTGGGGCCAGTCTGTTGGAGAAGATAAGGTATGGCCTGTAAGTAAGACAGTTGTTCTTGAAAGGGAGAAAGAATATATCTTCATCGGAGAAAAGGGGGAGAGAATGGATAATGAATTTAAGGGTACTAGAGATACAAACCTGTTTATTTGGCACTCAAAGTCCTTCATGATCTGGCTCTATCCTATATTTCCAGACATATTACACATTATTCCTCTTAGCATACTTTATGGTACAGCCAAGTTAACTTACTTGCTGTTTCTTGTACATAATATTCCATCCCCCATCTCTGTGCTTTTATATAGGTGGTTCCCATCATGCCTGGCATGTATTTTCTCTTTAGTGACATCTTTAAGAAAACTTAGTTCCCTTCAAAACAGCTTAGATTAATTCTTACATGAGGACTCTCCTCCTGACATCTTCCTAACTTCCTATTATTGCCTCCTTCCTCCCTGTGCTAAAAGTACTTGATGACTGACCCCCAAGGTCCTTTTTAACCCTATATGTATGATCTAGAAATATATTACAGAGGAATCTCAAATGGCAAAAAAGAAGAAAAAAAACAGTGCAAGTTTACCTAACTTACTCTGTATAACTGGTCCCAGCACCTCAAATCAGAAAATATTTCATTTTCACATTCCATCCATTTATCTACCCAGGTGATCATACTATCTGGCCATTGCCAGGGGTATATACCTCATCCCACTCTACCTCAGCTTTCTACCTTTTACTGTGAGCAGTGTAACTAAATCAGTAGTACCATCAGTTCTGAAAAAGATGGTGATTGGCCCATCAACTCATCACCCTTGTGATTCCTTGAACACTACCTTCCTCTATCCCACTTCCCTATTTGTATTGTCTTCTATTAGGAGATAAGCTTCTCAAGAGCAAGACAGTTTTTGCATTTGTATCCCCAGTGTTTGGCTCAAGTTAAGTGCATAAGTACATAATAAATGTTCTCTCTCTCTCTCTCTCTCTCTCTCTCTCTCTCTCTCTCTCTCTCCCTCTGTCCCTCCCTCCCCATCTGTACATCTATCCATTCACTTATTTTTACTTTGTCTGGATAGCTGCCAAATAACTATGACTGATAAGTATGGACCTATAAACTATTTGAAATACAATGGCCAATACTAACAAACTCTTCAACACCATACATTAGGAGTAAATGAAAGATGATGCCGTTTCTGAGTTTCTAATAGAGCATCTTTGAACAAAATAAGGATGACTGGCCAACATTTACCAATGTGGACTTTTCTAGACTTTCTGAGTCATCTACTTTTTACCATAACTTTATATCAGTGTCTATGAGACACTAGTACATTGTGACTTTAATTACCGTATCAAGCCTTTTACTTCTAGCATAGTCTTTTCTTTAAAAAAAAAAAAAGTAAAATCTCTTCCTGGGAAAAGCTATCCCTATAAACCAGATGCTTTTCAAGTAGAAACAGAAGGATTGTTTTCATGTTACCCAGATAACAAACCTCCATTTTTCTTTTCATATGGTGGCAGTGGCAGATAGTACTTATGCAACACAAAGAGCTTCTCCTGGACTATATTACCTTGAAATGAATAAAAACTCAATGCATTATTGTAAACACGGAGATGTGCTGATTTAGGAGGCATGGGGACTCCAATAAAGAAGAACAAGTCAGTCATAATGGTAAAATGAGAGAGCTGAAAGCACTGAATACAGACTCTATTGCAAGAGAAACTGGCGAGTTATTGTGAGACAGGGACACTTTAGCTAAACAAAAGAAGAATTAAGTTGACTGAACCTGCCTCAAATCTCAAGAGTGAACAATTCCAATCCTGGTCCTCTCAATGCACAATGTACCCAGGCCTCCTTATAGCAGAGTCTCAGGGAGCCTGCAGGAACAATGGCTCTAAGTAGGATTTATTGTGAATATCCTCTCCTCGCCTACCAAGGAGCCTTTGTTCAACTTCCACCTGCTCAATAAAATCCTACTGCTAATTCTCTTCAGGTTCCTATCCTCCAGGGATAATTCATTTACCCTAGATTATTCTGTCAGACCTCCTAGAATCTAGGGCACTCAGTCCTCTCTCTCACTAGGACCTTGGAGGGATTTGGACCAATAGGAATCTGCTGAGGACAGAGATAAAGATGGAAAAACATTATTCATAGAGTGGGATAGAGTCATCCATATACATTTTCATCCATGTACATATATACACACACATGCACATATATGTATATACACATACACACAAATGTATGTATAGACATGTATATATTTCTATAAGTATCTATATACACATGTATGTACATGTATATGTGTATGTAATTTATATTATGTAAGTATGTCTAGGTCTAGAAGAAGTCTGTTATGGTATAAAGAATCCTAAATGTTATATTCCTTAAAGCCTGGAAAGTATTGACCATGTCATTCTCCTGCTTAATAAACTCCAGCGGCTCCCTATTGCCTCTAAAATCAAGTACCAACTCCCATGAATAGCATTCAAACCCTCTCACCACCTGACTTCGACCTACCATAACAATCATATTAGGCACATACTTCCCTTCATGTATTCCTTACATGTCTCCCACCTTACTCTGTCTCCTACCTCTGTGCCCCTGTAAAAGTTATTCCTCATGCCCAAAACATACTTCCTTTTTGCCTTTTCTTCTTAAAAGCCATAGTATCTTTTATAGTTCAACACAAGAGTTATCTTTAACGTGAAATCTTTCTTGATCCTCCCGGTTACTAATTCTTCCCCCTCATCCATGAAACATCCATCCATACATCCAACCATGTACATCCACATGTGTACACACACACATGTGTGTATACACACAGATATATACATATGCATATCTTTGTATATACAACTATGTGTATATGTTTTCTCCCATGAATAAAATATAAGCTTTTTCGAGGAGGGTGGGGCAGGGACAATTTCATTTATGTAACTGTATCTTCAGCATTTAGAGACATTCATGACATATAGTAAGCATTTAATAATTTATTGATTGATTCCTGGTTCTATACATTTATATAAGTGTGCATATACATATATATGTATATGTGTATGTAATTTATATTATGTAAGTATGTATACACTTTCTAGGTCTAGAAGAAGTCTATTATGGTATAAGGAATCCTAAATGTTATATTCCCTAAAGCCTGGAAAGCATTGACCATGTCACTCCCCTGCTTAATAAACTCCAGTGGCTCCATATTGCCTCTAAAATCAAGTACCAACTTGAGCTGTGTGACTTCAGACAAGTCACTTTGCCTCTTTGGACAGCAGTTCCTTCATCTGTAAAGTAAGAGAGTTGGATTGGAAATCCTTTAAGATGTCTTCTAGCTCTTAAAACTCTAGGAAGGAAGGAAGGAAGGAAGGAAGGAAGGAAGGAAGGAAGGAAGGAAGGAAGGAAGGAAGGAAGGAAGAGGGAGGGAGCAAGGGAGGGAGGAAGGAAATGGAAGGAAGAAAGAAAAAATAGGAAAGAAAGAAAGGAAGAAAGAAAAGAGAAAAGAAAAGAGAGAGAGAGCTAGGATTTCAACACAGATCTTCAATCCAAATTCAATGGTTTTTTGTTTGTTTGTTTGTTTTGGTACTATACCACACTGAAATCGGATCTGAGCTGGAGTGTAAAGGATGACTAAAATTTGCTTAGAGAAAGGAGAATTGGAAATGTATAACTGATATTGGGGGGAGGAGAAACATAAGAAAAAATCATAGAGGCAGTCATGTGAATGACATGACATAGCAGAGTACAGTTTGATCAGAGCTAAGGGTATCTCAGGGAAAAGAGGATGGTAAGCTTGGGTGGAACAAGATAATGGAGGCTATTGGAAGTCAAGCAAAGGAGTCTTGCACTTGCCGAGTCATCTCTGGATGCCTGCATTATAATTTTTGTTTCAATTTTATAAATTGGGATGAAAAAATATGACCCTCACAGGGGTTCCAACTGTGGGTACATGCTGGGAGTTGTCACTGCTAATGATCCTTCTTTGGCAGTACCACCTAGTAATGCAAATGGCTCTATTACTCTTCTTCATTATAGTTTTAATTAGCAAGTCTGGTTTATTATCTCTAGTTGCAAAACTTTTATTATAGCATTTTCTCTTTTATAAATAGTAGGGCAGTTGAACCCAAAAGTGTTGAAATGTATAATTTAAGGAGAGAAAAGCTGTATGGACCTAATCCCCAAGTCAGGTAGTTCAATTGTTCTCTATCTAGAGAAAAGAAACCAACTCTTCATGTCACTAATGAATTTTAGAGTTTCATTTTCCCCCTATTTAGCATTTATTCTAGTAACTAACTTCACTACTCTGAGGGTCTGTGATTTTGCTGTTTTGGGTATTCTCTCTCTCATCATACCTGTAAAATTTAGCTGAGAGTTTCCAAAAGTATTGGTGCCCCCAAATGGAGTTCATCTCCTATTGTCCAAGCTTCTGTGATGAACTTTTCTATGATTATTTCAACTACAATATAGGCAGAGTATAATTAGAATATAGACATAATATAACATACTGTCAATCAATAAACCAATCAAAAAGAAATTTATTAAATGCTTACTATGTACATTCAGTCCTGGTGGAGCCTGACCTTAAATAGAGGAGATTAAGTATTTATTTTCTCTCCCTCACTTTCACTTGCTATATATCTACCACAGTCTAGAACTCCAGGGAAAATCTCTTAACAAAGTTTAGTTATTTCTCATGTCTAAAATCTTCTCTAA
The DNA here is from genome assembly GCF_011100635.1 of Trichosurus vulpecula. Taxonomy (NCBI): domain Eukaryota; kingdom Metazoa; phylum Chordata; class Mammalia; order Diprotodontia; family Phalangeridae; genus Trichosurus; species Trichosurus vulpecula. Next base: position 236,731,688 of record NC_050575.1, on the reverse strand, counting down.
AAGGCATTAAAAAGATTCTTTTACAAAGATATTAAATATAGAAAATAGTTGTTACATGGAAGAGATGTATTTATTTTTTTTTTGGAGGGGGAAGGCAGGGCAATTAGGGTTAAGTGACTTGCCCAAGGTCACACAGCTAGTAAGTGTGTCTAGTGTCTGAGGCTGGATTTGAACTCAGGTCCTCCTGACTCTAGGGCTGGTGCTCTACTCACTGCACCACCTAGCTGCCCCCCCAAAATTTATTTCTTCTGCCAGGTAGACATAGACCAATTCACAGGTCTATGATATGTCCCAGTTTTCCATTCTTCTTACATCTTAAATCTGCTTAACTGTTCTGCTCTTCAGTGTAACTAACCTCCTTGCTATTCCTTTAATAAGATATTCCATCTCCCTACCTGGACATTTTCACTGGCTGTTCCTCATGCCTGGGACATTCTCCCTCCTCATTTCCACTTCCTGGCTTCCTTCAAATATCAACTAATGTCCCATCTTCTATCAGTAGACTTTACTGATTCCCTCTTAATGCTAATGCCTGCCCTCTAATTTACCCTGTATCTATCTTGTTTATTTTTTGTTCCATACTTTATTATTTAATACTTTTTAGTTTTCAGCATTGATTTCCACAAGATTTTGAGTTACAAATTTTCTCCCCATTTCTACCCTCCCCCCTCTCCAAGATGGCATATATTCTGATTGCCCTGTTCCCCAGTCAGCCCTCCTTTCTGTCACCCCCATCCCTCTCCCCACATCCCTTTTCCTTTTACTTTCTTGTAGGGCAAGATAGATTTCCATGACGCATTGCCTGTCTATCTTATTTCCCAGTTGCATGCAAAAACAACTTTTTTTGAGCATCTGCTTTTAAAACTTTGAGTTCCAAATTCTCTCCCCTCTTTCCTCCCCACCCATTCTCTCTAAGAAGGCAAGCAATTGAACGTAGGCCGCACAAGTATCATTATGCAAAACACTCCCATAAATAGTCATGTTGTGAAAAACTAACTGTATTTCCCTCCATCCTGTCCTGTCCTCCCTTTATCAGCTTTCTCCGTTGACCCTGTCCCTTTTCAAAAGTGTTTGCTTTTGATTACTTCTTCCCCCATCTGCCCTCCCTTCTGTTGTCGCCCCTTTCTTATCGCCTTCCCCCTACTTTCCTGTCAGGTAAGATAACCAATTGAGTGTGCATGTTATTCCCTCCTCAAGTCAAATCCCATGAGGGCAAGATTCACTCATTCCCCCTCACCTGCCCCCTCTTCCCTTCCAATGAACTGCTTTTTCTTGACACTTTTATATGAGATAATTTACCCCATTCTATCTCTTCCTTTCTCCCTCTCTCAATATATTCCTTTCTCATCCCTTAATTTGATTTTAGTTTTTTAGGTATCATTCCTTCATATTCAACTCACCCTCTGCCCTCTGTCTATATATATGTCTATACCCTTCAACTACCCTCATACTGAGAAAGGTCTCATGAATTACACACATCATCTTTACATGTAAGAATGTAAGAAAACAGTTCCACTTTAGTAAGTCCCTTATGATTTCTCTTTCTTGTTTACCTTTTCATGCTTCTCTTGATTCTTGTGTTTGAAGGTCAAATTTTCTATTCAGCTCTGGTCTTTTCATTGAGAAAGCTTGAACGTCCTAGATTTTATTGAAAATCCATATTTTGCCTTGGAGCATGAGACTCAGTTTTGCTGGGTAGGTGAATCTTGGTTTTAATCCTAACTCCTTTGACCTCCAGAATATCACATTCTAAGCCCTTCAGTCCCTTAATGTGGAAGCTGTTAGATCTTGTATTATCTTGATTGTGTTTCCACAATACTCAAATTACTTCTTTCTGGCTTCTTACAGTATTTTCTCCTTGACCTGGAAACTCTGGAATTTGGAAACAATATTCCTAGGAGTTTTCTTTTTGGGATCTTTTTCAAGAGGCAATAGGTGGATTTCTTTCAATTTCTATCTTACCCTCTGGCTCTAGAATATTGGGGCAATTTTCCTTAATAATTTCTTGAAAGATGATGTCTAGGCTCTTTTTAGATCATGGTAGTCCAATAATTTTTAAATTATCTCTCCTGGACCTATTTTCCATTGGTTTTTTCAATGAGGTATTTCACATTGTCTTCCATTTTTTTTCATTCCTTTGGTTCTGTTTTATAATATCTTGATTTCTCATAAAGTCACAAACTTCCACTTGCTCTAATCTAATTTTTAAAGTGGTATTTTCTTCAGTGGTCTTTTGGACCTCCTTTTGCATTTGGCTAATTCTGCATTTCAAGGCATTCTTCTCCTCAGTGGCTTTTTGGAGCTCTTTTGCTATTTGAGTTAGTCTATTTTTTTTTTAAATGCAATTTATTTATTTAACATATTTGGTTTTCAGCATTGATTTTCACAACATTTTGAATTACAAATTTTCTCCCCATTTCAACCCTCCCCCCCACTCCAAGATGGCTTATATTCTGGTTGCCCTGTTCCCTAGTCAGCCCTCCCCTCTATCACCCCCCTCCCCTCTCATCCCCTTTTCCCTTCCTTTCTTGTAGGGCAAGATAAATTTCTACGCCCCATTGCCTGTGTATCTTATTTTTTAGTTGCATACAAAAACTTTTTTTGTTTTTGAACATCTGATTTTAAAACTTTGAGTTCCAAATTCTCTTCCCTCTTCCCTTCCCACCCACCCTCCCTAAGAAGTTGAGCAATTCAACCTAGGCCACACATGTATTATTATGTATAACCCTTCCACAATACTCATGTTGTGAAAGGCTAACTACATTTTGCTCCTTCCCAACCCATCCCGCGTTATTGAATTTTCTCCCTTGACCCTGTCCCCTTTCCAAAGTGTTTGTTTTGATTACCTCCACCCCCATCTGCCCTCCCCTGCATCATCCCCCCGCCTTTTATTTTTTTTTATCTTCCTCCCTCTTCTTTCCTGTGGGGTAAGATACCCAACTGAGTATGTATGGTATTCCCCCTCAGGCCAAATCTGATGAGAGCAAGGTTCACTCATTCCCCCCTCACCTGCCCTCTCCCCTCCTCCCATAGAACTGCTTCCTCTTGCCACCTTTATGCGAGATAATTCACCCCATTCTATCTCTCCCTATCTCCCTCTCTCAGTATGTTACTCTCTCATCCCTTAATTTCATTTTATTTCTTTTAGATATCTTCCCTTCATCTTCAACTCACCCTGTGTCTGCTCTCTCTCTTTTACATATATATATATATATATATATATATATACATACATAAAAACACATATATACATATATACATATACACACATACATATACACATAGATATATACATAACAACACATTCACTTATATATACATAAACATATATGTATATATACACATGCATATTCCCTTCAACTACCCTAATACTGAGGTCTCATGAATCATACTCATCATCTTTCATGTAGGAATGTAAACAAAACAGTTCAACTTTAGTAAGTCCCTTGCAATTTCCGTTTCTTGATTACCTTTTCATGCTTCTCTTGATTCCTGTGTTTGAAAGTCAAATTTTCTATTCAGTTCTGGTCTTTTCACTGAGACAGCTTGAAAGTCCTCTATTTTATTGAAAATCCATATTTTGCCTTGGAACATGATACTCAGTTTTGCTGGGTAGGTGATTCTAGGTTTTAATCCTAGCTCCATTGACCTCCGGAATATCACATTCCAAGCCCTTCGATCTCTTAATGTAGAAGCTGCCAGATCTTGGGTTATTCTGATTGGGTTTCCACAATACTCAAATTGTTTCTTTCTGGCTGCTTGCAGTATTTTCTCCTTGATCTGGGAGCTCTGGAATTTGGCAACAATATTCCTAGGAGATTTCTTTTTGGGATCTATTTGAGGAGGCAATCGATGGATTCTTTCAATTTCTATTTTGCCCTGTGGCTCTAGAATATCAGGGTAGTTTTCCTTGATAATTTCCTGAAAGATGGTATCTAGGCTCTTTTTTTGATCATGGCTTTCAGGTAGTCCAATAATTTTTAAATTATCTCTCCTAGATCTATTTTCCAGGTCAGTGGTTTTTCCAAGGAGATATTTCACATTGTCTTCCATTTTTTCATTCCTCTCGTTCTGTTTTATAATATCCTGTTTTCTCATAAAGTCACTAGCTTCCACTTGCTCCAATCTAATTTTTAAAGTAGTATTTTCTTCAGTGGTCTTTTGGACCTCCTTTTCCATTTGGCTAATTCTGCCTTTCAAGGCATTCTTCTCCTCATTGGCTTTTTGGAGCTCTTTTGCCATTTGAGTTAGTCTGTTTTTTAAGGTGTTGTTTTCTTCAGTGTATTTTTCAGTACTTTTTTGGGTCTTCTTTAGCAAGTCATTGAGTTGTTTTTCATGGTTTTCTCGCATCCTTCTCATTTCTCTTCCCAATTTTTCCTCTACTTCTCTAACTTGCTTTTCCAAATCCTTTTTGAGTTCTTCTATGGCCTGGGGCCAGTTCATGTTTTTCTTGGAGGCTTTGGTTGTAGGCTCTATGACTTTGTCGTCTTCTTTAGGCTGTATGTTTTGGTCTTCTTTGTCACCAAAGAAAGAATCCAAAGTCTGAGACTGAATCTGGGCGCGTTTTCGCTGCCTGGCCATATTCCCAACCAACTAACTTGACCCTTGAGTTTTTCAGTGGGGTATGACTGCTTGTAGACTAACGAGTTCTATGTTCTACGTTTGGGGGGGAGGTGCCAGCTCTGTCAGAGCCGCACTCCTCCTTCCCCAAGGACCCCCAGTCCAGGCTGGGCTTAGATCTTCAGCAGGCTGTTGCACTCCTGCTCTGATCCGCCACTTAATTCCTCCCACCAGGTGGGCCTGGAGCCGGAAGTAACAACAGCTGTAGCTGCCCCACCTCCGCTGCCCCCGGGGCTGGAAGCGGAACCGCGAACTCCTTCCACTCCCGCAGCTTTTCCCACTAACCTTCTCCGCAGTCTTTGGTGTTTGTGGGTTGAGGGGTCTGGTAACTGCCGCAGCTCACTGAATCAGGGCGCTAGGGCCCCCTGCGCCCGGTTTCTGGTCTGGGTCGTCCACGCCGCTCAGGCTGGGCTCTGCTCCACTCCGTTCCCAGCTCCCAGCTCCGTGTGGAATAGACCTCACCCAGAGACCATCCAGGCTGTCCTGGGCTGGAGCCCTGCTTCCCTCTGCTGTTCTGTGGGTTCTGCCGTTCTAGAATTGGTTCAGAGCCATTTTTATAGGTTTTTGGAGGGTCTCGGGTACGGAGCTCACTCTAGTCCGTGCTTACCAGCCGCCATCTTCGAGTTAGTCTATTTTTTAAGGTATTATTTTCTTCAGTATTTTTTGGGTCTCCTTTAGAAAGTCATTGACCTGTTTTTCATGGTTTTCTTGCATCACTCTCATTTCTCTTCCCAATTTTTCCTCTACTTCTCTAACTTGCTTTTTCCAAATTCTTTTTCAGCTCTTCCATGGCCTGAGACAAATTCATATGTTTCTTGGAGGGTTTTAATGTAGGCTGTTTGACTTTGTTGACTTGTTCTGGCTGTGTGTTTTGATCTTCTTTGTCACCAAAGAAACATTCCAAAGTATGAGTCTGAATCTGATTCCGTTTTACTGCCTGTTCATGCTCCTAGCCAGCTTCTTGACCCTTGAGTTTTTTGTCAGGGTATGACTGCTTGTAGAGTAGACAATACTTTGTCCCAAGCTTAAGGGGCTGTGCTGATGTTTTCAGAGCTACTCCTACACAGCAAACCCTGCCACACCAGCACTCTTCCTCCCCCAAAAACCCCCAACCCAGACCTTGACCCAGATCCAAGCAGGCTCTGCACTCCCACTCTGACCTGCCACTTAATTCCTCCCACATAGGGGGCCTGGGGCCAGAAACAACCACAGCTGGAGCTCTGGAAGCAGCCCTACAGCTGCACCACTTCTGCACCCCTGGGGCTGGGGCCAACCATGCACTCCTTTCACTCTAGCATTTTTCCCACTAACCTTCTCTATTATCTTTGGTGTTTGTAGGTTGAGAAGTCTGGTAACTGCCACAGCTCAATGATTCAGTGCCCTACCACCTGTTCCACCAGGCTCGTGGTCTGGTTAGTCTTGGCATGGCCCATGCTGGGCTGTGCTCAGTTTTGCTCCCAGCTCCATGTGATAGACCCTTCCCAGAGACCATCCAGGGATGTAGTGGGATGGAGCCCTGTTTCCCTCTGCTATTTCATGGGTTCTGGAGCACTAGAATTTGTTCAGAGCCATTTTTTCAGGTATTTGGAGGGACCTGAGGGAGAGCTTAAGCAAGTTCCTGCTTTCCAGCTGCCATCTTGGCTCCACCCCTCCATCTTGTTTACATAGTTGATATATTTCTATGGTTATTAGCATCTTGTCTCCTTCATTAGACTATGAGTTCTTTAGGGGACCTTTTTTAGTTCTCTTTGTATCCTCAGTGCTTAACAGAACACCTGACATATAATAGGTGCTTAATAAATCCTACTTACTGACTCACTTAGGTAACTGAATCTCACAAAGTCAGCAGGGTTCAGGTAGCCAACTAATTCTGTATGGTCCATTGATGTTAGGGGACACTGGGATTTTTATACTGAGGTAAAAATGGGAGTTAGGGCCCTTTACAAATACACCAACCTTAAGGGAAGTAAACAAAGCTAAGCCCAGAGGCTGGTAGAATTCCTTTAAGGTCAAGAGCCATGATCATGAATGTTCATTAGTTATTCTTGCTATGTCTATCTGCATGGCATAACTCTTAGAGGTGGAAGTGGGGAAGGGAGATCTAACTGTCTTGAAAAACTAACATTGCCTTCTATGAAAGAGCAACCTATGTGCCGTTATACAGCATTAGAGGAGTACTGTGGTAAAAATTTCTAGAAGATAAACCACTATTATTATTGAGGAATTGGCCTGGTAAGGAAAGGAAACCCTTTGTCATCAACTATTTCAGAACTCCTGAAAAATATTTAAAGTGTCCTGAAACCTACTAAAACATGAATTTAGGATAGTTTCAACCATTAGCATATCACGTACATGTACAATTTTTCACTTATTTTAAGTCATGCTGACATTCAGGATGAAAAATCAGGAAACTAACTTGGCATTTTTGTTATAGCCCATAAGAAGAAACTTGCTCATTTGCAGATAGACATGTTGATTTGCAAATGGGCAATTGAGTGGTGCCCAGATTTGACAAACCACTTAGGATGATTCAGAGGCAAATACCACCTTACCAATAAACAAATTAAATAGCACAATGTACCTATTATAAGGTATTTTTTATTATGATGGCTAAAAATGAACATGGATGTCTGAGAGAGGCAAAAAAAAAAAATTCCCATTTATGCAAAGGTTGATTTATTTAGCCTAGCTGGAGTCAGAAGCAAAGATTAACATTTGCATTACTATCAGTCCTCTTCCAAAGTATGTTGACACAGCAGTTGGTTTTAAATGGCCCTAAATGGTTCCAGGAAATTGAGTAGATCTCATCTGCAAATGGCAATGTTTCTGCATGTTGTCCATGACTTATCAGGAAAATTTCATAAGAGTATCATCATCTCACTTTAATAACCATCATTTTCTCAAAAGACATTATCCAGGGTATATTCACCATGGCTCTTTAAAATAGTGGAATAAATGAACAAGGGAAAATGAAACCACCTAATCTTTTGATTCCACCAGTTTCAATAGCATATGACCATATAGACATGCTGTATTATGTCAGAATTAAATGCTTTCTTCCTTCCACTAACAAAAATGGCTATTCTTCTGCATCTTATTAGGTTGTATGCCTATATCTATGGAATTAGGAAAAACCTGTCTTGCTTGCCACTTGTACTTCAGGAAGAGCATATGGTTGAATAATTACTTGAAACAATAGGCAATTACAAAGCTGTGTAAGATATCTACTTTCTAGAGGACTAGTAAATTCTAGATGCAATTTGCATATTGAGGTGTGTGAACCTAATCCCAGAGGGACCAATCTGAAAGCAAATTGATTAAATTAAGCACTTACTAAATTGATTTTGATAAGATCAGAAACAAAACTCAAAGTTATGAGGTGAAAAGGCTCATGCATCAGCGAGGTCATCTTTTTTAGGATGAAAGAAATGCATTTGTTAACATCTTCAAAGAATCTGAAATTCCAGACAATTTTCCACAGTTTCAAATAGCACCAAAGAGGAAAAGATTTCTGCATTACGTGAAATTCTACTGGCTAAACTCTCTCTCCTGTGGTTGTCATGACAACATTCTCATTCTCCCCAAAGTAAAGATAATGAGGTGATAGCCTGGGCATTTGAAGAAGTAGGTTCCAGCTCCAGGTATGTGTTGGCTGGTGAGCAATAAGCTGTTGTTTATGGGATAATGTTAACAGAAAAGATACTAGATTGGAAGTCAGTAGACCTGGACTCTAGTCCTAGCTCTTCCACAAAAGATTTTATGACAGTAAGCATATTTAACCAAACTGAGGCGCTTTCTCATCTATAAAATGAGGGCGTACTAAATTTGATGGCTTCCAAGGTTTCAATCAGCACTAATATCATATGATCTATGTTAATTCTCTCGGTGTTTTCTTTCATGATATATTATAGAAAAAAAGGTACTAAAATATTATTCTTTTCCATTTCTTTTCCCTAAAGCCGACTGTGTTTTTCTTTGTTTCCTTTTTTATTTTTATTTTTTAGATTTAGGCAGGGAAACTGAAAAAAAAAAAAACAGGGGCACTAATACCTTTACAAAGTATGATAGATATTTCAGGAAGTTGTGAAATTAGGTAACATCTCAGAATTTAAACTTATATTAATATGGTTTTCCTAATTTATATAAGGAGTTTGATGTCATGTCATATATATCAATGAGATTCAAAAAGCACAGTGGAACCCAGTGTAAGTTAAAAAGACTATCACATTTAGAGATAATTAGGTGCTTTGAGATCATGAATCCTTATAAATAACAAAGTTTAAAATATAGTGAATGTCACCTAAATTTATCTATAAGCTTTTTTTAAAAAAGGGAATCATATATTTAAATATACTAAAGTTCCTGTTTTTATAATAATAAAACTTTTCTGCTGTGAATCAGGGCTTTCTAAGTCAACAAGCATTCTCTAAGTACCTACCATGTACTGTGTACCAGTCACTCTGTTAAGTGATTTAAAAAATCAACTCCATGATACAAGATGTCCCTCCTGGGATAAGTGTATCATTTATAAACTCACCAATATGCCGCTGACTGAAGCCTTGATTGGTACCACCTTCCTAGGCCTACTCTTCCTTTAAACTTTTCCAATCCTTTCACCCAATTCTCATATGGCATGTTTTCTGGCACACTTACTATCTAGATTAACTTCTTCTGAACAGACGTGTTGAGTGAATTAATGTATGTTTTGGCTTGTCTGGTCTTATTAAAAATGCAGTGCCTAGAATTGAGTACAGTATTCCAGGTATGTCCTGACCAGTAGCGAGTGTAGCATCATTATGAGCTCTCCTACTTTGAATGTTCTGTGTGCCACACCTCTCTTATGGCTTTATTACCTTTCTAAGTTGCTGTGTGATATTGTTGGCTCATAGTAAGATTACCAGCAGCCTCATAGAGTCTAACCATTCTTCCACAATCCTATACTCATGCAGCATTAGAACCCTAGTATAGAATATTCTATTTATTTCTGTTATCAGTTCATCTTATTAAATTATATTTTTCCTATCATTCTGCAGTGCCAAATTGATTTCATTTTTAGACTTTGTCACCCATTTTGTCATCTTTCACTCTAAGTTTCATGTCTTCTGTAAGTTTGATGATTTTGTTATCTAGAGCTTCATTCAAAGCATTTTTTAAACAGGATAGACCCAAGGATGGATCTCTGGGGCTCTCCAGGACAGATAATTTACTAAAACAGAGGTCCTTGACATTTCTTTTTAAAGTATCAATGACTCTTGATAGTCTCAGGTTGATGTTTTTAAATGCATAAAATAAAATACTCAAGATTACAAAGAAAAATAATTATAATGAAATATAGATATCAAGGTATTTTTAAAAGAGAAACAAAGTTATAGACATCAGGTTAGGAATCCTTGATTTAAGGTGTCACTTACCAATCAATGAAGAGAAATTTCTATTTTTTTCTTGTGTACATGTCAGTCTCAATTTTCTCCAGTTCTCAAATGAAAACTCGAAGTCTTCCCTATAGAGATTAAATTAGCATTATTAAGAGAAATCATCAATAAATGTCTATTGAACACTTACTATAGGAAACTGCCATCAGAATCATCTTTTGATTCCTCTTTGTAGTGTGGAGATAGCTCTGGCTTGTTAAAGTCTTTGACAGCAGAGTTCAAGTTATGACAACTTCTGCCAAGGTGAGAAAGCTTCAAATGTGAGTGGCAAGAAAGCATATGTCTGCCATCTATCTAGTCTAGTTAAAAATGAGAGGAGGATCATAACTACAGGGTCATCCTGTCATCAGAAAAATTATTTTTCTTTCAGCCAAGATAACTCATGAAGACTGCTTAAGTCATGGAGGGGTTTGAATTACACTGGAATAGAAAGAAACCATACTGATTAAATCATAGATATTTAAAGTATTGAATGAATTTACATGTGCAAGGTCCCATGCTAAACACAGCATTAAGAATAATACATAGGTTATATATATTTTCTGCCCTCTAGAAGCTTACAGTGTAGACCTGATTACCAGCCATATCATAACAAATACAGAGCAGCATATTCTAAGCACAAAATGAGTGGTTAAAAGCATAAATTCTACAGCAGACCAAGGGTTGGAGGGATTACTGAAGGCTGAGATGAGATAGTAAAAGGCTTCATCAAGGAAACAGAACTTGAACTTGGCTTTAACAAAAAGATAGAAGTTAGAAAATCAGAAAATATGGGGGAGGCCATTTTATAAAGACAATTTCTTATAAGATTACTTCCAGCCAAGCAAGTAATAATAATAATAGGTAACATTTATATAGCACTATGTGCTAGCCCTGTGCTGAGTGCTTTACAAATATTATCTTATTTGATCCTCACAACAATCCTAGGAGTTAATTACTCTTATTATCCTCATTTTATAGTTGAGAAACTCAGCTTAGCAAACAAGGCTAAGAAGAGTCTTAAGCTTGAATTGAACACAGGTTTCTTGACTTCTGGCCCAGGGTTCTATTCACTGCATTACCTAGCTGCCTCATAAGGGGATCATGAAAAGTGATATAGAATGGAAAAAAATATTCTAGAGTCAACAAGAGGAATCAAGTTTTCAAATTGTGTGATCATGGATAACTCATAGGTTCTATGAGTGTCAGTTTCTCATAAAGAATGGGGAAAATAATACTTACGTATGTCATAAAGTGATTTTCAGTATTAAATTTGACAATACCTATAAAGTGCTTTGTAAATCATAAAGTGCAAAGTGCAATGTAAATGTAAGTTATTATTATTATTAATATGATTATCATCTCTCTCTGTATTAATATGATTCTCATCTCTCATCTCTTTCTCTTTTTTCTTTCTGTCTCTGTTTCTCTCTCTCTCTCTCTCTCTCTCTCTCTCTCTCTCTCTCTCTCTGTTTCTCTCTCTCTCTTTCCTTCCATCCTTCCCTCACTCCATCTCTCTCTTTTCATTTTTAATCTCTTTGATACTATGAAATGGGATTAACCTAAAGCACTCACTTTCAGAAACTGAGTTCTAAATGTTCCTCTAGGCTTAGCAGTGAAAGTGGAGTCCATCTTAAGAAATCTAAATAGCTAAGGAAAGTTTACAAGGCCAAAATTAAAATAAGAGGGTGCTGCCATTCGTACTTTCGACTCATCAGCCCTTCAGATACATAAATAAGACACTGTCAGACCCCACAAAAACACCTTAGAGCTGACTGAAGCTGACATGATGTATGTCTTGCCACCAAATCTGCCCAATTTAGTGTCAAGTATGCAATTTCACCATCTGAGCATCTGGGACTAATGAGCTATCAGCAAACACTTGGCTTGTGCTTGGCCAATCTGTTTCTTGAATTCTGTTCGTACTGACTGTATCAATAAAGATCTTCTGTGATATGAAACATTTGCTATTTTTCAACAATATGGCTGATTGCTTAGGTCAGTAGGGAATGGGCTGAGGAAAAGAAAGTCACAGCAGTAAGAGAAAGAAAAGAGTGGTGGAAATATATAAAGGCTATTACATTCAGAGGACATATATAGATAAGCTTGAATCAAAGGTTAGGGAGGGAAAGAGGTTGGTATAGTAGGGAGATAGGGGCATAAGAGCAAATGGGGGAATCACAAATAAGCCTTCCTAGCCCCTTAAGAAATAGCCCCAAGATAATTCTAATGCACCATGGTTTATGGAAGCAGCTATTATAGACATAGCTGATTGTCTTGGCACAATTGTATAAAGCTGTGGTAACCATAATACTTAAGGGAAACAGACAGTGGCACCAAGACTGGTGTATTCTTGGGAGAACCTATGACAGTTTATTTGGTTTGTAGATTTAGGGTGAGGATAAAGTAAGGGAGCAGATGAGGGCCATATTGGGACATTGTGGTTTGTCTCTCCTGTGTGATTTGACTATGCTTCTCTCCTTCTGGTTTTTCTTTGAGTATTGACATTGAGAATGTGATTTTTACTAACTTCTGGGAGCCAAGATGGAGGAGTAAGCAGTAAATTGCCATAACTCTCCTATATTCACCTCTAAACAACCATAAAATAGCACCACAAAACAAATCTGGGAGCAGCAGAACCAACAAAAAAGATGGGGTGAAGCAATCTTTTAGCCCAACAAAGTGGGAAGATCAGCAAGGAGGCTCTCTCACTCAGGTAAAAGGGGAATGCAGTCCAGGACAGGAATCCAGCAGCAAGTCCCTCCTTAGCAAACCAGCAGGAGACGCTGAGTCCCAGTGAGGTGGAGCAGACAATCACCAACAGCAGCCCCCTTTCATGCCTCAGCTTAGCCAAGGGAATGGTCAGACTCTAGCTCCAAGAACCACCACCGTGCTCATGGGAAATGCAGAAACATCCCACTGGCCTCCACATAGCCAGATACCAGCATTAGAACCTTGAGTCTGCAACAGGTAAAATACCAGACCCCTATGACCTCCTGCAACACCAGGCACTCCCCACCCCACCACCTTAGTTCAGCACCAGCCCTTGGCACCAGAAGCCTGAGACAGTGCCCCTTCCACCCTGTGAGCAGAGCTCAAATATAAAAGAAAGGAGGAAGGCCAAAAAAGATGAACCAACAACAACAACAACAACAAAGAATCTGACCATAGAAAGTTATTATGGTAACAGGGAAGATGAAGACGCAAACTCAAAAGAAGACAACAATGTCAAAAACACCTATGGGCAAAACCCTAAAGAAAAGGAAGTGGTCTCAAGCCCAGAAAGAACTCATGGAAGAGCTCAAAAAGGAGCTTAAAAATCACATAAGAGAGATAGAAGAAAAATTGGGAAAAGAAATGAGAATGATTCAAGAGAATTATGAAAAAAGAGTCAACAGTTTGGAAAAAGAAAACAACTGCTTAAAAAAGTAGAATTTGCCAAATGGAAAAGGGGATGCAAAACTCCACTGAAGAAAACAACTGCTTACAAAGTACAATTGGCCAAATGGAAAAGGAAGAATAAAAGCTAACAGAGGAAAACAGCTCCTTAGAAGTTAGAATTGGGCAAGTGGGAAAATGACCATAGTAATCAAGTACATGATAAACCCAAAGATCCAAGCTTTTGAAAAAAAAATATCATTTGACAAAACCTACTGGGAAAACAGTATGGCAAAAACTAGGTATATCTCACACTACATACCAAGATAAGATCAAAATGTGTACACGATTTATGTATAAAGGGTGATACCATAAGTAAATTAATAGAGCATGGAATAGTTTATCCATCAGATTTATGGATAAGGGAAGAAATCAGGACCAAAAAAGATATAGAGAGCATCACAAAATGTAAAATAGATAATTTTGATTATACAAAATTAAAAAGTTTTCACACAAAACCAATGCAAGCACAATTATAAGGAAATCAGCAAACTGGGGAAAAATTTGTTGTAACAAGTATCTGTGATAAAGGCTTAATTTCTCAAATGTATAGAGAACAGAGTCAAATTTATTTAAAAAAAGTCATCCCTCAACAAGTAAGTGGTCAAAGGATATGAACAGGCAGTTTTCAGATGAAGACATTAAAGCTATCTATAGTCATGTGAAAAAATATTCTAAATCGCTTTTGATTAGAGAAATGCAAATTAAAACAATCGTGGGGTACCACCTTACACTGATCAGAATGGCTAACATGACAGAAAAGGAAAATGATAAAGGTTAGAGGTGATGTGGGAAAATTGGGACAGTAATGCATTGTTGGTGGAGTTATGAACTGATCCATCTATTCTGGACAGCAATTTGGAGCTGTACCCAAAGGGCAACCAAACTGTGCGTACCCTTTGATCAAGCAATGCCAGTACTAGGTCTACATCCCAAAAAATTACAAAAAAAGAGAAAAAGACCTATTTGTGCAAAAAGACAGAAGCTCTTTTTGTGGTGGCTAAGAATTGTAAATCAAAGGGGTGCCCATCGATGCCAAATGACTAAACAACCTGTGGTAAAAGATTCCAATAAAAGATTATTGTAATGTAAGATTATTGTGCTATAAGAAATGACAAGTAGGATGATTTCAGAAAAACCTGGAAAGACTTACATTAACTAATGCATAGTAAAGTGGATGGAACCAGGAGAACATTGTACACAGTAATAGCAATATTGTTCAATGAAGAACTGTGAATGACTTAGCTATTCTCAACAATACAATGGTTCAAAAGAATGCCAAAGGACTAATGATGAAGTATACTATCCATCTCCAGAGGGAAAAGAAAAAAAACCTGATATTGTTTGGATACATACTGGAACATACCATTTTTCACTTTCTTTTTATTCAAGTCTTTTTATAAAAGATGACTGATATGGATATGTTTTACATAATTGCATATGTATAACCTATATCTGATTGTTTACCATCTCAAGGAAGGGGGAGGGGAGCGGTGATAGAATTTGGAATTCAAATTTTTTAAATGAAATGAATAAAAAGAATTGTGCAAGTAGAAGCTAATGACTCTGTGAGACATCAAGAATCAATCAAACAAATTCAAAAGAATGAAAAACTAGAAGAAAATGTAAAATTCCTCACTAGAAAAACAACTGACCTGGGAAATAGATCCATAAAAGACAATATCAGAATCATTGGATTAATTGAAGGCCATAATCAAATGGAAGACATGGACAGCATATTTCAAGAAATTATCAAGGAAAACTTGCCTGATGTCTTGCAATCAGAGGGCAAAATAGGCATTGAAAGAATCCACCAATTACCTCAGGAAAGATGTTCCAAAATAAAAACTCCAAGGAACATTGCAGTCAATTTATAGAACTATCAGGTTAAGGGAAAAAAAATTCTGTAAGTGGCCAGAAAGAAACAATTCAAATATAAGAGAGCCACAATCAGGATTACCCAGGACTTAGCAGCTGCAACAGATCAGAAGTCACAGAACACGATATTCCATAAGGTAAAGGAACTAGTACTACAACCAAGAATCACCTACCTGGTGAAATCAAACATAATACTTCAAGGGGAAAAAATGGTTATTTAATGACATAAATGGATTTCAAGCTTTTGTAAGGAGAAGACCAGAACAGAGAAAAAATGATCTCTAATATCAAGACCCAAGAGAATCCTAAGAAGGTAAAAAAGGGAAAAGAAAACAAGATATTAAATGGAGCTGAACTGTTTACATTCCTACATGTGAAGTTGATACTTGTAATTCTTAAAAATTGTACCACTAATAGTATAGCTAGAAGGAATACATATATATAGAAAGAGGGTACAGGCACGAGGTGAATTTGAAGGAATAATGTAAAAAATTAAGAGATGAGAAAGAGGAGTACATTGGGTGACGAAGGAAAGGAGAAATAGAATGGAATAAATTATTTCACACAAAGAGGATTGTAAAACCTATTTCAGTGGAGGGAAAGATGAAAGGGTTACTCTTAATAAAGCTATACCATTCCAAATACCAAAATTAAAAAAAAAAAGACATTGAGGGTGTGCACAGGATCAAAAACCTACCTAATAATCTTTGGGTTGAAAGGAACCATTTATCTTTATTCATAATTTATACAAGAATATCCTCCACAGAAAGATCTCTGATGAGGGGGAACCTCAGCATATTGCTCTCATTATTAGGAAGATTTGCCTTATTTCTTTCCAACTTCCAATCTTTGTTCCTAGTTCTACCCTATGAGGCCAAGTAGAATAAGTGGAATGTCTCTCCCAATGACAATCCTTTAAGACACATGCATTTCTTTCCACCTCCCTAGTCCTCTCCTCCACATTAAGCATTCCCTGTTTAATCAGTTTTATTATGGCATAAACTTGAGACCCTTCAGCATTTTAAGCATCCTCCCAAGCTTATCAATGTCCTTCCTAAGAGCAATGGGCATTACTTGAACCTTCCCCTCATCAGTATTGGATCAAAGGGGAAGTAATATATACAATCAGTTGAATATAAAAATCTATCTTACCTGACAGGAAAGTAGGAGGGGAGGAAATTAAGTAAAGGGGGGAGGAGGTAGACTGACAGAAGAGAGGGCAGACTGGTAGAGTCAGTAGACAGAAGCAAAACACTGTTGAGGAAACAAAGGGTGAAAGGAGAGAAAAGAGAAAGGAGGAAAAATAGGATGGAAGGAAATAAACAGTTAGTAATAATAACTGTGAATGTGAATGGGATGAACTCTCCCATTAAATTGAAGTGGATAGCAGAGTGGATCAAAAACCAGAATCTTACAATATGTTGTTTACAAGAAACATACTTGAAGCAGAGAGACACACACACAGAGTAAAGGTAAGGAACCAGAGCAGAATTCGTTATGCTTTTCCTGCAGAAAAAAAAAGCAGGGGTAGCAATTCTGATTGCAGAGAAAGAAAAAAAACAAAAATAGACCTAATTAAAAGACATAAGGAAGGAAACTACATCTTGCTAAAAGGTACCATAGAAAATGAAGTAATATCAATACTAAACATATATGCACCAAGTGATATAGCATCCAAATTCTTAAAGGAGAAGTTAAATAAATTACAGATTCATGACCAAACAAGACATAGAGAGCATTATGAAATGTAAAATAGATACTTTTTATTATAATAAATTAAAAAGGTTTTTCACAAAGAAAACCAATGCAACAAGATTAGAAGTAAATCAGAAAACCGTGAAACCAATCTCTACAGCAAGTGTCTCCGATAAAGACCTTATTTCTCAAATATTTAGAGAATTGAGTCAAATTTATAATGATGGAAGCCATTCATCAATTGATAAATGGTCAAAGGATATGAAAAAGTAGTTTTCAGATGAAGAAGTCAAAGTTATCTAGAGGCATATGAAGAAGTGTTCTAAGTAATTTTTGATTAGAGAAATGCAAATTGAAACAATTCTGAGGTAACATCAGAATGGCTAATATGACAGAAAAGGAAAATAATAAATGTTAGAGGGGATGTGGGAAAATTGGGACGTGAATGCATTGTTGATAGAGTTGTGAACTGATCCAACCATTCTGGAGAGCAATCTGGAATTATGCCCAAAGTGCTATAAAACTGTACATACCCTTTGATCCAGCAATACCACTACTAGGTGTGTATCCCAAACAGATAATTAAAAAGGGAAAAGGACTTACATGCATAAAAATATTTATAGCAGCCCTTTTCATGGTGGCAAAATGTTAGAAATTGAGAGGATGACCATCAATTGGGGAATGGCTGAACAAGCTGTGGTATATGAATGTAATGGAATACAGTTTTGAAATGAGAAATGAACAGGTAGATTTCAGAAAAACCTGAAAAGCCTTGTATGAACTGAAGCAAAGTGAAATGAGCAGAACCAGGAAAACATTGCATACAGTATCAGCAACATTGTGTGATGACCAACTATGAATGATTCAGCTCTTCTCAGCAGCACAACGTCACAAAACAAATACAAAGAACTAACAAAGAATACTATCCACATCCAGATAAAGAACTGATGGACCCTGAATAGATCAAAGCATGCTTTTTTCACTTACTTTATCTTTGTTGTGTTTTTCTTTACTTTTGTTCTGTTTTTTTCCTCCACAACTGTGACAAACATGGAAATACATTTTACATGATAACATATGTACAATCTATATTAAATTGTCTGCCATTTTAGGAAGAGGGTAGGGAGAAAAATTTAGAACTCAAAATCTTGTAAAAATGAATGCTAAAAATAGTCTTGACATGTAATTGGGATAAAAAATAATATTAAAATATTCCATTTACCCTTTTGACTGTCACACACATCCCTCTCCCCCATTTTCTTTCATTGTATTTTAGTAGCATTGTTTATTTTATTTGATAATGCTTTGTTACTGTTAATAAAGCTATACCATTTTGAATACCAATATTTTAAAAAAAGACATTGAGGGTGTGCATAGGATCAAAAAACTACCTAATAATCTTTAGGTTGAAAGGAACCATTTATCTTTATTTATAATTTGTACAAGAGTATCCTCTACAGAAAGATCTCTAATGAGGGGGAACCTCAGCATATTGCTCTCATTATTAGGAAGATTTGCCTTATTTCTTTCCAACTTCAATCTTTGTTCCTAGTTCTACCCTACAAGGCCAAGTAGAAGTGGAATGTCTCTTCCAGTGACAATCCTTTAAGACACATACAATTCTTTCCACCTCCCTAGTACTCTTCTCCACATTAAGCATTCCCTGTTCAATCAATCTTGTTATAGCATAAACTTGAGACCCTTAAGTACTGTGGTCCTCCTCCTCTGACTGTCTCCAAGTTTATGAATATCCTTGCTAAGATAAAGCACTTAGAACTGAATGCAATACTCTAAATTTGATCTGAATGAGAAAAAAAAATAGTAGGATAGTTATCATTCTAGTCCCATCATACACTATGTAGTGTGAGTCATAACCCCTGTGACCCACAGTTTGAGAAGCACTGAAGGGGTAGCAAGTGGAAAAAAAAAGTTTAAGAAGCACTAGTCTCATATAATATTTGACAATTTCTTCTTTTTTTACTTAATAGTATTTTATTTTTTCCAATTACATGTAAAGATTGTTTTTAACATTCATTTTCAGAAAATTTTGAGTTCCAAATTTTTCTCCCTCCCACTCTTTTACCTCCCTCCTTCCAAGACAGCAAGCAATCTGCTACAGGTTATACTTGTACAATCACGTTAAAGATATTTCCACATTAGTTATGTTGTGAAAGAAGAATTGGAACAAAAGGGAAAAACCATGAGAAAGAAGAAAACAACAACAAAAAAGTGAAAACTTTTGGAATTGTCTTGGATCGTTGTATTCCTAAGAAGAGCTAAGTCTATCATAGTTGATCCATCACATAATGTTGCAGTTACTGTCACCAGTATTCTCCAGATTCTGGTCATTTCATTTAACATCAGTTCATGTAAGTCTTGTAAGGCTTTTCTGAAATCTGCTTGCTCATCACTTCTTATAGCACAACAGTATTCCATTACATTCATATACCACAGCTTGTTCAGCCTTTCACTAATTGATGGGCATCCCCTCAATTTTCAATTCTTTGCCACCTTTGCAAGAACTGCTGTAAATATTTTTTAGATGTGAGTCCTTTTACCTTTTTCTCTTTGGGATACAGACATAGTAGTGATATTGCTGGATCAAAGGGTATGCACAGTTTTATAGCCCTTTGACTGTAGTTCCTAATTGCACTCCAGAATGGTTGGATCAGTTCACACCTCCACCAACAATGTATTAGTGTACCAGTTTCCCCACATCTTCTCCAACATTTATCATTTTCCTTTTATGTCATGTTAGCCAATCTGATAGGTGTGAGATGGTACCTCAGACTTGTTTTAATTTGCATTTTTCCAATCAGTATTGATTTAGAGGATTTTTTCATACGTCTTTAGATAGGTTTAATTTTTGTTTAATCTGAAAACTACATGTTCATATCCTTTGACCATTTATCATTTGGGAAATGACTTGCATTTCCTATAAATTTGACCCAATTCTCTATTTGAAAAATGAGGCCTTTATTAGAGATCCTTGCTATAAAGATCGTTTCCCAGTTTTCTGCTCTCCTTCTAATCATTGTTGTTTAATTTGTCATCAAAATTACCCATTTTACATATCATGGTGTTCTTGATTGCTTTTTTGGTCATAAATTCTTCCCTTCTTCATAGAGCTGCCAGGTAACATATTCCTTGCTCTCCTAATTTGCTTATGGAATCACCCTTTATGTCTAAGTCATGAACCCATTTTGACTTTATCTTGGTATATGGAGTGAGATATTGGTCTATGCCTAGTTTCTGCCGTACCATTTCCAGGTTTCCCAGCAGGTTTTGTCAAATAGCGAGTTCTTATCTCAGAAGCTGGAGTCTTTGGGTTTATCAAACAGTACATTACTGTAATCATTGACTGCTGTGTCTTGTGTACCTGACCAATTCCATTGATCCACCACTCTATTTCTTAATCAGTACCAAATAGTTTTGATGATTGTTGCTTTATAATATGGTTTTAGATCTGGTATAACTAGGTCACCTTCCTTTGCATTTTTTTATTAATTCCTTTGATATTTTTGATCTTTTGTTCTTCCAGATAAATTTTGTTATTATTATTTCTAGTTGTGTAAAAATGATTTTTCAGTAGCTTGATAAGTATGGCACTGATTAAGTAAATTAATTTAGGTAAAATTGTCATTTTTATTATATTATCTTGGGTACCCATGAGCAATTGACATTTTTCCTATTGTTTATATCTGAATTTACTACTGTGAAAAGTGTTTTGTAATTGTGTTTATATAGTTCCAGAGTTTGTCTTGGCAGGTAGACCTCCAAATATGTTTATTGTCTACAGTTATTTTAAAGGGAATTTCTATCTCTTGCTGCAGGGCTTCATTGGTAATAAATAGAAATGCTAATGATTTATGTTGGTTTATTTTATATCCTGGAACTCTGATAAAGTCGTTAATTATTTTGTGTAGTTTTTTACTCGATTCTCTAAGTATACCATTACGTTACCTACAAAGAGTGATAGTTTTGTTTCCCTATTGCCTGTTCTAATTACTTCAATTTCTTTTTCTTCTCTTATTGCTAAAGCAAATATTTTTTTCTGTATATATTTTATTTAATATTTCCACAAGATTTTGAGTTAAAATTTTTGTCCCCATTTCTACCCTCCCCCCAGTTCCAAGATGGTATATATTCTAATTGCCTTATTCCCCAGCTGACCCTCCTCTCTTTCAACCCATTCCACCCCTCCCCCCCCAATACCCTTTCCCCTTACTTTCTTGTAAGGCAGAATAGATTTCTATGCCCCATTCCCTATATATCTTGTTCCCCAGCTGTATGCAAAAAAAAAAAAAAATTTTAAGCATCTGCTTTTAAAACTTTGAGTTCCAAATTCTCTCCCCTCTTCCCTTCCCACCCACCCTCCCTAGGAAGGTAAGCAATTCAACATAGATCACACATGCATCATTATGTAAAACACTTCCACAATGCTCATGTTGTGAAAGGCTAACTATATTTCCTTCCTTCTTATCCTGTCCCCCTTCATTCATTTTTCTCCCTTGACTCTGTCCTTTTTCAAATGTGTTTGCTTTTATTACCTCCTCCCCCATCTGCCAGCCCTTCTATCATCCCCCCCCCCCTTTTTATCTCCTTCCTCTTATTTTCCTCTGGGGTAAGATACCCAATTGAGTGTGTATGTTATTCCCTCCTCAAGTTGAATCCAATGAGAGTAAGATTCACTCATTCCCTCTCACCTGCCCCCTCTTCCCTTCCTACAGAACTGCTTTTTCTTGGCACTTTTAAGTGAGATAATTTACCCCATTCTATCTCTCCCTTTCTCCCTCTCTCACTATTTTCCTATCTCACCCCTTAAATTTATTTCATTTTTTTAGATATCATCCCTTCATATTCAACTCATCCTGTACCCTCTGTCTATATTCTCTTCGACTCCCCTAATACTGAGAAAGGTCTGCTGAATTACACACATCATCTTTCCACGTAGGAATGTCAACATAACAGTTCAACTTTAGTAAGTCCTGTATGAATTCTCTTTCTTGTTTACCTTTTTCATGCTTCTCTTGACTCTTGTATTCGAAAGTCAAATTTTCTATTCAGCTCTTGTCTTTTCATTGAAAAAACCTGAAAGCCCTCTATTTTATTGAAAATCCATATTTTGCCTTGGAGCATGATACTCAGTTTTGCTGGGTAGGTGATTATTGACTTTAATTGTAGCTCTTTTGACCTCTGGAATATCATATTCTAAGCCCTTCAATCCCTTAATGTAGAAGCTGCTAGATCTTGTATTATCCTGATTGTGTTTCCACAACATTCAAATTGTTTCTTTCTGGCTGCTTGTAGTATTTTCTCCTTGATCTGGGAGCTCTGGAATTTGGCAACGATATTCCTAGGAGTTTTCTTTTTGAGATCTTTTTGAGGAGACAATTGGTGGATTCTTTCAATTTCTATTTTATCCTCTGGTTCTAGAATATCAGGGCAGTTCTCCTTCATGATTTCTTGAAAGATGATATCTAGGCTCTTTTTTTGATCATGGCTTTCAGGTAGTCCAATGATTTTTAAATTATCTCTCCTGGATCTATTTTCCAGGTCAGTGGTTTTTCCAATGAGATATTTCACATCATCTTCCATTTTTCATTCCTTTGTTTCTGTTTTATAATATCTTGATTTCTCATAAAGTCACTAGCTTCCACGTGCTCCAATTTAATTTTTAAGGGGGTATTTTCATCAGTGGTCTTTTGGATCTCATTTTCCATTTGACTAATTCTGCCTTTCAAGGCATTCTTCTCCTCATTGGCTTTCTGGAGCTCTTTTGCCATTTGGGTTAGTGTATTTTTTAAGGTGTTATATTCTTCAGTATTTTTTGGGTCTCCTTTAGCAAGTCATTGACTTGTTTTTCATGCTTTTCTCAGATCACTGTCATTTCTCTTCCCAATTTTCCTCTACTTCTCTTACTTGCTTTTCCAAATGCTTTTTGAGCTCTTCCATGGCCTGAGCCCAAGTCAGATCTTTCTTGGAGGTTTTTGATGTCTTTGTTGACTTCTTCTGGCTGTATGATTTGATCTTCTCTGTCACCAAAAAAGAATCTAAGTCTGAATCTGATTCCGTTTTCACTGTCTGTTCACGTTCCCAGCCAACTGCTTGACCCTTGAGCTTTTTGCCAGGATATGACTGCTTGTAGAGTAGAGAGTAATTTGTCCCAAGCTTAAGGGTCCAACCACTGATGTTTTCAGAGCTACTTCTACTCCACCATCACAGCAGGCTCTGTCACAGCAGCACTCCTCCTCCCACCAGGACTGCCAACCAGGACAGCAATTCACATCCAAGCAGGGCACAGCAAGAGAATCTGTCTTTGTGCCCACAAAGCACTCCTTTCATTCCTGCTCTGATCTGCTGCTAGAGTCCTGCCACTGTGTGAGCCAAGGACTGGGGAAGCTGCTGATGCTGGTGCTCTGAAGGTAGTCTCAGGAGCTTCTTGCTGCTGCAACCACCACCACTGCACCACCTCCACCACCCCTAGAGCCGGTGGGCAGACTGTTCTGAACTGGAACCTGCAGTTTCCCCCTAACCTGCTCTTTGGCGTTTGTGGGTTAAGAAGTCTGGTGACTGCCTCAGCTCACTGTTTCATGGTCCCAAGGCCTCTTCTGGCTGGCTGACTCAGAGTCTGGTCTGTCCTGTCATAGCCTATGCTGGGCTGCCTTCCACTCTCACCACCATGCAGTAGACCCTTCCCAGTGACCATCCAGGCTCTCCTGGGAAGGAGATATATTTCCCTCTGCTATTTTGTGGGTTCTGCAGCTCTAGAATTTGTTCAGAGCCATTTTTACAGGTGTTTGGAGGGATTTGGGGGGGAGCTTAAGCAACTCCCTGATTTCCTGCTGCCATCTTGCTAATGGTAATATTTTAGTACAATATTGAATAATAGTGGTGATAATGGGCATCCTTGCTCCACCACTAATCTTATTAGGAAAGCTTCTAGTTTATCCCCATTACAGAAAATGATTGCTGATACTTTAAGATACCTACTACTCATCATTTTAAGGAAAATTCAATTTTTTCCTATGCTCTCCAATGTTCTTTAATAGGATGGGGTGTTGTATTTTGTCAAGTTTTTCCCATCTATTGAGAACATCATGGGTTTTCTTTTGGTTTTCTGACTGATTGGGTTAATTATGTTGATAGTTTTCCTAATATTGAACCAGCCCTACATTTCTGGTCTAAATCCAATGTAGTTGTAGTGTAATATTTTGGTGACAAATTGCTATAATCTTTTTTGCTAATATTTTATTTAATTTTTTGCATCAACATTCATTAGAGAAATTCATCTATATTTTCTTTCTCTGTTTGGCTCTTCGTCATTTAGGTATCAGCACCATATTTCTGTCATAAAAGGAATTTAGTAGGATGCCTTCTTTGCCTGTTTTCCAAATAGTTACTATACTATTGGAATTAATTGTTCTTTAAATATTTGATAGAATTCTCATGTAAATCTATTTTTCCCTGGAGATTTTTTTTCCTTAGGGAGTTCATTGCTGTTCAATTTCTTTTTTCTAAAATGGGGTTACATATTTTATTTCTTCTTCTGTTAATCTGGGCGATTTTTTTATTTTTTAAAATATTCATCTATTTCCCTTAGATTGTCGGATTTATTGGAATATAGTCAGGCAAAAATAGCTCCTAATTATGGTTTGAATTTCCTCTTCATTAATGATGAACTCATCCTTTTCATTGTTTTGATACTGGTAATTTGGTTTTCTTCTCTTTTAATCCAATTAACCAAAGATTTATCTCTTTAATTGTTTTTTTCCATAACATAAACTCTTGGTTTTATGTATTAGTTCATTTTCTTACTTTCAATGTTATTAATCTCTCCTTTGATTTTCAGAATTTCTAATTCTGTATTTAATTGGGGGTTTTTAATTTGTTCTTTTTCTAGCTTGCCTAATTCATTGATCTGCTCTTTCTCTAGGTTATTTATGTAAGAATTTAAAGATATAGAATTTCCCCTAAGAACTGTTTTGGCTGCATCTCATAACTTTTGGCATGTTGTCTCATTATTGTTGTTCTTTTTGATGAAATTATTATTTCCATGAAATATTCTTTGACTCACTCATTCTTTAACATTCGATTACTTAGTTTCCAATTAATTTTAACCTATCTTTCCATGGCCCTTTATTACACATAATTTTTATTTCATCATGATCTAAAAAGGATGGATTTAATATTTCTGTCTTTCTGAATTTTATTGTGAGGTTTTTATGGTCTAATATGTGATCAGTTTTTGTGCAGTTCGCATGTACTCCTGTGAAAAAGGAATATTCCTTTCTATCTCCATTCAATTTTCTCAAGAGATCTATCTTATCTAACTTTTCTAAAATTCCAGTCACCGCCTTAATTTCTTCCTTGTTTATTTTGTGGTTAGATTTATCAAGTTCTGAAGGGGGAGAAGGTTGAGATTCTCCTCTAGTATAGTTTTGCCTCTATTTCTTATTTTAACTCACTTAACTTCTCTAAGAATTTGGATATTATTCCACCTGGTGCATATATATTTAATACTGATATTGCTTCATTGTCCATTGTTCCTTTTTTAGCAAGATGTAGTTTCCTTCCTTATTTCTTTTAATTAGATCTATTTTTGCTTTTGCTTTGTCAGAGATCAGGATTACTACTCCTGTTTTTTTCCGGCTTCAGCTGAAGCATAATATATTCTGCTTCAGCCTTTTACCTTTACTGTATGTGTATCTTTCTGCTTCAGATGTGTTTCTTGTAAACAGTATACTGTAGGATTCTGGTTTTTAATCTGCTCTGCTGCTTCTGTTTTATGTGAGAGTTCATCTCATTAACATCTATAGTTATGATTACTGATTGTGTATCTCCCACTATCCTATTTTCCCCCATTTATACTTTTCTCTCTCCTTTCACCCTGTCTCTCCTTGCTAGTGTTTTGCTCTGATCACCACCTCCCTCAATCTGCCCTTCCATCTATCAGCCCCCCTCCCTTTTCTTTGCCTTTTCTGCTCCTACTTCCCTATTGTGTAAGATAAGCTTCTATACCCAACTAAGTGTGTGTGTTATTCTCTCTTTGAGCCAAACCCAATGATAGTAAGGTTCAAAAATGTTTGCCCCTTCACTTCTTTCCCTCTACTGTAACAGGTATTTTGTGCCTCTTTAGGTGATGTAATCTGCCCTATTCTGCCTCCCCCTTTTTTTCTTCTCCCAGTACATTCCTTTTTTGCCCCTTAATTTTTCTTTTCTATATCATCACATCAATGTCAGCTTAGACTCACACCCTCTGACTATGGATCCTCCTTCTAATTGCCCTAACAGAGATATGGTTCTCAAGAATTACAAGTATTATTTTCCCATATTGGGTTGTAGACAGTTTAACCTTGTTGAATAACATGTGTTTTTTTTTTTCTTTCCTGTTTACTTTTTTGTGCTTCTCTGGAGACTTGTATCTGAAAATAGAATTTTCTGTTCAGCTCAGGTCTTTTCATCAAGAAAGTTTTAAAGTCCCCTATTTCATTGAATGTACATCTTCCCTGAAAGATTATGTTCAGTTTTGCTTGGTAGTTGATTTTTGGTTGTAATCCAAGCGACTTTGCCTTCAGATTATCATATTCCAAGTTCTCTGATCCTTTTATGTAGAAGCTGCTAAATTCTGTGTAATTCTGGCTATGCCTTATTGAAGTTTGAATTGTTTCTTTCTGGCTGATTGAAGTATTTTCTCTTTTACCTAATAGTTCTAGAATTTGTCTACAATATTGCTTGGAGTCTTCTTTTCGGAATATCTTTCAGGAGGTGATGCGGATTCTTTCAATAACTCTTTTACCTGCTGGTTCTAGGATATCAGGGTAATTTTCCTTGATAATTTCTTGAAAGATGCTGTCTAGGCTTTGTTTTTCATCCTGACTTTCAAGCAGTCCAATAATTCTTAAATTATTTCTCCTGGATCTATATCTATATATCTATATACACATACATATATAAATACACACACACATGTATACATACACACACACACACACACACACACACACACATATATATATATGTATATATATGTATATATATATGTATACTCCCTTCAGCTACCCTAAATACTGAGGTCTCGTGAATCATACACATCATCTTTCCATGTAGGAATGTAAACAAAACAGTTCAACTTTAGTAAGTCCCTTATGATGTCTCTTTCTTGTTTACCTTTTCATGGTTCTCTTGATTCTTGTATTTGAAAGTCAAATTTTCTATTTAGCTCTGGTCTTTTCACTGAGAAAGCTCAAAAGTCCTCTATTTTATTGAAAATCCATATTTTGCCTTGGAGCATGATACTCAGTTTTGTTGGGTAGGTGATTCTTGGTTTTAATCCTAGCTCCATTGACCTCCAGAATATCATAGTCCAAGCCCTTCGATCCCTTAATGTAGAAGCTGATAGATCTCGTGTTATCCTGATTATGTTTCCAAAGTACTCAAATTGTTTCTTTCTGGCTGCCTGCAGTATTTTCTCCTTGATCTGGGAGCTCTGGAATTTGGCGACAATATTCCTAGGAGTTTTCTTTTTGGGATCTTTTTTGAGGAGGCAATCGGTGGATTCTTTCAATTTCTATTTTACCCTCTGGCTCTAGAATATCAGGGCAATTTTTCTTGATAATTTCTTGAAAGATGTTATCTAGGCTCCTTTTTGATCATGGATTTCAGGTAATGCAATAATTTTTAAATTATTTCTCCTGGATCTATTTTCCAGGTCAGTGGTTTTTCCATTGAGATATTTCATATTGTATTCCACTTTTTCATTCCTTTGTTTCTGTTTTATACTATCTTGATTTCTCATAAAGTCATTAGCTTCCACTTGCTCCAATTTAATTTTTAAGGTAGTATTTTCTTCAGTGGTCTTTTGGACCTCCTTTTCCATTTGGCTAATTCTGCCTTTCAAGGCATTCTTCTCCTCATTGGCTTTTTGGAGCTCTTTTGCCATTTGAGTTAGTCTATTTTTTAAGGTGTTGTTTTCTTCAGTATTTTTTCTGTATTTTGTTGGGTGCCCTTTACCAAGTCATTGACTTGTTTTTCATGGTTTTCTTGCATCATTCTCATTTTTCTTCCCAATTTTTTGCTTTTCTTAATCATTTTTGAGCTTTTCCATGGCCTGAGACCAGTTCATGTTTTTCTTGGAGGCTTTTGATGTAGGCTCTTTGACTTTGTTGAGTTCTTCTGGCTGTATATTTTGGTTTTCCTTGTCACCAAAGAAAGATTCCAAAGTCTGAGACTGAATCTTGAGTCTGCTTTCACCGCCTGGTCATGTTTCCAGCCAACTTACTTGACCCTTGAGTTTTTTGTCGGGGCATGACTTCTTGTAGAGTAGAGAGTGCTTTATTCCAAGCTTGAGGGGATGAGCTGTTGTTTTCAGAGCTATTTCTATACAGCCAGCTCTGCCACACCAGCACTCCTCCTCCCATAAGAACCACCAACCTGGACCTGACTCAGACCTGAGCAGGCTCTGTACTACTGCTCGGATCTGCCACTTAATTCCTCCCACTAGGTGGGCCTGGGGCCAGAAGCAACTGCAGCTGTAGTTCTGTGGCTGCACCACCCCTGCTGCCCCCAGGGTGGTGGCCAAACTGCGAACTCCTTTCATTCTGTTCCCCACAGCTTTTTCCACTAACCTTCTCTGTTATCTTTGGTGTTTGTGGGTTAAGAAGTCTGGTAACTGCCACATCTCACTGATTCAGGGTGCTAGGGCCTGTTGCACCCGGCTCCTGGTCTGGTTGGTCCTGCCACTGCCCATGCTGGGCTCTGCTCCCCTTTGCTCCCAGCTTTGTGTGTGATAGACCTTACCCAGCGACCATCCAGGCTGTCCTGGGCTGGAGCCCTGCTTCCCTCTGCTATTTAGTGGGTTCTGCAGTTCTAGAATTTGTTCAGAGCCATTTTTATAGGTTTTTAGAGGGACCTGGTGGGGAGCTCACGCAAGTCCCTGCTTTCCAGCTACCATCTTGGCTCCTCCCCCAATTCATGTTTTTCTTGGTGGCTTTTGATGTAGGCTCTTTGACTTTGTAGACTTCTTCTGGCTGTATGATTTGATCTTCTTTGTCACCAAAAAAGGAATCTAAGTTCGAGTCTGAATATGAGTCTGTTTTCACTGCCTGGCCATGTTCCCAGCCACCTACTTGACCCTTGCTTGAGTTTTTCTTCAGGATATGACTGCTTGTAGAGTAGAGAGTACTTTGTCCCAAGCTTGAGGGGCTGCATTGTTGTTTTAAGAGTTATTTCTACACAGAAAACTCTGGCACACCAGCGCTCCTCCTCCCTCAAGAACCATTAACCCAGACCGTGACTCAAATCTGAGCAGGCTCTCCACTCCTGCTCAGATCTGCCACTTAATTCCTCCCACCAGGTGGGCCTGGGGCCAGAAGCAACATGTAGCTGTAGTTCTATGGCTGCACCACCTCTGCTGCCCCTGGGGTGGTGGCCCAAACTGTGAACTCCTTTCACTCTGTCCCTGCAGTCTTTTCCTACTAACCTTCTCTGTTGTCTTTGGTGTTTGTGGGTTGAGAAGTCTGGTAACTGCCACATCTCACTGATTCAGGGTGTTAGGGCCTGTTCTGCCCAGCTCCAGGTCTGTTTGGTCTGGGTGCAGCCCATGCTGGGCTCTGCTCCGCTCTACTCCCAGCTCCGTGTGATAGACCTTACCCAGTGACCATCCAGGCTGTAGTGGGCTGGAGCCTTGCTTCCCTCTGCTATTTTGTGGGTTCTGCAGTTCTAGAATTTGTTCAGAGCCATTTTATAGATGTTTGGAGGGTGCTGGGGGAGAGCTTTAGGCTAATCCCTGCTTTCCAGCCGCCATCTTGGCTCTGCCCCCCAGTTGTTTTGCTAATGAGGTATTTTACATTGTCTTGTTTTTTCATTCTTTTGATTTTGTTTTACTGATTCTTGATGTTGCATAGAGTCATGAACTTCCATTTGCCCAGTTCTAATTTTAATGTAAGTCTTTTCTTCATTGAACTTTTGTACCTCCTTTTCCATTTGGCCAATTCTACTTTTTAAGGAGTTGTTTTCTTCAGTGGATTTTTTTTTTTTTTCCATTTGGCCAATTGTACTTTTTAAGGAATTGTTTTCTTCAGTCAATTTATGTCCTTCCTTTTCAAAGCTGTAGACTTTCTCTTGCATAACTCTCATTTTTTCTATTAATTTTTCTTTTATTTGACTTTTAAAATTCTTTCTGAGCTCTTCCAAGGTTTGGGGGCTTCAGATCAGTTTATATCCCCCTTTGAGGCTTCACATATAGGGATTTTAACATTGCTGTCTTCTTCTCAGTTTGTGTTTTGATGATCTTCCTTGTCACCATAGTAGCCTTCTGCGACCAGGGCTCTTTTCTTTCTGTTGTTGTTGTTTGTTTGTTTATCTCATTTTAAGTCTATTTTGTGACTTTTAAAGTTGAGCTCTGACCCTGGGGCATTGGGGGGGGCACTGTTCCAAACTTCTTTTTCTGGGGACCAGGGGCCTGGCCACGGGCTTTCTGTGCCAGGGTCTCTGGGTTTCTCAGCTTGCCTACTGCACTTGGGTGACCCACTCTAGTTGTGCCTTTTGTGCCAGGGTTCTAGCCAGCTTCTCTAGCCAGGGGCTAGAGAACTCACAACTGGCCTTCTGTGTCACTGTCCTGCTAAGCCAGTACCAAGCGGCTGTGCTTGCTGATATGTCATGTGGCTAAATGTTTCAGTAAAGCAAGATTCATGACTTCAAGGATGACTATGAACATTCCTGAATGGTATGGAATTGCAAAATATGAAAAGGTCTCTATGTAGAATGCAGAGGAATTATAACATTTATTTAGACTCCAGAGTGTCAAATCCAAGAACCAAACCCCCAATTTGATATAATAACAATTTTATTCCAAAACCAGTAAGCCCACCGCAATGTAGCAACAAGGAAATTGTAACACAGTGTTATAGCAAGGAAGCAAGTCATCCTCTAATCTTCCCCCCTGCTAGGGCCTTCTTGTAAACAATCACTCACAAATCTTAACTCTCCAGGCCTCACTCTCTTCTGCAGCTCTGCCCAAGCTAGTACTCTCAATGTCTGCTCTTCAGCGCCCTCTTGATGTCTGCTGCCGCAATGTCTTTCTCTCAGTTCTGCTGCTCTCAGTTCTGTTCCTCTTCAATTCTCTTCTCCTCTTCAATTCTGCTCCGCTTCAATTTCCGGCTCTCCTTTTATACAGTCCTAGCCCACATCTGATTGCCTAGAACTCAGGTCTCTGATTGGCCAAATTCATGATTGCCTAAAACTCAGTGCACATACCATTGACTCTGGTTTTAGCAAATCTCCTTAGGGTCCTGAAGGCTTCAGGCCCACATCAGCTTAGCACCTAGTAAGTAGGGGCTTTAGGCCTACTTACAAATAAATATATAATCAAGCTTTCTCACCTAGTCCCACCTGAGGCCTATTGAATTGGTGGGGAAGATCTTCAATCACATTAATACTAC
This sequence comes from Trichosurus vulpecula, assembly GCF_011100635.1. Classification (NCBI taxonomy): domain Eukaryota; kingdom Metazoa; phylum Chordata; class Mammalia; order Diprotodontia; family Phalangeridae; genus Trichosurus; species Trichosurus vulpecula. Next base: position 236,700,205 of record NC_050575.1, on the reverse strand, counting down.
ACTAAATGACTCTCACTGGTTTCCCCAGATACCATCTGCGCTAGGCTATATTTTTACCCAAGTGAGACAGACTTTTTCTGAAGTCCTTCTAAGTTATCTCAAGCTGAAAACTAAGACAGAAACTCTATCTTTTGGGGGTTATGTCACTTCGGAATCCATTTAGTGGATTGAGGAAAATTGGGGAGAGCTCAGGCAACTTCCTGGCTTCTCTCCACCGTCTTGGCTCCGTCTCTATTTGACATTTCCAACTGAGATTGTTGACACATGTTGAACTTGCTGTCCACTAAAATCATTTTCAAAATCCATTCTATTCATATTTATGTACTTGTGCCATTAATTTTTGAAACTAAATATAGCACTTTGCATTTATACCTATTAAATGTCCTCTTACTGAATTTAGCCTAACATGCTAGCTAGTCAAGGTCTTTTTATAGATTGACTGCCACAATAAAAAAAGTTTGCCATCTCTTCCTGCTTTATGCTTTGCATACCATCAATAAGCATTCAATGGATGCTTTTTCCCAAGTCATTGATAAAAATGATAAATAGCCCAGAACTAAATTCAAATTCCTGAAATACTACACTGAGATTTCCTTCCAAGTTGATATAAAACCATTAATGATGGATATTTTTGCATGATCATCCAAACCATTTAGAATCTACCTAACCATGCTATTGTCTGGTTTATATCTCCTTTTTCCTTTTCCTTTTCCTTTCTTTTTTTGTTAGGATTACGAAGGTGAGTTGGGGAGGGATCACATTGTAATTCTTACTGTTGCTCCATATACTATAGACTCAAAATATTCATGATCACTGCGGGTTAATGACCGGTGCAACCGTACTGACACAAGGTAGTAGAACTCCCAACTCTTTCTTCAGTCTCTCCCTCTCTACTTGTTCATTTCCTTTTGCCTACCCATGTCTCCTGCACCCTAAAACAAATAGACCTCACTTAATCTTGCTATCTCATTTTGGTATTATTCTACATCTTACTTCCATTTATTACTAAATTCCTTGAGAAAGTCTACTACTGTTACTTCTCTAGGCTCTTCTTTCACTCTCTTGTAAACTCTCTCCTATTGAGTATTTGGGTTACAACCACATCATCCAATGGAAACTTTCCTCTCCAAAGTTACTATTAATATTTTAATTGTACAATTTAATGACTTTTCCCTCAATCTTCATCCTTTTTCACATCTCTTCAGCACCTGACACTGTTCATCCTTCTTCCCCCTTCATATTCTCTTCCCTTTGGGTTTCACATTCTCTATAAGTGTTCCTCCTGTCTGATCACATTCCTCAGCCTTCTTTGCTAATTTTTCATCCATACCATGCTCATTAACCATGAGTGTCCCCCAATGCTCTATCCAGGGCCCTTCTTCTCTCTCCTCTATATCAGTAAAGCAAAATTCATGACCTCGGAGAGGACCATGGACATGCCTGAATGGTTCAGAATCATGAAGTATAAGGAATTCTCTAGGTAGAAGGCAGAGGAAGTTTAACATTTATTTAGACTCCAAAAGATCAGATTCAAGGACCAATGCCCCCAATTTGCTATCGTGGCAATAATATTCCAAAACTGATAAGCCCACCTCACTGCAGTGATGAGAAAATTATAACAAAATATAATAGCTAGGAACCAAGCCCTACTTGTGCTTCCCCTCGATCTTAGAGCCTTCCTATAAGAATATCACTCATGAATCCTAACTCCTCTGCTCAGCACTCTCTCCTCCAGTTCTATTGACTCTGAGTTCCTTGATCTCCACGTCGCTCTCCTGTGTTCATCACTCTCTGCTTCTCAATCCTGCCACTCTGCTCCGCTGATTCCAGCCATTCTTCCAGTTCCCTCTCAGTCCTCAGTTCTGCTCTCTCTTTTTATGCAGTCCTAAACGTCAGCTGATTGACTAGAACTCAGGCACATACTATTGGCTCTGGTCTTAGCAACTCCCTTTAGGGCCCTGAGGGCTTCACACTTCTCTCAAACTAGCAAACTAGTTTGCTAACTAGCCTAGTTACTGAAAGGGTGTGGGCCTGTGTCTAATCAGATGTCACTTTGTTGGCCCCACCTGAAGGCTATTCAGGACTGGACCTCAGGAAAGAGAATAATATTGGATATAGAGGCTGGCAATCATCTGCATAGAGATAATAATTGAACCCATGAGAATCTATGAAATCACCAAGCAATACAGTAGAAGGAGAACATAAAGCCAATCAGTAAGCGGATTCCAATTCCTCTCTCTCACTCATGACACATGTCCAGTCTGGTGCCAAATCTTGACTTTTCTATCTTCACAATATTTCATATACATCCTCTTCTTTTAAATCACTTTTAAAATAGCTTTTTTGGCTGGTGTCACTTAATCATGTCTCTCATCACTTCAATTCATCCTCCACTCAGCTACAGAAATGATTTTTCTAAAACATCAAACTGATCGTGTCACTCCCTTACTCAGCAGTCTCCAGTGGTTCCATATTACCTTCAAGATCACATACAAAGTCCTCTACTTGACATTCAGCAGTCGTCATAAGTTGGCCTTTTCTACCTTTCCCAATCTTCTTACACTTTACCCCATTCCACATACTCTACTATCCAGCAGCTCTGACCTATCCACTGTACCTTACACACAGCACTACACACATTTCCATTCCTTTGTCTTACTGTTTTCTATGCATGGAATGCCCTCCCTCCTCACTTGTCCCTCAACTTCCCTAGTTTCCTTCAAGATTCAGCCAAAATTCTACCTCTTAGAAAAAAAACTATTCCTTATTCCCTCCCACTCTTGCCCCCTCAAGTGCTAGTATGGTCTCCTCTGAGGTTATACTCCATCTATTCTATGAATGTCTTCTATAAACCTAGTCATGAATTCCTTAAAAGCAAGAACTGCTTTTGATCCCAGTACTTAACACCGTACCTAGAATATAGTAACCACTTAACAGAAGATTGTTGACTGATTGACTACATATACCTTCTGGCTTCAGTTGAAGTGCTTGGCTGAAGTGCCACTCCTTCCTTATAGGAGTAATGGGTTTAGCCATTCTTTATGGTTTAATTCCGAGAGGTTTTCAGCTATAGTTTTTTTTTTTTTGATAGGCTCAAATACTTCTCATCATCAGAAGAGGAAGGACGGGGAGCAAAACTGAGTGACTTTCCTATTGGCCTCCTCCATAGGTATGTAAATAAGTTTCTCAGAGACTTGCCTGGAACATACTTTTGCACTCTACAGAAATTCCTTGCCCCAGATCAGGCCACTTGGAATACAAATCTAGAGAAACTTTAGTTAACCAGTGCCCTGAGCTCAAATCTTTCCTTAAATTTGTCTTAAATCTCTATTTCATCCCCAAGGGCTGCCTTGCTATCATAAATAGGACAATCCATGTAACTCACTGCCACACCCCTTAACCTAGCCACATCACCATGTCCAAAGCTATGTTACTACTACTCTGGCTATCTCTTCCTACTGAATTTCCTGCTTTCCTTCCTAGGAACTTCAGTGGAAAGAATGTTGGATTTGGAACAAGAAAGAGGTTTTGATTTCAAATCCTGACTCTCCTATTGACTTAAATGTCTGTCTTTGAACAAGTCACTTAAACTTTTTGTGTCTCAGTTTCCTTCTCTGTAAAATGAAGGAACTGCCTACTGTTAAGTGAGAGCATCTGACCTCTCAGGTCCCTTTCAGCTATGAATCCATGATCCTTTGTTAGTCAAACCAACCTAGATAAAAAAGCTAATTCTTCAGAAACTTAGTCTCTTCCAAGAGCCTTCTTCCCTAATGGTAATATCATATGTTCCTACTGTCAAAAAGAAAAAAAAATGAGTTGGTTTTCTTCACATTGCTAATTCTCCTAATCTTTCTTTTCTGCCCACCACAAAATGATTACTTCAATCAGAACACCTCAATTTGCATTCTCTCCCCATGCATATACACACTCACATATATATTTAAGTAATTGACTAGAGTAATTCTTTCTGTCATATAAACATATCGTTTTGAAAAGCATATATTATTTAATCACTACCCCTTGACTACTTTTTTAAAGCTGATATGGTCTATTGAATTCTAAATTCATATTCGAGAACAATTTTAAAGAAATGGATCCTTGACACAATGGGTCTTTGACATGATGTGTAGTTTCAAGTCTCCAATCCCTATCTGCATATTGAGACATCTTATGGCAAACATTACCGTGCATTCTTAACTGGCAATTTTCAATTGCTTTCAGAAAATGGCTTGGATGGGAGCTGCGCTGTGATTGACTGAAGAGGGGCCTGAACTCATAATTATCTCTCGACTAATGTGCACATTAGGATGGTAAAGCCTCTTCACAAACTGAATAGTGATAATGCGCCGCAAAATATGCCATTTTAAAGGAGCCATTTTTTGAAAGAGCACACTGAAATCCCTTTATGGCGTTAACTACACACACGTCTAACCCTGTATACTTGTTCATCAGAGAGCACTTAGGGTCCGGCAACAATAGGCACCAGGCCCCCTGCATACTACTCCAGCTGTTCACTGGAACCTAATCAGAGCAGCCAATTGGAGGAGTTGGGAGTTGGTATTATATGGCCTTTATTCCACCTAGCACGGGGTTCTCTGTCTCAGTTTTGGTGGCATGTGTGTGTATCCCTTTTTTGTCTACCTATTTGTCTATATAGAGGGAACCCAAGTACTCTGGAGATGGGGCCTTGTTGAATTAGTTATTGCGAACCATGATGCTAAATACTCAGTGACAGAAATTATTCTATATGTCATTAAAGAATGAACATGAGGGGATATCTCCAGCAGGGATGAAAATAGTAAGCTCACAGTCACAGTTTTATAGATCAAGAATTGGAAGGGATCCCAGAAGTCATCTAGTCAACTCCCTCATTTTATAGTTGAGGAAATTGATGAGCAGAGAAGTTAAGTGACTTTTCCAAGGTCACCAAGGTAGTAAGAATCAGAGGCAGGATTTGAAGCCAGATTAATTCAAAATAGAGCTCTTTCCACAGCATCATGCCAGCTGGCTTTACAATTCTGTCCTGGTTGGGGGGGGGGAATGACCTGAAGGAATATTATGGGATCTTTAAAAAGTTATAGATACAAGGGACCCAAGAGATTGTTTTGACAAATGAGGAAACTGAAATCCAGAAAGATATGAAGTGACTTACCCAATGTCAGAGGATCATAGGTACATAGATTCAGAACTGGGAATGACCTTAGAGGTCTTCATATCCAACCCTTTCGTTTTATAGATGAGGAAAATGAGTCTCAGAGATATGTTAAATGATTCACCTAAGGCCTTAAAACTAGAAAGTGGTAGAGAAACACCAGTTTCAGCACTCACTTGGAATCAGACTACGAATTATAAGTAGTCTCTTCTCTTTTCTCCTCTTCTTTTCTCTCATATACATACATATATATATATATATGCATATATACATATATGCATATATATATGTATATTGAAACTATCACTTCAGATGAAAAGCTGTTACTACATCTTTGACTCCCTGAGTTTACGTTGTATACAGAATCCCCTGCCCCTTATGTTAGTCTGAAGCCCCTGTGAATGCAGTCAAAATGATTTAAAATCTAGCTCTTCAATCCTAGCTACTGTCATAGCTAAGTGCCTTGTGGTTGCTCAGAGGACTATGAAAAAGGCTAAGAATGAACAAAGATGACAACTAATTTTTCGATAGGCAAACTCTTACCTTTTGCAACATTGGTTTTTCCTTCATACACATCTATCTTTTCTTACTTGTCCTTCTACATGTCCTGATAGCTTGTCTCTCCAGTTTTCCTCCCATCTTCTTGCTACTTTTTTTTTTGCAAGTCTCAAGCATGTGACATTAGGTTTTTTGTTTTGTTTTGTTTTGTTTTTTGTATTTTGACTGACCCAGAAATCAAATAGACCTTCCTATATCTTGCCTACAACCTGAATACTTTCATTTTTTTTAAAAGATAAAATATCCATAAGATGTAAATTTGATTTATTTTGTAGGGAAAAAAAATAATTGTGAGCCAAATGATTTTCAACTGCTCCTTTGGCCTTAATGGTTTTGTCTCCCCCAAACATAATGCCTCTGCTCATAGTAAGCTGGCAACCTAAAATCTCATCATTGAGCTGATTGACTCAGCTTATGGTATTCAAGACTTTCCTCAGGTGCCTTTACCTTCTGCTTAAAAAAAAAAAAAAACAAAACTGGAAGTAGGGGCAGCTAGGTGGTGCAGTGAGTAGAGCACTGGCCCTGGAGTCAGGAAGACCTGAGTTCAAATCTGGCCTCAGACACTTGACACATGCACTACCTGTGTTACCTTGGGCAAGTCACTTAGTCACTTAACCCCAATTGCCCTGCCAAAAAAAAACACCTGGAAGGTGGATTATTAAATTTCTTCCAAAGCCTTCCTTTCCCAGAAATTAATCATTTTCCAGCAGCAACACTGCTTAGTTTTGATTCCATGGAACATCATACTCTCTGGTTCCCTCTCTCCCTGTGTTCAGCCTTTTCAGTGTGTGTATTGTCTTCCTCCATTAGATTTTAAACTCCCTGAGGGCAAGGAATATCTTCTTTTTTCTTATTGATTCTCTTATTGCTTAAAATAGTGTCTGGCACATAATATGTGCTTAATAAAAGTTTTTTTGAATTAAATTCAACTGAAACATATATATATATATATATATATATATATATATACATATATATTTATATATACGGATTGAAAGATAGATACATGATGCATACTATGCTATTGCATTCTGCAGCCTATAGAGAATTGCCTAAGGAACTGAGAAGTTAAGTGACTTGATCATAACTAGTAAGTATCAGAGGCAGGAGTTGAATCCAGGTCCTTATACCCCACTATTCCACACTATTCCATACTACCTTTTGTGTAGAACTCAGAAAATGTATAGAAAATATATAGGAAGTAATTTGAGGACATGGTGATAATAATAACAACTGGGTAAATATGGTACTTGAGCTGATCCTTAAAGAGAGCTAGAGATTTTAATTAATGTTAATTAATTAACATTTTAATAAATGTTAGTGAGGTTGTGTGAGAAATGTGCTCACAAAGGAATAAGGCCTTAACTGATGAAGTCAGGAAAGCAGTTTATTACATTCTTGCAAGAGTGGGTGCCCTGAGATGTCCTAAGTATATGCATACTAAGCACTGAGCACAACCAGCTTTTAATTATCATTCTCAACTGTGAGGTCCTTCCCCTGGTCCCCATTGACTGGATACAACTTCTTAAACCAACTATTCCATATTTTTCTCCTAGATGTGTTCCCCGTCCCTTGTCATGCAAATTACCTTTCTCCTCCTTGGGAGTGTGTTGGTTAATATTAAACGGCTCATTAAGCATGCGTACAAGTTTCTGACCTTTTACCTGAACTTCTACCAAGCTACAGCTCTGGTTGGAGGTAGTTACTTCTGACTTACATCCTATAATGATTCCCACAAGGCTGGGAATATGTACATGTGTCACTTTTGTGGAAACAGAACTTCTTCATCTGTTTCTCACAGTTGGAGTATGTTCCCAGCATGGGGAAGAGACTGCATAAAGGCATGAAGTGGGGGATAAAATATTTTGTATAGATAATCACAAATTAGGCCTGTAGAGGTGGAATACAGTGGATGGGAAGGAGATGAATGTGAAATTATACTGGAAACGTACATTAAAGTCGTATAGTGAAGGGTTTTAAATTCCAGATAAGAGAGTTTATATTTATAGTGGAGTTTGTAGGGAGCCACTGAACCTTCTTGAGCAGGGGAATATCAAGTTTATATCTGTGTTTTATGATATCAATTTTGTAGAGAACTGTGTAGAGAATGGATAACATGTTGAAGCCTACTTAGACCTACCATGTGTCTATTTTTCATCTGAGTCACTCACAGCTGTGATTCTTCTGAGATCATGGCATTCCATGACTTTCAACCATGTGATAATACTAGGAGAAAAATTTTCACATGGTATTAAAATGTCAAAAATTATCCCACTTCTATTTCCATCAATTCTTCATGTGTATTACTCTTTCTCATTGTAGTTTTCATCCTTCTTTAGTTTTGCCCTAGTAGTGGCACATAATGTATCAGTAAGGTCAGATTCATGACCTCGAGGATGACTATGAACATGCCTATATGTTTCAGAATCATGGAGTATGAAAAACTCTGTAGGTAGAAGGCAGAGGAAGTATAACATTTATTTAGACTCCAGAGCATCAAATCCCAAGGCTGATAACCCCAAAGTAATATAGAAGTAATTGTATTCCAAAACCAGTAAGCCCACCTCAGTGTAGTAACAAGGAAATTATAACATAGTATTATAGCAAGGAACCAAGTCATCCTTTAACCTTTCCCCCTGCTAAGGCCTTCCTGTAAACAATCACTCATGAATCCTAACTTTCCACTCAGCACTCTCTTCTGCAGTTCTGTCTATGTCAGCTCTCTAAATGTCTGCTCTTCAACATCCTCTTGATGTCTGCTTCTCAATTCTGCTTCTCTCACACTCTGGACTTTTCTTATATATGATACTAGCTGGCTTCTGATTGGCTAGAACTCAGGTCTCTGATTAGCTGAATTCATGATTGACTAGAACTCAGTGCACATAACATTGGCTCTGTTCTCAGCAACTCCCCTTAGGGCCCTGAGGGCTTCATGCCCAAATCAGCTTGGTACCTGGTCAGTAGAGGCTCTAGGCCTACTTACAAACAAAGATATGAACAAGCTTTCTCACCTAGCCCTGCCTATTGAATGCGCAGGGAAGATCTGTGATCACATTAATACTACACAACTGTTCTCTTCTTATTCTGACAGTCAAGTAGTTAATTGCCAGCTACATGACCATGACATCATTGTTCTAAGTTTTCTGATGGTTGCAAAAACAAGGAAGAAAACAAGGTCTCCTTAAGTTCAAGCTCAAGACTGCATCCCATTTCCTTTTTCATTATTAGGTCTGGATTCTTCAAAGTGCTTTAAAATAGGTGCAGCATCATCAGTTAGCCAAATGACTAATTTTTATTCAACTCATATTCAACAGAAAAAGCTGAGTGCTAGATTCTTTGGGGACCACAGAGGCTATGTAAGACATGGGATATAGTTTCAATATAATATAATGTAATATAATATAATATAATATAATATAATATAATATAATATAACAATATAATATAATATATATAATATAATGATATAAGTCTAATCAATCTGAGAAGATGATGTATATTCATAATGAGGAAACTAATAATACTAGGCAGTCTACCCTGATTGACAAATGTGTATTAGGGATAATATAGCACCATAGATATTAAGAAGAGGTAGAAATCACTATGAGATAGGAACAATCAATCATTTATTCAATAGTCACTTTTTCAAACAACTACTGTGTGAAACATAATGCTAAGTGTAGTATGAGATACAAAGACAAATGAGACATCATCCCTTCCCTCAACAAGCTTACAATTTATCATTTGTGTTTCCAACACAGGAAGAAAAGAGATAGTTACAAGACTTCACATATCAGGTGAGATTTTAACTTGGGCCTTTGTAACTAACAGACAGTACTTTTCCAGAGCAATCACAATAAATAAATTGAGTTTGGGGAATGTAATCCAGGGTTCTTCTATTTCCCTAAGAACTAATGGAGTTTAAATCATGGGATATCTATGCCTTACTTCTAGGGATAGAGGCAGGGATGTAGGTTTTGCGTCTTGGCCCTTCCCTTCCCCTGTCACCATATTTTCTTTGCTTCATATTGGGGTAGCAAACTTTGCATCTATAAATCTTAGGACTTGAAAAGACCGCTCAATACCTTGGGAATTTATGGAAGTCCTTAGGTAAGGAATTGTGGTGCGCATAGCTAGATTTACCAAAAATTTTTTTAAAAGAGGACTCAACATATTTCTGGAATTATAAGACTTTGGGTTATAAATTGCTTTCTCTCTTGCCAACTTTTCTATGACCTGATAGAAAGGTAAATATTTAGCACATTAACCCATTTCCTTTTGAAGCTATGGAGTTTTTCATTATACAAAAGTGACCATCATGTTTCTCATTTTTTGTAAAAGTCATAAGAGGAAGTAAATAAAGTTAATTTATAGATTTCTTCAAAGTGCTTTATTTCAAAAACATGAAAAAACGTTGCCAACTTCCTATCAAAGAAGTTCTTCGAGCTACAGATTCAAATACAGTGTTGAAGAATGAGGGTACTAGGTTCCAGGAATTATACTAGCCATCGCGGTGACAAAAAACAAAAATAGAAATGATCCCTGTCTTCTGAGTCTTTACATGCTGTAGATCTGCCAGCAGTGATTCTGGCAATGTGGTCATAGGCAAGTAATTTAATTCTCCAGAGACTCAATTTCCTCATTTCAAAAATGGGTTGATACTAATTTCATAACTTGCTGAGTTGTGGTGAGGAAATTTATCTGCAAATCTTAAAGTTCTAGAAATATGGATTGGTATATTCATTTGATGGACTACATCTGTAGTCTCCTTGATGTAGGGACCTATAGAAAAAGGAACTCTGTCCACCAATGCAGACTGACAGTTGGTCTTTGACTTAAAACCTTAGAGATAGATCAGGAATTTATTAAGCTCCTGTGACAAGTATTGTGCTAAGAACTGGGAATAAAAATATAAGCAAAAAGTGACACAGTACCTGCCCTTGAGGTGTGTACATCCTTATAACAAGATGACACATAAAAGAGAGCTCAAAAAGAAGTGGGGAAGGACCTGTTAGAGGACAAGATACAGAAGGAATCTTGGCCTGGGGCAGGTTTAAAATAAACATGTGTGCTTCTTCAGAGTTTTAGGGATGAAATTATTAATCGCAGGAGGAGATTGTAGAGATGAAGGCGTTTCCAGAGAGAACATATCTGTTGGGAAGGAAGTCCAGAAAGTGTTTTCAAAATTGGGGGCTGAAGTAGGTTTGGAGGGAATATGGCAATATGCCAATATAGGGAATATGCCTCCTGGAGGCGCCTCCTGGAGGCACTGTGAGGTTAAGTGATTATTTCCCCCGGGCCATATAGCTAGCATATATCAGAGAAAGCTTGAGAGCTTGAAATCAGTTTTGTTTTGGAGTTTTTGTTTTGTTTCCTGGCTCCTTGCCCTCCAACCTCTATGCCATATTCTCATTCACTTTCATTCATTCATTCATTCATTCTCTCTCTCTCTCTCTCTCTCTTACTGTTTCTCTGTCTCTGTCTCTGTCCATCCCCACACACATGCAAATACTCACATAAAAGAGTGAATTTATGCATATATACATGCACATATATATGTTATGGTCATTGAGATACCTAGATACATATTTCAAAAGAAAAACTGAGCCCCCAAATAGAAATGGATCATGTTAATTTACTCAACCCCAAACTGAATAAAGGATATGTTTGTAACATAGCTTTCCATTAAATTAAATATTTTATAAGATCATTAATTAGGAAATTATTCTATTCTTTTATAAACCTAGATCAAGGTATAATCAAAGAGGAACATCAAATCATGATTTTATAAGTTCCTGAATTACTGAATTGAATTAATATTGCCAGCGGCATAGGACTTTTATTCAAAGGAAGATTTTTAAAAAGGAGCCAACAAATGCCAACAAATCTTGGCAAAATCTGTCAAGTCAACAAGCCATTTTAAGGAGGTGATATACACTGGTATAGTCAGAAACATTGAGAAAAATTCAGATGTATCAAAATATTTTCAGCAACATTTTGAGTATTTTGAGTTTGATGGAACCCCTTCCTCTCCCGCCCCCATGCCCTTTCTGGAGCCCTTTCCCCTTAATTCCTAATCTCATGTGTATTTTAAAGGAAATGAAATCCGTGTGTTTCTTATTTCTATTCACTTGACTCATCAGATAATGTTTTGTAAAGATGCTTTGATATCCAAGAAGCCTTTGAGTCATTTTATGAGTCTTTTTTAAACCTTTCTCCTTAGAAACAGGAAGCCCTGTTTGGCCACAAGCAAAAACTAAGCAGTTTGAGTTCAGTCTAAAAAGGCTACTAAATAGATTTTGAATTTTGCAGCGTTTTCAATCCTTAAGGGAATGATAGGAGTATGTTTTGTGTATCATCAGAGCATCTTGTGGGTGATCTAGGATTTTGAAAAGCCATGGTGGCATTTTTAAAAGGAAAATTAAAAGAAAATTAAAAAGACAAACATTACAGTGCTAAACCTTTAGAATTCAACTTGAGGTCATTTAGTTTACTTTCTTCTTTCTTACAAAGGTATATTTAGAGATCTTCAAGGATTTTAGGATTTAGCATTTGAAGAGACCTTATAGATTATTAAGTCAAACTGCCTCATTTTCCAAAAGTAGGAAAAATGAGATCAAAAGAGCAGTTGGTTTTAAGCTGGGATAATGTACTCCTCATTTTATAGATGAGGAAATAAAGGACTAGATCGAATTAAATAACACATGGAAGAGTTGGGATTTGAACACTGGTCCTTTGACTCCAAAGTCAGTGTTATTTCCATGATGTTACATTCATTCTTCTACCAAAAGTGCATTGGTGTCCTTCTGCTGATTAAATGTATATGGACTGCATTACTTGATTGATCTGTCTTTCTAATTAGCTATCCATCTATCTATCTTCCCATGCATGACTTTTTACTTTGTTTTTCTGCTGAATCATTACCCAGCCAGTGAGGAAAAGACAATCCTTGAGGGTATCGTTTCTTGACAAATCCATAAGGGAGTTATATAGAGCTCCTTTTCATAGAGGCAACTATACCTAAATCATAAAATATCCTATTAGGCTATGAGCCTATAAGGAATTTATTTGGCATCTGAAATCCATGATCGTGTACTTATGCTGTGAAGGTCCTAAATCATATTCAAAGACCATTTAGAATGGACATCATGTTAGACCCCAGAGCTCCATATACCCTGGTACCCAAAAAGACATAAGGCAGAGAGCTATGCCACATGCCCATTTGAATGCTGAATGAGAGAGTTCAGGAATGGCTAAAACTGTGAATAAAAAATAAACTTAAGCCACAATTCCAGAACATAATACTCATTTCCCAGAGAGCAAAAAAGACAATTTTTACAATGTGAGTCTGTGACTGTGTTGAAAAATAGGCAAAGTGATTCTATTTAAAACTACAACAATGACTATGGAGAAATGGAAAACGGCCTGGACATGGAGTGAGTGGAGCAGGTTTCAAATCCTGGTTCTGTCATTCTGTTGTAGATTTAAGGCTGGAAGGGACCATAGAGATCTCCTGATCTGACTCCCTACATTTTACAGATAAGGAAATCAGGGGACAGGAAAGTTAAATGACTTGCCCAAGGTCATAGAGGTAAAAATCATTCGAGTTAGAAACCAAATACATGTCTTCTAGTTCTAAGATCAGCTTTCATTTAACCCCATTGACTCTTGCTAGGTTTTCAACATTTTAAATCTCTGGTTCTTGGTTTTTGTCTTTTGAATAATGAAGGAACTGGACTACATGGCCCTTGAAATCCCCTCCAACTTTGTTATTCTTTGAAAACTAGAGTTACTGGAGCACCCATACTGTTATTTCACAGTGCCCCATTAACTTTACCATCCCACTCTATGCTTTAGTTAAATGGACCATCCTAAACCGTTAATCATAAAGTCTTAAGCTTGTATGTCTATATTTTTATAGTGCTTTTACATTATGATATATCTCATTAGATCCTCAGAAAAACCCTAAGATAGATATGATCCATGTTTGTCAGAGTAGAAAAGAGGAATAAAGAGATGTTGTCATTTTCAAAAGTAATGAACCCAAGCCTTTGACTCCTACTCCACTATACCATCAAACTGCCTCTTTTAGATGACCTTTATGTGGAGACCACCACCTACCCTAATAGTTGTCCATTTAGAGCAGCTACTGCCATCAGCATGGTGTAATTGAAAGACCATTATATTTAAAGCCAAAGGATATCAACTCTGCTACTTAATGCCAATCTCACCTTGTGTGAGTCACTTTACCTCTTAGGATCTCAGTTCCCTCATCTATAAAATGGAGGGTGATGGATTAGATGACCTCTAAGTACCTTTCAGCTCTATTCCTCATAAATCAAATCCAGCCATAAACTCCCAAATGGGAATGAATCACATTCATTTGCTCAACTCCAAACCAAATAAAGGGATTTGTTTATAATAGAACTTTCCATTAGATTTTTTTTAAATTACTTATTTGGAAGTAATTTTATTGATTTCCAAAATAAAATTAGGGACTCACCTGGCCTCTCCCCCAAACCCCTCCAAATGTCTTTAAAAAGTGACTCTAAACAAATTATAGAGCAGCAAAACCCACAAAAAGGTGGAGTGAAACAAATTTCCAGCCCAAGACAACTTGGAAGGTTGGCAGGAAAGGTCTATTGTATCAAGGTGAGAGAGGAGCCCAGTCCAGTGCAGGCTATGTCAGCATAGACTGGGACCCAGCAAACCTGGAGCAGGCCTCAGGGACACTGAACCACTGGCAGCGGTGGAAGTTTCCAGATGTCTCAGCCAACAGATAACAAAGACAAGTTAGAAGGTTAGCAGAGAGCCCAGTTGGGGGCGGAGCTAAGATGGCAGCTGGAAAGCAGGGACTAGCGTGAGCTCCCCCCCTAGTCCCTCCAAAAACCTATAAAAATGGCACTGAACCAATTCTAGAACCGCAGAACCCACAAAACAGCAGAGGGAAGCAGGGCTACAGCCCAGGACAGTCTGGATGGTCTCTGGGTGAGGTCTATCCCACATGGAGCTGGGAGCTGGGAGCTCGGAGCAGAGCAGACCCCAGCGTGAGTGGCACAGACCAACCAGACCAGGAGCCGGGCGGAGCGGGCCCTAGCACCCTGAATCAGTGAGCTGCGGCAGTTACCAGACTTCTCAACCCACAAACACCAAAGACTTCGGAGAAGGTTAGTGGGAAAAGCTGCGGGAGTGGAAGGAGTTTGCTGTTGGGCCACCGCCCCCGGGGCAGCGGAGGTGGAGCAGCTACAGCTGCAGTTGCTTCTGGCCCCAGGCCCACCTGGTGGGAGGAATTAAGTGGCAGATCAGAGCAGGAGTGCACAGCCTGCTGAAGATCTAAGCCCAGTCCAGGTTGGGGGTTCTTGGGGAAGGAAGAGTTCTGGTGTGGCAGAGCTGGCGCATCCCCGCCCCAAACGTGGAACATAGAACTCTTTACTCTACAAGCAGTCATACCCCGCTGAAAAACTCAAGGGTCAAGTTAGTTGGTTGGGAATATGGCCAGGCAGCGAAAACGCACCCAGATTCACTCTCAGACTTTGGATTCTTTCTTTGGTGACAAAGAAGACCAAAACATACAGCCTAAAGAAGTAAACAAAGTGCAAGAGCCTACACCAAAAGCCTCCAAGAAAAACATGAACTGGTCCCAGGCCATGGAAGAGCTCAAAAAGGATTTGGAAAAGCAAGTTAGAGAAGTAGAGGAAAAATTGGGAAGAGAAATGAGAAGGATGGGAGAAAACCATGAAAAACAAGTCAATGACTTGCCAAAAAATACTGAAAAATACACTGAAGAAAACAACACCTTAAAAAATAGACTAACCCAAATGGCAAAAGAGCTCCAAAAAGCCAATAAGGAGAAGAATGCCTTGAAAGGCAGAATTAGCCAAATGGAAAAGGAGGTCCAACGGACCACTGAAGAAAATACTATCTTAAAAATTAGATTGTAGCAAGTGGAAGCTAGCGACTTTATGAGAAATCAAGATATTATAAAACAGAACCAAAAGAATGAAAAAATGGAAGATAATGTCAAATATCTCATTGGAAAAGCCATTGACCTGGAAAATAGATCCAGGAGAGATAATTTAAAAATTATTGGACTACCTGAAAGCCATGATCAAAAAAAGAGCCTAGATATCATCTTTCAAGAAATTATGAAGTTGAATTGCCCTGATATTCTAGAGCCACAGGGCAAAATAGAAATTGAAAGAATCCATTGATCACCTCCTCAAATAGATCCCCAAAAGAAATCTCCTAGGAATATTGTAGCCAAATTCCAGAGCTCCCAGATCAAGGAGAAAATACTGCAAGCAGCCAGAAAGAAACAATTTGAGTATTGTGGAAACCCAATCAGAATAACACAAGATATAGCAGCTTCTACATTAAGAGATCGAAGGGCTTGGAATACGATATTCTGGAGGTCAATGGAGCTAGGATTAAAACCAAGAATCACCTACCCAGCAAAACTGAGTATCATGCTCCGAGGCAAAATATGGATTTTCAATAAAATAGAGGACTTTCAAGTTTTCTCAGTGAAAAGACCAGAGCTGAATAGAAAATCTGACTTTCAAATACAAGAATCAAGAGAAGCATGAAAAGGTAATCAAGAAAAAGAACAAGAAAAAGAAATTGCAAGGGACTTACTAAAGTTGAACTGTTTTGTTTACATTCCTACATGGAAAGATGACATGTATGATTCATGAGACCTCAGTATTAGGGTAGCTGAACGGAATATGCATATATATGTATGTTTATGTATACATATATATATATATGTGAATATGTATGTATGTGTGTGTGTATATATACACACATACACACACACACAGAGCGAGTGAGCGACACAGGGTGAGTTGAAGATGAAGGGAAGATATCTAAAAGAAATAAAATTAAATTAAGGGATGAGAGAGGAATATATTGAGAGAGGGAGATAGGGAGAGATAGAATGGGGTGGATTATCTTGCATAAAGGTGGCAAGAGGAAGCAGTTCTGTGGGAGGAGGGGAGAGGGCAGGTGAGGGGGGAATGAGTGAATCTTGCTCTCATCAAATTTTGCCTGAGGAGGGAATACTATACATACTCAATTGGGTATCTTACCCCACAGGAAAGAAGAGGGAAGAAGATTAAAAAATGGGGGGATGATGGAGGGGAGGGCAGGTGGGGGTGGAGGTAATCAAAACAAACACTTTGGAAAGGGGACAGAGTCAAGGGAGAAAATTCAATAAAGTGGGATTGGTTGGGAAGGAGCAAAATATAGTTAGTCTTTCACAACATGAGTATTGTGGAAGGGTTATACATAATGATACACATGTGGCCTATGTTGAATTGCTTGACTTCTTAGGGAGGGTGGAAGGGAAGGGAAGAGGGGAGAGAATTTGGAACTCAAAGTTTTAAAAACATATGTTCAAAAACAACAAAAAAAAAGTTTTTGCATGCAACTAGAAAATAATATACACAGGCAATGGGGCGTATAAATTTATCTTGCCCTACAAGAAAAGAAGGGAAAAGGGGATGGGGTGGAGTGGGATGACAGAAGGGAGGGCTGACTGGGGAACAGGGCAACCAGAATATACACCATCTTGGAGTGGGGGGGAGGGTAGAAATGGGAAGAAAATTTGTAATTCAAACTCCTGTGAAAATCGATGCTGAAAACTAAATATGTTAAATAAATAAATTTAAAATAATAAAAAAAGAAGGTTAGCAGAAAAGGTCTGTCTCACTTGCACCTGGGTGAGTGTGAAGCACAGTCTAGCACAGGCCATGCCATCACAGCCAGGGCCCCAGTAAATCAGAACCAGGGCTTGGGAGTGACTGAATCAGCAGGGGCCACATCAGTGGCTGCTTTCGGGGTTCTCAGCCCACAGATGTTAAGGGCGTCGAACAACTGGTCAGAAAGAGATTATAAAAGTCTTTTTGTTAGCACTGGGGCAGGACTCTGTTGCTTTGCCCATACTTCGATTAGGGTCTCAGTCCTAGGTGGTAGTCTCAGGGCAAGTAGGAGCACTAGCACAACAAAGCTTTCAGACACAGTAAAGGGGAAGACAGTGTTCATAATTCCAGGGCAGAAAGAGTACTTGTGGTCTTTCATAGACTAGAGCACAGTCCAGGAGAGTAGTAAGTACCTTTCCTTAGATCAGGGCTGTCCAAAATGTGGCCGCAGTGTGATTTATGCAGCCCGCCTACAAGCATAGAAATTTACATAAATGCTTTAGCTAATGAAGTAGAGCTACCACAGAGCTCTCACTAAAATGGCAAATCAAAAAATACTGTCTATTGTTTCAATAAAAACCTAAGGTTGGACAGTCCTGCCTTAGATCATACCAGCTTGGAAGAACTGAAAACTTACAGGTCCCTGGAAGTGTCTCTGAAAACAGCTGCACAAAACTCCCAAAGCTTGGGACAGTGCACTTACTGCCCTAGAAGCAGAACCCTACTTTATTCAAGTAATAAGCTGGGAATATGAGCAAACAACAGGCTAACTAAAAAGTTACTGTGGTGACAAGGAAGATCAAAATACACACTCAGAAGATGACAACAAGGTCAAAGCTCCTACATCCAAAGCCTCCAAGAAAACTGAGAATTTGTCTCAGGCCATGGAAGAGTTCAAAAAGGATTTTGAAAATCAAGTAAGAAAGGTAGAGGAAAAATTGGGAAGAGAAATGAGAGTGACACAAGAAAATCATGAAAAACAAGTCAACAGCTTGGTAAAGGACACGAACACACACACACACACACACACACACACACACACACACACACACATACAAACACACAAATATTAAAGAAAATAATTAGGCCAAATGGAAAAATAGGTCTAAAAAGCCAATGAGGAGAAGAATGCTTTAAAAAGCAGAATTGGCCAAAAGGAAAAGGAGGTCCAAAAGCTCACCAAAAAAAAATTCCTTAAAAATTAAAATGGAGCAAATGGAAGTTAATGACTTTATGAGAAATCAAGAAATAATAAAACAAAACTAAAAGAAAGAAAAACTAGAAGACAATGTGAAATATCTCATTGGAAAAACAACTGACCTGGAAAATAGATCAAGGCAAGATGATTCAAAAAGTATTGGACTACCTAAAAGTCACAATCAAAAAAAAGAACCTGGACGTCATCTTTCAAGAAATTATCAAGGAAAACTGCCCTGATATTCTAGAACCGGAGGGTAATGTATAAATTGAAAGAATCCGCTGATCAATTCCTGAAAGAAATCGCAAAATGAAAACTCCCGGGAGTGTTATAGCCAAATCCCAGTGTTCCCAGGTCAAGGAGAAAATATTGCAAGGAGCCAGAAAGAAACTATTCACGTACAATTCAACAATTCACAGTCAGGATAACACAAAATTTAGCAGCTTCTACATTAAAAGATCTAAGGGTTTGGAATATGATATTCTGGGGATGGGGCAGAGGAGCTAGGATTACAACCAAGAATCACCTACACAGCAAAACTGAGTACAATCCTTCTGGGAAAAAATTAGATATTCAACTAGACAGAGGAATTTCAAGCATTCTTGAGAAAAGACCAGAGGTAAATAGAAATTTTAGCTTTCAAATACAAGACTCAAGAGAAACATAAAAAGGTAAACAGGAAAGAGAAATCGTAAGGGACTTACTAAAGTTAAAATGTTTACATTTCTTCATGGGAAGATAATATTTGTAACTTGTAAGACCTTTCTCATTATTAGGGTAGTTAAAAGGAGTATGTATAGACTGACAGCACAGGTGTGAGTTGAATATAAAGGGATGATATATAAAAAAATAAAATTAAGGGATGAGAAAGGAATGTACTGGGAGAAAGAGAAAGGAAGAAGTAGAATGGGGAAAATTACCTCACAGAAAAGATGCAAGAAAAAGCTTTTACAGTGGGTTGGAAGAGGGAGGAGGTAAGGGCAAATGATTGAACATTACTTTAATCAGAATGGGCTGAAACAAGGAATAATATACACACTTAATTAGGTATAGAAATCTATCTTACATTACAGGAAAGTAGGAAGGAAGGGGATAAGAAAAAGGCAAGCATGATAGAAGAGAGGGCAGATTGGGGGAGGGGGATAGTCAGAAATAAAATACTTTTGAGGAGAGAGGGTAAAAGGTGAGAGAGAATAGAATAAATGGCGGGGGACTAATATGGAAGGAAATACAGTTAGCAATAGTAACTGTGAAAGAAAATGGAAGCAAATTTCTTTGATAAAGACCTTATTTCTCAAACATATATAGAACTGAGTCAAATTTCTAAAAATGAGAGCCATTCCCTAATCAACAAATGATCAAAAGATATGATCAGTTTTCTGATCAAGTAATCAAAACTATCTATAACCATATGAAAAAGATACTCTCACTATTGATTAGAGAAATGCCAATTAAAACAGTTCTGAAGCACTACCTCATATATATCGGATTGGCTAATAGGACAACAAAAATGTTAGAGGGGATGTGGGGAAAATGAGATGATAATGGATTGTTGATGGAGTTGTGAACTGATTCAACCATTCTGTAGAGCTATTTAGAATTATGCCCAAAGGACTATAAAACCATGCATACCCTTTGAGCTAGAAATACCACTATTAGTTCTGTATCCCAAAAGAGATTTAAAAAAGGAAAAGGACCTATATGTATAAAAAGGCTTATAGTAGCTCTTTTCTGGAAGCAAAGAATTAGAAATTAGAAATTCTCTATAAATTAGGAAATGGTTGAACAAATTGTTATATATGATTATGATGGAATACTAGTGTACTATAAGAAATGATCAGCAGGATGCTCTCAGAGAAACCTAAAAGACTTATATGGACTGAAATGTATTGTGAACAATGTAACAGCAGTATTGTAAGATGATCAGCTGTGGATGACTTAGTTATTCTCAGCAATACAATGATCCAAGACAACTCTGAAGGACTTATGAAAAATACTATCCATCCCCAGACAAAGAACTGATGATATATGAATGTAGGTTGAAGCATATTTTTTTACTTTCTTTATTTTTCATGAGGTTTTTTTTGTCTGTTTTCTTTCATAAAGTGACTATTATGGAAGTGTTTTGCATGGCTGCACATGTATAGCCTATTTCAATTGTTTACTTTTCATTGAGGGGTTTTGGGGAGGGAGGAAGGAAGAGAATTTGGAACTGAAGGCTTTGAAGATGAATGTTAAAAATTGTTTTTACATGTTACTGGGGAAAAAGAGAATACTAAATAAATATATTTAAAAAAAGAAAAAAAAATCTTATGAGTTAGGAAATGGACTTCACAGATTGTGACTGCTTAACAGAGAGAGGAACCAGCCATGTATTCCAGAAAGGTGCTAATCCTTGAAGCTCAACAGAAAGCTGCACCTAAAGGAGGTCCTTCTAATGACTTCGTAAATGTATAATAGGACTTCTGGGTGAGGAGTCAGGAGGACTCTTGTTCTCTACACATGTTCTCACTACCATTGTCCTTTAAATATGAACCCATTCTTCCCAAGGAGAAGTTTATACAAGGGAAGAGTGTGCTTGTGTCCCTGGTTGGGAGGATGTTTTCGTAATTTCTTTCTTTGATATATTTTCTCTATTAATAGCCCTTTAGTAAAAAAAAAAACAAACTAATTGATGTTAATTGGTTGATTCATATTTGGGGGTAGCACACTGGATGTGGTCTCACCACAGTACTGGAAACTCAAACCCCTCAGGGTTATCTCTAGAACCCTAAGAGAAACAGTTGAAATTTTTCTAGTCGCTCTGCCCCACTTAAAGAAAGTGATAACATGCTACATTACAATCAGATGAGAAAGGAAAAAAAAAGAACCTCAATTGTTCACTAAGTTTGGACAAGGCCTGCAAATTTTGAATTAATCAAAGACATCCCAACTGGTTTGGCCAAGAAGTCTGTTTAGATAGTGCGAGGAACCTGGTAAAATCCTGAAGCCTATATAAAATCAGAAAGCAGGTTCAGAACCCATAACATTCTGGCAGATGGAAAAGAAGGTGTTTCAGTGAAACCCCTGGGAAGCCATCGTTTGAGGGAAAAGAACTGTGCCTTGTAGAAACTGGGATAAGGACCCTTAGAGCATTTGCTATATATACGCATATGCATATATGTGTATTATGTACATATATACAGGTGTGTTTGGATATATAATTAATTCTTAAAAGCTTTATATATAAATTTTGAAAAGATTTGAACTGTGGTAGAGTGGGATGTTGGCAGCTAGGTGGCACAGTAGATAGAGTGCTAGGTGTGGCATCAGGAAAACTCAGCTTCCTGAGTTCAAATCTGGTTTCACACACTTACTAGCTCTGTGACCCCAGGCAAATTACTTAAGCCTGTTTGCCTCAGTTTCCTCATCTGTAAAAAATGAACTGGAGATGGAAAGGGCAAACCACTCTAGTATCTTTGCCAAGAAAACCCCACATGGAATCATGAAGAGTCAGACACAACTGAAGTGACTGAACAACAACTTAGTCGGAAATAACCCTAGACTAGTTGTGTCAGGGGTGCTTGGTTCAGATTCCACCTCTGCCATTAGCAAAGTCAGCTCTATGAGCTTGAGTATGTTATTTCCCTTTTCTGGGCCTCAGTTTCCTCATCTGTAAAATGAGATTTGGGGCTAGATGATCTCTAAGGTGTTTTCCAACTGCACCAACCTAGATCACTATGGCTGAATATGGCCTTTGGCAAGAAAGGAGCCAATACAACACACAGCTGATGAATGTAACCTGGGATAAGCAAATGTGGTATTAACTGGGTGGATATTAAAAATATGGGCCATACTTTCCATCCATTTTTATTTGTGAGGTCTCCCTGAAATGGCCTATAAAACCTGGGAGCCTGGGCAGCTTTTCTCTGGGGGAACACATAAACTACAGCAGCTGATCCTGGTAAAGTCGGTTATATGGAAGCTTAGAAATCACGGCTGATTTGGGGAGTATTTATGGCCTGTGTGATGTACAGAAATAGTAAAACCGAAAAGCCCCAGTTTCCATCTGTGTTGCATTAGAATGCCATGCATGAGAAGAGGAGCCATTTTTCATGGAAACTGGTGGTAGCCCTGTAGAACCCCTTTCTTTGATATCCTATGCTACCACACATGATATAGTATAAACAGACTGACTATAAATCTGAACCTCGCTAGCCCTGAAAGTTGAAACATTCCAGCATTCACTTCCCAGCTCAACAAGGCTTCCAAAGGGAAGTCTGCCCAGGTCAGGTATTCCCATCTCCTTTCCTTCTTGGACGGGAGTAAAGGATATAACTTTGACATTCATTTCTTGGATTTTGTTGTCTCCCCCTCCCCCCAAAACCAAAGAAAGACTCACCCAATGGTGGGGGGTGGGGGGTAGGGGAGGAGAGAAGTGGAAAGCTCTAAGCATGGGACATCTGGGAAGGTTGAAGCCAAGCTGGATGCCAAAACAAGTACAGTCTGAGAAACAAGGGATATCCAAGATGATCCATTCAAGCTGGGAGCGGTTAACTTTCATTTCCTATCCGAAGCTCACCACACCTAACCACTGATTTCTCAGATTTTACTTAAGCATCAGCCCAGTGATCTAGGCAGGAACAGTATCTTGTTTTATCTACAACCATTTGTAACCAGAGAGAGCAGGTTCAAGCAGATGGCTTTCAGTTCTTAACGAGTATTTTAACAGCTTTTTTTGATTCTGTCAGTCTGTGGCTACGGAGAGAGGGGTGGGTGTGGCAGGCTATTGGCTGCCTGATTTTGTTGTGGTTGGGTGGGTGGTGGATTCTGGCTTGGTTAGTTTTATTATTATTTTTAACTTATAAAAGATCTCCAGCCAAACTGAGACTCCCCTTTTTTGTCCCCTTCTTTTTCTTGAAGCAATGACCTCTTATAAAGCACTCTCTATCACTCAAAGGGATCCACAGTTCACCGCATGAATTAGCACAAAGGGTTTCCTGATCATAGCTTCATAGGTTTTAGTGCTGCCTGGAAAGGACCTTAGACAACCATCCTTTTCTATCAGGCTGAGATGATTGTAGGTCCTAATAACCAACACAGAACAATAAAATAATAGAGTCCGATAAATAGCTAGAAAGACATAACATTGATGGTTATAGTATGAAGAAAACTTGGGGATCTTTTAGCCTAACTTCCTCTTTTTAAAAATGAAGAAACCGAGGCCTGCAGTGGTTAAATGACTTACTCAAAGTCATATGTCTACATTCAAATAGAGATCCCTTGCTTTCTAACTCAATGCTCTATCACACTGCTTAGGCTTAGAACGATCTTAGAGGTCACCAGATCCAACCCCCTAAGTTTGCAAAGTTCCAAACTTAGGCTCAAAGGAACTAAATGTTGAAAAACATAATAGTTTTCTGAAAAAAGCTAGAATTAGAATTAAGAAATTGAAATTTGTGCCCCATCTCTGACACTTAGTGGCTGTGTGATCCTGAATAATTTATATAACCTCTCTGAGACTCAGATTTCTTATTCCTGAAAAATAAATAAAACCTTTCTATTAGCTAACTTTCAAGGCTTTTGAGGAAAAGATACTTTGTAAACCTTAAAACCAATAGTATAGAAGTATTTCAAGTGATTTCAGTAGAAGATTAATTCTTTGAGGACAAGGACAGTTATAGTTTTTTTGCATTTTTCAGGGCCAAGCATAATACCTGGCACATCCTTGGTGCTTAATAAAATCTTGCTGAATTGAAACAAATTTTCTGGAACTCAGTGCTTCTGACTCCCAGGCAAATGTAGTTTTGAAATCTCAAGCTTAGTTAGTGTGTCTCTGAATTTCACATTCATTCATGTTTTTTTCCCATTTATTCCATAAATAGAAAATGTTTCAGTCAAATATATACACAGTTTGAGTGTTGATAAGACAATTACAAATGTAGATGGAAATGTGCTCATTTATATAATTGTGTGATAATGCTGTGAGTTGGCATTGGTGATGTGTCATATATGATTGCACTAATTGAAACATGGAGGAAAAGTAGAAATAGAGCGGTAAAATTACATCTGACTTTTGAGAGACATAATTAGATTTTAAAGTGTTTTTTTGAAAATCGGAAAAATGTTATTGAGGTGCAAAGAGATTGGATATATGAATCTGAAGTCTAACTATTCAGGAGGTACACATACAACAAATATTTGGTAGGGTCCCACTGTGTTCTCAGCAATGTGTTCAGTGCCAGGGGGGTGGGGTGGGGAGTGCGGTGGAGATACATTAGAGAAGACACACTTCTGCTCCTCAGGGAACTTAGAATCCAGTAGGGGGATAAGACACAAACACATAACTGCAATAAGCAATATTACACAATAAGCGTATCACAGAGGTACAAAACAAAATGCTATGTGGAAGCACAGAGGGGAAGGGTGTTATTAATTTAGGGCACCAAGGAAGGCTTCCTGAGGAAGACGGTATTTAAATTGGATTATAAAATCAAGAGGAGGGGGGAGGACATTCCAGACCTAAGTAAAGCTTGAGAAAAGGCACACATGTAGGACAACACAGTACATGTTTTGAGGACAAAGAATTGTGCCTTTTGACTGGAATGTTGAGTATGTAGAAAGGAGGGATATGAGCTAAGGCTCATATAAGATAGAGTTGTGCCAAATTGTGAAGGATCTTGATTGCTTTATTTTATTCTTATTTCTGGTAGGCAACAGACAGTCATTGGACTTTTGTTGTGTTTTTTAGCAAAGGAACTATATGACCGGATCTATGCTAAAGAAAAAAAAATATGTATTTTTTGCAAGTTAGTAAAAGTCGGATTGGAAGGATGATGGATTAGAAGCAAGAATACCCGTAAAAATCATAGGGGACTCACTGTATAGAATATTACAATTAGTCTTTTCTTGATGTTTTGGTTTTGTTGTTCAGTCATTCAGTAGTGTCCTACTCTTTGTGATCCTGTGGATCATAACACTTTAGGCCCTTCTCTCCTCCACTGTCTCCTGAAGTCTGTCCAAGCTCATGTTCATGGCTTCCTTGATACTATCTATCCATCTCATCCTCATTTATCTCCTTCTCCTTTCGTCTTCAGCCTTTCCCAACATTAGGGTTTATCCACTGCACCTCCTAGCTGTTCCATCTGCCCTGGTGTGTTAGTTTTCCTTTTTTATTTACTTTTGTTATTTCTTTCTTCTTCCTTATAAGGGATGACTTAATGAAAGATGAGGAGTAAGGATACACTGGTTAATGTATTTTTTTAAAAAAAAAAGATCTACAAGAATGTTATTTCAATAGTCTGGAAAGAAGGCACTTAGAGGCCGCACTATTATGTTAGTTGTGGGAGTAGAGAGAATGCAGGAAATCCAAGAGATATTGGGGAAATAAAATGGAGAGGATCTGGTGACTGGATTGATAGGATATGATACATTACATAAAGGTAAAGGAAAAGTCATGGGGAAAAACATGGGAAAGGAAGTGAATGGTAGTATCATATATTGAAAGAGGGAAATTAGGAAGAATAATAGGTGTAGGGTATAATAGGTTTGTTTTAGACAAGCTGAATGCAATGATAGCTGTGGGAGATATATAAGTGGTGATATCCAATAGGCAGTTAGAAATGCTGGTCTGGAGTTCAAGAGAGAATTCTAGAATAGAGATATGTGTGGGGGAGTCATCTTCATAGATGGAAGCTAATAACTAGAAATCAGTCAACCAGTAAAGAAGCATTTAAGCACCTACTATATTCTAAGCATGGACAGCTAGTTGGCACAGTGGAGAGAGTGCCAAGGTTGAAATCAGGAAGGTTCTTCTTCCTAAGTTCAAACCTGGCCTCAGACACTTAGCAGCTGTGTGACCTTGGACAAGTCACTTAACCCTGTTTGCCTCAGTTTCCTCATCTATAAAATGAGCTGCAGAAGGAAATGGCCAAGTATCTTTGCCAAGAAAAACCAAGATGGAGTCTCAAAGAGTCAGACATGAATGAAAAAAAAAACTCAACAACAACAAAAAATATTCTAAGCATGATGTTTGGTCATGGAAATACAGACAAAAGATAATTCATACCATTGAGAGTACATATTCCATTCATTCTATGTTTAAGAAAGCATGCTGCTCAAAAACTATATTTTATAAGATTCAGACCTAGAACAGACCCGTAACATCATGTAAGGTCTTCCTCAAGGTCACAGAACTAATAGATGACAGGGCTAGAACTCAGACCCAGGTAGCTCCTACATCCTGCATTGTAGTTGCTGTCATTTTTCAGTATGCCACAGCTGCCTCTCAGAAATGCAACAGAAAGAGGTCATGTAGGGCCTCGTTTACCTGGAAGCTGGGTAGAATGAACAGGAGGTATGAAGCATCTGTGCCTGCCGGTCCATCTGCAGTGAGTTTGTTCTCCAAAATTCACAGAAGCTGATGGCGAAACCTTGGATGAGTTATTTTCCTTGAGCTCTAGGCTGTAATATTCTGTCAGAATCATCATTACAAGGATGTTAAAAAAAACAGGCCTGTGATTTCATCTCTGTCAGGAGTTCCCAGTGAGGAAATACTTCAACCAATGCAGACTGGCAACTTTTCTGCAATTTACAGTCTCAGAAATGAGAAGTTAAACGACTCATCTAAGGTCACACAGCCACTATATGGCAGAGGCAAGGCTTAATTCCAAGTTTTCTTCAAGTTGAAGCCAGCTTTCTATCTAGTACATCAAGTACAAACATTAGTTATTAAAAGTAGATGCATTTTATTGCAATTCTCTACATTAACGAAAGGCAGCTTGGTGGCACAGGGTAGAATTCCAGGCCTGGGGGCAGGAAGACTTATCTTTTTTATTGAAAATCTGCCCTCAGACACTTAGTAGTTCTGTGACCCCGGGCAAGTCACTTAAACCTGTTTGCCTCAGTTTCCTCATCTATAAAATAAGCTGGAGAAGGAAATGACACACCACTCCAGCATCTTTGCTAAGAAAATCCTAAATGGGGTCAAAGAAGAATTAGATACGACTGAAACAACTGAACAACAACATTAATAAGGTATCTCCTCTGTGTAAGGCATTAAAATAGATCCTATATTAAATACAAACACCCACAACACTGTCTCTGACTTAAGATGTTTAAAATATAATTCACCGGGGGCAGCTAGGTGGCGCAGTGAGTAGAGCACCGGCCCTGGAGTCAGGAGGACCTGAGTTCAAATCCAGCCTCAGACACTTGACACATGTACTAGCTGTGTGACCATGGGCAAGTCACTTAACCCCAATTTGCCCTGCCAAAAAGCAAAAAAAAAAATATAATTCACCTTTTTTAGAACACTTTAAGGTTTACAAAGCCCTTTCCTTGTGGTTGTCCTTTGAAGTAGGCATAACATATGCACGATCGTCCCCATTTTATAAATGAGGAAAGACGATGAAATGGTGAAGTTATTTGCCTCACCAATGTAGCAAGTGTTGGAGTTAGATTCAACCTCATCTTTCCATATTCCAAGTCCAAAGCCTATCCAACTATGCTGCATTGCCTTTTAATATGAGTCCATGTGCTGAATGAGTACAGAGGAAGGAATGATATTAACTCACATTGATACGGTACTTCACATAAAAGATGAAAACTACCTTACATTTGTAACAGTGGTGCATGTGACTGTCTCTGTGGAGGGTAGAGTTGGATGCCCTCTCCTATTATCTCCCTCAGCATAGAAGAGAAACATATAATATCTCAGGTACATGTATTCCCTTTCTCTATATCAGAAAAAAAAGTTATTATAATTTCCATTCCTTGGAACTCCCAGTTAGAAAGATTCCTAATATTCAGGAAGAAATTTCTTTTTCTGCCCTAACTTGAATTCTTGTTTATTTCTAGATAATCCACAGCTTCCTGATGTTTGCATGAAAAAAAAGAAAGCCAAGTTTATCATACTGTGAGTTACTAGATAGACAGAGGAGAAGTAGAGGAAAAAAGCAGACATTTGGGGGAATCTCTCTTAGTCCTTGAAAAGATGAATATAACCTGAAGATGCTACCTGAATGTATCTCTAAGATGTGGATAGGGATCCAATGTTCTTCCTTTATCTTCCCCTTGTCTTCTACGACTCTCCTTTCAAACTTTTTGTTTTCTTTTTTTTGTCTGTTTCTCCTATTCAGAATGATTGTTTGCTGTTTCTTCAATTTAATGAGCTTGGTTCATTAAATCCTTGATAGAACTGGGGACGATATTTCCCTATTTTGGCTCAGCTCTTGAAGACTCCATGATTTGCTCTCTATTTCTTATAAACTCTGTGTGTCCTCATAAGTACTACTGGGTGTTACTCAAGTCTGCCTTGAGAGTCAAAGATGGCGGAAATCAGGGTTGACAGGGAGAATAATTATCATCCTGACGTATAAATCCCAAGATGCGTTTAAATTCTCAAATTTTATTGAGGTAGGCACTGCAGTTTTTATTTTCCCCATATTAAAGAGGAGGAAACTGAGACCAAGAAAGTGACCTAAATTATTTGCAACAGTCACACAGCTAGGAAATGCTAGTCAGTCATTGAATCCAGGTTTTCTTGATGATGAGTCCCAGAAGTTATTTGCTAAGATATAGATAGATAGATAGAGATAGGGAAGGAACGAGGGAGGGAGGGAGGGAAAGAATGAGGGAGGGAGGGAGGTGGGGGGATAGAGAGAGAGAGAGAGAGAGAGAGAGAGAGAGTGAGAGAGAGCACTTACTAAGTTGTTTTTTACAAACCAGTAACTATGCTAAGTACTAGTGATATAAATAAAAAAAATACAATCTCTGCTCTTTAGATATTACATTGTAATGGAAAAAGACTATACTATAAAGAAAGCAGAGCTAGGAAACTGGGAAAGAAGGAGAGATTTCAAGGCATAAAGATGTCTGAAAATTGTGTGGAGGCCAGGTTCCAGGCTTGATACAGGACAAGCTCATCTATCAGAGATGAGCATCCAATGGTCCACTGTTCCAGCTGGGGAAGAGGGACTGAGGGAGATGAGAATTTTGTCCGTAATTGAGGCACCCTGTGTGGAGATGGCTGGGAAGTTCAAAATAGATTAACATTTTGATTTTCAGAGCTAAGAGAGCCTTTTGAGGCTATCTGATTAAACATCCTCATTTTGCAAAGGAGGGGACCAGGACGCAGAAAAATTAAGTGACTTCTCCCAACCAAGAATAGAGACTCCACCCCCAGGCTCCAGTCTCACATTCATTCTACCACATAGTACTGTCTCCTTCAGGTAATCAAGCTCAATCATTAAAAATAAGTAATGATACAAGAGCACAGGATGCAAGCAAGTACAGTATTCAGGCTAATGAACATGTTGCATATGGACTTAATGAGAAGCAGAAGATTCTTGGCCTTTACTTTCTCCTGCATGCCCTGTGTTATTTTTATGGGCTCTGTGGCTGTGGGTGCATGCATAAGCGCTCAGCCAGTTGTTAATGAGAACCAGATCCATAATTGGGGTGGGATGATTGGGTCTTTGTCCCTAGAGTTTCATTTTCCAGAGGACATGTTTTCTCCCCAGAGCTGGCCCTGAATTGAAGCTTTATGTCCAAAGGTCCCGCCACTCTCCTACTTTATCCCATTACTGCACACCACCTTCACTAGCCCTAGCCTCCTAACAAGAGTTGTAGAGTTGAGAATCAGTGGATGTGCCAAGAGGAATGCAGCTGTAATTTCTTTTGCAAAGTACAGCAAACTCCAGCCCAGGTAAAATCTACTCATAACTCAAGGGCCATATAAAAACAGGTGGCAGCTGCTGAATTTGGCCCTGCAGCTATAATTTGCCAGCCCTTGCTCTAGGCCCTAGATTCCTCTAGAATTCCTAGAATCTTAGGGGTGGACTATTCCCCCTTCTAGTCAGTAACTGAAAGCCAGTAAATAACCTCTGTTCAAAGTTCTCCCAGCCCCCACTCCATTCCCTGAATTTGCCTGAGGTGCCAGAAATCCTAGTTAAAGCCTAATGAGAAAAAGTAGTTACTGGTGAATTTGGCTTAAACGATCAAGCACACTGATTCTAAGTCTGTGATTGTTTTTCTACAGATAAACTGCCATGAATCTAGAACACAAATGACCAGCAAGCTCAAATAAACAAATTTGGTTGCTGTAAATCCTTTACTATAAAAGGTCAATGGACATTCAGAATGAAGAACCTGAATTAATGCAAGAACCTTAGGGGTTCACCATCTCCTGAATGTTCCCTGATGTAGAAAAGAAATGAAATATACTCACTTAAACCGTGAATCTTTTGAAGTATCTTCTATTTCATATTAGAGCTCTGATTCATTTGCATGTATACACAAAAGCATCATTAATATGTATATACATTAGGCATACATACACCAATGAAATCACTGAAAAGGTCCAGTTCTGTCCTATATAGGGATAATATATATGTTATAAACACATACATACACACACAAACACAAACACTGCTTAACAGAGTGCTTGGCACACAATAGATGTTTAATGTTTATTGACTGACTTACACATATACACACTATATATATGTATGCATATATAAACATACATGTACATACATATGTACATATACATATGCATATATACACATACAAAATACATATACATGCATATACGTGCACACATTTTATATGCATGTATGTATATAGTCTATATATACACAAAATATACATATATACACATACATATGCATATGTATGTGCACGGGGTGGCCAAAACATCTTAGCTACTAAAGCTTAAAACTGCTTTAAGATGTTTGGGATACTCTAGCAATTGAATCAAGAGAAGGGACAGGTATTTGACTGCAAAATCATGGGGAGGCCTGGTCCTAGGCAAGATAATGTGAAAAGTCACCTGTCAGAGCCTGGCATTCTAGGGACAATGTCCAAGGTTCTAGGGCGAGGAGGGAAGGCAGGGATGATGGCCAGAGTAGAGGCAGAATGGGTAGGATGGCTGGGAAGTACAAAATAAATTAACTTTTGAATTTCAGAGCTGAAAAGGACTTGTGATTATCTGATTAACAACAACAAACAAAGAATCATAATAACTAGTATTTATATAGTGCTATATAGGCTTACAAAGGGAGTTACAATAGTTGTCTTATTTTATCTTTTCAACAACCTGGAGAGTTAAGTGCTATTATTTTCCCTATGTTACAGTTGAGGAAACTAAAGCAGGTAGAGGTTAAGTCACTTACCCAAGATTACATAGCTAGTAACTGTCTAAGGCTGGATTTGAACTCAGGTCTCTCTTAACTCAATTCCCACTTTGCCTTATTAAGCATTCTCATTCTCAAGAAGTCAGAAGAAAGAAGAGAAAGTTAAGTGACTTGCCTCTAGCAGGAAAAGAGACCTCATCCTCCGGCTTCCAGCTTGGTGCTGATTCTATCACAGACTACTGCATCCTTTAGGTAATTAAGATCGCCGTTAGCAGTGACAGAAGGGCAGAGAGCTAACGTTAATTCAAGTCAGCTGACACGGATTAAACACCTGTTGTGTTCAGCCACTGTGCTGGATATTGAGGATATAAAGGAAACAATGTAACCTCCCTTTCCCTCAAGAAGATTGTATTCTGATGGGAGAATCTTGATCCTACACAGTTAAGTAAATATAACGTAAAAAAAAATTGAAGAAGGAGCTGACAACTGGGAGAACAAGAAGGAATTCACAGAAGGAAAATCTGACGCGAGTCTTGAGGGAAGAATGGAGTCTGAGAAATGGAAATTCAGGCACGGGGCATAGAATATGAGATTCGAAGAAGTGAAGGGGTGTACTATGAAAAAAGCAGGCTAAAGTCAGGAGGCCAAAGACCCTTAAAAAAAGCCAACCTCAAGAAATTATACTTTGTCCTAAAGGCTGATACAAGGAGAGACAGCATATATTTGAGTAGGAAAGTGACGTGACTAGATTGGGGAAGTAAATACATTATTTTAACAGTCGTGTAGAGAAAGGGTGCATTCAATAACGGAGGGAGACTAATTAGGATATTTTTATAATTATTACAATAGTCCTAGTAAGAGGAGATGTTGGGCCTAATGTAGTCAAACCTACCAAATTAGTATTCATTGTGATTAGCTTCTCCCACCCTTTCAGGTATCCTTGATGTTGGCACCAGATATATAGATATAGATATAGATATATACAGATATACATATACATACACATATATACATATATATACACACATACACACATATATACATATATACACATATATACATATGCATATATGTGTGTGTCTATATATATATATATGTTGTTGATGAAAACAGAATAATAGAATAGAATCTTAGATCCAGAAAGTCCCCCAAAGATCATCTAGGCGGTGAAATTATTTTTCATATGGTAAGAATGAGAGAATAACAGAAGATATGACTATTTTGCTGACCTCAGGGTAAGCAGAATTAGTAACAAAAACGGAGGGCTTTGGGCATGGTTGGATGATTTACGTGGAACATTAATAAAAGAACACTGTGAGAATTATTCAGAGTGGGAAGGATTGGAGTGATTATAATCTATACAAGTGGAAGAAACTAAACAGTGTGGATTTTTGACCAGGCGGTGAAGTAAGGGTTAAAAATAGGAAGAAAAATCAAAACAATGAATTCAATTCAGATGCCCTGGATTTGATTTCATAGTCTGCCACCAACTAGCTTGTGACTTTGGGAAGTCTTCCCAACACTCCCTATGCATATGTATACAAATATATACATGTGTGGTATGTATCCATACATATGTGTATGCATTTACTAACCTCTCTATCATCTGGATCATTAGTATTTACATCCTATTCCTGTCATTTTAAAACTGGTTAAAAAGTGTGTGCAAGGGGATGAGGAAGGTTATGTGTGGGGAGAGAAAACAGAGACAGAGATGTTAATGTATAAATATATGTATACCTGTGTGTTATATATACATGTATAAATGAATTAAAATACTAATAATGCAGATTAAACTTAAAAGTGCGGCATACATGTATTTACCCCCAATGAACCCTAGCTATTAAGCATTTACTAACATACCATTGTATAAATCTGTGTGTATATCCACATATATACTTGCATGAGAGCCTTTTAGGAGTATACTTATTTGGGTTTCCTTATAGTTAACAAGGAGAATAATTCTGTTATGCCTCTAATGAATTTTAAAAGATTCTTTTATATTCCTATTGTTTCTTTAGGGATCTTAAAATAGGGCCCAATTTCCAAACAGTGGAAACTGAGACTCAGAGAAGTTATGTCACTTGCCCAGGGTCACATAGCTAGTCGACATCCTGTGTTTACAGTGATTCTTTCCTAATTGTGCTGTTTATTGTCAAAGTGGAGATGTATTCCCTTTTCTGGTGCCTAAGAATGATGCTTTCCAGGACATCCTCGGTGGCCTCATCCTCCCCAATGCTGCTCCCACACAATGCTGCTCTTAAGAAAGAAGAACAGCAGAGATTCACACAGAATCACAGAATTGTAGAATTAGAAGGAACTGTAATGTTCATCTAGTCACTCCAGGGAACTTGGCTCAGTTTTATCGACTCTTGGAGTCTTCAATGCATATCCATGTTCAGAATCAGGTAAATCTGTTTGTTTATTTGTTTCCTAAACTGTCGAATGACCTATGAGCCTCTCATTTCATTCCATCACTGAACATCAACTACCAGGGGACTAGCTAGAGTCAAGCCCAGCCCATAACACTCTTTATAATTATCTAAAACTGTTAAGATAAAGATCCAATAAAATAATGTTGATAAAGAGCATAGCAAACTTTAAGGTGCTATGGTGTCAGCAAGTTTATTTACTTTGAGGATATACTATAACAATTATATTGCTTATGTTCATATCTTTGGAGGAAGAAAAAGGAAACTTGAAATGCTCAAAGTTACCCAACCTTTGATGAACCTGCCCAGAAGAAAAAACTGGCTTTTCCTAGCATTTGTATAATCCATTTCACAGCATCATGTAACAATCTATTTTCTGGATTCAGGCAGACATTCGAGTGAACACCTTCCTCCATATGGCCAAACTGAAACTGAGGTTGTATAAACAGTTGTGAGTTAAATATAAATCAAAGATATGCTGTTAATGGGACTGACATAGTCAATGGTGCCATCTCTGAAAATACTGAGGAAACCAGCCAAGGCGAAAGAACGTGATGGGGAAAAACAATTCTTGGGTATAATAAGGAAAAGAAATGTCTACAACAGACGTATATCTAATCCAAATAGACAAAAGTACTTTTTCTGTGAAATTTTAATGGGAACAACCAGATCATTTATAAGATTGTAAACACTCAGAAGAAATGTACCCCATGAGCCACCTGCATGTCCCAATGGAGATGTATTTGCTTATAAGATCTGTATGCAGATGACTACTAACTCACAGCAATCAATAAACCAATCAGGAGTTATTAAGATTAAGAGCTGTGGAAATCTAATAATCCTCTAGATTTTTGTTTTTAGCCTTTCTCATGACATGTGTCTGCTATAGACATGCATCCTGCCTATCACCTTTTCCTTTTTTTTGGAATCTTCTTTTCACGCTGAAAGTCCCATGTTCTGAGATTGACATCATGGGCCTATTCCCTACATACTCCCTAGTATCTCCCAGCACGTGACATCAGAAACCAATCAGACTTAAATGACTTTTTTCCCTTCCCAGTAGACCCCTGACCCTCATCTGATGATCACTGATTTATGGAACAAAAGTAAGATGTCTCCAAATAGAATGAGGTCTGTCGAGTCTAGAAGGTACACTCTCACAAGATCATGACTGCTTTTATCCTTTTTCTTAAACCTCAAGATTGTTTTATCAAGTGCTTGTTTGATTTCCCCTATAAAGTGACACCCCAGTTGTATCCTTGTATCTCTGATGACTGAGATTCATATATACTCTTTATGCTTAATCTCTCCTCTCCTGCTGGCCTATGGGAAATACATCTCTGGGAACTCATAACCTAGGTAGGGAGGTAATATCTTAAGGATTAGACAAGTGCTTATTTGTTACTGTTCGGTTGTTTCAGTTGTGTCTGACTCTTTCTGATCCCATTTGGAGTTTTCTTGGCAAAGATACTGGAGTGGTTTACCATTTTCTTTTCCAGCTTATTCTACAGATGCAGTGCTAATTGTGATTAAAGATTTTCCCTGACCATTTAATAGACCTCAGGCAGAGCTAGTTAAGGGAAGCTTGATTAGGTGAGTCTTGTTTGAGGCAGGTCTACATCCTTTTGCTACTAGGTGCTAAGCTCCATGGCCCTAAACAAGGTATTTTATACCCTGGGGGTAGCCATTAAGCTTAGACTAGAGAGTGAGAAGAAGACACAGAGTAGAGAGACCTGCGAGAGACAAAGAACTGAAAAAGCTCTGAGAACTTCAAGGGCTTTCAGAACTGCAGGAGGAGAGGATGAAGGCAAGCAGACCATTAGGATTCATGAGTGAGTGTTTACAGGAAAGCCCGAGCAGAAGGAAAGGTTACAGGATGGCTTGGCTCTTTGCTGTGATACTGTGTTTTAATCTCCTTTCTGTTACATTGAGGTAGACTTACTAGCTTTTGAATACAATTACTGCCATGTTGAATTGGAGTTATTGGTTCTGGGATTTGATCCTCTGGTGTCTGAATGGATGTTTTACCTCTTCTGCCTTCTATACAGTGAGTCCCTTATACTTTGTGATTCCGAATTATACAGGCATATTCATGGTCACCATTGATATCGTGAATCTTGCCTTACTGATACAACAAATAAAGAAACTGGGGCTAAAAGGGTTAAGTGACTTACCCAGGGTAACAGCTAGTAAGTATCTGAGGCCAGATTCAAAGTCAGGAAGATGAGTCTTCCTGACTTTAAACCTGGTTCCCTACCCACTGTTCTACCTAGCTGCCCACAGTTGTCTTGTCACTGGATCCTGACAGCTCCAGAGGAGAAAGTAAGGGTGGTGACTTTGCATAGCCTTCCCTAACTTAAATCCGATTCACTTGCATGTCATGCTATCACCTCTCTGATGTCATGATCCTCTTCAAAAACAGGGGACAAATAACAATGATGACAACATAAATTCTTAAGGAAGTTCATATAGGTGGAAGATTCAATGAAGGCTTCATAAAGTAGGTGATACTGAATCTGTAATTTGAAGGAAGGGAAGAAATTCACCATCAAAGATGTTGAGAATATGGTGGGCCATAGTGTGAGCAAATGCATGGGACTGACAAAGGGCAGAAAAATCTTGTGAAATGGCAAGTTTGGCTGGAGCATATTCTTACTTATGAAGGTAAATACTTTGAGACAATGTTGGACAGGCAAATTGGAGCTTGATAGTGGAGGGTCTAGACTGCAGCAAGAAGGAGTTTATGTTTTTCTTCTGAAAGCAATGTGAAAACCTTGGAAGTTTGTGAGCAATAAAGTGAGATTGCTATGAGTGTAAATTATTTTAGGAAGTGTTTGAAACATAGATTAAAGAAAGGAAAAATAAGCACAAAAACCAATTATGTGGCTATAACAAGAGTTCGGTAATGAGAGCCTGAATTAGGGTGGTGGCAGTGGGAGCAGATAGTGGGGGATGGATTGAGTGATATTGCAAAGAAAGAATTAACAGGACTTCAAATAGATTGAATGTAAGGGCTGAGGGAGAGAGAAAAGTCAAAGATGACTCCCAGGTTTTAAGCTGGCTAGCTGAGATGATAGTATTGTAATAAGAAGAAATTGGGGAAAATACATGTGTAGATTCAAAGCAAACACCAGTTGATTCTTTCAATCACTTTCTTTTTATTGGACCACTTGAAAGGCATGGGTTGAGAACTTGAAATGACAAATTGGGGGCACTTCTCTCTTATACAGAAGACCCTCCTACAAGGTGCCTTAGTGGCCAAACAAAGCTAGAGAGCATATTCAGAATTGGAGTCTCTTGAATTGCTCAAGGTACTAAGATTTTATTCACCAGTGATTGATAGCAGTTGAAGATGAATGATAAAGGTAATAAATTTAAAAGAGTTGGTTATATTTCTTTAAGTTGTGTTCTAATTGTGTATCCTTTGAATATATAGTAATGTGATGTACATCCTTATTGAAAATATGAGGAGGGAACAAAAATATTCACATACTAAATTACATTTCAAAAGGATATATAATTAGAGCACAACTTAAAGGAATACAATGTGCAATTCTTTAATTTTCTGTACTCCAAATCAATAATATTGCTATTAAGATGTTGTCTGTTGTATAGGATTTTCTACAAAATATTACAGAGGACTCTTGTCTTACAAAAAGTCTTAAGAGAAAAGGAAATCCTTATGGCTTCATCAATTTATCCATGTGTGGTCTCACCAACACAAATCACATTGCCTTGTTAAATAATCTCATGAACTGCTGTATTCAAAAATGTCATTCAGTGGTTGTCAGACTTCTGGTGATGAAGCTTTCTAAAATTATTTGGACATATTCTTAGAAAACAACTATTCATTCCATTACTGGAGTCATACATGAAACCTTTTATGCTCTTTATAACCTATGAGACTTTGTACTCTCATACTCTAGTTTATAAGAGCTATGTTACCAAGATAAATCATTGAAAGAAGAATTAATTAGAAGGGCCTCCATTTGAGTAAGGGCAGC
Source organism: Trichosurus vulpecula (assembly GCF_011100635.1). Classification (NCBI taxonomy): domain Eukaryota; kingdom Metazoa; phylum Chordata; class Mammalia; order Diprotodontia; family Phalangeridae; genus Trichosurus; species Trichosurus vulpecula. Next base: position 236,662,047 of record NC_050575.1, on the reverse strand, counting down.
TAAGTGAAGCAGTGGATAGAGCACTTAGCTTGGAGTTGGGAAGATCTGATTCAAATGTAGCCACAGATACTTAGTGGCTGTGTGACCCTGGGCAAGTCACTTAACTTTCTTTGCCTCATTTTCTTTATCTGTAAAATGAGCTGGAAAAGGAAATATCAAAACGCCCTAGTATCTTTGCTAAGAAAAGTTTAAATGGGGGCACAAAGAATCAGACACAATTGAACATCATTTGTGCAATTTTTGAAAAGATTGTGTCTTTAGATCTAGCTCAGATCATGGTAATTAATTTAGCTAATTCTTAGGCATATGACATTAAGTTTATTATCCTATGTTTAGCTCTATATGCTTGTGCTTTTGCCTAATCAGAATTTTACTAGGTTTCAGCTCCTACCAACAGACCCAAGATTTTTAAAATTTATTGATTTGTGTTTTCTTAACAAATTATGATTCATTATAATAATCTTCCTTTGGGGCTATTGAATGGCTAGCTCTTCCACAGAACCACCACTGATGTCCTCAATGACATAGTGAAGCAGTCTGCCATCAGTGGGGCAAACTGCAAACTAGGCTGTCCAGGGGTCTTTTTGATAGTTTGGGAAAAGTCACTGTGAAGTTGTAAATCTCACTGATACTGATTCTTCTATTGTTTCTTTTTGTAATGGGCAGTTCCTTCAGTGATATGATAATCAGGGATGAGGTAAAGGGCATTACTTCAAGAACAGGACTATCTGTTCTGAATGAGGAATTTCTCTGTGATCCTTGAGCCTTTTCTAGTCACCATTTGCCTTGGTAATATTATTACTAAATTTATGGGAAAATAGATTTAATGGTAATTTTTGTGGTAGTCAGAATACTCATGGCACCAAATTCTCTACTGATTCACCTTAAAAATATGACTTTAATCTCACTGGAGTTGAATTTGGCCTATATGACAGTATTAGGGAGGAATATTCTGGATGCCATAGGGTGACTCCCTTTGGGTGAACCTAAATTTAGGAAGGACTTGAGGAAGTTCTGCCTTCAGCAGCCATGGGTTAGGAGTCAAGAGCCAGGTGCAGGGTAAATCATTTCCTCATAGGGGAATTTGAACTTTCCCATTTCTCTAGGCCTTACCCTACTGAGACAAAACATGTTAAAGCATTAATTATATTCACTGTGTTGTAGTAGCATATTTAAATCAGAGTACTTTAGCTGTTAGATCATGCATTCTAATCCTAAGCTTTGCTTCTTATATATAGATGGTAATACAAATAATGCAAACATCTCATGTTTATATAGTGCTTTGGGGCTACAAAGACTGGCATATATTATGCTATTTGCTCCTCACAACAGCCCTTTGAGGTAGGTAGGACACATATTAGTGTTCCAGTTTTATAGATAGATAAGGAAATAGAGGCTCAATAATGTTAAGTGATCGCCCATGCTCGCACATCTGATGAGTGGCTAAGCTGGAACTTGAATACAAGTCTTCTAACTCTAAATCCAATGTTATTTCCACTATAAGCTGCTTTTCCAGGAGCAGAGATGAGTTTGCCTCCCATTTGTTGGATGCCCTCTGTGACCCAGGATACACATTTGCATGACAGCTGGCTGGGATTAGGAGTGCAGGCTGTGGGCACAGACTGGAGCGAAACTAAGCAGCCCACCCGGGAATCAAACCCATGACCCTGCTCTCATTAGCACCAGGCTCTAACTGACAGAGCTAACCTCCTCTCTAGAAAATGGACATTCAATATATGATTTTCCCTCCAATCAGGAGCATAGCAAAGCATTTAAAAAATGAAGTCAGTCTCCATCCTTCCCTCTTTAACATGTCTTTGGCTGTGTGTAACCTATAAAACTCGGCATGCTTCAGCACGTTAAGTTCCATTTTGCACAAACAAAGGAATAGTTTAGAATCAGTGTTACTTCCCTTTCTGGCCTCAAACTCAACTTATGTACCATATTAACTGCAAACAGCAGGGTCTCAATCATTCTTGGTTGCCAAATAGCCCAGCAAATTAGGTATGAGGCTGGCTCTGGGTACTAGTAGAGGAAATGAATGCCTATGTTTATGTGGAAAATATGACCACATAACATAATTGGGGGGTATTTTTAATTTTTTCATGAATATATCATTCAGTGATGAGCATGAGGGCCATTGCTTGAGAGTTCTCCTGGAAAATTAATAACAGATTAACCAAAGTCCTCCTAACCTGATTAGCGATTACTGAAATTGCTCTTATTAGCACAAAAAATAGAACAGAATAATCAAGGTTTACATTTCTCCTCATTCAAATAGCACACATATGCTATTACCATTGGATCAGCCTAAAGTTACTTAACATTCAATTCTGCATTGTGGGGAGAGTCAATCTCAGAGCTCAATAGCAGCCCAGTGCTCTGCCATATGGGAAATTCTCTCTCTTTCTCTGAGCAGATGGAGACTAAGCATGTCATAGAAGTAATGTGTTTTGTCTCTAGAGGGAGGATGCTGGCTGCTTTGTCCTTACACAGCATCGCTTGCCAAGCCTTCTGCTCAGGTTAGGGCTCTTCCTTTTGAGGCTTCCGTGGATTCTGTGGTTTGAAAGCAGGTCTCAAGCTAAGCCCCAGAAACCAGAAAGCACAAAACTTTATCAAGTTCTCAGGAGTTAAACCACAGACAAATAATATTGGGTTCTTTGAATGAGTCCAGGAATTTTCATATAGGGTTTCCCATTTGCTCTTATGATGTTCAGGAGATATGTGGGGCTGGGTTAAAAAGAGACACAGTTTACTGCTCAAAAAACTGAAGCAAAGACTGCTTCCCAAATTGACTTGCTCAAGCCCTCCATGGTAACTGGTGGCAGGTCTGGATGAGAACCCATGTGTTTTTGCTTGGACACACTGCCTCTGTAGTGAGGAAGCTGTGGGATTTAGCTCAGGAAAAAGAAGATTTAGTTTGTGATAGGAGGGAGTATAATCAGCAGTCAAGAGATGTATGTTTTAGTCTAGTTTAAACCCTGCCAGTTTATGTGATTTTTTTTGCTTCTATGAGGTTCAGTTTCCTCACCTGTTAAAATAAGTAATTTGAATGAGATGTTCTCTAAAGTTTCTTCCAGTTCCATAAATAGTCCTTGCAGTTCAGGTATTCTATGATGATTATACCACCAAAATCTGCAGGTCTACTTGCAAATATATGAACTCTTACCTACAGAGCATTCCCTTTCATGAAGCATAAGCATGAATAGTCATCCTTTTTGATACTAAAAACTGAGTTCAAATTTATTTTCTGTTTGGTAAGATCTTGTCATTATTTTTTAAATGTCATTACTCAATATTAAGCTTGGGTTTATGCGATTTTATCGCAAAGGCTCAAAATGACGAGAATGTTTTGGTTGTAGAACATAAATGTTCATCTTTTCATGTGACAATGGGACAAACTTTACTGTATGGGTTATGACTTGAAAACAGTTACAGTAAATTTCTAATTCACTTAATGTGGGCTCCAGTTAGTTCCCCAGTGAGGAAAAATTCTTGTTAAATACCTATATAAGGCAAAAAGTACTGGAGTGGGAGTTGGGAGTAAGGAAACTTGAATTCTAGTCTTGGCTTTGCCACTTACCAGAAGTGACCTTGGGCAATTCATTTTACCTCCAAGGGAAGTTTTCTCCTCTGTAAAATCATACAATAAAGCATCTGCCCTACCACATCAATGATTTCACTGGTGTGGGAATAAGACGTATCAGCAGCTTATGTTCTGGTGCTCTAAAAAGTTAAGTGCCTTGCCCATCGTCACACAGTTAATGTGTCAGGGCAGGATTTGAAATCAAATCTTTTCGACTTTGAGGCTGGCCCTTTATATATTTTGCTATTCTGCCTGTCACTTCACAGGATCCTAAAAGTGCTTGATAGACATTATAGAGCTATAGGAGTTCAAGTTCCTAATTTATTGTTATTAACCAGGTCACTTTAGTGTATTCTACCTATGGGACGGAGGAGAAAGGATACTTTTCTTTCAGTTTCTGGAGTCAGTTTTCCACTATGACATTAATTAATTCATTTATTCCATTGTTATTGTTGTGTTTATTTTTTCGTAAACAGGGGTCAAACAGAACAAATCTCTTTTCTCTTCCAGGTGACAATCTATCAGACTCTTGAAAACTGCTAACATGCCTCCCACCTTCACCGTACGGTATCTTAACTTCGAGTTCAACATCCATCATTCCTTTAAGTAAACCTAGTGCCCTGCTGCCACCCTACAGAGATTGCATCCTGTTTACTGTATAAATATTCTGTAGATATGCATATGTATACATATATTATATGTATATGTGTGTATATATATATACGTATATATATATACACATATACATACACACACACACACACGTGTTGTCTTCTCCATTAGAATGCAAACTCTTTGAGTCAAAGGGCTTTCAGACTGCCTTTGTAACTGTAGGACATAATCTGTTGGACTGTTCCAATTTTATCTTGTATGTAGCATGTAATAGGCATTTTATAAATGACTGATAAATTACAATACGTTTTGGATACTTCATTATGACTATTGTCCTCCAAGAGTTTACAGTTGTGGGTCACTTCCTTTCTCTGGGCTTCTATGTTCTTAACTGTAAAATGAGCAGTTCATGTTCTGTGATTTTGACTTTTTCCATTAGTTACTTTAGTGATGATGGACAAGTGATTTCATTTTTCTGGGGCATGGTATCTTTTCCTGGGACATTAAGAGGTTGGGCAAGATATTCACTAAAGTCCCTTCCAGTTCTAAATCAATGATCCTCAAACTGCCTTAAAATTCTAATATTCTCTCCAGATGTAACTGTAACCCAAGACAGTATCAATGAGTCATATAACTTCAGCAAATATAATCTCTAGGAATTCGGGAGAGATTATTTTGGCCTTGAAATATGGATGGTTGTTGTTTGGTATACAGAGATGGTAAAAAAATGGAATTTCTTTGGAATTACAAAGGCCCAGAAGTTGGGAAGTTCAAGATATATTAGAGGAATATGACTAGGCCAATATGGCAGAGATTGGAAAGAGAAAAATGTACGACAGAGTGTAAGATAGGACTTGAAAGTGGATTGGGACCAAGTTGTGAAGGACCTTGAATGCCTGGCTAAGGAGAATGACCATTATCATGATTATTTGTCAATGTAATGAAATTCCATTTCAAAAGCCCCTATTTTACTTCGTATCTTTAAGTTTTTATAACTTAAGACTGAACAAAGATTTTTTGAATACCCCATATATTATTTAAAACTAGATTGAAAGTTAAGTGATTAGAATGATAAGATTTAAAGCTAGAAGGATGCTAGAGATCATTTAGTCTATCCCAGAGGTGGGGAACCTATAGCCTTAAGGCCACATGTGGCCTTTTAGGTCCTTGGATATGGCCTTTTGACCGAATCTAAGTTTTATAGGACACATCCTTTTATCAAGGAAGTTTGTTCTGTGAAGTTTGGATTCAGTCAGAGGGCCACATGTGGCCTTAAGGCCACAGGTTCTCTGTCTCTGGTCTATCCCCTTATTTTATAAATGGGAAAACTGAGGCTCAAAAGCAGAAGTGAGAGGTTCCAGGATACACAGCTTATAGGTAACATAACTGGGATTTGAATCTGGGTCTTCTGATTCTCCATCCAGTTGTTTTTCCACTATTACATTGTTCTGGCTCCTTTTTCACCCTGCCTTCTAGTCATTGCATGATCTTCCTGTAGCGTTGGCTTCTTCTCCAATGAATGAAGTGTCCATTTGACCTGGGTTGTCCTGTTCATCTTTTTCCTTTGCTCTGTAAGAAGCAAGTGAATCTCAGAGCTTCATTAAAATTAACTGGGAAATGTGAAGCACAAGTCATTAGCTGGCTTCAAAAGAGGCAAGTGTTGCGAGGTGAAAAGATAAGCATGTTAAGGCATTCTCATGACATTAAACGTTAATTAATGAGACACTTATTTGTGACTTGAGCAATGGGAAATTTGATGGGTGGAAGAATGAAGGAGTATGTGTGTGTTTGGCGGGGAGGGGGTTGGAGTGACTAGTTTATCTTGCTGATTTATGGTAGATGCCCAAGCCTTTGGGCTATGGGAATTTCCAAATGTGTTGGTGAGTGTCTCATGACCACTGCTGAAATGGTAAGCCTGGCCCATAGTCATTTTGTATAAGAGTGAGCTGGCCTGTGCTTCTGTAGCACCATTTCCTAGGCTTAAGCTATGGGTTTGAAGGCATCGTGAACACAGTCAACAGTACCTAGGACAGATGGAAAATGAGACCATTATACAACCCCCTCATTATTCCTTGTCAGCGTGGAGTTCCATTTGGAAAATTAATATATTGACTGTTTCTCGGGAGAATAGTCCCAAGAAAATGATCCACAGAGAGGGAGGTGTCAGAATAGCTAATATCTAGGGTGTCTCCAGTGGTCCTTCTGGAAGATCCAGTTTCCAGGAATCCTAGGGCTTTGGTTGCCTAGACAACCACAGGTAATGCCTGGGTACAGTTCTGATGTGTTTGTGCTCCAGCCAGCTTCTCCCAGTCAAAATTTATCCTAACAAGCAGGGGGTTGGAGTTTGTCCACAAGAGAGTTCTTTATAGTTGTTTAAACTGCCACCAAGACCTCATTTATCATTTTAATAAACTTTCCAAGGGAAGACAAGGATTTCCCTAGATCCTCTTTATCTTTGACATGTATGCGTAATGTGTAATCAAGTGTGGATCAGTGTTGGGCCTGTGTTAATCCTTTTTAATCCCTATGTGAATACTCTATGTTTATTAATAATCACAGAAAAGGCAGTGGGTATTTTTGTTATTGTGGTTGTTGTTCATTGTGTTTTTGGAGAAAGGAAGAATTGTTAAATGGTGATTTAAAAAAAAGAATCAAATAACAAGTTGAAATATATATATATATATATATATATATATATATATATAAATATATATATAAAATGTATACACACACACACACACACACACACACACACACATATATATATATATATATATATATATATATATATATATATATATTATATATATCCAAAGGGAAAATGCAGACACTGACTCTTTTCTCTTTTATGGTAGAAGTAGCTCATTTAGCAGTAAGGAGAGGTATATAAAGTCCTGCATGCAAGTGGAAACAGCATTTGCCAGCCTTTCCTTCTCATATACTCTTTTCTTCTTCTTTAACTGACCCATTGCCCCAAATAAAAAGGATGCTTGTCAAGTCGCTGTGTGCTTACACCTGCTAGAAATTTTTGGTCTCATATTTTCTGAAACCTCAGACTATAGCTGTAAACCAAGGGACAACTAAATTGAGACAATAGTGGTTGGCCATCAGAGTCATAGACCTTATCCCTATAAATACCCATGCTAGCCCAGAACCTCAAACCTTAGACACTATTTAGTCTGATTCCTTTATAGTAAACCGAGGCCTAAAGAGAAGAAACAATTGGCTTAAACAGCATTGTAGCAGAGCCAAAATGACCTTAAATTCAATGCTATGGCCACAATACCATAGCCTACTTGTTTTACAGATTGGGAAACTGAAACCCAGAGAAGGGATCTTTTGTATCATTTGCTTAAGACAGCAGAGGAGGGCTAGGCTGATTCAATTTTACAATTTGGAGACTAGACCAAAGCTAGTGAAAATTATGAAATAGGTAGATTTTGTCTTCTATGGACTCTCACTCCATCTCTTTAAGCACAGCTTCCTCTATCAGAGCCCCTTTTATCTTTTATTCCTCCAGAAAACTTCCATGGCTATTTCATTATTTTGGCCTAATGAATTTGGACCCTGCTGCCAAGTTCTTCCCAAATTTTGCAACTTGCATTAACTGTCTTATGCCAAAAGCTCTCTGAGCTTTCCAAAGAAACCAATATGGCACCACAGAAGTCAATGTGGTATAGTGGAAAGCATATTGTCAAGTCAGTAGATACAAGCTGTGATCCTGACTTTGCTACTAACTAGCAGTGTCTACTTGGTGAAGCCCAAGTGCTTCTCCACTCTTGGTCCCTATTTCTTTGTCACACAGGGGAACATGACTGGATCATCTCTGATCTCCCTTCAACTGTAATGTTCTAGGCCTCTGAGTATAATCAACTGGCTCGTATTATAAACTTATGCATGCTAATGAGATAACACAAAGGAAGGAACTTGTCCTCAACTCCACAACAAGGGCCTTCCCTCCTTCCTTTCCCAGGAAACACAAGTGCATTTTACTAATGACCTTCTGAGGATTGTACGGTCAAGTCTGTGAACCTAACTCTTATAACACACATCCTGACTTTTTGTATGTTTGTTTGTCTTTTATGTAACCTAGAAAGAAGATGATAACTTGAGGAGACTATTGTGGTAGTGGGGATGAGTGAAGCAAGGACCAACCAGTGATGGAGTGAGGCAGACGGACTTACTGTAAGTCCTCTTAAATCACTCCATACATAGGCAGGTGCCCTGAATAGGATCATAAAATCTCAGAGAACACCATTCCAACCTGATTCCTGCCTTTTTGTTTTAGACAAAGAAATAAATACCTAGAGGAGTAAAATGACTTACACAGGGTCACGCAGAAATGTCAGAGTCAGGATTTCAACCTAGGCCCTGTAAGTAGAACCAGTTGTGTTGTTTGTTGTTTTTAATTTTTCCGCTCTACCATTTGCCTATCTCACCTACTATAATTTTTTCTGTTTCTGATTACGGTGTCCTAACCAGGTGGTATCTGGTAGGCCTGTGTTTTCCGTGACTTGTAGAATTTCTATACTATTTCACAACCCTTTGGAATCTGGTAAGTCAGCCTGAGTCCATTGTACAAAAATGAAGTCATACTAGTTCCATTCTCATGTTGTTCATTTCCCCCTATTTATTCTCCAACGGAAAGAGGACTGTCCACTTGCCCATGTAACTTCACTGGCATGAAATCAATCCTCACTCAGGTCTTAGAACCACTTGCATCTGCACCCATGTTGACTCGGAGTCTCCATGGAGCTGGGAATCCTTGTTCTTGGCATGGCTAAGCTTCCTTTCCAGTCCGCTAAGTGTCACTGTGTGGTTTGGCCCCTGCTTCTGAGAGCCCCACTTTATGTGGATAGAAAAGGGGATTGACATGAGTAGGAGGTGGGGAGCCAAATATTTTCTTGCTGGCAGTGAATCTTAAAAGGAGGAGGGGGGAAATGGATCCCTTCATCTCACCAGCCAAGGGAAAAGTTGCCTTTGCCTGAGAAACATTTGTTATCTTTGCATTAACGAACATTGCTAATTGAAATTATAACCATTTGTTAGTTATTCTTTATAATGGCTGACCCTCTGATGTAAGCCTAGCTTATTGCCTGGTACTTTACAAGAGAGGAAGTTAATTTCTTTTCTGTTCCTCCCTGACAGAAGCAGACAAAGGGCCATCACCACCCTGGCTTGTCATTCAGCAAGGAACAACTGACTAACCTCATTGCAACCGCTGGGAGGGCAGTCTTAGTCTGAATGACAAGGATTCAGAGGCAACAGAAGGCCAAGGTCAGGCTGACAATGATCCCGTCACTTCTTTCAGTGGGAGCCCTATACATGCACCCAAGGGGATGAATTGGCCCTAGACTTAATCCAGAAAGTCTCCCTGAAACAAAGACCCTTCTTTGGGTACCCTTATTAATTGTGTCCCCTAAAATGTGTCCTTCATTTTCAGTGCCTGTAAATCCAAGGAACAAAAGGGATAGCATCTTCAAAGGGCAGTAAGAATTCCTGGCAAGCATGCTTTCATGGTATATCTCTACTCCATCCTCCAACAGAGTCCTGCCCCTCCCCCCAGAAGCCCAGGTCAGCAAGACTTAGCTAATTGTGAATTTGGGTGTGTGAGTGTGTGTGTGTGTGTGTGTGTGTATGTGTGTGTTTCCTTTTCAAGTTAGTCTTTTGTTGTTGCTATTTTAATGAAGCTTTGAATGCATATCACAATGTAACACATGGGGGTGTCTGAGTATGTGCTAGCACATTTTAAATATACACATATGCCCATCATAAAAAGCTGTGATAAAGTCATGTCGGAAAAAAAGACAGTAAGATAAACAGAGAAAAAGAAACTGAACAGGAGATGTACCAAAAACCGTTTTCTGTAAAGGAATCCCTAAGGTAGTTTAAAAAATGATTTGCTTTGGATAAGCTGTCTTGGCCACCTATTTATTCTTAAGCTCTAGTGCAGGATCTGCTTCCCAAGCTAATTCTCTGCCTGAATCATGCTTATGTCAGGGCCAAAGCGAGAAAGGTAGTCACAAAATCTCAGCCAAAATTGTAAAACCAGATCCTTGTGGGCCACTCAGTAAAGATGAACAACAAAACAGAAACAGACCACAGAGATGAAACACAAGAAGGTGTTTGAAAAACATGAAAAGAAAGCTTCTCTCTCCTTTTTTTCTTCTTTCTTATTTTCTCGGTTTGTTTTGTGATTTATGGATTTTTTTTTCCAGAAGGGGATACCGAGAAGGCGGGCTTAGTATTCACAGAAGGAAATCAATTTAGTGCTTATAAAAAAGCCCTGAATAGAATTTGCTGGACGATGAGGCTCTCCTTTCAGGTACAGAAGAGAATATCATATACAAATGAGAAAGTATGCTGGTACTGCAGGACAAAGGCACTGGGCATTAGTGTCAAAGGATTTGGGTTTGAATACTGGGTCAACCACTATTTATTGACCATGTGCAAAGCCTTTTAGCTCTTTCAGATCTCACTTTCCTCATATGTTGGTTGAGAGGATAGACTGATTATGAAGCTGTCAGTCAACTAGCATTTGTTAATAAACAATCATTTTTACTATGTGCCTATTTTCCAAGTAGTGGGAATATTAAGAGAGGAGAAGAAAAAAAAGCTGTCTTTTACTTAAGGAACTCAAGTTCTAATGGAAGAACCAAATGTAATCACTAGATTCCTTCAAGATACAGGGTAGATACAAGGTGATCTGAAAATGGAGGGATTAGTAGATAAAAATATCAGAAAAGGAGTCTTGGAATCAGAGCTGAATCTTAAAGGAAGCCAGGACAGCAGTGAGGGGACAGAGCATTCTAGGCATGGGAGACAGTTGGTACAAGGATAAGAAACGTGAGATGAATGCCACGATCAAGTAACTGTAAGCAAACCATTCTCAATGGATTGTAGAGTACATGGAGGGAATGTGGTGGAAGAAGACTGGAAAGGTTAAGAAGGGGCCAGATTATAAAGAGCTTTAAATGCCAGAGAACTTTATATTTGATCCTGGAGGTCATAGGAAGCCAATTGAGTAAATTGAGCTGAAGGAAAGGGTGATGAATAGGTCAGACCAAGCTTTAGCAAAATCACCTTGACAGCTGAGTGGAGAATGGCTTAGAATGCAGAGAAACTTACACAAGAGAGATCAGTTAGATATCTATTGCAAGAGTCCAGGTGAGGTGTGATGAAGGCCTGAATTAGGGTTGTGGCTATAAATGTGGAGAAAAGAAGGGAAAAAAGAAAGATGTAAAGTTAGAAACAAGATAGGGTGATGGATTGGCTGTGTGAGGGAAAGGGAGAGTCAAGAGTTGAGGTGCTATTGAGATGTCTAACCTGAGTGACTAGGAGGATGGTCAAGCCTTCATTAGAAAGGACAGAAGGGATGAAAGTGAGTCTTTTTTTTAAAGATAAGTTCTATTTTGGGCATGTTGAGTTTGAGATACGTACAGGATGATCAGTTTGAGATGTACTAAAGAGTTGAAGATGTGTGATTGTAGCTCAGGAGAAAATAAGAACTGAATGCATAGATCTTAATTGAGATTTTAATTGAACCAACGGGAAATAAGATCATCTAATTAGATAAATGAATAGGAAAAAGAGGAAGGGTCTCAGGACAGCCTTGGGAGATGCATAAGGTTAATTGGTGTGACATGGATATAGGAAAAATAAAGAAGAGTAAAAAGAAAGCTCAGGCAGATAGTAGGAGAACCAGGAGAGAACAGCATCATAAAAACCTAGAAGGAGAGAGCAGCCAGTCCTCTTTGAGTTCTAAATTGTCAGGATAATAGAATTCCAGATATGGAAGGGACATAAGAAAAATTTGAGTTAAACCCTCTCATTTGAAGATGGTGGATACTGAGAGTTAGAAAAGAAAAGTCAGTTACTCAAAGCAGAAGTGGAAATGTAGGGATCAGAAACCAAGTGCCCTAATTTCCAGTTCAATTCACATTCAATACACATACATATTCATCCTTACTTTTCCCCAGACCACTGCAGTATCCTAGATAATAATTTTAAGGGATTACATCTACAATGACAGAACAATTCTGTTTTACAAACCTCACTTTCACTGCTATGGAGAACTTTACCTACATTTTAAGTCAATGGCTTTTCTTCAGGTACTGGAAATTGGAAGCAAAGTCTGAAGACATTCAATGGAGTCAATTTTCCATCTTTAACAGCTTCAGCTTTCTAGGTCCTCAGATTTCCTTGTTTCTGTGATGAAGATGTAGTGGGGTGGAAGAGAGGAAGTTAAAAAGGAACAGAGGAAAGACTTCTTAGACATTGAATGGAGGCTTTGATTTTTGACCCTATGAATATTCACTAATTCAGATACTAAGGACATACTATACACTCACTCCCATGATCAGCATTGTGTTGAAAGAGAAGTTACAGCAAGAATAATATGAAAACTGAGAGAAGATGGGGTAGCCAGGTCCCCCTCAGTTCTAAATCCTTTGAAAAATAGAATGCTAGATATGGAAGGCATGCAAGAAACCTTTGAGTTCAATTTCCTCATTTGATGGTACAGGAAATTGAGGCTCAGAAACGAGGTGTCAATTATAGATAGATAACATTGTTATTGTGGTTGTTGTTCATTGTGTATTTGGAAAAGGGAAGAATAGTTAAATGATGATTTAAAAAAAAGAATCAAATACCAAGTTGATATATGTATGTATACATATATGTATATATACTTGTATATATCCATATATGTATATATAACTATATATACATATATGTATATATATATATATATATATATATGTATGTATGTATATATATATCCAAAGGCAAAATGCAGACACTGACTCTTTGCTCTTTTATGGTAGAAGTAGCTCATTTAGCAGTAAGGAGAGGTATATAAAGTCCTGCATGCAAGTGGAAACAGCATTTGCCAGCCTTTCCTTCTCATATACTCTTTTCTTCTTCTTTAACCGACCCATTGCCCCAAATAAAAAGGATGCTTGTCAAGTCGCTGTGTGCTTACATCTGCTAAAAATTTTTGGTCTCATATTTTCTGAAACCTCAGACTATAGCTGTAAGCCAAGGGACAACTAAATTGAGACAATAGCGGTTGGCCATCAGAGTCATAGACCTTATCCCTATAAATATCCATGCTAGCCCAGAGCCTCAAACCTTAGACACTATTTAGTCTGATTCCTTTATAGTAAACTGAGGCCTAAAGAGAAGAAACGATTGGCTTAAACAGCATTGTAGCAGAGCCAAAATGACCTTAAATTCAAGGCTATGGCCACAATGCCATAGCCTACTTGTTTTACAGATTGGGAAACTGAAGCCCAGAGAAGGGTTCTTTTCTATCACTTGCTTAAGACAGCAGAGGAGGGCTAGGCTGATTCAATTTTACGATTTGGAGACTAGACCAAAGCTAGTGAAAATTATGAAATAGGTAGAGTTTGTCTTCTATGGTAGATGGTAGATATCATCTGCCTTCAAAGAATAACTGTTTAACTTGGAAGATAGGACACACACACATAAACACACACACACACATATGTTTAAATTATTAACAAACAAAACTATTAACTCCTTCATCTCCTGCTATTTCTCTGACTACTCTCATTCTCCTTTGCTAGTTCTTTATCCATGTCATGATAACATAAGAGTAAGTACTAAAATAACCCCATTCAACTATAGACCTTTTCCAAATACTGTAATGTGATACGAGTGCCATACCTGAAGTCATCAGAAGTGGTTTGAATCCTGGCTCTGCCACTTAACTACCAGTGTGGCAGTCTTCCTGATCTCAAGATTCAGAGCTAGAAAGAAACTTAGAGATGCTCCAAGTCAATCCAACTCAGATTGAAATGGGGACCACTAAATCATACATAATGATCCTTGTAGGTGCAAGCATCAGCGCTGGGCCTGGAATCGGGAAGAATCATCTTCCTGAATTCAAATGTGGCCTCAGACACTTACTAGTGGTATGATACTGGGCAAGTCACTTAATCCTGTTTACCTCAGTTTCCTCATCTGCAAAATGAACTGGAGAAGGAAAAGGCAAACCACTCCAGGATCTTTGCCAAGACAACCTTAAATGGGATTATAAAGAGTCAGATATGACTGAAAAATGACTGAATAGAAACAAAAAGGTGCATAGTGATTTAGAAAAAGAGACGTATATTAATGCTATGTTTTACTGTATTTTTATTTATTTTGTTTAATATTTCTCAATTACATTTTAATCTGGTTCAGGCCACACTCAGGAGTGATGTGGGTCTCATGACACCAGTGGGAGATTGTGATTGATACCTCTGCTCTAAGTCAATCTTCACATTTTATGGGTAAGGAAATTGAAGCTTATAGAGGTGATATGATTTGCTCAATAACACCCAGCTAATAAGTTGAGTCAGTGTCCAAACCCAACTTCAACAACATTTACATGACATCTGTGTATTTCAAAAGGCAATTCCAAGCAAGATTTGGGGAAAGATAATATTTTTTCCTTAGTCATAACATACAAAGGTCATAAAAATACTAGAGGATTTAAAGGTATCCATTCTCTAAAAAAAAGTATTTCCATAAGCTTTATTGATTCTGTTTTTACATTATAGTTATTTCTAAATGTTATATCTCCATTGAGTTCTCTTTAAAAAAGTGTAAAATGAAACCAAAACGTGCAGTGATTATACCTGACAATATGTGTGACGTCTTGCACCTAGAATCCCTCACCTCCGTACCAAAGGAGGAAGGTGTGCCTCATCATCTAAATTCTTGGACCCATATTGGTCATTACAGTTATTTTGTCCACTTGATGACATTTTCATTAGTTGTGGTGTAGCTTCTCTCCATTCTGCTTGTTTCACTCAGTATCAGTCCATATAAACTTTACAATGTTCCTTGAAGTTCTTCATAATTTTTCTTTATAGAATAAAATCATTCCATTACTTCTTAAGACAGAAGGTCACTCAGTTTGTTTTCAGGGTTGTTGTTGTTTTGTTTTATATCACAAAAAATGCTGCTAAGAATATTGTGGCATAGATGTGCCCTTTCTTTCTTTGATTTCCTTGGCTACATCCTCTTTAGTAACCAGGGAAGGTAGAGAGAAATCGATTCATCCCTTCACTTTTTTCCCCAAGTGGATTAAAATAAAAGGTGAGTTCAAATGTCCTTGGGCAAATTGATGGGATTTTGGTTTGACACAAGATGTTTTCCTGTCAGCTGCTAGTCACCATGTCTCCATGGGGGTTCGACAGCATAGCTGACAAGTCAAGAGACCTCTCAGGAGACATGTACATGGGTCAAAGGTTGACGGCATCTCTAGGTGAGAGAAGGACTGAGGGCAAATCAAGGTCTCGAAATCATATAAAATATTGGGTAGAGGAAAGATGGAAGAAAGGTTCGGAGAGTTGCATTTTTTTAGGGGAAAAATAAATAAATGGATAAATGATGTTTTTTTTTTAATTTTAACTACAGACATATTTGATTTCTTTTTCATCCTTCAAAATCAACAAATAAAACAAAACCACCAAACCTTTTTGCATCAATATATCTTGGGTATAAAACTCATGATTTATATACCAAGATTTTATGAAATGATAATAAAATACATTATCAAATTCATTAAAGGGAGTATAGAAAAATGTTATGATAAAGCAACTCCTAGTAGTCACTTAATCCATATGATAATGATCTTCACCCTGAAAAGGCATTACAGACAACTTTCAGTTATCAAAAAGAGTTTCTTTACTTAAGGAAGACAGAGCCTCTGAGTTTACTAGTACTTTTCAGATAGCCTTTTGACTAATAAAAACCAAAAAGCAGAGAACTCAGGTCCACTATCATTAAAAGTCTTTAAAAACCAAATTATTAAATACTCTGGTCCACAACCAGGGAAACGTGAGCTAGAAGAACTTTGAGTCCTTTTTTTTAAAAATTTTGAGTTTATTTACTTTGGTCAAGAATGGTGTCCTCTTTTCTCATAGTGTGCCAAAGCAATATATATCTTTTATTCTGTCCCGGTCTGAGAGGTGATGCTATGTCAACAGGTTGGCAACATATACAATGGTTGTTGTGAGTATCCAGTGAGACAGTATATATGAAATCTGTTCAAAAACTGTAAAGAGTTAGACAAATGTGAGAGGTTATTTGACAGAACCTAGCATTTTGCCTTGTATGAAGTAGAAGATGTTTAATAAATGTTTATAGAATTGAATTTATTGAACACCTAGCCCCTTTCACCTATGACGAGGTATTGCCTAAGAATATTCTGCTGTATGATTGTACATGTATAGCCTATATCAGATTATATGTTATCTTGGGGAGGGGAGAGAGGGGTAAACATTTGGAGCCCAAAATCTTATAAAAGTGAAAGCTGAAAACAAAAAAAATGAATGAATGAAAGAATAAATAAATAGCTTTAAAAGAATATTCTGAATGAACTTTAAGTTTCTTAATTAGGAGCCATCCAAGAAAAGAGGGTTGCAGGAATCAATATTTGATTCAATTCAATAAAATAATTATGAAGTGCCTAATATTCCAGACACCCAATTAAACATTGGGAATAAAATTATTTTTTAAATGAATGTCTTTATGCTTAGGGAGTTTACTTTCTGCTCTGGGGTTATAGCAGCTATGCATAGAATTCAGAAAATTTTGAAGAAGGGGAGAAATTTGGGTCTACCTCCATGCAAATTAGCTTGAGTGGAACAAAGTGGGCAGGAATTCATTTTAGATTAGAAGTCTGATCTAGTTAGGTAGAGTAGCAATACCCAGAATAAGGTTTCTCAGAAGAGGGAGTGCTCTGAATAAAGTCAAGAAGGAAGACAAGAATTCCAAGAGGAGAGAAGGAATTCCTGGAATGGATTCCTGGAGAGAATGCTTAGATATGTGAGGTGATAGTCAAGTTTGAGAACAGATAATAGAGCAGTTTGGCTGGAATATAAAGTGAATGCACTAATGCACTATTAGTGGAGCTGTGAATTGGTCCAACTGTTCTGGAAAATGATGCCTAAGTGCCTAGTAAGAAAAAAATCCACTTAATTGTACAAACTCTAGAACCTATAAATATTATTACTGGGTATAAACCACAAGGGTATCAAAAACATAAGAGGGGAGTAGAAGTTTCATGTGTATAAGAATATTTATAATAGCAATGACCTAGGAGAAAAGTAGATGCCAATCAATAGAGGACTAGATGAAGAAATGGCATCACATTCATGTAATGAAATATTACTGCACTATAGGAAATGATGAATATGAAGAATTGTGGTGGTATGACTTTAGGCATGTCACTTAACCCCTGAATGTTCTAGACAAATCTGTTGTTCCAGGCAAACTTCTATGATTATAAATTGTGAGAAGGGAATGACCTGCATTGGCAGAGGAACTTTCTTCCAGGAGGAGTTTATTCATACCCGTGAAATCACTCATCCGGTCCCTATCCATAATGCACTCATTGTGTAATTATTATAACTGTTTGTGTTTTATTCCCCCTACTAAACTGAAAGCTTCTTTAGGGTAGGGGTGCTATCTTTTTTAACATTGTGTCTCCCTGTGTGTCTATTATAGGGCTATATACCCAGTAGGCACACAGTCAATAATTTGTTAAATGAAGGAAAGAATGAAAGATTGAAATGAAGGAACCAAGAAAAAAATGCAAATACATTAGTAATTGAATAGCATTCTAACAGATGCTTTCCCCAGCATGGGAGCAAGTCGAAACCCCAAAGATAATGAGAATTTTTGTTGTGGTGGTGGTTGTTGTTATCGGTTTCAAAAGGAAATTGCAGTAATGGACCAAATCATCTAAATAGATGAATAGGGTACCTCAGAAGATGGGGGAGGGGAACTCACCAAAATTGTGAACATTTACATTTAAAATGTATGTAGAAGGTATTCTGGTGAAATGCGGACATCAATCTGGTCACGAAGAATAATAATGAGGTACTGTATATGCAGGATGAAGGAGGACAAATTGAAGGTCTTGGGGATTTTATTTCGAACAAAATACTTTATTATCAAATAAAAGGCAAACCAAACCTATTGTTTCTGTGAAATATGTGGCTAAAGAATGACTTCGGAACCCCAGCACCACTGTTACAAGGTGATGTATTGTTTCATTTTCTTTGTACTAAATGTCCATTTTCCTGTGAGGTATTATGAAAAATGGAAATGCTAACTTTAGGGTGAAGAGTGATTTTGCATGGAAAGAAACATTGATGAATATATTTATATAAGTCAACAGGCAGACTTTTGGAGCTGACCTGGGGCTAGGAGATCATCTTGTGTAGCTCATTCATTTTTAAAGATGCAGAAACTCATAGCTGGGGAAGTTAAAGGCTTATTTATGGCCACAAAGTAGTTAGTGACAGAATCAAGATAAGAGCCCAGGATCTTCTGACCCCTAATCCACTTTCCCCTTCCAATTCACAAGGCTGAGGACTGGAAGAGTTCTTGAAGATCATCCAGTCTAATCTACACATTTCACAAATGAGGAAATGGAAGCTCAGATAAGGAAAATGAACTTGCCTTGGCTACTCAGCTCCAAAGCCAGAACTAGGATTCATGTCTTTTTTTTGGTGGGGTGGAGGGTAGGGGAAAGGGGTGGCAATTGGGGTTAGGTGACTCTCCCAGCGTCACACAGCTAGTAAGTGTCAAGTATCTGAGGTCAAATTTGAACTCAGATCCTCTTGACTCCAGTGCTCTGTCCACTGTGCCACCTAGCTGCATTATGAAAATTATTACACTCATTTCACAAACGAGGAAATCGGGGCTCCTTAGGATTAAATGGCTTGCCCGTAGTCACATAGTTAAAGAGGAGAACTAGAACTTGAACCAAGATCTCATGACACCAAATTCAGTGTACTTTCCCAATTGTATACTGCCTCCCCATAAGTAAGGGCTTGGTTTGTAAGTCTATTCTAATTGTGAATTTCATTTAGCAATGTTTCCTTTAAGTAGGAGAACCTTTGGGGCACTCTCTATATTATTTGGCCAAGAGTACATGAAAATGTTTTTGAAACCCCGCAATATATTTGATTGGCACATCTTCTGAGACTCATTAAAGACTCAGGTTCTATCAACATTTTTATGTATTGATAGAGTATTTTCCAAAGAGACTTATTCATCAAGGGTTAGAAGTGAGAGAAGTGGAAACTCTGTCCTGAGGTAGAGAGGAAGAGTCTGAATCAAAATCCAAGCAAGCTTCCTCCAACCATTGGTACAGGTTGGGAAACTAGTTTTCCAGAATGCCAAAATGCAAGGGGTTGACATAGCAAGCCTTCAGTAGAAAGAGGATAAATACAACATTGGAAAGAACTGAATTAGAGAGAGAATATAAGGACTGTTTTGGGGCTGACTCCATGTCGGACTCAACTTGTCTCATCAAGATATGACCTTTTGCTAGCTGGCTGAGTCCTCAGATGCTTTCCTGATTAACAAATACTAATACTAATAAGAAATAATAAGGCATTAAGCTTAGAAAACTAGCAACTAAAAGCAAGGCTGACAGTCTGAATTAACAAATAATTAGCCATTATAAAAGAAATAGATAGTTGAAGTGAAACCTCAGCAGAGTTAGGAATATGGAAAAAGTCATAGAAAGAATTGTAAGTGGTTTGTGGCACCCACTGGAATAAAACAGTTACTCCTAGATTCATTTGGAACTTCCCCAATGTCTGTAGGAGATGTGTTCTTCTAGAGACATCTTGGAGCTTCAAATTTTTCCCTACTGCTGCTAGAAGCCACTCTGGCTCCAGCAAAGAAGGAAAATAGGGAGGCAGTCCATACTTTTTTTCAGTATTGCCTTTCTTCTTAGATACCAAAGTTGATCACCATTCCTCCTCTCAACCTTACGGTCTAGCTCTTGAAGGCCTAAGAGAAAGGAGAACTCTAAGGAGTGTCATTGGATTCTATGGAAAACTCTTTAGCTGAAATGTGCCAAGGAAAGATGCCTCTGATTTCTGTGCCTAGAAATAGCTTGTATATACAAGTATCATAGCCTTGCCCCCATCCTCCACATGAAGCTTCTGGTTAATATACCAGAGAATAGTGGATCTTCTAAGCTATATTATGTAATCTTCCTAAGAATTTCTTTCAATTGACTCCTATCTAGTTCTTTTATCTCCATGATTTCCCCCTCCCATATGTTTTGTCTATTTCAATCACAGTAATGATTTTAAAGAACTGCTTTATGTCACATCTCCTCAAACACACGGGGACAGTCACAGCTTAGATTTTATCATCACTCATGATACTGCTACCTTGAGGATTCTGAACTCTGAAATTCTCCTATCTAATTGGTCATAATAATGTTGTGTCCTTTTATTTCCTTCTGCCTCATTCCTCATAAATCGATTCCATTTGCAAACCATAACATGTAGTCCCTCCTCCCTTCCGTGTTCTCCCAATCCATCATTACAGCACTGGCCAGATTTTCTTCCTTTCAGTCTTGATATTTGCTCAGTGAGTAAGAGAACTACTCTTTGAGCAAGAAGACCTGAGTTCAAATCCTACATCAGACATTAGCTCTGTGACTCTAGGCAAGTCATTTAATGTCTCCCAGTTTCAATTTCCCCATATGCAAAATGGGGATAATACCTACCTTCCAGGACTTCTGTGAGAATTAAATAATATGGCATATGTACAGCTCTTTGCAAGTATTAATGCGCTACATAAATGCTAGTTATTATAATCGGTATTGTTATTATTATTATGCTAACTAGTTCAAATATAAACAGGTCTCTGTTATATTGGGGCAGCTAGGTGGCACAATGGATAGAGTGCCAGGCCTGGAATCAAGATAATTCATCTTCTTGAATTCAAATATGGTCTCAAACACTTGCTAGCTGTGTGACCCTGGGCAAGTCATTTCACCCTGTTTACCTCAGTTTCCTCATCTGTGAAATGATGTGGAGAAAGAAATGGAAATCTACTCCAGTATCTTGGCCAAGAAGACCCCAAATGGGGTCATAAAGAGGTGTACAGGACTGAAACAACTGAACAACAACTATCGTATCCCTTAATTCATTGTCCTGTTGCTACTATTTCCTTGCCAAATCCCAAACCTGGGTTATTTCCACACCTTATTCACTCCTACTTTCAAGCCTGAACACTTTAATGGAAGTCATATCATCATTTTAAAAAACTTCCACTACAAAATAATGTTTTCTAATCCCAACTGGGCTTTCACTGCCACACAATAATCTTTTTTTAATTTTCCCTGGATTGATTATCATATACCTCAAATCATAATTTTAATCCTTCTCTTTTTCAAAATTTCTAATCCCATGCCCTTCCATCTCTTTTAACAGGAGATCTTGTCTCCAATTTTAATGAAAAAATAAGGTCAGACATTCGGAGCTTCCCCTTCTCTTAACTCAAAACCCTTTTATATCATCTCTCATTTTATCCTCCTCTGCTTCCATATCTAGGGAAGAAGTAACCCTTCTCCCTATCAAGGTTAAGCATTTTGCTTGTGTCCTTGATTCTTTTCTTCTTCATCTCATCTTATAGTTTAGTTCACCCCTTAATTCACATCCTCTTTCTTTCATTTTCAATCTCTCCTTAACTAGTGGGTCTTTCCTCACTGCCTATAGATATCCTCATATCGCCATCATCCTTAAAAAGAAAGGTTTCACTTATGTCTTCGATCCCTACAGGCAAACTCATTGCCTTCTTGTTGCCTGTGGGATAAATTACAAAATCTTCACCCTGGGAGATAGAGAGATGACAGATAGATAGAAAAAATACACGATATGAATATGTGCATACATGTATGTATGTTTATACACACACACACACACACACACACACACACATATATATATATATATATATATATATATATATATATATATATATATATTCCTTTTTATTTCCATTTAAAATCATCCAGAGATCAATTATATCTAACTTTTCTAAAGTTCTTTTGAGGTCCTCAACTTCTTTCTTGTTTATCTATTGGTTAGATTTATCTACATCTGAGAGGGGCCAACTATGATTGTTGTTGTTTTATTTCTCCCTGTAATTCAATTAACTTTTTGCTTAAATATTTAGATGCTATGCCAATCGGTGCATATAGATTAAGTATTGATGCTACTTCATTGTCGATGTGCCTTTAAACATAATGAAGTTTCCTCATGTACCTTTTTAAACATGTCTATTTTTACTGTTTCTTTGTCTGATACTATGACTACCACTCTGATTCTTTTCTCTACCAAAGTATCTATTTCATCAACTTTATGCCCCTACAATTTCTCAAATGTATTTATCCTTCTGCCTCTTTCTTGATTCCTATTTGCAATTCATCATTTCTACTCAGCTTTGATCTTTTTCATCAGAAATGAATACTTAAAAGGATTTTTCTATTCCCTTAATGGTAAGTTTTCCCCTCCCCCTTATTATTGCACTCAACCTTGGAATATACTTATTCTTTGTTGTAAGATTTTTTTCTATTCCAAGATATTTCTATTTTTTATTGCAGTTGCTGCAAACTCTTAGGTGATACTGACTATGATTCCTTGATACTTGAATTATTTCTTTCTGGTTGCTTAGAGTAGTTTTTCTTTGACTGGAAAGCTGTGGATTAAGGTTATGAAATTGACTGATATCATAATTAACTAGTATTTATTTTCAGTATCTTTCAAGAGGTTACAAGCAAATTATATTTTCACTTTGTCCTCTATTTTCATTTATGATGGTTTTCATTTATGATTTCTTGAAATATAATATCCAGGAATTTTAGGGGTAGGAAGGTGGTAATGGTTTTGAATGAGTCTAATGATTCTTAAATTATCTCTCCTTGTTTTTTCCCCCTGATCAGTTATATTTTTGGTGGCTACATTATATTTTCATCTATTTTTTTCCAATGTTTTGAATTTCTTCTAAGATTTCGTATTATCCCATGGAATCACTGAGTGTTTTTTCCATTTTAATTTTCAGTGGGTTTGTTACATGCATAAAGTGGGCTACCTTCAATTATAAGCTATTTCATCTCCTAAATTCTATTCTCCAGTACTCCTATTTCACTTGTAATACTATTTTTATTTATTTCATTCCTTCTAGCCATTCTTGCAGTCTGTTTGCTTTTCTGCAACTTCCACCATTTTTCCCCTAGCTCTGCCAGGCCTGGAACTACCTCCCTATTTATATAACATGACAAGAAATTTCAGGACAATGAAGAAAATTGCAAAATATGAAACTTTAGCAAACTATTGCTGATGTCACTTCTGGTCAGCCAGATTTCACTGTTTTCTTGGGAACTTCCTGTAGGCTATGACCAGACATAATTCTAAATGACCTGGAAACTCCTAGATTAGAATAAATCAATTTCTAACCATACTGATCATTTCAAAGTCAATTCTATCTGATGTATTTCCAGTGTCAATAGAATTAAGAATTTTCACTAGTAGGGAGAAAATATATAGACTATTTGCTCACAGGGGACATTGTTCTTAGGGTCTGGAGACTGAAAAAATTACAGAAATTACAAGCAGAAATTATATAAACAGAGCAAACAACACAAATGAGCAGACAGGGCTTCTGTCTGTCCATAGCAATACATACATAGTTATCAGAGAGAGAGAGAAGCACCAACATCTGGGTTTTTAAAGCTGAGGAGGCTCTTAAATGGCTACCCAGAGTCTTGTCTGGCAAAACCACAGGAACACTCTTCCAATGAGTGAGCCCCAAAGCAAGAAGCTAACCTCAGAGTATATATACACTTCTTCACTGTCAGCCCACAGAGGGTGTCACAACCTTGTGACTCAAACTCATGTGACTTAGGCTTTCTTGTGATTTAAGCAGGTCATCAAAGACTCTTGATTAATCAAAGAATCTTGATTCAAACAAAGGCAAGTCTCAATCAAAGGCACTTGATTACTTTGGTGCTGAGAAAATTAGAATTCAAAAAGAAAAAAGAGCAAAACTAAAAAATACCATTTTGTTTGCCCCTAACTCACTGATGGGTTTGACACTTTTTAGTTACCCTCAACCTGGTCCATTCTGCCAGGACAGTTTTACTCAGGTGACCAATGCTACAGCTTCTTGGAGCCATAGGAGTCGAGTGACAGGTAGATACAAAAGGTAGATGAGCAGCACTGGAAAGGGCTCGACAAGCTTTCACAAGTACTAGTTCTCCCTAAACACCCCGATATACCCCAGGGAAGAGAGTGTGGTGTAAGTAGACGGGCAAGGTAGGAAAGGGACAAATTATGACAGGCTTTTAATGCCAAACAGAAGATTTTATGTTCAATCCTGGAGGTAATAAGGATCTAATGGAGTGTGTGTGTGTGTGTATGTGTGAGAGAGAGAGACAGAGAGAGACAGAGACACAGAGACAGAGAGACAGAGAGAGAGAGAAACAGACAGAGAGACAGAGAGAGAGACAAACACAGGTACAGAGACAGAAGCAGAGATAGAGGCAGAGGCAGACAGAGAGATGAGAGATGATCAGAAAGGCAGTTTGAGAAGATCAGTTTAATAGGTGAATAGAGGATGGAGAGGAGTAAGAAGAGACTTGAGGCATACATAAACGTGATTTGTTATTCATGTCAATACTGTTATGATTAAGACTTCATACAATCATAGATTTAAAGTTTGACAGGAACTACAAATTCATCATCTAATCCTTTCATTCTACAGTCAAGGCTTTAATTCAGGCTAGAGAGATTAAGCAGCTTGCTTGAGTTTCCACAGTTGGTAGTCAGAGCCAGGATTTGAATCTCGGCTCTCTGCCAAATCCGGTTCTCTTTCTATTTTGTCCCATTGCCTCTCTCCCACGAAGGGATTCTGAGTGGCATGAAGGTGATTCTTTATTTACAAAGCAATGCCACTGAAATGAGAGAGGCAGTGTGGGATAGTAGAGAGAGCACTGGTTCTGAAATCAGAGGGCCTGTTTTCAAATTCTACCTCTGATATTTACTACCGATGTTAACTCTCCCGGGCTGTAGCTTCTTTATGGAAGGATTGAACTCTGAAGTTTCTCCAAACACTGGGGTCTATGGAAATGGAAAAGGCATGATGAGTGCTACCATGGAGTGGGGGTGGAGGAGGGAGAGGGCGCAGGGTGGGCTCAAAGGGGAACTATCTGTGGCCTGAGGACCAGCATAGCTAAGTTCAGTGTATCATCTAAAGACTGACCGCCAAAGAACGATATCTTCCCTCAATAGCAATCAACATAACAATCTATTAAATCATGGAACACTTTGTGCTTTCACCATGTACTCTACATAAATAATGTCATTCAATCCCCATTTTAAGGATGAAAAAATTGAAGCATTGAAAATTTAAATTACTTGAGCATGATCACAGAAGTGATAAGATATGGAGGTGGCTGCGATTCACATCCTTGGAGAGAGGACCCAAACAGATAAAATCATGGATCCTTATAGTACTGGAGTATTATCATCATTTGTCTTTGTATATCCCCCAGAATTGATTAATAATGATGCCAGGTTGATTATCAATTGTTTCCCTCAGGCCCTGGGGTTAATTTAGTTTTATAACAACTCAAGTTGATGCTGCAGTCATGTGGTTAATATGGCAGCAATTAGGCATAAGTGCGAGCGTGTAAAGTATCGTACAATTGTACAGTCTTACCAAGCTAACAAACTGTGATGCGTATTTCCACATGGATGGTTGAATTCCTGTCCTGTTGTTTAAGTATGCAGAGGATGCAGCTGAATGTGACAGAAATTTGATATAGTCAAGTTTGCTGGAAATTCATACCACCCCTGAACTTCTCATATGGGAAATACCCTTTATCCCTGCAACTTCTTTCTTGAATTTCCTGGTTCTCCCCCAAACCTCCATTTTAAGGAAAATCCTCGGGCTACCATGTCTTCGTTCCTCTCCAGACTGCTTCCCTGACTCACCAGGGATCTCTACCATGACCCTATGAAGTGCCTCCACATGAGACAGGTGCGGGGGAGGTAGTCCCGCCTTCCCCCCTTCCCTGTTCAGTAACCTTTTATAGGATGTCTTCCCCATGAAAGTGGAAGTTCCACAGATTGAAGGACTATTTTGATTTCTTTCCTTCTGCTTGTATCTCTATCCTTTTAAACAATGCTTGTTGACTATATAGCACAGGTAACAGGAGTCAAAGTGACTTGCTAGATGTCATAGTAAAAGCCAAACTCTGAATCCATGTTTTCTGATTTCTTTCCACTTTAACACACAAAAGCACAATTGTATACTCCCTGTCATCTAACAGGAGATAAGAGAAGTACAAAACCAGCACACAAATTAAAATGCGATAAATGACTGAGAGAATCACATGTAGGACCAAATTAGGGCAAATAATGAATCTTTGCTCAGTTTTCTAATTATTTGAACTCAAACTTCATATTTCTATTGGGCCAGGAACTATTATCATATTTTATATATAATTATAACTTTAAATGGTGCGAATTCAAATAATGCAATCACTTCATGGGATTCGTTTGTTATTTGCACAAATCAACACCAAGCTATACTGGGGTAAGAACTTGGACTTTACACAACTGGGCAGCTTGGATTATAAATACATTAGCCTGGAGGAGAGGAAGATTGAGTTTTGTTTTGTTTTGTTTTTTCCCTGGTACCAACTATTTGCAGGCTCCTTACTTGACTTCTTGTTCTGGAGACCATAGAAAGGTAGTTGTATTTTACATATTTTTTCATGTCTTTTTTTGCAAATTTTGAATTAAACCTTAATTATTAAAACATCTTGCAATTAGAATTGATGGTTCATGCTGAGGCATTTTGAATTAAAAAAAAAACCTTCAATTTTCAGGGCTAAGCCAAATTTAGTGAAATTTGGGTTTATTTGTTTTTGTTTTCATGATGGCTGCCTGGTTAAAACATTTTTTTTTTAATGGAGGCACATGAAGAAAGATCTATCTGCATGCAGAGAAAGAACTGATAAGTAGATGTATAGAATAATTTTACATATATATATGTGTGTATATTCATATATATTAACATATGCATGTGTGTATACATGTACACACACTTATTTGTGTCTGATGGTAGCCATTCCTAGGGTGGGGAGAGGAAAGAAAAAAGTGGGGGAAGAAAAAAAAGACATTTATATAATAATTTTATTGTATTTTTAAAAGGAATAGCAAGTAGTACATAATAGATTTGGAGTTTCATCTGTGATAATCATGTTTTTCAAAGTTATACTATGTTATGGAAATGCTTCTTTTATTCCATAAATTAAAAATAAAATTTAAAAAAGAGAAAAAGTTTTTGAAAAAGAATAAATATGCTGTGTGATGGGCTTGTTAGAAACAAATAATTTTCTGAATGTTCAAGGCCTTGTTTAGGCTGTATGGAGAACCTTTGGAATAGGAAGGATGTTCCTACCAATGCGGTGAGATTGGTACAGGATATATTATAGGAAAGCAGAAATTCAGGAAGCATTATTTTTGCTCCTGCTCACATCTATGGAAAAACTGGATGCCCAAAGCAAAGAGAAAAAATAAATATTGTCTTCAAGGATTAAGCAATTTGAATTTAAAAAGAAAAAATTTGCACTGACATCAGAGGACCACCTAATGTAGGAAGGGATAGAGTATAGGAGGAAAGCATACTTTGGGATATGGAGGTTTTTCTAGAGGATGGTTTGAAAGTATAGAAGTGAAGGCTACAACCAGGATCATAGAATCATTGTCATTGGGAATCACAATAAGTGGTTAAAAAAAGACTCAAGCTTATCCTTTAACTGTCACTTACATTTTCCCCTCCACCACTTGTTTTGCCAGGAAGTGTTCTCTACTATGAAGGACTTGGAGTTTTTAACAGTAAGAAAATTGAGTGGTTACTAAGGACATTTAAATAAGGAGTCAATGAAACTTTAGAGAAAGGACAAATGAGAGTTGGGTTGATTTAGTACATTGGTCAGTTGCATAGACTAGAAAGTTTAAAGATGCTTTGCTCTCCCAAAAGCAATTGTATGAATTGAAGGCCCCAGATGAGAATTGCCATTTGCCCCTCTTGAGGCAGATGAAGTGAGAAACTAAGCCCACCTGTCCATATAAAGATGAATTCTATGCAGCCAGCTTCCTAATAGAGTACTGAGAGAGGATAACTGTTTTTAGAGAGATAAGGTTTAAGAATTGGACTTCTGTCCTCTCCTAACAAACTCTCCCACCTCATGATCCAACTTATTTGGGTGCAATTAGATAATTCCTTTTGGATGGAGCCACCCTTGAAAAGCATCAGACATTAGCTATGGGTCTTAATTATTAGACAACTATGACTAGTGAAATTTGAGTGGGCAGTCAGCCCCAGAAGCTATTTGAGCAAACAGGGATATATTTCGACAGACAGGTACCCAGTACATGAGGAGCCATGATTCCAACAGTATGTTGGTAAATATTTAACAACAGAAGAAAAAGTGTACACCTTTCCAATTTAATCTGCATAATTGGCATTTTCTCTATAACTTTCTTAAGTCCAGACAATCAACAAAACAATAAATCAACTCTCACTGATTTTAGCATTTGTCAATTTGTCTGAGGTATAAATTCTCACACTAAAAATTTAATAATGAGCTCTCGCAAATCAATTTGAACTGGTTCTAGCATGATGCCCACTACCATATTAAGTGGGCAAAGAGTTATGATATTCTCTCCTGTAAGGAACTTTGAATATAGCATGAAAAACATGAGGCAGATAAAAAAGATGATTGATCATCAGCATATGGAAGAATTTTGGTAAAACAGTATTTGGAAATCCAGTATTAGATTAGTAAATGTCATGCTACCCCACCAAAATTTAAGACATCACTGAAAGCCTCCATCCTACCTGGTCAGCTCTACACTCCACCTGGTTATTATAGGGCACACATGTCTTTCTATCTAAATTTTGATTGTGTGATGCCAATTAAATATCTTTCCTGCCCATTCAATAGGCCTCAGGTGGGGCCAGTTAAGGGACATTTGTTTGTAGGCAGGCCTACACCCTTTACTTACTAGGCACTAAGCCTCAGGCCTATACTCTTTACTTGATTGGGTGTGAAGCCCTTGGGCCCTAAAAAGAGTATATATACCCAGAGGGTAGCCATTGCAAGGGTCAGAATTCAGCCCAAGGAGAAGGAGTAAGAAATCTGAGTCGACAGAGCTGCAGAGAGGGTACACGGTGGAGACTGGAAACCAGGGAGCTGCAAAGACCAGAGAACTGAGGAGGGGAGAAGGCAGGCAAGCAGACAGTCAGGATTTGTGAGTATTTATGGAGAGGCCCCAGTGGGGGTGGGGGTGGGGGTGGGGGCAGGGGCTGGGGAGGAATGTTACAGGATAACTTGGGTCCCTGCTGTGATATTGTGCTGTAAGTTCTTTGCTGTTATGATGAAGTGGACTTACTGGATTTGGGGCATAATTGCTAAGTCGAATTGAAGTCATTGGTTTTGGAATTTGATCCTCTGGTGTTTGAATAAATGTTTTACTTCTGCCTTCTATATGGAGAGTCTCATATCCTGCGATACAGAACTATACAGGCACAATCATAGACATCATAGATGTTCCATTTATTGCCACAATGATACAGATGGACTCTTCTAATGAGTCTTCAGTTGGGGGACAGGGTTATCCTGGAACTCAGCCTAGGAGCATGAGGACTCATATATACTAGTTACTGTAGCTTGAAAATTGAAGGGCACGAAATGTATAAAGCACTGTGTTTCAACAATCCGGCTAGCAGCTGTTGTGGGAGTGAAAGACCAACACAAGCCCAACAACAAGCATGCTACCAGCACGCTGCAAATGCCCAGGTTCTTTTGATCTGCTTTACTAAGGAAAGCAATGTTAAGGGGTTAACAAGCTTAATTTAATCTGGCATATAAATACCCTTCACTTAGTTAAGGGGAAAAAGCCAGCACCCTGAACTTCAGTGCAAAATACAAATAAACTACAAACATCGACAGACCAAATACAATTCATAGTTACCAACATCTAAGTTCAGCCCATGGCGGGGGGAGGGGGGGGAAGGTCTTAACAAGGGCTGGCCCAGAGTCACGAAGTCCACCATGGTTGTGGGTAAGAGCTCCGAAAAAGAAAAAGCAAACCCCTGGTTTTATATCTTTTTCAGGGTCAAGGGTGAGTCACATATTCGACTCACCCATGTGTCCTGAAATCGTCACAAAGAGGCAGCTTAAACGCACATTGTCTTAAAGCCTCTGATGTCCCAAACATGCCACTCAAACCCCCGTAAACTAGGCCCTCCCCTGAGGCAAGGAGGTCACCAAGGACTCCCAATCTAATCAAGGAAACAAAGACCAAACTCTTCAAGGGCACTTGGTTGAACTGAGTGCTAAGAGCCCATTTTGATTGCCAACACAGACTGTTAAATAGTGACAGTCGGATATGATGCCAGTGGACCCTCAATGGCCTCAAAGAGGTACTTTAATTTCCATTGGTAGTTTTAGGGGAAAAATTACCAAGAGAAGGATTATTGTGTTGCCCAGATGAATATAAGGAGAAGAAAATATGTTTGACTCTAATGTATGGTAGCTGATAAGGGAGAATGTATCATAGGAATTAATATCATTAGTTCTTTGAAATCAGTACCTGTTCGAGTATTCAAAGTAGCTTCTGTGCCAGTTATTATTGGTGAGCTAAATGATAGCCCTTGAAGTTTCCTGAATTGTGTGTGTGTGTGTGTGTGTGTGTGTGTGTGTGTGTGTGTGTGAGAGAGAGAGAGAGAGAGAGAGAGAGAGAGAGAGAGAGAGAGGGAGAGAGAAAGAAAGAAAAGTATTTCTTCCCTAGTAATGAAGAAAGCTGGAGCACTTCATTATACAAATTCCTCTTATAATTACCCCTATGTAACCAGTAAAGAAGGCAGATGGCACCCAATGATTAACAACACATTATTCAGAGTTATTTAAAGTTGCTATGCTGATTCTTACAATTTTTTAGCTTGTCAGCATGGTAGATCAGATAGTCCAAGCGCCATTTGAGTCATATGGGCTAATTGATCTTGCCAATGCTTTCTTCTTTATCCTTCTGACTGAGACCAGCCAGGAGCAATTTGCTTTTACTTTAGAAGTAGTTCCAAATGCTTTCATCATCTTTCCTTAAGGCTATTTTAACTTCCCTCTATAATGCCATGATTTGATAGGCAAAGAAATGAATGAGGTTGCACTTCTTAAGAGCATTGATGTCCAACATTATGCAGACCAAATAACGGTGACTGGGCCAGATGAGACCATAGTAGCAGAAACCTTAGAACAGATGGTGGCTCAATGGTTGAGAGATTAACCAAAAGAAAATTTGGAGTCTAATTCATTAAGCTGAGTTTTTAGGGATATATTGGATGAGGAAAATCTAGATGGAATTTGTAATAAGTCATTGGTTTTTATTCCCCCACAGACTAAGAAGGAAGTTCAGTAGTTTATTACACTGTTTGGGTTGGGGAAACCCATATTCCACATCTGAACATTTTAATGACTCCTATTTATTTAAATATTCAGCCTCTTTTGGTGGGATCTGGAATAGACTTAGATTTAAAAGATGTTTTAAAGTAGGTTGTGCAGCAATCTCACCACTTGGACTCTTTTGATCTTATAGAGCCCAAGTTTCTATAAATTTCTGTTCATAAATACTAAACCAACCAGAGCCTTTGGAAGGCACCAATATGTGGTCAGATCAAGTGACCATTAGATTTCTGGAATTGTAAACTTGCTGAAGTGGCCACTCATTTTATTACACTTAAGAAAAAATGCTTTCATGTTATTGGATCCTGATTGATACTGAATAGAGAATGCAAAGTCATGTTATTGTCTGGATTTGCCTTTTATGGGTTAGGTAATGCAAGATGGGTCCTCTAACAAAATGGTTAGGTCAACGAGGCATCCATTGTTAAATGGAAATTGTAATTCAATATCAAGCTTGCCTTGAGAGAATAAGGTAGACACCAAACATGGAAAGCATCCCTGAAAAGGGCTCAGCATCCATCACACCAAAGGTATTAGTATTCTCTGAACACACCCTTCACCCTACTGCATTGCATACATGTCTACCAGAACTATAAAAGGAGTACTTTGACTTGGAAGCAGGGGAGGGAAAGTTGTCTGAGATCTTCTGTTTTTAATTATTTTTTCCCCATAAACTCTATAGCTCATTTCCTTGAGTTACTGATCTGGTGACTACAAAAGGGAAGCTTCTTTATCTATCAATTTTATACTTGGATAGTGTGGATTTAATGCTAAATTATTAATGTAATTTTGATTGGATTTCATAGTTCATTGAAAAAAAACGACTTTGAGCCTGCTTGGCTAAACCAAATTTAGGGTTAGCTCACAATCAGTACAAAGTGATTTGAAAAAAATCATGGAGTGGGTGGATTTTATCTTGGAGGCCTAGGAGAAAGAGCTCAAGGAAAGATTTCTACAGGAAATATATGATATTTTAAGCTAGTACACTGGGAAAGGAGCAAAGTTGACTCGGCATTATCTCACATGCCTGTAGTCTGTGCTGCTGGGCAGTCTGAAGCTAATGAATAAATGGTACTCCGGAGTTCTGAGCTTCTAAAGCTAATTGGCTTTCCCCATAAAGTCTAGGGCCAATATCATGAGGAATCAAGAGCAGAAGGCCACCAGGATGCCTACAGAGTAGCAAATCAGTCTTTGTCAGAAACATTGATAAATTAATAAACATTTATTAAGCACCTACTATGTGGCAGGCACTAATGTTAAAATGCTGGGTAAAAAAAAATAGAGCAAGTCAAAGCTTTCCTGCTAATCGACACTCAGATAGGGACTATGCATGGCTATTGTTCTTCTAGACTGGGTGAGATAGGGAGACCTGGTCTCAAAAATTAAAAAAAAAGGAAAGGGAAGGGAAAAGAATGGACATAATTTTGAAATTGTTAATGACACCAATATTCTAATCACTTTGCCTTATTAATGTAAAACTACACTCAGAAGAATCTACTTTTCAGCTTTGAAGGGCAACACAGTACAATGACAAGTATATTAGATATTTAAAGACACGATGACTTTAATAGATTAAATGGCTGTTCTTGATTTTAGAGGACTTATGGTGAAACATGTCTTCTCCCTCTCAGCTGAGAAGTCATGGACAAGAAGTGCTGAATGAGACACACATTTTCACAAATGATCAATGTGGTGCATTGTTTTACTTAGAACCCTCCTTTTAAATAAAGAATTATGACTAATTGAGGATGGTAGACTTGGGGTCATCAGGAAATGCCATTACTATAATTTGCTGTAACAGAAAATATGGTGGACCCTTGGCATCACAGGATCTAGCTTCTAGTTCTTGCTATGCAGCTTACTACCCATGTAATTTTATCCAAGTCAATTAAATTCTTTTGGCCTTTGTTTCCTCACATTAAATGGTGTATCTATATGGCTTCTACAATCTTTTATGCTTGACCTGTGAAAAATATAAGTGAATGAATTTTTAGAAAAGCATCTATTTTGTTTTTAAAGAAGAGTATTGGTTTTGTGTACAGACTCTGATACTTAGTGTTTGTGTGGACTTGGACAAATCATTCAAAATCTCTGGGCCTCAGTTTCCTAAACTTCTAAGAAAATGGAGATGGTAATACTTAAGCTATCTACCCTATAGGGCATATTGGGGAGAAAGAGCTTTGGAAATGTCACAGTGCTAACAAAGTGAATTATTATTATTATTACTCTGGACATACTAACCATGGCAAAAATCATTCAGATTCACTGGAAGTCAGCTTTTAGCTCCTAGACTTTATTTTTTCCCCAAGTCCATTTTCAAGGGGGTTGATAAGAACGATCAGTCTGAAAGTAGGGTTGTGCCTTTCATTGAATATTATGTTTCCGGAAAAATGGTGAAATGTGTTTACTAAGCTGGAAAGCTATGAGTTTAAAAAACATGTATACATTATGTCTCTGTCTCTTCTGTAAAATAAATAGAATTTAAAAGTAATCTTAGTTCATTTCTGTGAGTAAGGATGCCAAAATCATTCCCCTGGCTTTAGAGATGGGGACTAGCTCCAGTGACTTCTAACAAAGATGTCCCTGGCATTTGGTGAGTTAATTGTCCCTCTCCCCAAAACCTGAGCCAATTCTGTGTTTTTTTCAAAGGAAGAACATTTTTATTTTATTTTTAAACTAAAGGTTGTATTCCTTCTGCCTAAAAGTGGCAGGATGTGCTAATTATGCAGATGACAATCACCAGTAAATCAACATGCAAAACAGCCAGAGAAAAGCCTTTATATGATGACAAGAAGAGCAAATGGTAGGACTTAGAAGCTCAAAAATTCAACCTGCATTGCCTGACTTTATGCTAATTCCTCAGAATTAGGTGCACGCGCGCATATGTGCGTGTGTGTGTGTGTTTGTGGTGGGAGAAGGGAGAGGAGACACACCACACATTAGCTTCTGTTATTAATGCTGAGCTAGAAACATGAAACGTATGAGAAATCTAGGCTTTCTCCTTTCAAGGAAAGCCCCCCAAAAGGAAAGCATTTTACAATTATCTTTCTGCAGAGTGCCAAGGTCGAGTAGAAATTCTTTACATCTTGCCTGGACTCTAGCAGCATGCAACATTTCTTCCTTCACAGGAATCCATTTTTCTTTGAAAAAGATCACATGCTAATGGGAATCATGTGGGGGGTAGGGAGAGGATGGTGATGGGGAGAGTTATAGGGGAAAAAAAACAGAAGAGGAGAGACAGGGAGGGAGACAAGATTGAGACTGAGAGAAAGATAAAGATGAAGAGAGAGGAAGAAACAGGAAGGCAAATGGTAAGGGGAGAGAAAGAGGAAGACAAGAGGTAGGAAAAAGGGGTAATGAAGATGAGTAGGAAAGAGGAAGAGAGGAGAGAGAAATCTCAAAGGGAGAGGAGGAGACAGAGAAAGGAAGAGCAGCAGGAAGAAAAAGAGGGAAGAAGGAGACAAGGATGGAGATACAGGAGGAAAAATGGGGGGAAGGGAGAAGGAAAAGAGAGAGGGGGGGAAAGGAGGCAAGGAGTGACAGGAAAAGAAAGACTAATGCCAGATGAGAGATCAGGGAAGGAGAGAGAGACAGAGAGATGGGAAAGAAACAGACGCACAGAGGTAGGGTAGGAGAAGGGGAGAGAGAGGGAGAGAGTTGTTAAGGGGCTATTCCATCCTTTATTTGCTCATCTATTTCCATAGAATTCTGGGAAGAGTGTATTGGAATATTTTGCAGTGGGACAAAAAGAAATGTCAAACTTGGGCAAAAGGTATATGTTTCATTGATCTTCACAGATGTAGAAAAATTGACAAAGTTGGGTCTTTGATTTAAAAATAAAATATGTAAATGCATTTTGCAGTAAAAGAACCTCCTTTAGAATGCACAATCTGGCAGGGACGACAAATGTGAGCGTACAGCTTCCTTTCCATGTGTTACTTTCTAGAACACAAAGGGTATAAAGAAAGGGAGGGGGCATTAAATACTATCTAAATAACAACAGACCACATGGGAACCCTACCATTTTTGACAGATCACACTTTTTTTTTTTCATTTTTTGCATGGATTTTTGTTGTCAATCAAATGCATCCATGAAATCAGTCTGAGTCACAGCAGGTTTCTCTACCAAACAGTCGCCAGTCACACAATTTTATGATTACATATCAAAGACCTACATGATGCCAACCAATCTGTCAGCATTTCAATGAGGCAGGTTTTCTTTTTTCTTTTTTTTTTCTTTTAAACTAGAAATAGAGTAAACATGGTTAATGCAATCATTTTATAAATTGGGGTGTGAAAGAAGTGTAATGTCTTTATCCTACCCACCATTGGCTATGTGTGATCACATGGAGCCTTTTAGAATGAAGCAAGGTGGAGTCAGGAGCTTTTCTGGCCTATGAAAATGTTGCTTTCATTTTGAATGTATAAAACAGAAGCCTCACACTTTGTCTTTATTCCAACGTACAGGGCTAGCGTTTGGCCAAGCTGTTAAGGAGGCAGTGATATAAACCCAGGATCTGAAGAATTCAGTGGACATGGTCACTTGCCAGGTGTATGATTTTAGGCAAGTCAGATGACTTACTTCCTTTGACCTCAGTCCCCTCCTGACTAAATGTAAGATGTGGGACTAAACGATCATTAGGAGCCCTTCTAAATCGAATATACTGTCAGACTGAGTCCTGGTTTCCACATTTCCTAGCTGTGTAGTTCATTGACAATCTCATTCTTAGTCTACTTATCTGTAAAATGGGGATGATAGTGCTTCCACTATCTAATACTTCACAGAATTGTTGTGAGGAAAATCATTTGTAAATCTAAACGTGCTATTTGAATATGAACTAATATAAGTTTTCTTATTCTGGGGTCATCCCACCACCTATATTGTCCTTTTCCCTAACCTCCTTCCAAAATCTGCTCTTAGAGTCTTCATTCATGCTAAGGTGTAAATGACTAGATTAATTGTCTTGCTAAGAGAGATAACCTTCTAGTTGGGAGAAAAAGGACTTAAGCTAAACAGAATGAAGCTTATGTAGAGAGAATCTACAAGAAGAGATCTTAAGACCTTCTCAGGTTCCAAAAGTCTCATCATCTATTCTAAGCCTTCAGGTAGTTGTGTTGTTAGTCACTTAGCTTGCACCCCTATAGACTAATCAAAATCAGGTATGTATGCCTGAGAAATTACACTTTGAGTCACAGAGAGTTCTAATTTGAATTAGAACTGCTTTATGGCATTAGTTCATACTAACCGAGTGAAAGTGAGCCATGCATCCCATCTCATTGTTCAATCCTATGGGGACTAGAGAGTTGGGCTCTTGTAGTACAGAAGCTACAATTTTGCTATAAATTAGGGTCTTTCCAAAGGCAATCTAAATGTGTAGCAGTTTTTACACAACTTCCATGCAGGATGGGGGTAGGTATCTTTGGATAACAAAGTTTCAAAAAATTCAAAGATACTAGGGAGCTGATAATGTAATAGAAAGAATACTAGACTCAGAGCCAGAAGATCTGGGCTCAGTGATGGCTTTGCCACTCATGAACTATGTGAACTAACATCAGTTCAGTTCTCCCAGCTTCAGTTTCCTCATTTTGGGAGATTGCACTAGACAATCTCTAAGAACACTTTTAGCTCTGTTGACATTCCTCTTTCTCTACATACTCTGTCCTCTTTGTGCTTATATGATACTGCTTTCTTTTGGTTCTCCTCTCTGACTAATCCTCAGTCTTCTTTGATCAGTGTCCATGTCATATCTCCCCAAATGTGGGTAAACCGCAAGGCTTAGCCATAGGCCCTTTTCCTTGCTCTCTCTTTACTCTTTCTATGGGTCTATCATCTAATCTATGGGTTTAATTATATGTGTGCAGATGACTCCCTATTAATTAACTCTGTTAATCTAAAACTAGTCTCCCTCCTGAGCTTCAATCTTGCACTATCAAGTTCTTATTGGATATTTCAAACTGGATATGTCCAATGCATCACAAACTCAACACACATAAAATAGAACTGAGGGTCTTTCCCTTCAATTCTATACCTCTTCTGAACTTTATTATCACTGAGTTTACTACAATGCTTCCAGTTAACCAGGTTCACAATCTTGGCATCATTCTCTGCTCCTCACTTTCCTACATCTCCTGTATCTAATCAGTTGCCAAATTTTACCCTTTGTACTTCTACAACATCTCTAATGTCCACCACTTTCTCTATACTCACATAGCCACTACCCTAGTTTAAGCCCTCATTAACTTTCATATAGGATATTTTAAGAACCTATGATTAGGCTTCTTGGTTCAAGTATTGTTCCACTCTGTATACGATATTTTATATTCTGTCACTGACTTTACACTGGTAGTATGTACTTACTTTTTACCTCAACCTTTTAGAATCCCTTATTTCACAGATGATGAAATAGTCTCAACAAACTTAAGTGACTTTTCTCTTTTTTTATTACTAAAACCTAAATACAAAATAAGAAAAAGAAATATTTAAACTTTAATACAAAAGAAAAAAACATGTCAGTTGTACAGCAGAATGTAAGAGAGGATTCAAAATATATAACAATAAATTTCATTTCAAGAAAGCCTATATAAAAGTACTACACATTGTGTTGAGAATTGTCCATCTTTTTTTTGCCCACTTGTAAGTTTTCTTTTGTTCTCTGCTGCACATTTTTAACTTTGTTATTTTTTCCTCTCCAGAAAGCTACAATTAAGCATGGACATATCTATCTATCTACATACATACATACATACACACACACAAACACACACACACACACACACACACACACACACACATATATATATATATATATATAAATACACACATATATATATACACACATACACATATATATACACACAAAACCAAATACTTTCCCTAACAAATTCTACTTTTGATCTTTGTTTTTTATATTGTGCATATCTCTTATTGCCTATCCCTCCCAATTTCTCTATTTTACTTCTACCAACTACCTTGTCCTCCTATTACTTAACCTACTTCCCCCTTCCCCCCTACCCCCACCAGGATCCCTCCCTTATCCTCTCATTCCCATTAATGTAAACACCCTTCTATACCCCCCCTTTAACCTATTCCCTCACTTCCCCTCTAAAGATCCCTCCCTTGTCCTCTCTCCTCTTCCTATCTTGGCATTTTATTTATTTCTGAATTTAGAAGATTTCTATACTCTTCTAGATATATATGTATTGTTCCCTCTTGAACTCCTGGTGAAAGTAGGTTTCTAGAACTAATATCCCTCCTCCCCCATCTAATTCCTCTGTCAGTTCTTGCTCTTGCGCTTCATTTGTATAATTACTCTTTTTAGTTGTTTCCAAATGGTTTTACTTCTTAAAGTCCTCAGATTCACCAAATCTTTCTTATAAACTACCCAATCACTAATAACAATCTTAGGGATAAGTTTTACATTTTACATACATAAAAGGTAAACAATCTATCCTTATTGAATCTCTTGTAAGTTGTCTTTGGTATGCACCCTATATTTCTCCTGGCTCATGTATGTCAAATGTTCTTTTAAGTTCAGGATTGTTGTTTTTCTTTTTAACAAGTCCTGAAAATCTGACAATTCATTAAATATCCATTTTTTTTTCCATTCAGGATTATGCTTAGCTTTGCTAGGTATGATATTTCCGGCCGAAACTCCAGTTCTTTTGCTCTTTGATATGTAATGTTCCAAGATTTACAGTGTTTTAAGTATCACTGTTGTTAGGTCTTGTGTGATTCTAATTGTTGTACCACCATATTTAAATTGTTTTTTTTTTCTTTTTGCCCCTAATATTTTATCCTTGAACTGGGGATTTTAGAATTTGACTATAAATATTCCTATGGGTTTTCCTCATAGAATTTCTTTCAGATGGTGATCGCTGCTTGTTTTCTATTTCTACTTTCTCCTCTTGTTCTAATGCTTCAGGACAATTTTTTTTAAAAAAATTATTCCTCGTATTATTGTATGAAGATATTATTTTTGATCATAGCTTTCAGGTAGTTTGATTTTTTTCTTATGTTTTCTCTTCTTGATCTGTTCTCCAGATCAATTGTTTTTCTTATGAGATGTTTCACATTCTCTTCTATTTTTTCATTCTTTATGTTTTGTTTTATTATTATTGATGTCTTGTAACTTCATTGGCTTCTCCCCTTGCCCAATTCTGATTTTCAAGGAGTCATTTTCTTCCTTAAGATTCTGTATCTCCTTTTTCTAATTGGTTGACTTTCTTTTCATAATCTTCTTGTTTTTCTTGGATTGTTCTTATTTATTTATTTACTTTTTTTTTAGTTTTTCCTCAATCTCTCTCATTTGATTTTTCAAGTCTTTTTAAAGTTCTTCTATGAATTCTTTTTGAGCAGGTGACCATTTGACATTGCTTTTTTGGAGCAGTATAGGTTTTTCTTTACTTCAGGGTCCTCCTCTGTAGACGAACCCCAGTCTTCCATGTTCCCATAGTAACTCTCAGAGGTTGGATTCTTTTTCCTTTGCCTCTGCATTTAAAAAACTGTAATAGCTTAGTTTTTGTTATCACCTCTAATTCTGGGGTATAGGGGGTGATGCCTCTGGCCTCAGATTCTCCTTCAATTCTTCTCTCTGGCCTGGACCCTAAATTGAGACCTCCAGTCTTAGTGCCCACAGCCATTGTTGTCCCTGCCTAATGGCTTTAGCACTCCCCTGACATTTGCTGGTTCCTACCCTGGCATCTCTGCAGCACAGCTGGGTCTGGCATTCCTTGTCAGCAGAGGTTCCCTTGATCTACCCTGGCTCAGACGGCCAACTCCCCTCATTGTCCCAGGGATAAAAGTTCCTGTGACTGGGTTAAGGCAGCCTCCCAATTAGCTAACCCCAGGGCTTGTCCTTGTTGTTTAAGGAGATCTAGGACCTAACCTGGAGGTGTTTACTTTTCACAGGGACCAAACCTCTTCCTGGGATTTTTCTTCAGATCTCTGATAGTTCCAGAAGGACCCCTGTTCTACCCCTACTCTTATTTGCTTTTAGCTCTCTATATTCACCTTGCAGAGCTATTTCATCTCTTTTGTGGGGGAAATCTTGAGAGCTTGGAATGTTCTGACCTACTTAGCTTTCTTTCCAGAATCCTCTCCTTAAGTGATTTTCAAAGGTCACTCAGGTAATACACTTAGCATTTGAATCTAAATTCTCTGATTCTAAGCCCAATGTTCTTTTGTTGATAACATAGTGCTTCTCTCTTATATGTAGGCAGTTAATTTTTTTAACTAATTGAAGAACTTTATATTCATTCCTTTTTTATTTTTAAAAACTTTAATTATTTTAAATTTTAGCTTTTTAGGGTGGAGCCAAGATGGCCGCATGAAGGCAGCGTCTTACCGGAGCTCTATCACAGGGTCTGTCAGATTCCTATAAAAAAGTGAATTTGAGCAGATTTGAGAGAGTCAGAAACTGCGAGCAGTCTGCCTGGGGCAAATTTCCGAGCCGGGAGAGTCTGAAAGGCCGGAGGAACGAACCTGCAGGCTCGGAGAGTGCTCGGTGCGGAGCTGCTCCAGACCAAGGCGGAAGCGGCCAGCCGGGAAATCCACGTGGGAGACGGGCTGGGAGAAAGCTGGGCGCCCGAAACTGGCAGAGATCCCCAGGCCTCCCAACATAGGACGGCAGTCTGTGGGAGCGACGAGAGGCAGCGCAACGCCACCAGCCGCGAAAACACCCAGTCCTGACGCTTGCAAAACCCAGGAACTCGGCCTCTTGAACTTCCGGAAGACTCAATGGCCAGGTAAATGGCTCTAACCCCTCCCCCCCTCACCCAGAGAATTCCTCGGGGAAAAAAAAAAAAGAGAACTGAAACAGAGGAGAGAGTAGCGGGGCTTCACAGGACAAATACTAGAAGCTCATTAGTCCCAGAGGGGAAGAGTCGGCAGGGGGCCAAGCCAGGAGCCCAGACGTAACCTTGCTCCCCCAGGGGAAGCGCCAGTCATCAGCTCAAACAACAAACAGCTGAGACCATTGCTGAAAAGCAAGTGCTGGAGAGCACCCACAGGGAGTGAGATGCCAGGGAGCCAGACCCCTCCCCCACACCTCAGGAAACTGAAGGTTATAATTCTAGACTCACAACCCCCAGAATAAGAAAGCTGGGACAGAAAGCCCTGAGACTCACAGATAGAAATTCGTAGTAAAGCCAGCAAAAGGCAAACCAACATGAAGAAGAACACAAAAAAACCGAGGACAATAGATTCTTTTTATGGAGACAGGCAGGATCAAAATATCGACATAGAAGAAGATAGCAATGACACGGTAGATACATCAGATACCTCAAAAGCTAATATGATCTGGTCTCCAGCCCAAAAAGCACTGCTGGAAGAGCTAAAAGAGGATTTTAAAAACCAAATTAGGGAGCTAAAAGAAAATATGGAAAAAATGGAAAAAAGGGAGAAAAAATCCACTGACGAAATCAAGTCCCTAAAGAATAAGATTGGCGAAATGGCTATGGAGATTCAGAATCTAGAGAGAGAAAAGGACACCCTGAGAGGTGAAATCAACCAATTGAAAATGGAGGCTCAAAAGCAAAATGTAAACACTAACTCATTTAAAATTAGACTTGAGCAAGTGGAAGCTAATGAATCTATGAGGCATCAAGAAGTAATAAAACAAAATGTAAAGAATGAAAAAATAGAAAAAAATGTGAAATATCTGATTGGCAAAACAACTGACCTGGAAAATAGATCCAGGAGAGACAATGTGAGAGTTATTGGTCTACCGGAAATCCACGATGAAAAAAGGAGCCTTGACAGTATCTTCGAAGAAATTATCAAAGACAACTGCCCAGAGGTCCTAGAACCAGAGGGCAAAATAGTCATTGAAAGAATTCACCGATCACCCCCTGAAAGAGATCCCAAACTGAAAACACCAAGAAATATTATAGCCAAATTTCAGAGCTATAAACTCAAGGAGAAAATACTGCAAGCAGCCAAAAAGAAGCAATTCAAATATCGGGGAACTACAGTCAGGATCACGCAGGATCTCTCAGCTTCCACATTAAAAGACAGGAGAAATTGGAATATGATATTCCGAAGGGCAAAGAAGCTGGGACTACAACCAAGGATCAACTACCCAGCAAAACTAAGCATAATTTTCCAGGCAAGGCGATGGACATTCAATGAAATAAGGGAATTCCAGACCTTCCTGATGAAAAGGCCAGAACTCAATGGAAAATTTGATCTCCAAATACAAACCTCAAGAGAGACATAAAAAGGTAACCAGGGGGAAAAACCCCACAAACTTCATTAACCAATAAGCTTAAGCTGTTTACATCTTTATGTGGGATTATATCATCTTATGTATGTTTTTTATGTATATATATATATATATATATATATACATATACATATATAAGTCATTCTTGTGAATGGTACAACTATTGTGACAAATGAAAGGGATATACATAGGTTGTGAATGCCTGTATAAATTAACTGATGTAAAGATATAAAATATAAATAAGAGATATAAAGGGAGGGCTATGAGGGAAGTGGTAAGGAGGTTGTAGAAAAGGGTAAATTACACCAAAGGAAGTGGAAAAAAAACATATTATAGTAGAGGGAAAGAAGGGAGGGAGAAGAGCAGTATTTGAGCTTTACTGTCATCTGATCTAGTTCAAGAAGGGAATAACATACTCTGATAAGTTTAGAAATCTAACTTGTCCTACGGGAAGTGGGAGGGAAAGGGGGGAAAAAGGGAGGGGGGAGGGCAGAAGGAAGAGGAGAAGTAGCAAGTGGGTAATGGTAAGATAAGAGAGGGGAATAAAGAGGGAGGGTTAACTGAGGAAAGCGGCGGTCAAAAGCAAAACTTTGTTGGGGAGGAGAAGGGGAAAGGGAGAAATAAAAGCATAAACAGGGGGAATTAGGATGGAGAAAAAGACACAGATAGAAATCATAACCCTGAACGTGCAGGGGATGAACATTCTCACAAAACAGAAGCAGATAGCAGAATGGATTAAAAACCATAACCCTACAATATGCTGTTTACAAGAAACGCATCTGAAACAGGGGGATACACATAGGGTTAAGGTAAAAGGCTGGAGTAAAATATATTGTGCCTCAGCTAAAGTAAAAAAAGCAGGTGTAGCAATCCTAATCTCAGACAAAGCAAAAGTAAAGATAGATCTAATTAAAAGAGATAAGGAAGGACATTATATCCTGCTAAAAGGCACCATAAACAATGAAGCAATATCATTGCTTAACATATATGCACCAAGTGGTAAGGCATACAAATTCTTAGAGGAGAGGTTAAGGGAGTTACAGGAAGAAATAGACAGCAAAACTATAATATTGGGAGACCTCAACCTCCCTCTTTCTGAACTTGATAAATCTAACCTCAAAATAAATAAGAAAAAAGTTAAGGAGGTAAACAGAATTTTAG
Source organism: Trichosurus vulpecula (assembly GCF_011100635.1). Taxonomy (NCBI): domain Eukaryota; kingdom Metazoa; phylum Chordata; class Mammalia; order Diprotodontia; family Phalangeridae; genus Trichosurus; species Trichosurus vulpecula. Next base: position 236,618,096 of record NC_050575.1, on the reverse strand, counting down.
AAAAGGCACATATGATAGACCTCTGGAGAAAACTGAACGGGGATAAAAAGGAATATACTTTCTTCTCAAAAGTACATGGCACATACTCAAAAATTGACCATGTACTAGGGCATAAAAACCTCACAATCCAGTGCAGAAAAGCAGAAGTAGTCAATGCATCCTTTTCAGATCATGATGCAATAAGAATCATTTTTAATAAAGTACCATGGAAAAATAAGCTAAAAACTAATTGGAAACTAAATAATTTAATTCTAAAGAGTGAGTGGGCCAAAGATCAAATCAGAGAAACAATTAATAATTTCATTCAAGAGAATGACAATAATGAAACAACATACCAAAACTTATGGGATGCAGCAAAAACAGTTCTTAGGGGAAGTTTTATATCTCTAAATGCCTACATGAATAAAATAGGGAAAGAGGAGATCAATGATCTGGGCAGACAGCTGAAAAAGCTAGAAAAAGAGCAAATTGAAAACCCCCAATTAAATACCAAATTAGAAATACTGAAAATCAAAGGAGAGATTAATAAAATTGAAACCAAGAAAACTATTGAATTAATAAATAAAACAAAGAGCTGGTTTTATGAAAAAACCAATAAAATTGACAAATCTTTGGCCAATTTGATTAAAAAAAAGAAAGAAGAAAATCAAATTACCAGTATCAAAAATGAAAAGGGTGAGGTCACCTCTAATGAAGAGGAAATCAAAACAATAATTAGGAATTATTTTGCCCAACTGTATGCCCATAAATTTGACAACCTTAGAGATATGGATGAATATCTACAAAAACATAAACTGCCCAGACTAACAGTGAAGGAAGTGAAATTTCTTAATGACCCCATATCAGAAAAAGAAATTGAGCAGGCCATCAACGAACTCCCTAGGAAAAAATCTCCAGGGCCAGATGGTTTTACATGTGAATTCTATCAAACATTTAAAGAACAACTAATTCCAATACTTTGTAGACTATTTGGGAAAATAGGTGAAGAAGGAGTCCTACCAAATTCTTTTTATGACACAAATATGGTACTAATACCCAAACCAGGTAGAGTTAAAACAGAGAAAGAAAATTATAGACCAATTTCTCTAATGAATATTGATGCAAAAATTTTAAATAAAATATTAGCAAGAAGATTGCAGCAACTCATTACGAGAATAATACACCATGACCAGGTAGGATTTATTCCAGGAATGCAAGGCTGGTTCAATATTAGGAAAACTATTAGCATAATTTACCATATCAACAACAAAACTAGCAAAAACCATATGATCATCTCAATAGATGCAGAAAAAGCCTTTGACAAAGTACAACACCCATTCCTATTAAAAACACTAGAAAGCATAGGAATAAGGGGAACCTTCCTCAAAATAGCATCTACCTAAAACCATCAAAAAGCATTATTTGTAATGGGGATAAACTAGATGCATTCCCAATAAGATCAGGGGTGAAACAAGGATGTCCATTATCACCCCTATTATTCAATTTGGTTCTAGAAACATTAGCTGTAGCAATAAGAGAAGAAAAAGAAATTGAAGGAATTAGAATAGGAAAAGAAGAAACTAAATTATCACTTTTTGCAGATGATATGATGATTTATCTAGAGAATCCTAGAGAATCAAGTAAAAAACTACTTGAAATAATAAACAACTTTAGCAAAGTTGCAGGATATAAAATAAACCCACATAAATCCTCAGCATTCCTATACATTACTGACAAAGCCCAACAGCAAGAGATAGAAAGAGAAATTCCATTCAAAGTTACTGAAGGCACTATAAAATATTTGGGAGTCTATTTGCCAAGACAAACCCAGGGCCTATATGAACATAACTATGAAACACTTTTCACGCGAATAAAATCAGATCTAAATAAATGGAGAAATATCAGTTGCTCATGGTTAGGCCGAGCTAATATAATAAAAATGACAATTCTACCTAAATTAATCTATCTATTCAGTGCCATACCAATCGAACTACCAAAAATTTTTTTTACTGAGCTGGACAAAATAATAACAAAATTCATTTGGAAAAACAAGAGGTCTAGAGTATCTAGGATATTAATGAAAAGACATGCTAGAGATGGTGGTTTAGCTATACCAGATATTAAACTGTACTACACAGCAGCAGTCATCAAAACTGCCTGGTACTGGTTAAGAAACAGGGGTGTGGATCAGTGGAATAGGATAGGTACACAAGTAGGTGAAATCAACAAGTTTAGCAATCTACTCTTTGATAAACCCAAAGAAGCCAGTTTCTGGGCTAATAATTCACTATTTCACAAAAACTGTTGGGAAAATTGGAAAATGGTAGGGCAAAAACTGGGCATAGACCAATATCTTACACCATATACCAAAATAAAGTCAAAATGGGTTCATGATTTAGGAGTAAAAGTTGATACTCTAAGTAATTTGGGAAAGAAAGGATTAGTTTACTTATCAGATTTGTGGAAAAGTAAAGAATTCATGACCCAACAAGAGATAGAGAGCATTACAAAATGCAAAATGGATAATTTTGATTATGTCAAATTGAAATGTTTTTGTACAAAAAAAGCCAATTCAACAAGAATTAGGAGGGAAGCAGAAAATTGGGAGAAAATCTTTGCAACTAGTATCTCTGATAAAGGCCTCATCTCTAAAATATACAGGGAGCTGAGCCAAATATATAGGAATACAAGCCATTCCCCAATTGAGAAATGGTCAAAGGATATGAACAGGCAGTTTTCAGAGGAAGAAATTAAAGCTATCTACAGGCATATGGAAAAATGCTCTGGATTGCTGCTGATTAGAGAAATGCAAATCAAAACAACTCTTAGATACCACATCTCTCCTGTCAGATTGGCTAAAATAACAAATCAGGAGAATGATAAATGCTGGAAAGGATGTGGGGAAATTGGAACATTGTTGCATTGCTGGTGGAGTTGCGAGCTGATCCAGCCATTTTGGAGGGCAGTGTGGAACTATGCCCAAAGGGCTATAGAAATGTTCATACCCTTTGACCCAGTAATACCACTTCTAGGGTTGTATCCCAAAGAAATCACGCAAGCGGGAAAAGGACCCATATGTACAAGAATATTTATAGCAGCTCTCTTTGTGGTAGCCAAGAATTGGAAAGCAAAGGGATGCCCTTCAATTGGGGAATGGCTGAACAAGCTGTGGTATATGAAGGTGATGGAATACTATTGTGCCATAAGAAATGGGGATGATGCAGACTTCATAACAACCTGGAAAAACCTACACGACATAATGCTGAGTGAGCGGAGCAGAGCCAGGAGAACGTTGTGCACAGCCACAGATATGTGGATTCCGTGAGGACCAACCCTGACATACTGCACTTCTCTCAGCAACCTAAAGGGGCAAGGACAACTCCAGGGGACTCACGATGGAGAATGCTATCTTCATTCAGAGAAAGAACTGCGAAGTTTGAATACAGACTGAGGCACACTACATGCTCGCCTTTTCTGCTTCTCTTTTGTTTTTGTTTTTGGGGTTTTTTTTTTGTTTTTTTTTTGTTTTTTTTTTTTGGTTCTGTTTCTTCTTTCTCATGATTCATTCCATTGGTCAAAATTCTTCTCCACGACTTGACTAGAGCATAAATTAATTCAATGCGAAGTTATACATGACAGTTATATGAGACTTCATGCCGTCTTGGGGAGGGAGGGGAGAAAAACTGGAACTCAAAACTATGTAGAACCGTGTGTGGTAAACTAAAAATAAATAAAGAAAAAAAAATTCAAAAAAAAATTATGTACAACCGTGTGTGGTACACTAAAAATAAAAACATATTAAAAAAAATTTTTAGCTTTTTAATTTAATTTTAATTAATTTTATTTAGTAATTAAATTATTTTAAATTTTAAATTCTAAAGTCACTTTCTTCTTCCACCCACTGAGAAGGTGAGAAATATTATTCATTTTATATATATATATATATATACATATATGAAGTAATGTGAAAATACTTCCACATTAGCTATGCTGCAAAAAAAAGTAGCCAGAAAAATAAAGTGAAAAAAATATGCTTCAATCTATACTCAGAGATCATCAGTTCTCTATCTGGAGATGAACATCATTTTTCATCATGAGTCATTTGGAATTTTCATTGATCATTGTGTCACTAGTTTATTTTTGATTATCATTATAAAGTTACTATTACTTTGTATAATGTTCTCCAAGTTCTGCTTACTTTACTTTGCATCAACTAAGTCATCCCAGGTTTGTTTGTTTGTTTTTTGTTTTGTTTTGTTTTTTCTAAAACTATCTTCATCATTATGTTTTAGAGCATAAATGCATTCCATCTCAATCATTTACCATAACTTTCTCAGCCATTTCCCAGTTGATGGTTATCCCCTCAGTTTCTAATTCTTTACTACCACAAAAAAGCTGTTATAAATATTTCTTTAATATATGGTTTCTTGTCCTTTTTCTTTAAAGCGTTTGGGGTATAGACCTAGAAGCAATATTGCTAGGTATACACAGTTTTATAGCCCTTTGGACATAGTTCCAAATTCATCTCCAGAATAGTTAGAGAAGTTCACAATTCCACCAACAGTGTGCTAATATAACTCTTTTTCCATACTCCCTCCAGAATTTGTCTTTTTCCTTTTTCTGTAATGTTAGCCAATCTCATGGGTATGAGGCAGTACTTCAAACTTGTTTTAATTTTAATTTCTATGATAATTAGTGATTTAGAGCATTTTATATGGCTATTTATAGTTTTGAATACTTCTTCTGAAAACCATCTGTTCATATCCTTTGACCATTTATCAGTTAGAGAATGACTTTTTTTTTTATAAATTTGGGTCAGTTTTCTATATATTTGAGAAATGAGACCTATATCAGGGAAATTTGCTATATATTTTCCCCCAGTTTGCTCCTTTCCTTCTAAATTTGGCTGCATTCATTTTGTTTGTATAAAAACATGAAGTTTACTATAGCTAAAATTGTCCTTTTTACCTTCCACAAATCACTGTGTCTCTGATCATGAACTCTTCCTTTATCCACAAATCTGATAGATAATTTTTTCCATTCTCCTCCAATTTGCTTATGATATCATTCTTTATGTCTAAATCATGTACCCATTTGAGCTTATTTTAGTATACAGTGTAAGATGTTGGTCTAGCCCTAGTTTTTTCCTAACTGCTTTTCAGTTTTTCCAGCAGTTTTTGTCACATGGTGAGTTCTTGCTCCAATATCTAGGAGCTTTGAGTTTATGAAACATTAGATAACTGTGCTCACTTCCACATATTGTATACCTAATCTATTCCACTGATACACTTACTGTTTCTGGGTGCTAAGCATTCCTGGGACTGCTGCTGTAGTTACTACTGCCAATGCCACCAAAGGCCCACAGCTGGTGTTCCTTCCACCAATCTGTGCTCCTTGTTTACCCATTATACCAGTACTGCAGACCTCTCTTTTTGTCCTCCAAAACTCTCTTGGGCTGGAAAAATGACTCTGTGACTTTTTGTTAATTATGCCAGAGAATTTGATTTGACACACTTTTAAAAAGTTGTTTATAGAGAATATTGGAAGACCTCAGCAAAAATGCTCACTTTACTCTGCCATCTTACCTCTACCCAAATTCGTTACTGGTAAGTTAAATCATGCCCTAGTAGAAAGGCAAAAATATAACCATGGAATAGCACAAGTTACTAGAAAATGTTACTGAGCAGTTGGAGAAGAATAGGAGTTAAAACAATAAGTTAGAATGAGAAGAGTAATAAGTAATTAAAAAAAACCATCAAGGATCCAGTGTGAATAAGTGAAATGTGAAATGATGAGGCAAGAGAGAAAACCAGGGAGATTGGTTTAAAGAGAGATGCTTGAGGGTCTTTGGCTTGAGAAAAAGCTATGCTTTGCTCACGGCAGCTCAGAAAGCCTAAACTCAACCCCAATGCCCAGGGATGATATTTTTCACATTAATTCCTCAGCTTCCCTAATTTGCATTTGCTTAAGCAGTGACACATAAAATTCCTCTCTTTGTATGTGTATATGTTTGTTACTACCCCCCATATGATCTATAATGATGAGAAATAATAAAATAATTAATTCTGTTTCTGTTTACTATTCTATTTCCAATGCTCATTGTTTTCTAAAAACGAACAAACTAACAAAACAAAACACTAAAGGCCCCCATTTTGACTAAAGGCTTTTCAGTAAAGCTCATAGTAACATTACATAAGTGTGCTTAAATTTTCAATTTTTCCATCTCCAGTAAATATTTTCAAGTGTTAACAGCTCTAATTTCAATCTCATTTGACAAATTTTAAATGCCTATTATGCACAAAGTACTGTACTTGGCATTAATTGAACTATGTTAACAAAGATCAAATGCTATATGAAAATGATTTTATAAATTGAACCATGATTTGTGGTGGTTATCATTCTCTCCCTACTAAACCAAGAAAAAAAAAAGCTATCTACAAGGTATAGTATTTAACTAGGAAAAAAGACATATATATATATATATATATATATATATATATATATATATATATATATATATATATATATAGTTATGTAGCTATAATTATAGATATACACATATTTATTGTATTTATCATAAAGATATTTATAGGGAGATACACAAATATTATACATGGTGTGTGTGTGTGTGTGTGTGTGTGTGTGTGTGTGCGCATGCTGCTTATACCTATTCACTAAAATTCACCAATATAATAGGATGCCTGATAAAATCAAGCACAAAAATCCTAATAACAGTGCCATTTTTATAAGTGAGGAAACTGAGGCCAGTGAGATTACATGACTCAATGTCACATGGCTAGTAATTTTGTGGAATCTGAATTTAAAATTAGGTTTCCTATCCAAGTTGACTTCTCTTTCTACTTCCTCACCAGTACAAGTATCTATCACAGAAAATAGAGAAATAAAGATAGTTGTGAGAAACAACAGAACCTGAATCCCTCTGGTGTGAGTTAATTATACAAAGTAGAATTTTGTTGGCATTTGGGAGGTTAATGTTGTCACCCTAAATTTTCTCACCATGTGATGTGGCTTGCATTGGTGAAGACATCACTTAAGTTTTTGGTGGACTCTTTAATTCTAAATTTACATGTCTTTCTGTCTATTTGGTATCAAATTAAGAGTATTTTGATTTAGAGGTTTCTTTTTTTTTAAATTAATGAATTATTGTGGAAACCAATAAGAACTTGGGTGATAAAGGGTGAAGGAATATATTTGTGCTAAATCATGTCATTTCAAATCAAGTGTCTGGTTTCGTATATTATACCACATCATAATCATAAATTTTGAAGTGATAAATTTTATTGCTTTGGTTTTAGAGATTCCAACTAAAATCTGCTATTGTTCTCAGCACTGAGCTGTATTTTGTTTATTGTAAATTGGCATAACTATAGATAACCCAAAACACTGGCCTTATCTAAAATGAAATCTCTTTGAAAGGAAATATACTATGCATATATTTGTACATTTCCTTTCAAATATTTATAAATATATAGATGTATATATTTATACATGTATTTATATACATATGCAGAAAAAAATAACACTAATTATAGGACACAGTTAAGGTTTTACAAGCCAAATTTGTAGAACAAAATATGGACAACCATACTTCTGGTATTTACTATCTAGTTAGAGTATAGTTTTTCTCAAGGGGTGATTTGTGATATTCTGGCTACTGTCAGAAACAGATTTTTCCAAAAGCTTTGTTAAACTGAATATGTTAGATGGTGCAAACTCATGATACTTAATCTCCAAAAAAAGACATTTATAGGATAGAAATATGCCCAGGCACTATAAAACATTTAAAACTGTACCCAAAACTCCTGTTGTCTTCTTAGGTGTGAAAATTATAGTTAGCTACACCTTTGTCTTTGTCAAGTCTTTCTTTTGGCCTAGTACTTTCAAAAAAATCTCACTTCTACATTCAGGAATCCCTAGCTCTATTCTAGCCACTACTCAAATACTGCCTCTTACATTATTCCTTTCTTAATCCCCCAATTTGTAAGAGTTTCTCCTGTGACTCTTTCAAAATCACTTTATACAACACTACAAAATTTGAAAAGCTTTTTTTTTAATGTGTAATCTCATTTGATCCAAATGAAATCCCTGAAAGGTAGGCACTAGTATTATCCCTAAGTTATAGATGAGGGAACCGAGGCTGAAGGAGGTCGAGATTTGCCCATATTTGCATAGCTCAAGTAGTGTTTGAAGTAGGGTACTGACTCTGAGTCAATGACTCAATCTACTACACCATTGACTCAAAAAACTGCAGTTGTTCACCATCACCTCCCTCCCTGGAATTCACTGCTCCATCATCAGGGAAAGTAGCTACAGTGGATAGAGCAATGGACCTAGAAACAGGAAGACCTGAGTCCAAATGTGGCCTCAGACACTTCCTAGTTGCCTAACCCTGAGCAAGTGTGTTGGCAACCAAAAATGGGCTCCTTAGCACTTAGTCAACAAGTGCCCTTGACTAGTTTGGCTTTTTCCCCTGAACTGAATGCTGTTTGTATGTTGGACTGGAGTAAGCTTGTCGGCCCCTTCACCTTGCTTCCCTTGCTTAAGCTGATGGAAAGAACCTGTGCTTTCCCCAGCATACCTTACACCCCCGCAGAAGCCGGATGGTTAAAAACAGCTTCCGTTGGAGCCAGAGGCTGCTACAGCTACAACCACAGCCGAAGCTGAAGCAGGAGCTGCCGGTAGCAGAGCTGACCTACGGGAGGAAGCTGAACAAGGACTTGAAGCCAGTGGGTAATCTTTTTACCATAGAGGGGGAAGCATGATTTTGCTTTACACCATCATGCTTCTCTGTAGCCTCCTGGTTACTCTTGTAAGGTGTACTTATTGGGCCTGGAAGCTTTTGATCAATATGTCAAAATGGGGATGCTGGTTCGTGGGTTGGTTACTGTGGAGCCTAAATATATGCTTTGATTCTTCTGCCTCCTACTTTGAGAGTTTCTTATATCCGGCGGTTCTGAACCTTTCAGACATATATATGATCCTCTTTGAGATTATAAACTGTGCCCTCCTAATATAGCAAGTCACTTAGTTTCTCTTTATATGCATAGGTTCTTCACTGCTACAGTAGTTTATAGTAATAGGAACTGCCTCCCAGTGTTTGGAGAGAATCAAATGAGATAATGTTTGTAAAGCACCTTTCAGAGCTTGGAAAAGAGTGAGTACATAATAAATAAGTGTTCTCTTCCTCTTCCCTCCAAGAGCTGTGTTCTTTTTCTATACTTGATTCCTTCTGGATTTTCAGAAATTACTCTCTAAGTCAGAGGAACATAGACTAGATTTCAGGGAGTCCGTGAAATTGGAACTTTCAATATTTTGACATTTATATTTCAGTGTAATTAGTTTCCTTTGCAATTCCATGAATTTTATTTTATTTTTTAAAACATTATTTTGAGAAGAGGTCCACAGCCTTCATTAGAAAGAAGTCCATGACAATCAATCAAACATTTATTAAGCACCTACTATGTTTTAGGAATTGTATTAAGCATTAGATATACAATAAGAGGTAAAAGACAGTCCATGTCCCCAAGGAGCTCACAATCTAATGAGGGAGACATAATGCAAAGAAACACCTACAAATAAGCTACATACAGAAAATATAAGAAATAATTAACAAAGAAAATCACTATATTTAAGAGGGGTTTGGAAAGGATTCCAGTGAAAGATGATATTAGTAGAGACAACATTTTTGTTTTCAGCTCCAAATTTTCTTCCTTTCTATAGAAATGTGATATCTGCTACAAAAATCAAGTCCTGCAAAACATATTTTGACTTTAGCCAGTCCCCACCCCCCAAAAAACATACTCAAGAAAAATAAAGAAGAAAAAATACTTCAACGTGCACTACATCAATGCTCTATCTGGAGATGGATATTTTTCCTCATGGCTTCTTTGGAATTTTCATGGATTATTGTATTAATCCAAGTGGCTAAATCATTCATGTTTGATTATTATTACAATGTTGCTATTACTATGTACATTGTGCTACTGGTTCTTATTTTATTTTGTATCAGTTCATATGAGTCTTCCCAAGTTTTTTTCTTTTTCTGTAACTATCTCCTTTATCATTTCTTACAACACAATAGTAATTCCATCAAATTCATATGCCACAACTTTTTCAGTCATTCCCCAATTCATGGGCATCTCCTTAGTTTCCAATTCTTTGCCACTACAAAAAAATAGCTGCTATGGGCCTTTGATTTCTGGCATTTAAACCCAATAGTGATGTTACTGGGCCAAAGGATATAAAGAGTTTTATAGCTTTTTTGGATGTAGTTCCAAATTGTTCTTCGGAATGGTTGGAACAGTTCACAGCTCCACCAAGAGTTGTTCAGTTGTTTCAGTTATGTCCTACTGTTTTGGGCCCCATTTGGGCTTTTCTTGGCAAAGACATTGGAGTGGTTGGCCATTTCCTTTGCCAGTTTATTTTACAGATGAGGAAATTGAGGCAAATAGGGTTAAGTGACCACCAACAGTACATTAGTCTACTTGTTTTCCCATATCCCCTCCAGCACTTGACATTTTCCTTTAATGTCATCTTAGCAAATATGATGGTAGTACCTCAGAAATGTTTTCATTTGCATTAATCTGATTATTAATGATGTTAGGCATTTTTTTTTGCTTACTAATAGTTTTGATTTCTATCTCTGCAAACTTCCTGTTCATATCATTTGACTATTTTTAATTAGAGAATAGCTTTTATTTTTATAATTTGACCCAGGTTTTTATATATTTGAGGAATCAGACCTTTTTCAAAGAACTTGCTATACTTTCCTTTCCCCAACTTTTCTTCTAATTTTGTCTGAATTGCTCTTGCTTGTGCAAAACCTTTTTTATTTAAAGTAACCAAAACTTGCCATTTTACCTCCTGTGAACCCCTCTATCTCTTGTTTGGTTTTGAAGTCTTCCAGTATTCATAGATATGACAGGTAATTTTTTTTCCCCAAGATTCCCTCATTTGCTTATGGTACCACTCTTTATGTGTAAATTGTGTACCCATTTTGAACTTATCTTAGTATGTGATGTGAGATGTTGATCTATGCCTAGTTTCTTCCAGAATACTTTTAGTTTTCCCAGCAGTTTTTATCAGTGATTTTTTTTTCTACAAAGCAGAGATCTTTTCTTTTATCCATTACTAGGTTGCTGTGCTCATTTACTTCTATATATTGAGTTACCTGACGTATTCCATTGGTTGACTATTGTATTATCCAGTACCAAATTATTTTGATGACTTACTGATTTGTAGTGTAAATTCAGACCTGTTACTTTTAGGCCCCCTTCCTTTTTTATTGCTTCTCTTGATATTTTTGACCTACTAAAGTAATTCTTTAGTAGTTTGGTTTGCATGGCAAAAATAAGTAAATTAATTTAAGTAGCATTGTCATTTTTATTATTTTGGCTTGGCCTACCACTAAGCAATTAACCTTTCTCCAATTGTTTAGATCTGTTGTTATTTTTGTGGTATGTTCTGTAATTGTGTTCACATAGTTTCTGTGTGTATTTTAGCAGACAGATTCTCAAGTATTTGATTCAGCCTTCCATTATCTTAAATGGAATTTCTCTTTCTCTTTCTTTCTGCTGTATTCTATTGGTAATTTATAGAAATGCTGATGATTTGTATGGTTTCATTTTATACCCTGCAACTTTGTTTAAGTTATTATTATTCCAATTAGTTTTTTTTATTTGACTTTCTAGGATTCTCTAAGTAATCAATATGTCATCTATAAAATTTTGTTTCCTCACTATCTATGTTTATTTCTTCAATACATTTTCTTTTCCTATTGCTATTACTGGTATTTCTAGTATAATATTGAATAACGATGGTTATATTGAACATCATACTTCATCACTGATCTTATTGGAAAGGCTTCCTATTCATCCTCATTACAGATAATACTTGCTTTTTATTTTAGATAGGTGTTACTTATCATTTTAAGAAAAGCTCCATTTATTCTTGTGCTTCCTAATAGTTTTAGTAGGGTAGGGTGTTGTATTTTGTCAAGCCTTTTCTGCATCTATTGATGTAATCATATAAATTTTGATGTTTCTGTTATTAATATGGTCAATTATAGTTTTCCTAATATTGAACCAGCTCTACGTTCCTGGTAATAAATTCAACCTGGTCATGCTATATAATCTTTGTGATATAATTCTCTAATCTCTTTGATGGTATTTTATTTAAAAATTTTCAATCAATATTCACTAGGAAAATTAGTCTATAGCTTTCTTTTCACCTTGCCCTGCCTTGCCCTGCCTTGCCCTGCCCTGCCCTGCCTTGCCCTGCCCTGCCCTGCCCTGTCCTGCCCTTCCTTGCCCTGCCCTTCCTTGCCCTGCCCTTCCTTGCCCTGCCCTTCCTTGCCCTACCCTTCCTTGCCCTGCCCTTCCTTGCCCTGCCCTTCCTTGCCCTGCCCTTCCTTGCCCTGCCCTTCCTTGCCCTGCCCTTCCTTGCCCTGCCCTGCCCTTCCTTGCCCTTCCTTGCCCTTCCTTGCCCTTCCTTGCCCTTCCTTGCCCTTCCTTGCCCTGCCCTGCCCTTCCTTGCCCTGCCCTTCCTTGCCCTGCCCTTCCTTGCCCTGCCCTTCCTTGCCCTGCCCTGCCCTTCCTTGCCCTGCCCTGCCCTTCCTTGCCCTTCCTTGCCCTGCCCTGCCCTGCCTTGCCCTGCCTTGCCCTGCCTTGCCCCGCCCTGCCCTGCCCTGCCTTGCCCTGCCTTGCCCTGCCCTGCCCTGCCCTGCCCTGCCTTGCCCTGCCCTGCCTTGCCCTCTCTCATTTAAGGATCAAAACCAGATTTGTATCACTAAAAAGAATTTTCTAAAACTCTTTTCCTATTTTTAAAAATTATATAGCTTTGGAATTGTTTCTTAAATGTTTATTAGAATTCACTGGTAAATAAATCTGGTGCTAGAAATTTTTTCTTTGGGAGCTCATCTATGGTGTGTCCAATTTACTTTTCTAAGATGGAGTTGTGTTCTTTCCTCTTCTATTGATTTGGGCAATTTATATTTTTTGTAAATGTATGCATTTCATTTAGATTGTCATTATTAATGGTATATATTTGGACAAAACAACTCCTAATAATTGTTTTAATTTCATCTTCATTGGTGATGCCTTCTCCCTTTTGACTTTGTATGTTAGTAATTTGGTTATTCTTACTTTTTTTGTAAATTAAAATGCCCAACAATTTACGTATTTTTTAATAAAACCTGCTCCTAGTTTTATTACAATGGTTGTTCTACTTTTGATTTTTCTTAATTTCTTTTAATTTTTGTAGTTTCTACTTTGGTATTTAATTGGGGATTTTTAATTTGTTCTTTCTATGTTGTTTTTTTAGTTGCATGCACAATTCTTTCACTCCTTTACTTGTGTAAACATTTAGAGATGTAAATTTCCCCCTAAGTATTGTTTTTGCTACATCCCACAAATTTTGGTATGTTGTCACATTGTTATCATTAGCCCTAATGAAATTATTGAGTGCCTCTATTGTTTGTTGTTTGAACCACTTATTCTCTAGAATCAAATTATTTAGTTCCCAATTAATTTTTAATCTGTGCTCCAAAGGTCTTTTATTGAAAGTAATACTCATTACATTATGGTGTGAAAAGTATACATTTAATATTTCTGCTTTTCTGTATTTTTGTTACATTTTTACATTCTAATGCATGGTCAATTTTTATGAAGCTGTCATGTGCAGCTAAGAAAACATACACCCCTTCCTATTACCTTTTTAATATTCTACAGAGATTTATCATATCTAACTTTTAAAAAATTCTGTTCATCCTCCTAACCTCTTTTTTTTTTTGAATAAGATTTAATTAATTTTAGAGTGTGGAGCCCACTAACATAGTTTTATTATTTCCTTATGTAACGTATTTAACTTTTCCTTCAAAAATTGGGATACTCTGTCATTTGGTACATTTGGTTTAGTATTGATCTTCATTCATTATCTGTGGTATACTTTAGCAAAATGTAATTTCCCTTAATATGTATTTTAATTAGGACTATTTTGCTTTTGCCTTGTTCAAGATCATGATTGCTATCCCTGCATTTATTTTTGCTTCAGCTGAAGTATAATAGATTTTGCTCTAGCTCCTTATTTCAATTCTGTGTATGTCTTTCTATTTCATATGTGTCTCTTATAAACAACATATTATTGGATTCTGGTTTCTAAAACATTCTGCTATCTGCTTTTTTTGTGTGTGAGTTCATGCCATTTATATTCACACATATGATTGGTAACTATATTTTCTCCCATCCTGATCTCTTCGATTTATCTTTTTTTTACCCTGTCCCCTCCTAGAGAAAATCTGTTTAGTTTTTTTTTTTAATCTCTACCTCCTTTAATCTAACCTCCTTCTTACCACAACCTCTTTTCTCTTAGCCGCTTCTACTCCTACTTCTCTGTTGGGTAAGATGAATTTCGAGACCCATTTCAGTGTTCAGTGTGTGTGTGTGTGTGTGTGTGTGAGAGAGAGAGAGAGAGAGAGAGAGAGAGAGAGAGACAGAGACAGAGAGAGAGAGAGAGAGAGAGAGAGAGAGAGAACACTTCCTTGTGTCCTCTCTGTCCCTGGGAGACAGACTTGTGTAATGAACTAGATCGTAAAGCTGTTGGAGGTCTTAAGACACAAAATACACCAACAGTCTTGGGAAGGGATGATATGTGAAAGTCAGCAGTAACTGTGTCTTGGGCAATACTTTCTGATTCCTCTCTATTCTCTCTGGTATGCTTCTGTCAGAGGACATGGGATCCTAGCAGTCAGAGGTCACAGAAGCTAATATTCTCCTAGTGAGGGTTGCAACAAAGTGAAAATAACAGAGAAGGCCATGGAAGCAGCAGAAAAAGAGAGGACACTTGGGGACAAAGTGCAAGACAGCTGCTTATGTTTAAGTCACACAATTGGTCCCTATTCCTACTCCATTTCACCTTGCCCTTACTAGAACCACCTTGCTTAAGACAAGAACTACGGAAGATATTTTTATTACTCTTAATGTTTTCCCCTCTTTTCTTCCACATTCCCTTCCTTCTTAACCATTGCACCATTTGTACCATGTCCTTGATACTATTGCTAACAACACAACACATTCAGTAGGATTTCCTCTTTGACTCTGAATTAGTGGAAAAAAGGGGTGCCTACTGTAGGAGCAATTTAGATCTGAAGATCTTTCCTACCCATTAATAAGCCATGTGACCTGTTTACATCACAGGGAGCCTAAGACACATGGGGTGGGAAGAGTTTCCTGACAGGAAAAGGAAATTATGTCTCAGGAAATGCTGAGAGAGAGAGAGCGCACACAGTTATGGCTGCTAATGGCTGCTCTTGTGATGGTTAGACCTGAACAGGCTGACTTAGCTGTACTGTGAGTTTTTTGGGGGGAAGACCCCAGCAGGGGGTCAGAGAGATTTGGGGATGGCCAGGCTCCAGGTTGTGATATGGTGTTTTAAGTTCCTTGCTGTTATGATAAAGTGGGCTAACTGGCTGTGGGAGCTGAACGTTTGGTTATGGGATATGATTCTCCAGTTTTTGAAGAAATGTTATACTTCTTTTACCTTCTATATGGAGAGTCTCTCATTCTTTGTGATACAGAACTACATAGGCATATTCACAATTATTGTTGATATTGTGTTTATTGCCTTACTGATACACCTAGTTTGACTTTGTTTGGCTTTACTAGAACATATTTATTCGATAAATATTTATTGAGAATTAACATGTACTAAGCAAATCAAGGGATACAGGTAATTTTCTCAACAGTGTCAGTTTCCCAAAGGCTACTCAAATGAAAACAACATCCAGTTTTTTTGGAGGGGGGAAGGCAGGGCAATTGGGGTTAAGTAATTTTCCCAAGGTCACACAGCTAGTAAGTGTGTCAAGTGTCTGAGGCCAGATTTGAACTCAGGTCCTCCTGACTCCAGGGCCGGTGCTCAACTCACTGTGCTGCTTAGCTGCCCCAACATCCACTTTTAATGGTCACTTTTTGGAATTTTTTGTCTTCCAAACTGTGTTAATTGACCAATAACAGTTAAAGGGATTACACCACCAAAAAATAATAATCTTGTGAGTAACATCAGCACAGAATCATGAAAGACATATCTTTAAAGATTTGTGTGTGCATTTACTTTTCCAAAATTGCTTAATGCAAGGAATAGAATCTGAACTATTTTCGACATATTGTAACTTTGAAACAAACACAAAATTTGGTTTTATTATTTATTTAATATAGAAATTTCATTCTGAATACTCCCTGCATATAATAATAATAATAATAATAATAATAATAATAATAATTTGAGGTTTACAAAGTACTTTACATACATTAGTTCACTTGATGTCAACCCTGTGAGGTAGCTTCTATTGCTTTGCAAATCTTTTAAATAAAAAAGTTTGCCCTGCTTTTCAGTTAGCTTCCCAATTATTTTAGATTTTGTAAGGAGCCTTGCTGTTGAGAATGATGTAAATGGGACAAAAGTATCCTAAGTTATAGAAACCAACCAGGTGCTTTCTATTAAATACCTCCCATCAAAAAGGAAATTTCAAAAATAAAAGCACCCTCTTTCCATTGCCTGCATCCTATATCCCAAAAGAAAGAAGGTGAGAAAGCAAATACATCGTTAAATGTGCATTAAGTTACTAATTTTTACATATCTTTCTATGGGCTGCTTATTTCTCTGTGCCCCTTCACACTCCACTGGTGAATTCACAATTGTCATTTTTCAATGCTATCATATTCCTACTTGCCTTGGCCCCCTCATTTCAGCACCTCCTTTCACCTCCCACTGAAACATCATCATTACCTCACAGCACCTAAATCTTAACTGCTTTACAAGCTGCTGTCAGGAATTTAGTACCTTTAGGCTGACTTCAACACCTTTCTTTCGTGTTTTATGTTTTTTTCCAGTTTTATAGTCATTACACAGCTGCAGAAAATGGCTACAAATCAGACAAATGACTTAGAACACTGGAGGAGGGGTTGGGGGGGGGCAGAAGTTTCACCTAGCCATATTATTCTCTCAAAAATATTTAAGCTTGTATTAAAGTAATAAGTAACACTTTGGCCTGCAGGATGATGCATGTCTTCTCTTCTTTGTTGATGGTTTATTATAAAGGAAAGAAATTATGTCCCCCATCTCCATTTGGGTGAAAGGGAAGTGATCATGTGAGACCCTGCACTTAGACCTGAGTTGTTCCAGGCACTCTTCCCAACATGACCAGCCAGTCCAGTAAGCAATTTTCATTCTGCTCAGTCCCTGGCACAACTACCTACTCATCTCCACATAAACAAAGATTTTGTCCCTGCTTCTGTAACCTTCCAGTAATCCTCTTTAGTCTTCGAGGATGTTAGTTTGTAAAACTTTGCAACCTTATTATATTTACTATAACAAATATTCAATTAATATAGAATTATGTGATGTAATTAATAGCTGTTAGAATGAACAACCAATGATTGTGTGTGTGTGTGTGTGTAATTTTATTAAAAATAGATGTGTTGTGGGAGGTTATGACATAAAGGAGAGTCAGCCTCAGTGTCAGAAAAACCTAGGTTCAAGTCCTAATTCTGATACATGCTGACTGTGTAAGATCCTGGGATAATCACTGAATTGTTTCCTGTCCCAGGCATCTCTATCATTTTAAACAACAAAGAAGTTATTAATCTGTACTAGTAGATGGACATTCCTTGCTGGGGGTTCTCCATGTCAATAAAATCATAGTTCTTATTCTCCTCTCCTGCCCCATTCCCATCAAAAACAAACAAAAATATATATAGATTTTTCAATGCTTCAAGAGAGCTGGGTTGGTAGATTAGAGAGAGCATTGGAATTGGAGTCAGGAAGATTCAGGTTCAAATTCCACACCTTAGTCACTTAGTCTCTCTGAGATGCTCAGGCAGCTAAAATTTATCCATTAAGCTGCAGAAAGTTTGCCCACACCAGGAAAACCTCAGCTTCTGGAGAGATAGACTATCAAATTCAACATTGTGTATACACAATCTCTGCATTGTGAATATTTCCTATTTTACTATATCTATATGTTTTCTTATCATCTGATTCTTTTCCATACTAATAGAACTGGACTGCACTTATCCATGCTTCATCTCTCAATCTTGCCATATGACTATCCCATCTCATTTTTTGATCCTACATTTCTCTCTTGCCTTAAACCTTTGACTTTTCAAAAACATCTGAAATCCCATCCTCTATTGAAGAAACTGCCTATATTTCATCTACATGTTGTACACTATATTTATACAGAATTCTACAATAAAAGCTGTTATGCAAGGTGTCAGTCAGCAAAATGGTCATGGGACAAACAGGACCAAAATGTATCAGTCCTTTATTGCCCCACAAGTGACATTAAGTAAACTCTACCCTAAAATAACTGAATGTAAATGATATTCAAAGGGAATAAAAAATTACCATTTTATCAACATATTTCTGCACATGCTTCTGGCACATG
Organism: Trichosurus vulpecula; assembly: GCF_011100635.1. Lineage (NCBI taxonomy): Eukaryota > Metazoa > Chordata > Mammalia > Diprotodontia > Phalangeridae > Trichosurus > Trichosurus vulpecula. The sequence goes on along the minus strand of NC_050575.1, from coordinate 236,599,657 downwards.
TAATAGAACCCCAGAGCAGAAAAGGGACTTTGAGAGAAAATGTAGATGAGGGCTTAATATTCTTTCCACTGTGGGCTTCTTTGTCACTCTGGTGAAACCTATAGGCCTCTTATCAGAAAAAATGTTTTAAGTGTATAAAATAAAATACATAAGATTACAAAGGAAGTCAATTTTATTGAAATACAGTTATAGAAATAGGTGAAAAACACACACTCAAATTCATGGACCCGAGGGAAGAGCCCCTAATTTGGACTATTCATTCATTAGTTTCAATACATCTATTAAGCAACCATTATGCTCATTTAGATAAGACATGGTTGATTCTCCATTGCAGGACCAATGTAGTATCAAGGCAAAGGAAAACTTTTCTACATACTCCTTTTACATCTCTTGAAAAGGCCATGAACATATTCATTCAAAGGGACATACTCATTAATGGTACAACCTATTATAAAGATGTGAAGAATGAGCTAAGATTCATCTCAAGTAATATAAATCAATCAATCAAAAGCAGTTATTAAGTATCTTCTGTATACCAGGATTTCTGATAGGTGCTGGAGATATAAAGGCAATAATAAAATAGTCTCTGACCTGCTGGAGCTTATGTCCTATTGGGGGAAGACAGTTTGCACATTATAAATATGTACAGAATATATACAATGTAAATATAAATGAACGATGCAAAAGCTCCAACCTGGGTTACCCCATTTCTAGACTCTCTCTCTTTACCCCAGGGTCTGCTTTAGCACTATAGAGGCCAATCCCTTGACCAAATCTGCATATAACTGCCAGTTCCTACACCCTGACTGTATTCCCCCAAGCCATACCTTCTCCTGCTTCTCTCTGCTATAAGAAGAGCAACTTGGACTTCAAAGGACACAACCTCATAAGGCTGGACCTTGAGGGAGGGCTTAGGACAGTAGCATAATTACTTGGCTCCCTCAATGAACCTCTTTCCAGCCACTGATAGGCTTCATGAAATCATTCCTCAATGGCTGGCAAACTCCCACTACATCACATTTTCCTCATCTGAACTTCTGGCTACTGTTGTATAAATCCCACTACTCTTGCCCTGTCTGTCCTTCATTCCTCTCTCCCTCAACCTTATCCCTTGCCTGATTATTGCACTACAGATTTAATTTTCCCCTCTGCTGTGTCCTCTGAAATTCCTGTTCCATAATTAACAAACTTGCTTTCATCTTAAACCTTTTCCTTTTTTCCTCCTCCCCCCCCCCCACAAAAAATGCCTTGGATCAGACCTATATCCTTTCTGCTGACATATCCTTAATCACAATTTTGGGTACTGGTTCCATTTTTACCCCAAACACTCCTTGCTCTCCATTGCCACTCTCAGACTTTCTTCTTCCAGCATTATTCAGTAGTTTTCCTTCCTTTGAAGCTCAATTGATGCAAATTTATCACCCAATAAAGATTCTGGCAGCTATTATCCATAGTTATTCAAGTTCTTTATCTTCCTTCCTCAATCAACTCACAATCCCTCCACTTCAACTCCTGCTCTCACACTGGAAATTCCAGCATATGTATGATCAGACAGTGACAGGACAAAAAGTCAGGATGACTCTTCCAGGATGCAGTGGATGACCTTGGTGTCTTTCATGTCTGACTAAACTCTATGCATTCCACAGTGCCTATTTCAACTGCCTTCATGGATTTTGGAACAATTTGTTCTCAAATGCCCATTCTATTATGTAAAATCTTTACACTCTTGAGGTAGACATCCCCTTAATTCATTGACAGGTCTGAGGTCTGTCAGTTATTCTCAACCTGATTTAGCCCATCTGCTGAGATAGTCATAGTAGGGTGTGGCTACTGCATGTACTACAGCTTCTTAGAGCCACAAAGAAAGGGCTAACTCCTAAAACTGGTATTGCTGGGTCAAAGGGTATACATGATTTTATACCAATCAGGCATAATTCCAAATTGCTCTCCGGAATGGATGAATGAGTTCACAACTCCACCAATAACTCATTAGTTTCTCGATTTTCCCACAACTCCTCCAACATTTGTCACTTTCTTTTTTCTGTTATATTAGCAAATGTAAGAGGTGTGAGGTGGTACATTAGAATTGTTTTATTTGCATTTCTCTAATCAATAGTGATTTAGATCATTTTTATGTGACTATAGATAGTTTTATTTTATTCATCTGAAGATGTCTGTTCCTATACTTTACCATTTATAAATTGGATGACTTGTGTTTTTATAAATTTGACTCACTCTCTATATATTTGAGAAGTTAGATATTTATCAGAGAAACTTGCTGTAAATGTTTTTTTTTTAAATAGGTATGATTACTGTGTATTTCCCTCTATCTTATTCCCCCCATTTATCTCTGTCTCTGTGTCTCTCTCCTCCTCCTTCTTCTCTCCCTCTCTCTTTCCCCCCACCCTTTCCTTTTAACCTGTCTCTCCCCAAAAGTGTTTGGCTTCTGACCACTGCCTTCCCATCTTTCCTTCCTTCTATCTGCCCTACTCCCTTCTCTTATCTTCTTTCTTCTTACAGTCCTATTTCCCTTTAAGGTAAGATAAATCTTTATACCCAATTTCAAGCATTGTCTGCCACCTCCCCCATTTTCCCTTCCACTGAATTAGCTCTTTCACACTTCTTTTATATGAAATAATTTATCCCATTCTATCTTTCCCTTCACCCTTCTCCCAATGAATTCCTCCTTCTCACCCCTTAATTTTATTTTTTTAGATATCATCCCATCATAGTTAACTCACACCCATGCACTTTATCTATGTATATTCCTTCTAACTGCCCTAGTAATGATAAAGTTCTTAGGAGTCAAATGTATCTTCTTCCCATGTAAGAATGTAAGCAGTTTAACTTTATTGAATCCCTTATGATTTCACTTTCCTCTTTACCTTTTTATGCTTCTTCAGACACTTATATTTTAAAGTCAAATTTTCTATTCAGCTCCTGTCTTTTCATTAGGAAAGCTTGAAAGTCTTTTTTTTCATCAAATATCCATTTTTTCCCTTGAAGGATTCTACTCAATTTTGTTTGGTGGGTAATTTTTTTTATTGTAATCCTAGCTTTTCTGCCCTTTGAAATATCGTTTCCCAGGCCCTCAGGACCTTTAATGTAGACACTTCTGAATCTTGCGTTACTTTGACTGTGCCTCCATGATATTTGAATTGTTTCTTTTTGGTTGCTTGCAGTATTTTCTTCTTGACCTGGAATTCAGCTATCATATTGCTGGAAGTTTTCATTTTGAGATTTCTTTGAGGAGGTAATAGCTAGATTTTTTCTATTTCTATTTTATGCTCTGATTCTATAATATTAGCACAGTTTTCCTTGATAATTTCTTGAAAGATAATGTGTAGGCTCTTTTTTTATCATGGCTTTCAGGTAGTCCAATCATTTTAAAATTATCTCTCCTTGATCTATTTTCCAACTCAGTTGTTTTATGAATGAGATATTTCACATTTTATTCTATTTTTTATATTTTGATTTTGTTTTATTGTTTCTTGATATCTCATGGAATAATTAGCTTGGACTTGTTCAATCCTATTTTTAAGGAATTATTTTCTTCAGTGAATTTTTGTATTTCCTTTTCTATTTAGCCAATTCTACTTTTAAGGAGTTCTCTTCAGTTGATTTTTGTGCCTCTTTTACCATTTGTCCTATCCTGTTTTTAAGGTGTTGTTTTCTTCAGTATTTTTTGTTCATCTTTTACCAAGATACAGATTTTCTTTCGTGATTTTATTGCATCATTATCCTTTATTTTCTCAAATTTTCCTTACCTCTCTAATTTGATTTTTCAAATTCTTTTTTGAGCTTTTTCTGGGAATTCTTTTTGGGCCTCAGACCAAATCCCATTTTTTTTTTTAAATTTTGCATGCAGCTGTTTTGATTACATTGTCTTCTTCTGAGTTTGTGTTTTGATCTTCCCTGGCACCATAGTAACTTTCTATGTTCAGGTTCTTTTTTGTTGTTTGCTCATTTTTCTAGACTTTTTCTTCATTTTTAACTTTATGTTAAATTTGGGCTCTACTCTTAGGTCTGCGGGTCACTGTCCCAAAGTTCAGAATTTTCATGCTAGAGTTTTAAGAGCTAGTTCTGGGGGAGTCTGTAAGTTTTCATTTCTTTCAGGATGGTATGATGTAAGGAGAAGTGTGGTCACTGTTCTGCTGGCCTGTGCTCTGATCTGTGAGCTACCATAAGCACACTTTTCTACCCTGGAACTCTGACCAGTGTCCCTACTCCCTGTAGCTGCACATTCCAGTGTCCTGGTGCTCCTCACCACCCTGGGATTGTGACCACACATGGGCAATGGTACCAAGTCCTGTGCCCAGTGCCAACAAAGGGTACCCTTTAATCTCCTTCTGACCAGTTGTCCAACCCCCTTACTGTCTGTGGGCTGAGAGCTCCAGAAGCTGCTGCTGGTGATTCAATTGGCCCTCAAGGCCTACTGCTGGCTTCCCTGGGTGTTGCCTTCACTGGACTGTGCTCCACTCTCACCCCAGTGAGACAAAACGTTCCTGCTTAACTTTTAAGTTGTCTCGGGCTGGAGAATTATTTCACCCCAACCTTTGGTGGGTTTTGCTCTTCCAGAATTCATTTTGAGCCATAATCTTAAAATTTTTTGAAAGGGAATTTGGGAGAGCTCAGGCAATTCCCTGCCTTTACTACCTTGGCTCTACCCCCACCAACTCCCCCCACCTCTACCCAGATAACAATCTTTATTCACATTGAATTTAAAAGTCCATAAACCGCTCAGATCTTCAAGAATTTTAGAGGACTAGAAGTTCAATGCAAATCAAGAGTGAGAAACAGTAGCCAAGACTATAATCTTAAACTGCCTTAAGGGAGGCATCCTGTCCAGGCAGCCAGGTGGTACAGTGGATAGAATGTTGGGCCTGAAGTCAAGAAAACCTGAGTCCAAATTCAGCCTCAGACACTGTTATGACCACAAGCAAGTCATTAACTTCTGCCTTCCTTAGTTTCCTTAGTTGTAAATAGGCATAATAAAAGCACCTACCTTACAGGGGTTTTGTGAGGATTAAATAAGATAATATTTATAAAACACTTAGCACAGTACCTCACACATAGTAAGAATTTACTGGTTCACTGAATGAATTACTGAGGATAGAAACTAGCAACGGGATAATATACTTGTAAGTTACTCATCTCCCCACCCCCTTCCCTGTAGAAGGAAGGCCTTTTGGTTTGCTCTATTAATTTTCTAGGTAAATAAAAGAACGCATGACCCCTCTAAAACCGTCAGTGAGTTGTAAACTTGTGTATCGTGTAAAAACAATGATTATCAAGTTCTAGTCTCCTAAAATCCATGACCAGATTAAAATCCTGTTCCAATGCCATGTAATGATGTTGATGTGATGCTGGTATGTCAAAGGATTTGCCAGAAGAGAATGACATCTAGAAAGTCCTATCAAGTTGAGAAGATTCCATGGTGAGACTCAGCAACATATTGTGGATTTGTTGTCCAAGGAACAGAATACCTAAGTTGGAGTATCTCAACACCACCTTGAGCCCAGGGATATGGTTTAAAGACAGGGAAGAGACACAGGAACCCTTGAATACCATCTGCATGGGTTTTAATCTGCATTGATAGGGGAGGAACTCATACAAATGAAATCACAGATCCTTGTATTGAAGAATTAAGTCACTACCGAGAAAGACATGGTATGTGCAAATTCACCAGCAGACACAACTAAATAATTTTTACCAATATAGGGAGTAGTTCGTGTTCCTATTATTGTCAATGTGACATTGTGGCATAATGGATAGAGGGGTGACCATGGTGATAGGAAGATTTAATGTCAAGTCTTACCTCTGAGACACTAACAAGGTGACTCCGAACAAATCATTTGAACTCAGAGAGCCCCCAGAAACTCCCTCGGTCAGGCAGGCATTAAGCATTGATTAAATGCCTACTATGTGGTAGGCAATGTGATAAGAAAGTGCTACAGCTTCAAAGAAAGGCAAAAAAGTCCCTGCTCTTGAGGCGTCCACAATGGGGGAGCAACAAGCCAACAAAAATGTAGAAATAAGCTATACACAGGACAAAAAGGAAATAAGAGAGAAAGCACCAAAATTGAGAGGGATTGGAGAAGGCTTCCTGGAGCAGGTAACATTTTATCTGGGACTTGAAGGAAGCCAAGAGGCAGAGACAAGGAGGGAAAACATTTCAGGTGTGAAGGAGAACTGGGGCAAATTCTTACAGTTAGGAGATGCAGTTTCTTTTCTGAGGAACAGCAAGGAAGTTTGGGGAGATGGGGGAGGCACAGCTAGGTGGTGCAGTGGACAGAGTGCTGGGCCTGAAGTCAGGAGGATTTGTCTTTCTGGGTTCAAATCCAGTCATAGACACTAACTAGCTGTGTGACCCTGGGCAAGTCACTTAATTCTGTTTGCCTGCATTTCCTCATCTGTAAAATGAGCTGGAAAAGGAAATGACAAGCCAGTCCAGTATCTCTGCCAAGAAAACCCCAAATGGGGTCACAAAGAGTCAGAAGCAAATGAAATGACTGAACATCAACCACCACTACCACTACCACCACTACTACTACAATATGGTCAGGAGTGGAATCTGCAGAGGAGTGAAGTGGAGATGACTGGCCTGAGCATTTTCTTTAAAATGGAGTTTCTAGAAGGAACCGATAAACTAGAGAGAAGGACCACAAAGAGAGGGAATTTCCAGGGTAAAGAGGCTGTGGGGGCAGAGTAAACATGCAGACGAATTAGAGAACTCAGTTCACATGTCTGAACATGGATTCTATCAATTACTGTCTTTTAATTTTAGGTGTCATAATATTTCCACAGCTCAATTTCTTCATCTCTAATAGGAGTGTGCAGGGTGGGAGGAGGGGAGGAGTGGAGGCATAGGTTCCTAGCTAGCTCACATTTCTATGGTGCCTACTCTATGTCTGTTAATATGCTAAGCACTTATTTGATCATTACCCAATTTGATTTTTATAGCCACACAGGGAGACAGGAGCTATCATTGTTCCCATTTTTAAAGATGAGGAAATGGAAGCAAAGAAACGTTGTATGCCTTGCCCAGGGTTAGACCCCTAGTAAGTATCTGAGGTGAGATTTGAACTCATATTTTCCTGACTCCAGGCCCAGCCCTCTGCTCCTTATGGTGCCACCTAGCTGTTTCAGTATTACATTAGTACGAGGATTGAACGTAAATATGTTCATTGTATATTTAAAACTCTTTATCATCTGACTTCCGCCTATTTACAATTTTTTTATTCAGTCACTTTTCAGTCCTGCCGGTCTCTTTGTGACCCCATTGGGAGATTTTCTTGGCAAAGATACTGGAGTGATTTGCCATTTCCTTCTCCTGCCCATTTTGCAGATGAGGAAACTGAGTATTCCCCTCTATATGCTCTGCTCTAGCTGTCCTGCACTTCTCTTCCTCCACATGACACTTCATCTCCATGCCTTTGCAACAGCTGTCTTTTAGCGCTAAGCTCAGTGTCTAGCACATAGTAGGCACTTAAGGAATGATTATTGATTGAGTGATTGACTCGAGTGCTTTCCTTCCTTACTTCAATTTCTTGGAATCCCTAGCTTCCTTCAGGACATGATGCAAGCACATATTTCTTCCTGACACCTTTTCTTTTTCCCTTCACGGCTACTGCCTTTCCTTCAGTGTTATCTCTACCTTCTACATGTTTTGTATATACTTACGTAAGTTCATGTACCTGTGTTAGAATCTAAGCTCCTAAAAAACAAGAACTTCTTTGTCTTGAATCCCCATTGCCTAGCACATAGTAGGTGTAGAATAAATACTTCCTGATTAAAAGATTGATGGGCTGACTCAGCTTGACCTCTCATTTATGTTCTGGCTTAACTCCTAGTTTGAGTTTTCTCTTCCCAGAAAAGAGTTTCATAGAATAATGCCATCTTAGGAACTCAGCATGACAGATTAAGAGTTGGAATGGCTCTTTGAGATGATCTCTACTTTTATAGAAGAGGATATTGGGGTCCAGACGCAGGAAGTGATTTGCCTAAGGTCTTAGAGTTGATATGTGGCACTGGAATGTCTCCCGATGCCTGGTTGACTTCTTTTATGAGATGATACTGCCTCCTTCAGTCCATGAGTCCTAGACTTTAAATTTATCATCTTTGTTAACCCCACAAATGGTTCACTGCCCAGGAAATTGCACCCAAAGATAGATGACCTTCTAGTGTCACTGGTAATAAGTGCCTTTCTTAAACTATGCCAGAGGCAGACTAAGGCTAGGTCCTTGTTTATGTTGCTGTCTCTTCTAGGTGACAATTTTCCATTGCTTTCTGTGAACATGTCACTGAGATGTGTCTCCTTCTGTTACCACATAAACAACAACAGCAACATAAACCCCAAAGAAACAACAGAACCATGGTCTGAAAGGCACGGCTATCACACAATTATGCTCTTCCCTTCTCAAATCCTGCCTTGTCAAATTGAAACAATGAACTTATTACTTGAGAAAGGGGTTTAATTACTTCTCTCCTCCTTTCCTACTAGATCATCTTTAAGACAAATATTTTATGTATTTAAAGAAATGAATGTTGCATAGGACTTGTCTATATAGAAAAGGGTAAATCTGCATTGGCAAGGAGCCAGATGTGAACATTCTTCCTATGAATATATGACTTCAGGAAAGGCCTCACTTATATTCTTCCCTGAGGGGCAGGAGACTATGTTACTATATTTGTTTGTCCATAATTGGTTTTCAGATTTACAAGGAAAGCACAATGCCTAGCATTGATAACACATGGGCCTGCTGAACTATTTCTAGCCATCCATTCAATACACATATATACGTATATACCAGATATATACACACATACCAGATATATGTGCATACACATATTTATATAATATACCTTTATGTGAATATACACATATGATATACATGTATATATGCGCATTCACATTCATTTACACAGAATATACACAATACACAAGTGGCATGTGTGTGTACATGCATGTAAGTATGTATGTACATGTGCTATGTGTATGTGTGTATATATACATATTCACAGAGTATATGTGTATACATATATGTGTATATATACATATATATGAATATATATTTCAGGATCATATATATCATATATGTATATATTTACACGTGTATGAATAGCTTGGTAAATACACATATAACTATTAAACCCCAAAGGAAGAATCAGTGGATGCTAGAGTCTTCTATTTCTATCCAAGGAGTTAACTATGCAATACATTTATACATCTTTGCATATATAAATGGTAAATAAAAATATAAATGTCAGTCAGCTGTTAATGTCAGTCTTGAATACATATTTCTGTATGTTGTGGGGGGGAACTACTGCAGGGAGGAGGGGAATGGGCATGGATAGGGATATCCAAAAACAATATGCAATGCCTCCAGAGACATACTTTTAAAAAATAGTCCTGCCATTCTGCATTGAGAGAATGTCGTCCATGTAAACATTCTGTGCAAAGATTCTCAAGATGTTAGCCTTTAGATGGAAAAAAAATTGTGCCGAAAGTAAAGTGGAGAGAAAAGAGTGAGCCACATGTGTCCAATTAATGGAATAGCATAGACACAAGGTTTACCTAAACAGACTTTTTGTTAGCTCATAGGTGATGAGATTCTAGACCTGGACAAAAATTTAAGGTTATCCAGTCTGACCCACTCACTTTGAAGCAGATGCAATTGAAGCTTAGATAAGGGCAGTGATTTGCCCAAGGTTGTAGTGATAGTAGGTAGTATGACCAGGAAGCGTTTGTGAGTACTCTTTACAAATCCAGTGTTCTTTCCACTCCCTACATCTTGGACTATTATCACAAAATGTCAATGTTTAAAATGGATTACTAGTTTAATGAGCTGTTTTAAACATTGACTTCCTTAAGTCTTTAGAAACAGTCTATCTCAATAGATGCAAAAAAAGCCTTTGACAAAATACAGCTCCCATTCCTATTAAAAACATTAGAGAGTATAAGAATAAATGGAAGTTACCTTAAAATGTTAGGTAATATTTATCTAAAACCATCAGCAAGGAATATCTGTGCAGAGGATAAGCTAGAAGCCTTCCAATACAATCGGAGGTGAAGCAAGGATGCTCATTCTTACCTCTGTTATTTAATATTGTACTAGAAATGTTAGCCATAGCAATATAAGAAGGAAAAGGAATTAAAGGAATTAGAATAGTCAATGGAGAAATAAAACTACCACTCTTTACAGATGATATGTTGCACACAGAAAATTCTAGAAAATCAACTAAAAAACTACTTGAAATTATTAACAACCTTTACAAAGTTGCATGATGCAAAATAAACCCATATAAATCATCAGCATTTCTAGGTATTACCAGTGAAGCCCAGTAGCAAGAGATAGAAAGAGAAATTCCATTTCAAATAACTGTAGGCAATATAAAATATTGGAAGTCTACCTGACAAGACAAACTATATGAACACAACTATAAAACATTTTTTCGCACAAATAAAGTCAGATCTAAACAATAGGAAAATATTAATTGCTCATGGGTAGGCTAAGCCAATATAATAAAAGTGACAATTCTCTTTTTTGGAGGGGGAAAGGAAAAGCAATTGGGCTTGTGACTTGCCCAAGTTCACACTACTAGTATGTGTCAAGTGTCTGAGGTCGGATTGGAACTCAAGTCCCCCTGACTCCAGGGCAGGTGCTCTATTCACTGTGGCACCTAGTTGCCCTTTTTCTTTTCTTTTTCTTTTTTTTGTAATTTAATTTTTTTTTAGTCTCCAGAGCCAGAACACAAATACAGAATAGAGAAAAGGATCAAAACATATCATAAACTTAAATATTGAAACTTAAATACAAAGTAAAAAGTAAAAAAGTTTGTCATATGCATAGCAGAACGTAAGAGAGGATTCAAAATATATAACTATAGATTTTCATTTCAAGAAAGCCTATATGATAAATAATACATGTTGTGTTGAGAATTATGCATCTTTTGTTTGCTTCCTTGTGAGTTTTCTTTTGTTCTCTGCTGTTCGCTTTTTTACTTTGTTCTCCCCTGCCCCCATCCACACGAAGGCTACAATAAAGTTGAGATACATTTCTCTATAGTTATAGACATATGTGTGTATATGTATATGTGTGTATATATACACACATACACATATACATACATATATATATATATACATTTACACATATACATATATACATACATATATAGACATATACTTTCCCAAACATAATCTACTCCTAATCTTTGTTTTTATATTTGTGCATATGTCTTGTTTCCTATCCCTCCTGATTCCTTTACTTTACTTGACTGACTACCTTGCCCTCCTATTTCTTGCCTACGCCCTCCAAGGATCCCTCCCCTGGCCTCCCACTCCCATAAATTTAAACACCTTGCTATACCCCCTTTCACCTATTCCCTCATTCTTCTTTCTAAAAATCCCTCCCTTGTCCTTCCCCCCCCATGCCCCTATACCATTTTATTACTTCTAAATTTAGAAGACTTTTATACTCTTCTAAATATATATGTATTGTTCCCTCTTAAACCCATTTCCAGTGAAAGTAGTTTACCAGAACTATCAGCCCTCCTCCCCCATCTAATTCCTCTCTGTGGTTTCTTCTTGAATGTCATTTCTATAGAATAGTTACTCTTTTTAGCTGTTTCTAAATGGTTTTACTTTTTAAATTCATATCATAGTCAGGTTTACCCCCCTCTTTCTTATGAGCTCACCAATTATTAATAAGAATCTTAGACATACATTATACATTTTATGTTATATAAAAGGTAAAAAATCTGTCCTTATGAATCCCTTATAGTCAGTCTTTGTTATGTGCCTTATGTTTCTCTTGGTTCTTGTATGTCAAGTCTTCTATTAAGTTCAGGATTTTTTTTTAACAAAGTCTCGTTAAGTCTGAGAGTTTACCAAATGTCCATTTTTTTTCATTCAAGACAAAACTTAAATTTGCAGGGCATGATATTTTCGGCTGGAGCCTCAGGTCTTTTGCTTTTTGATATACTGTGTTCTGAGACCTGTGGTCCTTTAAGGTCTCTGCTGCTAGGTCACTAAAAAGTGACAATTCTACCTAAATTAATCTATTTATTCAGTGTCATATCAATCAAACTATCAAAAATTATTTTAGAGCTAGAAAAATAACAAAATTCACATGGAAGAGCTAACGCTTAAAAATATCAAGGAAATCAATGAAAAAAATGCAAAAGAAGGTGGTCTAGCCATACCAGATCTCAAATTTATTATAAAGTAGTAATTATCGAAATAATCCGGTACTGGCTAGGAAAAAGAGTGGTGGATCAGTGGAATAGATTAGGTACAAATTATATTATAGTGAATGACCATAATAATCTAGTATATGATAGATGCAAAAATCCAAGCTTTTGGAACAAAAACTCATTATGTGACAAAAACCTGCTAGGAAAACTGGAAAACAATATGGTAGAAACTATGTATAGACCAACATCTTGTACTGTATACCAAGATAAGGTAAAATGGGCACATGATTTACACATAAATGTTGATACAATAAACAAATTAAGAAAGCATGGAGTAGTTTATCCTTAGACTTATGGATAAGGGAAGGATTTAGTACCAAAGATGACATAGAGAGCATTACAAAATGTAAAACAGATAATTTTTTTTATATGAAATTAAAATGTTTTTGCACAACAAAACCAATGAAAACAAAATTACATGGAAAGCAGAAAACTAGGGAGAAAATTTTGCAACAAATACCTCTGGTAAAAATCTCATTTATGAACTACGTAGAGAAATGAGTCAAATTTATAAAAATACAAGTGAATCCCCAATTGATAAATAGTCAAAGTTATGAACAGGTAGTTTTCAGACAAAGCAATCAAAGCTATCTATAGTCATATGCAAAAATGCTCTAAATTACTGTTGATCAGAGAAATGCAAATTAAAACAACTGTGAGGTACCACATCATACCTATCAGAGTGGCTAATGGGATACAAAAGGAAAATGTTGGATGTTGCAGAAGATGTGGGAAAACTGGGACATTAATGCATTGTTGGTGGAATTGTGAACTGATCCACCCAATCTGGAGAGAATTTGGAACTATGTCCAAAGGGCTATAAAACTGTGCATACTCTTTGATATAACAATACCACTGCTAGATCTATGTCCCAAAAACATAAAAAAATAAGAAGGACCTATTTGTACAAAAATATTTATAGCAGCTCTTTTTGTGGCAGCTAAGAATTGAAAATCAAAGGGATGCTTGTCAACTGGGAAATGGGTAAATAACCTGTGGCATATTATTGCAATGGGATACCATTGTGGTATAAGAGATGGCAAGCAGGATGATTTCAGAAACACCTGGAAAAGACTTAGATGAACTGAGGCATAGTGAAGTCAACAGAACCAGGAGAACGTTGTACACAGTAATAGCAACATTGTTTGATGAAGAATTGTGAATGACTTAGATATTCTCAGCAACACAATGATCTAAGAGAATACCAAAGGACCAATGAAGCACGCTAACCCCCTCCAGAAAAAGAACTGTTATTGATTGAATTACAGACTGAAGCATGCTATTTTTCACTTTCTTTCTTTTTTCATTTGAGTCTTCTTGTACAAAATGACTAATATGTAAAAGTTTTGCATAATTGCACATGTATAACCAATATCTGATTGCTTTTGTTTGTCTTTCATTTTCTAACAGGGCCATGACATCAGGGAAATGATGCCATGACTTGCAGTTGACTTTGATTTGAGTGAGGGAGGGCTGTGCAAGGTCACCAGCCTCACTTTCTCCTCCAGAGTCATCTGGATCCAGTTACCAGATATTCATCAGGATGACTGGAGATGACTCAGGATGCAATGGGAGACTCTGGCCCTTTTAGGTTAATGCCTAAGGGAGGTAAAAGCATGTTACAAATTGTAATATGCATATCTGAATGATTTTTGACAATATCTACTACCTTCTGAGAAGAATGAAAGCATATTTATAAGCAACTAGATAGAAGAGTGGAAAGACTTGAGGCAGAAAGACCTGAGTTCAAATGTGACCTCAGATATTTATTTGCTTTATGACCCTGGGCCATTCATTTAATCTCTATATGCCTCTATTTCCTCATCTGTAAAATGGGAATACTATTGCCTAACTCCCAGGGTTGTTGTAAGCATAAATATTTGTAAGTTTTTTGTAAACGTTAAATTGCTATGTGGAAGTTGCCTATTATTATTATTTTTATTATCATTATTAAAGAATCAAGATTGTAGAGTTGGAAGGAACATAGAAGTTACTTTGTGCAATGTCTTATTTTACTGCTTAGGGAGCTGAGACAAGGAGAAATCAAGGCACATGCTTAAAGTCACACAGCAACTAGAAAGCACTGTGAATAGAGCTCTGGCCCTACAGTAAGGAAGACTCATCTTGCTGAGTTCAAATCCTGCCTCAGATACTTAGCATCTGTGTGACCCTGAGCAAGTCACTTAACCCTCTTTGCCTCAGTTTCCTCATTTGTAAAATGAGATAGAGAAGGAAATGGCAAACCACTCCAGTATCTTCACCAAGAAAACCCCAAAAGGGGTCACAAAGAGTTAGGCAAGACTGAAAAATGACTCAAAACAAAAGCCACATAGCTATTCTGTGGCAGAACTGGAATTAGAATTCAGATTTCCTGTTTTCTAGTTTATTGTTCTTTCTTCTGCATTGTGTGAATCCTTTTGTGATTCATTGTTGACTCACTCTTCAACAAAATGGGTTGCAGTTTATCTTTGCTACAGATATTACTTGTGCAAGTAACATGGTTAAAACTACTTTGTGTTTCCCTAGAACAAGAACCACTGTGGCAGAAAACTCAGGAAAAGATAATTCATTGTACATATGTCTGAAATAATTTACTAAAATCCTGCTGTGTTATCTTACCATAGTATGCTAGGTTTTCAAAGGCCGAATTGACATACACTAAGCTTTGGCCTGTGCTACCAGAGATTTGGGCTACCGTCTTGTAAGTCAACTCTGACATATGGGGACTAGTTTAGTGGAATACGGAGAAAAACTTGACTGGAAGTTTGGCTACCAGTTGATGGTGTTTTTTCCAGATATAACAATCCAAAAAGACCTACCTTCTAAAGATATAGAAAAGCTACAATCATCATTTCTGGAAAGTGAACAAAAATGAATCACAAATAGATGAACACAGAGAGAAGAGGGACCAAGCATCTGATGAAAAAGGTGAAAGCAACTCTGTTGATATTAAGGAATAGTGGGTTCTATTCTCAGTACTCAACAAATTTAAAAAGTGGTAGAACGTGAGAACCTGAAGGAACCTTGGTGGCCTTCTCGTCCAAAACATTTTTAAAAATTCCATATATTACATAAATGACAAGTGATCATCCAGTCTTTCTTTTTAAACTTCCACCTAACTTTTCAGACATTTATCCTGGCATCAAACTTAAATTTGTACCTTCACAACTTCCATCCTTTCCTAACCATTCTGGCCTCTGGGGCCAATCGAGCATAATAGGTCAAATCCCTCTTTTACCCAACAGCCTTTCAAATACTTGAAGGTAGTGATCATGTCCCTCTCAGGTGTCCAGGCTAAATAATTCTAGTTCCTTCAACTGAACATCCCTTAGGACATTAATTCATGGCCCTTCAAAATTTTGCTTGGGCTTCTCCAGAAGCTCTTTAGCTTTTCAATCCTTACTAAAATGTAGTGCCCAGAAGAGACAATAATATTCTATATGTGGTCTGGCCAGAGACAAATATGAGGACTGTCAGCTTTGGATCAGCTATCTTCTGCAAATACTGTAATTGCTTAGTGGTATAATAACTCAACAATATAATAATAACAACATATTTTGAAGAATGAACTTTGGAGGGGGAACACTGAGATACTCCATTGCACCTTAGTTCTAGGGAGGATCTCAAAGATCACCCAATTTCCCAGAATTAAGGATTTTTCAGAGTTAAGAGAACCCAGTGCCCATTTAATTTCTACTCCTGGCTATACTTGAGAAATAATTCCCTGTACAAGCCTCTAACATTTCACCCGACCAGAAGCCTGGTCTCTGCTACATCACAGCTGATTAGAACTGGTTCTAATCAGTCACCTGACTAACATTCTGCTAAAACTGGGGGGACATACTTTCAACTCTGTGGAAACAAAACTGCCTCCACCATTTCTCACACTTATAAGCAAATTGGTCTCACAGACATATAGAGATTAAACAATTCGGCAGGGTGGCCCTTGCTTGCTTACATATACAAAGGGAAAACTTTCCAGATCTATGTTAAAGATGGTAGAACTGTTGAAAATTGCCAATACTTACAAATTAGTGAGAGATAAAACAGGTTGAATTAAAAAGAAAGCATTGTACAACACAGATTTATCTCACCAGGAGTAGCTCAGCCATCACTGCCTGTTCTTTTGCTTCCCTATATGAGTTCATGGAATGCATTTTTATGGAAAAAAATTATGAAAGAGTAAAAGTATTAGTAAAGTATTAGGACTAGCTTTCACTGGAACACTTAGCAAGATATTAATTTTAAAGAAATAGGGTTTGTCTATCTCCTTGTCCTCTTAGAAGAATTGTGATTTCTTTATAATAATGGAGGAGGAAAATTTTTCAGGTTCCCTCCATAAAATGTTGCAAAAACATATGTGTATGTATACACATATGTGTCTGTATGTATTTTATATATACACATATATATATAGATTTATGAAATAGTCTGTCTATATGCATAAATATAAATGTATAAATACTGTCTATATGTCTGTATTTATATGTATAAATGTGTATATAAGTATATATGTGTGTATAAATGCTGTTTGAATACACACACATACATATAAAAATGCAGACACATACACATTTATATATACATATACAAACACAGACATATAGACAGTATGCACACATACATATGTGTATATATACACACATATTTATGCACTTATATGTATATATGAATATAATGAGGTTTACTCAGCCAATGACAATTTACTGGTATTAAAAACACTCCAGGTATCCCTGAAAGGTGATAGATTTGGCAATGAGAAAAATGGATATCCATTTAAATATGGCTACTGGAAGCACTTGTGGCTTAACAGATAAAGATCTAGCATTAGCATCAGCAAAATCTGGGTTCAAGTCCTACCTTTGAAACGGAATAGCTACGTGAGCCTGGGCAAGTCACTTAAAGTCTCATTGCCCCGTGCAGCTTTCTGAGACTGTTAGTTGAAGAGCAAGAAACAATCAATCTTCTATGATAAGTCTCCTCATTGAGAATTCCCTATACCACTGAAATCACAAGACCAGTTCCCCCCATCTCTTTACCTCCCTCTGCCAGTGAAGAAGAGTAGGGCTGGGGATTAGAGATTTAATGAGGTTAACACATTTTAAACTAAGGACAACAGAAGAAATCGAGGTGGTGGTGTCTTGTCCATTCTACTGTGATTTCCCATATTGATCTTTAGATAACTAGAAATTCTAGAGGTCAAAGACCCTTCAATTAAAACTTTTACATTAAAGCCAAAGAGATCTCAAGCTGCATTGACTGCTAATGGAACCTGGCTGCAAATGAAATGAATTTGATTGCCTGAAGCACAAACACAAACACAGATACGTGAGGTTTTTTTTGCTTGGCCCCCAAAGGAAAGAACTCGGCAGAGAAGCATATTTTAGCTTGATAGAAGAAAAACAATGCCTACAATTAGTGTGGTCCACAGGTGGGATGTGTGACCTTGGTAAGTGCCTTATATTCGCAAGTATTAGTTCTTCAAGTAGAATCAGAATGTACACTTGTCTGGGGTGATGAAAAAACAATTCCTACTCACTTGGAGGTTTGAGTATATACTTTCTGAGGTCCCATCCTACTGGGTAATTTGATGATTTGATATGTTATTGGTTATATATAGGGAAAAGGAAAGGTAGAGGGAGACAGAGACAGAGACAGACAATGAGAGGGGAGAAAAGGTAAGGAGGAGGGAGAGAGGAAAGGGAGAGAAGGTAAGAGAGGGAGAGAGACTGCATATAATTTAATTAATATATGAAACTCTTTGGGAAGGCAATGCCTGCTACAGGTCAACACCTTCTCTATAACAAGTAATCTTCAATGGTTGCCAAGAGCAACCTCATCAGAGTTTGTCATGGTGGGGTTACACACACTGATGATGGTGACATAGCACTTTCCTGCAAATGGCAGTCACATTGTCTTTAGCTTGTCCTTTACTCCTATTGGGAGGCATATGAACTTATTGATTAGATTAGATCTGATTGGAAAATCTACACCAGCTTCACACACTGATCTTCATGGTGACCACTGTAGAAATACTTGCATCCAGCTCCAACTTCAGTAAACTGGTCTTCATTTGCCAGCCTTGTTTCACCCAGGACTGCTATATGGATGCAATACCTACTGAGTTCTCTTGTTACAAGAACGGTTTGTCTTTCAAGTCTACTGAATTTTGGGTTGTCCATAAGTGCAAGCACATTCCAGGTACCATTGGTGAGTGGGATAATCTTCACAAAAGTTTGTGTATTTTGTGTGTGTGTGTGTGTGTTTTGACCAATGGGTAGTCTCCACCTGCCATGGTGAGGAGGCTAGGGGTAGGCTAGGTGAAGCAGAAAATTTTTAGTACACCTTTTCTACACATTCTTCAAGCCAGGAGATGAGCAATATAGTCCTTTAAAAAGGCTGCTCAGATACCCAGGAGGCTGCTGAATCCCACTCCTTCCTCAATCCAGTGAGAAGATGAACCAATAGGCTGTCTGTTCGCTCAATTGTAACTATATCTCCCAATGTTTCTGCACCTGCTTTCCTCTCACTTTTTCATCACTACAAGACTTAAAGGTAGGTAAAAATGGTAAAATGGTATGGGTGATGTCTTTTGACTTCTGCAAAAAAAAAAAAAGAGATTTAAATGAAGGAGCAGGAGGTGGGAGCCAAGATGGCAGCTGGAAAGCAGGTATTGGCCTAAAACTCTCCCCTAGAACACTCCAAACACTTATAAAAAATAACTCTGAACAAATTCTAGAACTGCAAAACCCAAGAAATAGCAGAGGGAAGCATGGCTCCAGCCCAGGAGAGCCTGGATAGTCACTGGGTAAGGTCTATTGCACAGAGCTGGGAGTGGGGCGGAGCAGAGCCCAGCATGGGCTGTGTCTGGACCAACCAGACTTGGAGCCAGGTGGAAGAGGCCTTAGTACCCTGAATCAGTGAGCTGTGGTAGTTACCAGACTTCTCAACCCACAAACACCAAAGACAACAGAGAAGGCTAGTGGGAAAAAAACTGAGGGGACAGAGTGAAAGGAGTTTGAAGTTTGACCACCGCCCTGGGGGCAGCAGAGGTAGCCCAGCTACAGAACTACAGCTGCAGTTGCTTCAGGCCCCAGGCCCACCTGGTGGGAGGAATAAAGTGGCATATCCGAGCAGGAGTGCAGAGCCTGCTCAGATCTGAGTCGCGGTCAGGGTTGGCGGTTCTTGGGGGAGAAGGAGTGCTGGTGTGGCCGACCTTTCTGTATAGAAAAAGCTCTGAAAACAACAGCACAGCCCCTCAAGCTTGGGACAAAGTACTCTATACTCTACAGGCAGTTATACCCTGACAAAAAGGTCAAGGGTTAAGTAGTTGCCTGGCAATATGGCCAGGCAGCAAAAATGGACTCAGATTCAGACTCAGATTTTGGAATCTTTCTTTGGTGACAAAGAAGACCAAAACATACAGCCAGAAGAATTGAATAAAGTCAAAGAGCCTACATCAAAAACCTCCAAGAAAAACATAAACTGGTCTCAGGCCATGGAAGAGCTCAAAAAGGATTTGGAAAAGCAAGTAAGAGAAGTAGAGGAAAAATTGGGAAGAGAAATGAGAGTGATGCAAGGAAACCATGAAAAACAAATCAATGACCGCTAAAGGAGACCCAAAAAATACTGAAGAAAATAACACCTTAAAAATAGACTAACTCAAATGGCAAAAGAACTCCAAAAAGCCAATGAGGAGAAGAATACCTTGAAAGGCCGAATTAGCCAGATGGGAAAGGAGGTCCAAAAGACCGCTTAAGAAAATACTACCTTAAAAATTAGATTGGAGCAAGTGGAAGCTAGTGACTTTATGAGAAATCAAGATATTATAAAACAGAACCAAAGGAATGGAGAAAGTGGAATACAATGTGAAATATCTCATTGGAAAAACCACTGACCTGGAAAATAGATCTGGGAGAGATAATTTAAAAATTATTGGACTACCTGAAAGCCATGATCAAAAAGAGCCTAGATATCATGTTTCAAGAAATTATCAAGGAGAACTGCCCTGATATTCTAGAACCACAGGACAAAATAGAAATTGAAAGAATCCATCGATCACCTCCTCAAATAGATCCCAAAAAGAAAAATCCTAGGAACATTGTTACCAAATTCCAGAGCTCCCAGGTCAAGGAGAAAAAGCTGCAAACAGCCAGAAAGAAACAATTTGAATATTGTGGAAAAACAATCAGGATAACACAAGATCTGGCAGCTTCCACATTAAGGGAACAAAGGGCTTGGAATACGATATTCTGGAGGTCAATGGAGCTAGGATTAAAACCTAGAATCACCTACCCAGCAAACTGAGTATCATGCTCCAAGGCAAAATATGGATTTTCAATAAAATAGAGGACTTTCAAGCTTTCTCAGTGAAAAGACCAGAGCTGAATAGAAAATTTGACTTTCAAACACAACAATCAAGAGAAGCATGAAAAGGTAAAAAGAAAGAGAAATCATAAGGGACTTACTAAAGTTGAACTGTTTTGTTTACATTCCTACATAGAAAGATTATGTGTATGATTCATGAGACCTCAATATCATAGTAGCTGAAAGGAATATGCATATGCATATATATATACACATATGTGTGTGTCTATGTATGTATATATGTAAGGAATATTTATATATATATATATATATACACACACACAAAGGGCACAGGGTGAGTTGAATATGAAGGGATGATATCTAAAAAAATAAACTCAATTTAAGGGATAAGAGAGGAATATATTGAGAGAGGGAGAAAGGGAGAGATAGAATGGGGTAAATTATCTCACATATAAGTGACAAGAAAAAGTGGTTAAATAGGAAGGGAAGAGGGGGCAGGTGAGGGGGAATGAGTAAATCTTGCTCTCATAGGATTTGACCTGAGGAGGGAATACCATACACACTCAATTGGGTGTCTTACCCCACAGGAAAGTAGGAAGAAGAAGATAAAAAAGGGGGGATGATAGAAGGGAGGGCAGACAGGGGGAGGAGTTAATAAAAAATAAACACTTTTGAAAAGGGACAGGGTCAAGGGAGAAAATTGGATAAAGGGGGATAGGTTAGTTAGGAGCAAAACATAGTTAATCTTTCACAACATGAATATTGTGGAAGGGTTTTACATAATGATACGCATGTGGCCTATGTTCAATTGCTTGCCTTCTTAGGGAGGGTGGGTGGGGAGGGAAGAGGGGAGAGAATTTGGAACTCAAACTTTTAAAAACAGACGTTCAAAAACAACAACAAAAAAAGATTTTGCATGCAACTAGGAAATAAGATACACAGGCAATGGGGCATAGAAATTTATCTTGCCATACAAGAGAAGAAAGGAAAGGGGGATGGGAGGGGAGTGAGGTGACAGATGGGAGGGCTGACTGGGGAATGGGGCAACCAGAATATATGCCATCTTGGAGTGGGGGAGGGTAGAAATGGGGGAAAAATTTGTAATTCAAACTTTTGTGAAAATCAATGCTGAAAACTAAATATATTAAATAAATTTTTAAAAAAGTAGTTTCAATTGGGTTTTATAGTTCACAAATGCTTATTGTATTGAGAGAGAGAGTCAGATAGAGGGCAGTGAGAGATTATGAACTGCTAAACTAAACCAAATTTATGGTTAGCCCGCAATAATTCTTAAGTGATATAGAAATAATTGTGGACTATTTCCAGTCGGTCAGTAAACAGTTATTATGTAGCTACTCTGTGATAGGCACCGGGCAAATATTATCTCATTTAATTCTCACAACAATCCTGAGAGGTCGGTTCTATTATTATTCCATTTTATAATTGAGGAAACTAAGGCAGAAAGATGTTAAGTGACTCGCCTCGGGTCACACAGCTAGTGTTTGAGATTGGATTTGATTCATATCTTCCTGACTTACTTTAGGCCAGCAGCTCTGCCTAGGATGCTTTTAATTGACTGTTGAGGCAGAACTTTGTAATATGCTAAAGGGACACCCCTCACCTCTCAGATATTTCTTGGCCTTGAGATGTAAAGTTGACTCTTTGAGGTCTACATGGCTAGTAAGGGCTTAGCCCATGGACTCCTAGGAAAGCTTGTCTCAGGCTTTTGTGTATTCTTTTTCTTTTAGGGTTTTATGAGATCTCAAAAGGCAGCAGGTTCCTTTCCCCTTCCCGGATTCCTCAGCATCAGAGTATAGGCCACCTGAATTTTTCAAGAACAAGAACAGTGGCAATGGTAAAGACAGAGTTCAAACAGTCCAGAGGGAAAGAGTCTCCTACAAAGAAAGAACCACTGGAAAGCAAAGAGTACACTTGGCATTAATTAGTCTGTACTCAGTGGAGGTAAAATGTAGAATAGCTAGCGAAGAACCCTGTTGTCAATGCCCCATTAAGGCTTGTACGCTAGCCTCTTAAGTGACTATAATCATTTTATAATTTTTTAGTGCTGAATGTTCTCTTTCTGTGTGTGGGATTAAAACTGCCTGTTCCATACCTGACTCATGTTTGGACTCTGAATGTCTGATCACTTGTTCCATCCTCTTTCCCCTCCCTGCTTCTACTTCCCTTGGGCAGGTTTGCTTAGAATAGGACCAAAAATAGAGCTGTTCCCCAGGTATTTGAAGTGGGCGTAGAACTGCAGAACTGAGGAATCTACTTCTGTTGAGACACAGGCAACTGCAGAGCAATGAACCCAGGACAAACCATGAAGGCAGGTAAGGGATAGAGATTGTTGAGGTTGCCCCCTCATATCTATCACCACCTGGCTAACCAAAGGGCCATACAGACATGGGACACAAACAGTTCAAAGGTACAGAGGTGCAAAATAGAAGCTCCTTATGTGAGAAACTGGGAGAAGGACAGTGTGGCTGGACTGCAGTGAAGAAAGGAGAATAATGTCTGCTGAGGCTGTAAAGATAGATTGAGACCAGCTTCTGAAGGGCTTTCAAAGGTAATTGGTGGAGTTTCTATTTTGTACTGGAGGCAATAGGGAGGCAATATTGAGAAAGGGGGTGTGTGTGATATGGTCATATCTGTACTTAAGGAAAATCACTATGGCAGCATTGTGGGGGAGGAGGTGAAGTGATGAGTATCTTAAAGCAGGAAGGTCATTTAGGGGAACATTTCAAAAATCCAGGAAAGAGGTAATAAGGATCTGAAATAGGATGACAGTTGCATGAGTAGAGAGAAGGGATCCACTGGGAGCGATGTCATGGAGGTAATAATGGTCAAATTTAGTAACTGCCTCTATCGATAGGGTGAGAGAAAGTGAGAAGGAGAGGATTATACGAAGGTTATGCACACAGGAGATGGGAAATGGTGGTTCTTTGATATAAATAGAGAAATTCAGAAGAAGAGCAAGTTTTGGGAGAGAGATAATAAGTTCTGCTATGAACATGAATTTGATGTATGTTGGAACTTCTAGTTTGAAGTTTTGAGGAGGCAATTGGTGATTTGGGACTAGAGTTCAGAAGAGAGAGTAGAGCTGGATGTGTAGATCTGGGTACAGACTGCAACCCATACACGCTCAACCATAGTGTGCAACTCTTGTCTTTGTCCTCCTGAAAATTCACCATAGCATGTCTACACAACTGTGAGGACTTTCTGCCAACATCACAAGGGTAACCAATGAAACACTCCTTTTCTTCTCACCACATGACTAGTCCATATTGCCTTTCTGTCATGCATTTAGTTATATCGTTTACTCCTGTTCTTCACAATTCAAGTGCCTTAACTTCAGGTTTTTCCCAAGGCTATGTCCTAAATCTTCTTGTCTTTCTACATTGCTCACACCCATCATGCACCTCTTCATTTGCCCTTTGCAACATTTTCATCTTTAATTTTTCAGAAGCAGTGATGTTCCATGCCTCATTCTCTCCACCAGAAGGATAGTGAGGTTAGTAAGCAAGAAACTGGAAAATTTGAATTCGGGTCTTCTAACTTTGACACCAAGGCTCCTTCTGTTAATATCCTGCTACACAATAAAGACAGTAAGCACTACAGGAGAACAGAGGAAGGCTTCAAACCTTAAGAGGAAGTATGGGATTTAGAAATTCAAGGAGGCAATCAGCAAGGATATTCTAGACAGAGAAAAAGGCATTGAAACAACATAGAGATAATAAAGATTATGGCACACATGGGTGACAATAAGGAGACTGCACCTATCACAGTATAGTATTGTCCTGCCAAGTCTAGAATGTTTATTTTTCAAAGAGAATGAAGTCTACCCTGAAAAGTGGAAATAATATATTTTTAAAGATAAATGTTTGAAGTTTATATAGGCAACTTTCTACATTTCTTATTCCTCCTCTGATCTCCTTTTATCTCTGTTCATCTTTCCTCCCCTGTTATGATATGAGACCTGATGGTACCAATGAGCATTTGTGGAGCACTTCTAACATTAAATGCTTCTTTCCCATAGTATTTTTTCTTGCGTATAGAGCAACAAACCCACAAGGGGGGTAAGGTAGCTAACACTATCTCTATTTTCAGGTGAGGAAACTAAGGTTCGAAAGTGTTAAATACATTAAGTATAATAAAAAATGATTCATGTTTCTGATGCACTTTGAAATTTGTAATATATTAAATATGCATCAATCTCATTTGATCCTTAGAATAACCTTGTGAGGTATATATACAGGTATTATCATCAGTATTCATAGATGAAGAAACTGAAAGTCAGAGAAGTTAAATGATATACCCATGTCCACACAGCCAGCAAATGTCAGTTCCAAGAAGTGAAGCCATCTCTAAGACCAGAATTCTATCTGCCATGGCACACTTCAAACATGAAGTTGCACAGCTAGTTATGAAGGGAGATGAACCTAATACCTGGGTTCTCTAGAACATTTATAACTGAAGGTAACTATGTCTTTATACTATCAGTCCAGTTCTTTTCCAACTTCACCAGGTAGAAAGTTCTTTAATAATATGTCCATTATCACCACTATCATTTAACATAGTACTAATGCTAGCTATGGCAGTAAGACATGAAAAAAGAAATTGAGGGAATAAGCACAGGCAAAGAGGAACCAATGATTATTACTTGTTTGGTGATTATGTACAGAGAGAACCCTAGAGAGTCAGCTAAAACCTAATTGAAACTTCAGTAAATTACCAGGATGTAAAACAAATTCGGACACATAATCAATACTTCCATACATTTATTACCAATAAAATCAGCCAGAAAGGGATAGAGAAAAAAAATTACTAAAAACAAAACACAACAGTTTCAGAATGTATAAATGGTTTAAGAGTCTGCCTGCTAAGACATACGCAGGGACTAAATGAACACAATTACAAAGCATTCTTTATGAAAATAAAGACATAGGTGGACATACATTGTGGTTGGTCTGAGCCAATATGATAAAAATGATGATAATACCAAAATAATTAATATACTTATTCAGCATCATGCCAATTAAACAAGAAAATGATAACATTAGAGAGCTAGAACAAAAATAACAAAGGTCCAGGTATTTAAGGGAAATAATGGGAGGGGGGAGTAGAAAAGGAGGAGACTAGCAGTACCATATTTCAAAAGACTACAAAAATATAATCATCAAAACTATTTCATACTAAAAAAAACCTTTAAAAGTTAATTAGTAGAACATATTAGGTAGACAGTATATAAAGAAAATGAGAAATGAACATAGTAGTATAACATTAGATAAACCTGAAGAATTGAAATAATAGAGGAAGGGAAAGGAAGGGAGAAGGGAATAAGAACTTCTATGGTGCCTATTATGTGCCAGGAAGTTTGCTAAATGCTGTTACAAATATTACCTCATTTGATACTTATGACAATCTTGTGAGGTAGGTGCTGTTATTATTCCCATTTTATAATTGAGGAAACTGAGGCAAAAAAGGTTAAGTGACTTTCCAGGAAAACTGGAAAACAGTCCAGTTAGGTTTGGACTATAAGATTTCACACCACATATCACGATAAGCTCCAAATGGATACGTGACCTAGATATATAAGTCCATCTCATAAACAAATTAGAAGAGCAAAGAAGAAAATAACTTTTTTGACTGTGAAGTGGCAAAAAAGTCAAAACTAGAAAAAGGATAGAAAGAATCATAGAATGGATAATTTTGGTTACATAAAACTGAAAAGGTTTTACGCAAACAATCAAGGAAGTTAATGTTAGAAAGGAAACAATTGGGGGAAATCTTTGCAAGAAGTTTCTCCAACAAAAGTCAAATAAATGTTATAGATAAGGAATTCATTCTGTTATATAAGAATGACAGTCATTCCTAATTGTTAATGATCAAAGAATATGGAAATACAATTCTCAAAAACAGAAACCTATGCAATCAACAGCCATGTAAAATGCTCCATTTTCCTAATAATTATAGATATAAAAATTAAAATTCTGCGGCTCCATCTCACATTTGTCAGATTGGCAAAAGTTACAAAAAAAAAGGAAAATGGTGATTATTGGAGGGGCTGTGGGGAAATAGGTATATTAATGCACTGTTGGTAGAGCTGTGAATTGGTCTAGCAATTTCCTAAGGAAATTTGGAATGGTGTCCAAATGGTGTATAAAGTGGTGAACATCCTTTGACCTAGAGATACCACTCCTAGGTTTTAATCCCAAGGAGATAAAAGAAAATGAAAAATACCCATATGCACAAAAATATTTCTAGTAATCTTTTTGTTGTTGTAGTAGCAAAGAACTAGAAACAGAGGTGGTGCCCATCAATTGGGGACTGTTTGGACAAATTATGGCATAGTTGTAACCCCAGTTCAGCAACCTGAAGTAGGGTTTCCTCATCTACCTTCTCCCATGAAGATGGAAGTCAGAAGCACCTGGAATGACTGCAGGACCCAAAGCCACTAAAGCTTGAACATTCCAAGACACTTCAAAGAAAACTAAAGAGACTGAAGAGGTCTCTTCTCTCTTGCTCTTCCCAACTCCACTCTACACTTCATACAGGGCAGGGCATTCATGTCTCTCATTGAGGAAAGAGGGATTGTGGTTGCATTCCAAGAGTGGAATATAATTATTCCATAAGAAACAATATAAAGAATCATTTCAGAGAAACCCTTGAAAAGTTGTGTAAAGGTAATATTAGTCAATTGAATAAATCATTAAAATCACCCATACCATTTTAAAGTAAGTACTAAGTTGTTATGCCCAGATACATTTATAAGGTGAGAAGACATTTTGATTATTCACAAAATATCACCAAGGCCTGAATACTTCACTAGGTTTTGTAGGAAGCCTGTTTGGATTGTCTTAAAGACTTTGTAATATTCAGTGGGATCTGTAAAATCATTGAGATAAGCAGAACACTAAAGAAGGAAGAAGGAACTTGGGGAGTGGGGAGAGGTAGTGTCTACCTCATTTCCAAACCCAGCTTCTTCCTTCACTCTCTCATCTTGATCAGAAGTGCACCTCATGAGTTTTCGGACCTTCCAGTGGGATCCTAGAAGAATGAGTATCACAGGTAATAGCAGTGTTCGCATCAAGAAGCAAGGACAGAAGGGATTAGAAGAGAAAAGTCGATTCAAGATTTCATAATTGGTATAGCAGTAAAGCAACATCATACCTATGAGGAACATTTTGAGGATTCCATCAGAAGAGCTTCTTTCTCATGATTCATTCCATTGGTCATAATTCCTCTTTACAACTTGAATATCATGCAAATTAGTTCAATGTGAAGTTATATGTGGAAGATATATTGGATTCCATGCCATCTTGGGGAGGGAGGGGGTGGGGGAAGAGAACCTGGAACTCAAAGGTATGTGGAACTGAGTGTTATAAACTAAAAATAAAAAATCTTAATTGTGAAAAAAATTAATAAAATGCTGATATGTGAGTTCATCTTGTAGGTGCTATGAGAGCACCTTTAAGATAGCTCTAGTAGTAGATGGGATGATAGAGATGATATGTATCTCATCCTGTTGCTGTATGGTTTTGACTTCTGCTAGACCTTTATGTTTTGAAAGCTTTTCATTACATAAGGTTTAGAGACTATAAGTAGTCAGTATGGAAACATTTGTTTTAAGTGTTCTTAAATTTTTATGGATTAATACAATTCAATAAAAATTTAATTTAAAAAAGAAACATTCAAATAAAAGAAAAAACTATCATGAAAAAGGAAGAGTTTCTAGAAGCTATCACTCTTTTTCATTGTATTCTCTAAGCTTGAATTCATTTTCCCCTGGACTCTATGTACTTGTAGGAGAGTATACCATGGACTCTGGGGAGATATTTGTACCATTTGTCCCTACTATGCCACCTTAGTAAATACCCCTTACAAAAAGATGATAAAGTCTTGTCAACTGATTACTATCAACTGATTGTCATGAGGGAGCATACCGGTGGGGGCTCAAAAGCTAAACATTAGATAAAATACTCCCTAATCCCTGGGGCTGCCCCTAGCAGCGCAAAGAACTCCAACCTGCAAATATAAATGGACTTTTGGAAGAGGAAGCACCGAGTATGTACTTGTATGAACTGATGCAAAATGGGGTGAGTAGAGAACAAGTGAAAAGTTTATACAGTAACAACATTGTGCAGGAAAACTCCTAAGAATAGTTAAAGAATTGCCATAAATGCAGTGACAAATCTTGTCTCCAAAGGACCGAGATGAAATATGCTACCCTTCTCCTAACAGAGGGGTAATAGATCCCAGTTACAGAAAACCTGTTGCACATAGCAAGCATGTAGATCATTTTGTTTGACTATGATTGTTGTGAAGTCTGTGTTTTTATTTTTTAGGAAAAAAAAAGATTACTGAAGGATTTTTAAATGTGTAGAAGGAAGTTCAGAGGAACACATAGACAAACAGGACAGCTTTGAAAATAATATATTGAATTTGCATACACTTTTGTTTAAAAAAAGCAAGCTGCACATAATAGAGATTCTTGATTTCACATATAAGCATGTCCTGTGCTTTTATGTATATGGGAATGTACTGGGTTTATTTGTTTTTTTTGGGGGGGTGGGGAGGTTGTTAAATTCATGAGGAAACAAATCAAATTTTTTTAAAAAGAAGAATCTTCTTTAACATCCCAAAAATGGGGACTTCTTGCTCTTAAGAAGGATGAAAGAGGAACAGTTTGATGAACAACCTTCTAAGGAATGTAGATTACTCATAGAGTAAGAGCTAATGTTACTGCAAATTCCAATCCAACAGATTTTTATACTACATCCTGACTATGGAAATTCTAGGGTTTCCTTGTTGCCTATTTATCTGGTTATGGCTCTACTAACTGAATATTGTGTACGTTGTCTATAAGAGTAGGCATGACGTAGGGGATAGAATGTTGGATCTGGACTCAGGGAGACCTGGTTTTAAAGTGTGCTGGTCACACCCGGAACTTGAATTTTAAAAATGAATCCAATTAACTATGTCAGGAAGTGACCACTACTGTTATTTCTCCTGTCATTCTCAGTAGACAGCTAAAGACCACCAATGAACTATTCCCCTCCAGGTCCCCAGGTCAAAAACAAAGCACAGATTCAACCTGGCTTCCTTACTTAGAAAGCAAAACCAGGGCCTGTTTGTGCTGGCAGCAGCCACTTCACTTTTCTACAAGCAGGTCCAATCTCATGGTTAGAGCTCTGGATTTGGAGTCATAGAGTCTGGGTCTAAGTCCTGGCTTAACCATTATTTCCTTACTTCTTGTGTGACCTTGAGCAAGTTGCTTCATTTTTCTTGTTTGGTCTACAAAAATAAAGGGGCGAGGTTGGACTTGAGCTCTCAGGGCCCTTTCTACTCTAAATCTATGGTTCTCAGCTGAAAGAGGGTAGGAGCTACCCAGTATGATAGGAGTTTGTCCTGCATAGTGATTTTTCTAGAGCTTTGCTCTTGTATTTAACCTACATATGCCCTTAATAATCATCAATTAGGCCTCAAAATTAGCGAAGAATATCTCTTCTAGGTAATCTGTTAGAGAGAGTGCTGGGCATAGGGTCAGGAAGACTCATGTTCCTGTCTTCAAATCTGGTCTCAGACACAATCTGTTTGACTCTGGGCAACTCACTTAACCCTGTTCCCCTCAGTTTCCTCATCTGTAAAATGAACTGAAGAAGGAAATGGCAAACCATTCCAATATCTTTGCCAAGAAACCTGAAATGGAGTCACGAGGAGTCAGACACAACTGAAATGGCTGAACAAATCTCTTCTTAAAGCTATGTCAGCTGCTGCAAAAGTACATTGATTTGTGACCAAATGTACCTCCTTTCAGGGATTTTTGGGCTGGAATATTACCTTGGAGTTTGTGCAAGCTAGACCCCATATTTTACAGATTAAAAAAAATTCAGAGAAGAGAAGTAATTTGCTCAAGAAAATTAGTAGTAGAGACCATATTCAAATTCAGGGCTTTTGGTTTGAACATGGCATCTGGAAGATCTGAGTTCAAATCCTACTTAAGATTTCAGCTGTGTAATCCAGAATACATCAGTTATGTCTCTCACTTATGGTTTTCTCATCTGTAGAATGGGGATTATAAAAACATCTATCTCCCAAGCTTGCTGTGAGGATCGCATGAGATAATGTATGTAAAGTCCTTTGTGTACCTTGGAGAGCTGTGTAAATGATGACTATCGATATTATTATTTTCCAAGTACAGTGGTCTTTCCAGTGCACAGTCTTGTAAACACAATCCAGAGCATGATCTCTGCTGTACAGAGAATTCTCTACAAATGCTTTAATTGTATTTGAGAAAGTTTGGGACCCCTTTTTCTTGTACTAAGGCCTAGAGGCAGATGGGCTGGGAGAATGTGGGCCCACTGAGCTCTCTATCATTTTTCTAAATCAGCTGTAATTCACCATTCAGCCAGGCATGCATTCATTTGTGTGCACCCCCAGTCCATTTTAAGATACCCTCCACACCTGATTACAGCCACTCAGTGACTACTTCCCAAATCAGTGAGTATGGCTAGCGACTCATGCTCACTGCATTTATGACAATGAGGCCTAATGTGTGCAAAACCCGAACAAGATTCATGGGGCTCCTTACGGATATGATTTACTGGATGTCAGTTTTTACTGCCTCCAGGGCAGCGGTGGTCATGTGGTAGGTGCTCAGCAGATAAATGCCTGGAGGGCAGCTCTGTGGGCAGCTGCCAGGAACAATGAGGAGTGGGGGTTGGGGGTGGAAGAAGAATGATTTTTCCAGATGAGACACTCATCGATGTGCTATGGGGTCTGGAAAATAAAGGGGGCCACATTGCTCCAGGAACAGCTGGTGATGATGAGCTTAAGAAAAAAAAAAAGATCATTTGCTGGCATCGGCCAGTTGGAGGGCCTGTCACAACAACTACTGACTGGACGAAAACTGATTTATGGATGGTGATGATAATGATGAAGAAATAAAGATGGATTTGCTCCAGAGCAGCCTGGGATCATTGTGGGAGAGGGAGAGAGAAAAGGAGAGAGAAAGAGAAAGACAGGGACAGAAACAGTCCGAGAGAGAGAAGAGAGAGGGAAAAAAGAGAGAAGGAGAGAGAGAGAGACAGAGAGAGAGAGAGAGGAGGACAATGTACAGGCTAACCTCCATCAAATCCACCTTTTCCACACCTGTTGAAAATGTTGAATAACAATAACAGCAGCAAGAACAAAATAAACCTTACTATATAGAAAGCTTTAACACCACAGAAGATCTTATAAATATGACTTATTTTAGGTTTGTTTTTTTTTTGGATTTAGAGGTGGAAAATATTTTAAAGATCATTTTAAAGATCAGCTTCCAGATGGGGAAACTGATACCCTGAAAGGTTAAGTGAACTGTTCAGTGACTTATGTATGTTAAATATCAAAGGGAGACTTTAACCTCAGAATTTTTGACTCTTCAAAGCCAACACTCTTTCTAATGTATGATTGACGCTTGTAACAGCCAGTAAGGTAAGTAATACAAATATTGTCATCTCTGCTTTACAAAAGAGATTGAGGCTTTTATAGGTCAAATGGGCCTCAGGTATGTTGTTGCTGTTGTAATTTGTTTTGTTTGTGTTGTTTTGTTTTATTTATTATGTTGTGTGTGTGTGTGTGTGTGTGTGTGTGTGAATATTGTGACTTCCAAGCTGTCAGGATCTCCCGGTGAAGAAACTCTCCATTCTTGTTATTCAGCAACTCTCTTGCATCTTGGACTGTTGCCTGGGACACTAAACAGTTAAATGACTTATTTAAGGACTTGGGGCCAGTATGTCTAAGATGGGATTTGAATAGAGATAGAGCTTTTTATTCACTAAATTCCATTACTCTGTTTCTCCACAGGTCATATAGCTAATAAATAAATGGCAGAGATGGAATTCTAACTAATAAAAAAGTGAGTCAAGACATAGAAGAGAATTCTGCCCTCCATCACTAGAGGTATAATCAACATTTATTTGTGGAATACTTAGTCTCTGTCTAGTAATATTCTGTGTGCTGTGGTGGATATAAAGTACTATAGATGGCTCATGCCCTCCCTACAATTTCCTTGAGGAGTAAGATACTTATAATTGAGAAGTTAACTAGCAAGTTTAAACCATATAAGTGCAAAATGGATGGTTATGGCAGTAAATGTTAGAGAAGTATAGAAAAGAGAGACAGAGTTCACTTGGGGCTGGAAGGGGTGTGTGTGGTTGAGATACTAGAAAAGATTTCATGGAGGAGCTGGATCTTTATCTGAGCCTCAAAGGATGTAAGAGATGTGATGAGAGAAGACGCATGGGGCAGGGAGGGAATGGCCAAAAGGCTATATATAATAATAAATACAGAAATCATAGTCTAGAAACAGTGAAGTAACTGGCCTATCTATGACAAACCATTGATGCTTGAGGAGTAATGGATGAAAATGTCATAGAAATGTTAAGGTTAAAGCCAAATTCTGAAGGGCTTTAAATGACAGGTAAGAAGCTTGGGCTTTACCTTGAGGGCAACTGGGAGTCACTGAAGGTTTTTGAGCAATGAAATAATATGAGAAAAACAATATTTAATATCTATTTTTATTATCTCAATGTCATTCCAATGGGAACTTTCTGTATGAGTTCTTGGGAATAATGTTCCTTCATTTAACATTTGTTAAAAGAATACAAAGGCAATGTAGTAGGTAGAAGTAAAGCAGAGGAGGCAGGAGGGATAGGAAACAAAAGATATGTACAAATATGAAAAACAAAGAGCACGAGTAGAGTGTGTTTGGGAAATAATATGTCTATATATGTATGTATACATGTATGTGTGTATATATATATATGTATGTGTATCTATATATCAAGAAACGTATCTAAATTACATTGTAACCTTTGGAGGGGAGGGGGGAAGGGGGAGGGGGAAAAACAAAGTTAAAAAGTGCACAGCAGAGAACAAAAGAAAATACAAGGAAACAAAGAAAAGATGGACAATTCTCAACACAAGGTATATTATTTATCACACAGGCTTTCTTGAAATGAAAATTTATTGTCACATTTTGAATAAAAAAAAGAATACACTAGTGGGTAGGTGGTACAATAGATATAGCATGTTCCTGGAGCCAGGAAGACCTGAATTCAAATCTAGCCTCAGACACATACTAGCTGGGTGACCCTGGACTAGTTACTTAACCTTGCCTCAGTTTCCTCATCTGTAAAATGAGCTGGAGAAAGAAATAGCAAACTACTCCAGTATCTTTTCCAAGAAAACCCCAAATGAAGAGTTAGAAACGACTGAAAACAACTGACCAACAACAAAAAGCATGCACTAGGTAGAGACCTGTGTGGGGTTCTAGGAGAGGTATAAAGATTGAATTAGATATAGTTGCTATCCTTGTGGAACTTACAGTCAAAACAAATATAATACTCAAAATAAGATGATAATGTGCTCTATAAAGATACATGAAAAATGCTATATGAAATCTGAATTAGAGGCTTCTTACTGCCTGGGGGCAATGTGCTTTTATTTTATTGTTGTTTTCCTTATCACTGTTGATTTAAAACATATGTTATGTTAGCTGGTATTTTCTTATTCCAAACTTTCAGGTGAATGTACCCTAACCCTCCAATGGTTAGGCTTTAGCTATAT
Organism: Trichosurus vulpecula; assembly: GCF_011100635.1. Classification (NCBI taxonomy): domain Eukaryota; kingdom Metazoa; phylum Chordata; class Mammalia; order Diprotodontia; family Phalangeridae; genus Trichosurus; species Trichosurus vulpecula. Next base: position 236,565,457 of record NC_050575.1, on the reverse strand, counting down.
ATTCAAGACCAATCTGGGTTGGCTTTGGTGGGTCTGACTCAAGAACTGAGGAAATGTGCTCTTGGCCTGCTGAACTAGCTACTTAACAATGTATGAACAAAATGCACCAATGCTGGGTACAATATGCATTGTATTTCCAGTCCCTAGCGCAGAACCCAGAATATCAAATGCACTTAATCGATGAATACTGACTGATTGATGCAAAATGTAAACTTTTCATGCCTTCCTATCCAGGATTCCAATCTACAGGGTGTTCCTAAAGTCTGGACACACAGGCAAAAATGAATATTTTCAAGAAATGAAACAAATGAAATTTTCAACAATATTTTATTTAATTAGAATATTAACAAATAACGTCTTCAATATGATTTCCATCATTTGTGATGCAAAGGTTGATACGCTTTGCAAGATTCACATGAACTCAATGCAATAACTCCACATTGCCTATGTGTCCAGACTTTACGAACACCCTATATATCCTCCCCCAAATCCTCCATAGAACATGTACCCAGAATACTAGTGGTCTTCTCTTGAGTCTTTTAAACATTTGAAGAGTAAGCAGTTTTGTGCTAGGGTTGCCCATCTATTCACATTGACTCTTACTACATGACTAGCCTTCCTCCATTTATAAATGTATCTGTAACTGATTTAAAATCCCTCTCAAGTAAGCTATTTTGATGATATGCAGCAGGTTGCTTATACATACCATCTATCCTTCCATTTCTCTTTGGGTGTGATTCTGCTGATAATACTGTTCCAAAGTGGATGGCAAGTCCAAAAACAGATGAAATAGAAAATGTGAACTCTTCTTGAGGCTGACGTTAATAAGAGTATGGCAGAAAAATGGTGCTCTCTTCACACATTGCCAAATGGTTGGTATAGTAGACCAAGAGTACCCTTCCTCAATCTCCTAATAATCTAAAGTATAGGTGACCCACAGGGCAATGGAGAGGCATATAGTGGATATAAGAAGCCATTAACAATATTTGCCTACGTGCAAGAAGTACCATTTGGGATACTATGCAGAATATATGTGATTAGAAAGGATACAGGTCAGCAGTGTTACCAAAATCAAATGACAATAGATGGACATCCCAAATGCTTCAGTAGTAACCAAGAAAAATAAACAGACAGAAGTTCTTTAACACATGGGAGAGATTTCTTTTGGAGAATCTATGGGAGAATAATAATAGCTGATTTTTGTAAAGTTTTGCAAAGCAACATACATGTGCGTGTATGTTTACGTGTGTGTATTTCACTTGATCTTGACAATAACCAGGTGAGTGGTAAGTACTATGGATAATATTTTCCCATTTTAAAGAGGAAGAAATTGAGGCTTAATGAGATTTTGACACATCCACCCTCCTAAGTATCTGAGATGGGATTTGAACACAGATCATCTGAACTCCAAAACTCTATCCACTACATCACCTAGCCACCTCATGATAAGTATCGCTTGGGGGAAGAAGGTATGGGTAGATAATATTTTACCCTAATAGAGGGAAACCCCACTTGAATGGATCAGATTCATGGGAGTCTCAAAATATCATCATGACTATCATTGTGCCAAAAAAAAAAACTATTTCAAGATTACACACCTGATATCGAAGCTATTCTTTTAATATGCTTAGCTCTGTTGGAGACCTACCCATTGGTCCCTGCTTACAGCCTGAGTCTGGATGGTGTAGAAAGGAGTCCCATTTAGAAAAGGGGAATGAGTTTGTAGAAGGAGCTGCAGCCTTGGAATCAGAGGGCTTGCGGCTTCTCTCTCCAGCCTTGGAACTTACTAGCCGTATGACTCTGGGCATGTCTTTGCTCTTTTCCAGTTCTCAGTCTCTTCACCTTTAAAATGGGGATAATAATAATCCCATCACCTGCCTTTTAGGGTGGCTTTAAACATCAGATGAGATAAAGTAACTTAACTTTGTAAAGTGCTGTCTGAATAGGGACAGGGATAGAGATAGAGATCAGACCTCTGACCTCCTGGATACAGAGAAATCCCAAGTAAGGAAACTTCCTCTACCAATTCAGGTAACCACTTTCTCTGTAGCTTGTGTAGTCTTGGAGAATTGCCTACAGCACTAGTGAAATTTAAATAACTTGCCCATTATCACAATCAGTATGCATCAGTAGCAAGATTTGAACCCAGGACTTCTTGGCTCTATGGCTCATTATGTTTCCTCTCAAATGTATCAATGTATTATTGATTATCAAAATCAACTATCAAGGTATTATGTAATTTTTCTTTGTTGTTAGAATATAACCTTGAATATAACAATTATTTCAGTCTGTCCTTGCACCCCCCAGATTCTAGAACAGTACCAGGAACATAATAGGAACTTCACAAATAAATGCTCCCTTGATTGCTACCTTTATTTTGTTTGCTATCTGGCCTCAGACACTAGCTCAGTTACCTTGAACAAGTCATTTAACCCTGTTTATCCCAGTTTCCTCATCTATAAAATGAGCTGAAGAAGGAAAAGACAAACCACTCCAGTATCTTTGCCAAGAAAATGCCAAATGAGGTCACAAAGTGTCAGATAAAACTGGAAAACAACTCAATAACAACAAATATATGCACACACATATATATGTACACAGGCTTCCACATATATGTGCATACACTTATGCATGCATATGTTGTATATGTGTATGTGTGTGGATACTGTATATGTGTGTATGGGGGTATATATTATATATTCATATACACATGCACATTCATGCACACACATATTTATATATGTACATGTGTGTATGTATATATACATACATATGCATGTATATGTGTATGAACACATGTCTATATGCCGGTATATATGTGTACATGTGTATATATACATGCATGCATATGCATATGCACATACATGCATGCAAACACGCATAAAACACATATAGATGCATATGTACTGTTCAAACTTCTCTTGTTGTTGCCCTTCATATAATTCCTGAGAAATGAAATTTTTTTATTAAAAAGCTTTATTTTCAATTTTTGGTTTATTTTTATGGAAGGGGGAAGGCAGGACAATTGGGGTTAAGTGTCTTGCCTTTGGTCACATAGCTAATAAATGTGTCAAGTGCCTGAGGCTGGATTTGAACTCAGGTCCTCCTGACTCCGGTGCTCTACTCACTGCACCACCTAGCTGCCCCTATTTTCAATATTTTGATGGACCAGTTAATCTCATCCAAGGGCCTTTCCTCAACCAGTGTACCTTGAAACCCATCTTTTTCATCCTGCAAAATTCTTGGTTGTTTGAAATCACTAAACAGGTTAAATAAGTTTGGTTGAAGGCCAAGGCCATTAGTTACATCCCCATTAGCCTTGCTTATGCTGATCAGTTCAGCTCCTTCAGATAATTTGTGTGTCCTCATATGACAATACCAACTGCCAGTTAATTTTTATTCACGCCTTACCTCACACTGAGTGTTTTTCCCCCCTCCTTTCTTAAAATGCTAAATCCAAGCCATTGCTTCATGCGATCTCATAGATATTTGATAATGAATGCACTTTCTTCTCTCGTTCCTCTAAGGAATCTCGGGATGTTCATTTTAATCTAATTATGCTTCATCTTTGTGACTAATGAGCATCTAAAGTATTTAACGGTCATAGAGACACGGTGTCTGCAGATTGTGGATGGGGATAAGCAAGTCAAGGACTATGCTTCCTGGACAATGGCTCCACAGTAGCTCCAATTACTGCAGCCTCTGGTGCCTCCTTGTAGACTGAGTCTGCCCCATCTGGCTCTGATTTGGAAGCACTCCATTTATCACAATAGTTTGTTATTTTTAAAGAACTATTCGATGTCAAAGAAGTCATGTGATTCTTTTCATGTTTGCCTTTTTCCCGGAGGAAGAACCCAGCCTATCCATTCTAAACAAAGTTATAGACTACTCTAATTGAGTAAGGACTATGATCATAAAAGTAAATGTTGGAAAGGCCCTTAGGTTGGCAAAAAGCCTTCTCCAATTTGTAGTAGTGAAGATTCTTAGATGTCACCTTCTGAACAACACCGTGACGTAGTAGAAAGGCCACTGGACTTGAAATAGGAAAGACAAGAACCTGAAACTTGAACCTTGGACAAACGAAATATTTTAGAACTGAAAGAAACCTCAGGGACCAACTGGTCCCAATGATCTCATTCTGATATGAATGATGAAAATAAGACTTGGAAAAGTTAAGTGAATTACCCAAGGGCACAAAGGTAGCAAGTCACTAAGCAGGGCTTCTGGTTTCAAATCCAGTATGTTTTCCATTCTACTTCACTATTACCTACCTTCCCTAATTTCAGTTTCTTCATTTGTAAAGTGGGAATAAAATAATTTTCACTATCTACGTCATAGGGCTTTGAGAAAAGCATTTTAGAATCCTTAAAGTATTACAAAAATGTGAGTTAGCACCATTAAATTATCATGGCCAAAGGATTCACTACCAAATGAGTGACATACTTAGAGGCTCTGCTTAATTGTGCTGGTCCTTGGAAACCAGATAATAGTCTATTGTCAAGATTGTACATCTTTATTGAGCATGAAAATATAAAAAAAAGTAAAATGAGATTATTTGGGTTCTGGGTCATAGAATAATGGAATCTTACAATTAGAGGGGAACTCTGAAGCCATCCAACAAAATGCCCTAATGAGTAACTAAATTCCTTCTTTTGTCTTCCTAACAGATGGCCATTCGAGGTTTTAATCTCAGAGAAAGTCCACTACATTTGAAAATAGCTCCAACTGTCAGAAAGGTACATTTGATCTGAGGAAGTTCATTTAAAATTGTGGATAATTATAACACAATAGAACTAAATCAGGGTGCTCCTTGTTGGAAAAAAGTAGAGGTTCAGTAACATAGACTAGAAACTAAAATAATTCAAAATCAGATGTCATATGTTAAAAAGAGACCTTTTCATAAATGCTTATAAGGCAGCAGGATGTAGTGGACAGCACATAACTCTTGGCATCAAGAAAAGTGAGTCCTGCCCTAACTGTGTGATCTTGGGCAATTTACTTTGTCTCTCAAGACTTTGGTTTCCTCGTCTGTAAAATGGGGATAATAATATTTATACAACCTATAGGTTGTGGTGAGGAAAGTGCTTTGTAAACTTCAAGGCAGCAGAGAAATGAGAGCTATTATTTATGAAACATTATGTAGCCAGAGACTAAATTTGGTTTGTAATTTCAGACTAATACATTCTGTAAGGGGCAAGGCCCTTGAAATCTAACTTGGGGGTGGGGGGGGTGAGAAAGCTGTCAAAAAATATAAACTAGATCGAAGTATTCTAGTTAACATTATTGGTCTAAAAATGATGACTATTTTCCTTAATAGCCACTTGAGTAAAATGTAGTCCCTTTATGATTTGGAAACTAATTATGGCACATGAAAACAGCCATATCTACACAAAGCATCGAGATTTGAAGCCTTGATATCTACTATTGAAGTTACATTTTTAAAATGCTCATAAAAAAACCCTTCAAATCCATATTGTGAAATGCAATTAAAAGAACAGTCTATTTTCCTCAGGGGAAAATAGAGAGAATTAAGGAAATCCCAAGGGTGGCATTGGAAGGGACTCTGATATAAGCTTAGTGATTCAGAGACATAAATGAACAGAAATTTGTTCACATTTCCTGAGAATGATGGTGTTTTAAAAGATATGATAAATAACATGATGTGGGCAAGATAAATTTTAAGATGGTAGGACATGGAGCAGGAAGCAACCACAGGGGTTACTTAGCCTTAACCTCTCATTTTACAGTTGTAGAAAATAAGACTGAGAAAGGTTTAAGTGTCTTACCCAAAGTCATACAGCTAGTAAGTATCTGAGGCAGGATTTGCATTTAGGTCATCCTAAGCCCAAGCCTAACACTCTCTTAGCTATGTAGTAGGCAGCTAGATGGTTCAGTACATAGAACACCAGCCCTGAAGTCAGGAAACACTAAGTTCAAATCTGGCCTGAAACACTTATTAGCTGTCTGACCCTGTGCAAGTTGCAAGTCACTTGATCCTGTTTGCCTCAGTTTCCTCATCTGTAAAATGAGCTGGAGAAGAAATAGCAAATCATTTCTGTATCTTTGCAAAGAAAAGCCCAAATGGAGCCAAGAGGAGTCAGACAAGATTGAAATGATTCAATAACAACAAGAAATAGTTGCATAGGATTGTGGGAAAATGGAGTCAGAAAGAATTCCAAGAAGAAATATGGCAAGATAACAAAGGCACTGCTTTGTCATATGCCCAAATCACTCTTTAGAGAATAATAATGGTTCAAATTTTAAGAATGCTTTAAGGTTTGCAAAGCACTTTCCCCAGAATTCCATGAGAAAGGCATTGAAAGTAGCACTATTCCCATGTTATAAATAAAGAAATGGACATCCCAAAGGTAGAACGACTTGTGCTAGGACATCTTACCTACAAGCGTCAGCCCTGGGAACTGAATCCAAGTGCTTCTTGACTTTTTATGCAATACAGTTATTGTTAAGACATGTTGCCTTTTGCAGAAGTGGGGCGGGGGAGCAATCTTGCATCTTAAGATGAGTGAAAATAGATCATGCTTAGTAGAAGTGTGATTTTTCTCCATTTTTTTTAATTTAAAAAAAACCCTTTTTAATGGAAAGTAATATTGTTTGATGCCTCCATGATTTACAGAATGATTGATTATATATCAAGGTAAAACACAGTTTTTCAAAAGAAAAAAATTAATGTGATGTGGTTTTACTTAAAGTACAAAGTTCTTAGATGTGAAACAGTGGGGCTATGTTAGTTCGATGGGCAAGCTCAAGTTTGAATGGAGGTAATTATAGGAAACCTAATGTTATTGAAGGAAATGAGGTTTCTTTCAGGGATGTACATGATCAGGAGCCATCAGTCCCAACACTAGCATCCAAGTTGACTGAAGACCCTAGACCAGGAACAGCCTGAACAGTCATGAATCACCCTGGATACAAGATTCTCAATTACTAGAGTCAAAGCCAATTCCATCATTAAACTACCAGGAATTTGCAGTAAGGCAGTCAGAACTATTACTCCAGCACTGAATGATGCAAAGGTACCCCCTGAGTAGATAGGGTTTTATACTCTTTGATGCTTCAGTGGAAAATTACTCACTTGGATTTTTTTCCACTATGACTAGTTACCATAGGGTTGAGGACTCTCTGTGAGTTTATGTCCTGCAACTAAGGGTTTTATTGTTGTTTCAAGATGAAATTTTCCCTCTCTGACATTGTATAAAGTATAATTAGGGGAGAAACAGAGGCTCAGATCTAGTGGTATCTGCCTTCCCTAATTCTGATGGGAAAGCCAGACATTGAAAGAAGTTAATCCCTGGGAAATAGGCTTTTAAATATAATAGGGAAGCAAAATTATATCTGCTGAAGGTAAACAGATTAAATACAGGATTCATAGTTTCCAAACTGATTCATAGGTCAATAATATAACTTCTGCCAACCACTAAGACTATCACTACTGACAAACATCCCCTCTTCTACTCCGTTCCTGCATTTAGAAAATAAGGCTCATCTTAGTTCTATTTCAAACACCAGAGTCATAACATCATTGTCCTTCAAGGAGGTGGCCAGGAGTTAATGGATTAATTAGAACTGTAACTTGTACAGAAGCCAAAAGAAGGCAGTAGAGATCTGTGCCAGGCCGGGGTGGGTGTGAGGGTGAGTAGCAGAAGCCAAGGAGGTAAATAATCTAATGACAGGCAAGAAAGTTGTCTGATGTGAGAGGTTAAATTTAGGAGAAGAGGAATGTTGGGGCTGACAAGCCAAACAAACCGATCAGAGACAGTGTAAATAAAGTCTCAAAATCAGAATTCTAGGGCAAAACTATGTCAGAACTGAATGGCTAATGTCACAGAATAAAATGCTTATGGAATTCAAGAGTTGAAAGAGACCTCAGTGGCTTCTAACCTGGTCAGGCGTCTATATAACTTGGGATCCATATGGCGAAGTCAGGTGTTCCATCATGGTCACTCTAAGGCAAAGATGTTTAGTGTTAAGGGTACATAATCCAAGAACATTTAGTCTTTCGTTATTTGGGAGTCTTGAATCCCGATGTATGATGGGAACATTGGAAGTAGCCAAGAAAGGTTGCAAAAATGTCTACCTAAACGGTCAGACCCCAAAGCAGTCATTAATGGTTTATTGTCAACTACTTGGAATTGTTTAATGAAATATCACAGGATTCTGCGCTTGGACTTCTGTTGTTTAACATGTTTTGATAAATTTCTTGAATAAGGCATATAAGAAATATCTATCCATTTGCAAACATAAACAGGATAGCTGACACCCTGAATGACAGTCAGGATCCAAAAAACTTCTTGAAAAGGCAAGAATTTTAGAATAATGTAATCCAAATAAGTTTTATTAGAAATAAGTAAAATTTCACACAGGATAAAAACAGAATTCACATATATAAGTCAGGAGAATAATGACTAGAAATCAGTCCCTCTAAGAAAAAGACGTAAGAGTTCTGGCAAACTCCAAGCTTAATATGAGATAACAGCGTGATACAGCAGTCAAGGAAGCTAATAAAAATTTAAGCTGCACTGAAAAGCACATAATGGCCAGAACTAGAGACATCATAGTCTGCCTCTCCACTTCCCTTATTTCACATGGTTTATTTGATATTGTATTTTTCCTCAATTACATGTGAAAACAATTTTTAACATTTGTTTTTTTTTTAAATCCTGAGTTCCAAATTATCTCTCACCTTGCTTCCCTCTCCCTCCCTGAGACTGTAAGCAATTTGATATAGGTTATAAATGTGCAATCATGCAAAATTATTCAGATTAGTCATGTTGTGAAAGAAAACACAGGCCAAGAGGAAAAAAAAAAAGAAAGAAAGAAAAAGAAAGTTGAAAAAACTATGTTGTAATGTGCATTCAAACTCCATCAGTTCTTTCTCTGGAGATGGATAGCATCTTTTCTCATAAGACCTTCAGAATTGTCTTGGATAATTGTAATGCAGAAAATAATAAAGTCATTCACAGTGGATCATAGTACAATATTGCTGTTACTGTGTACAATGTTCACTTGGTTCTGCTCATTTCACTTTACATCAGTTCATGCAAGTCAGTCCAGATTTTTCTGAGAGCATCCTGCTTGTCGTTTCTTATAGTGCAGTAGTATTTGATCACAATCATATACCACAGATTGTTCAGCCATTCCCAACTGATGGACATTTCCTCAATGTCCAATTTTTTTCCACCACTAAAACAGCTGCTATAAATATTTTTGTATCTATAGGTTCTTTTCCTTTTTGTTTTTGTATCTTTGTAGGATATAGACTTAGTAGCAATCCTTCTGGGTCAAAGGGTTTTATAGTTTTTTTGGCTTAGTTTTAAATTGCTCTCCAGAATGGTTGAATCAGTTCCCAACTTCACTGATAATGCATTCATGTCACAATTTTCCCACATCCCCTCCAATACTTTTAATTTTCATTTTCTTCATATTAGTCAGTCTGATTGGTGGGAGGCGGTACCTCAGAGTTGTTTTAATTTGCATTTTTCTAATCAATAGTGATTTAGAGTATTTTTATAGGACTATGGATGGTTTTAATCACTTCATCTGGAAACTTCCCATTCATATACCTTGACCATTTATTACATGGGGAACAGCTCTTTTTTACCATCCGCGGGCTGAGAGCTCTGGGAGCCCCTGCTGCCACTATTGATTCAGTCATCCCCAAAACCTGCTGCTGGTTTGCTGGGGCCTGACCTCCACTGGCACAGCCTGAGCTGGCCTGCACTCCACTCTGACCCTGTTGCAACAAACCTTTCCTGCCAATCTTCTAAGTTGTCTTGTGCTGGAAAATTGTTTCACTGTTCCTTTAGAATTCATTTTCAGTTGTCATTTAAAGTTGTTTGGAGGGGAATTTGGGACGATTCAGGTGTGTTCCTGCTTTTTCTTTGACATCTTGGCTCTACTCCCTACCCATTGACATGAAATCTTAATATATTATACCTTAACCAATCACATCTGGAGTGGTGTTCTGTACACATTTAAGAAAGAACATTGATAAATTGGAAAATGTTCAGAAGGTAATCAGGATGGTAGAAGGCTTCAAGATCATCCATTGTAAAGCTCATTTGAAATAATGAGTTGGAGAATTGAAGACATAGGGAGAGACTAAATAACTGTCTTCTAAGTCTCTGAGGTACTGTCCTATAGAAGAAGTGAAAGACCTGTTCTTCTGGGCTCTAGGAACAATGGGAGCAAATATCAAAGAGGAAGATTTAGGTTTAAATAAGGAAGGGTTTCCTAACAAAGCTATAGAAACATGGAATTGCTAGCCTAGGAGTTCTACCGCAGGAGCAGAGGGAAGAGGTGTCCATGAAAAGCTGTAACACTACTTGTCTGTTTTACTGTAGAGAATTTCTTAGTCGTGCGAGTTGGACTAGATGAATTCTGAAGTCCCTTCCAACTGTGATATTCCATGTATAGCCAGTTCCCAAAAATCTAAACATTTATGGCTGTTGTAGTCATCTATTTATTATGTGGGAATACCATGCCATCCGTAGATTAGACTTTGTTGCATGTAATATGTGTCCTACCTTAATGGAAGACTTGAGCAATGTACTTCCGCCAACCAAGGCTAAGAGGAGTGTAGCTAAGATGCCTTTTATGGTTCTTTTGATCTATTCCCAGGGTCATTAGAACAGAGAAACAGTGTTCAAGTTACAGAATGATTGTTTAAGCTGTAAGAAAAATAGTTTAGAAGCCTATTGACCCTGAGGAAATTTAGAGTGGCATCAGAGAAAGATTGTTCCTTAAAATATCAAGTGGTCCTATAACTCCCTGGAAGCAGAGGAAAGGGATAAAGAAGAGGGGAGGTGTTTGTTAACATGTTCCTGAGTCAAAAAAGAAACAGTCTCTGGAGTTGTTGTTCACAAACTATAGAGGAAGAATAAGGATAACTCCCTAATTTTGTTAATCAGTGGAGCCAATCTGGTTAGGGAGCTGGTCCCAGGTATTTGTTAGATATTGAGAACAATTTGTAGACAAAAGAATCTGAGTGGAGAACAAATGCTATTATCTGAGTCACTGGATTGATATGGATAGTAGGGGTAGGAGTCCAACTGTGATGAATGTGATTGAAATGAGAAATTTGTGATTGAGTCAGAAGCTGTGCAGATGTAGTTTCCCAAACAGTTTAGGGACATGTCAAATGCAGATTTCTGATAGTGTGGTAGGTGTCTATAAGGTGATTATCCCTAGGGAGATTCAGTTTTCTCAGAGAGTGAGAAAGTGAAGCATTAACAAGCAATGTGCCCAAGAGCTTACCCTTGGCAGTGTTGAGTGAATGTTCTTTCTAGTGTCTTCCCAAAAGAGCAATTTTAGTCCTATAGATGGCGTTAATAGAGCCCTGTCATATGCACGGTTCTAAATGGCACAGTTCTCAACCACCAGTATTGTCCTCACATGAAAAAAGAATTGGGTGGGGGAAAGTGCAGATAATCCCCACAATTGGACCCAATGCCATGTCTAGGTCTTTAGACAGCTTGGCATAGGGGACAATGCCCTTGAGAAGACAGGAAGACCTGAACTTCAATCCTGACTCATACTTAATAGAGCTGTGTGATTCTAGGCAAATCACTTAACCTCTGCCTCAGATTCTTTATATGCTATATGGAAATACTGCAGCTTTCCTCATAGGATTATTGCATAGATCAAATGCAGTAAAGCACTTTGCAACCTTAAATCACTGTATAAATTAGCTATGTGAGCTCTTCAACAGTAGACATGTAGAAGCACCCATGAGACTTTAATGCTTAAAAGGGATCATTTCTTTCTCTGATTACAATTTCCTATCCTTATTTCTCTTGCCTCCTAAACCTATTCTTCACTTTCATCTCCAGCCATTCCAGCCATTCCACTCCTCCTGCAACCTGTTTAGCAGCATTCTTAGTCACTTCAAATACAGATGCAGCTAACCAAAGTCTGAAAGGGGCTTTGCCAAACACCTTTGTGTGAACGAATAAGTAAATAAATTAGAAAAGATGAAAGGGAGATATATATGGGGCAAATTCTCTTGGCTTTCTCCAGGAAGACTTTCTTCCTCCCCACTAAGCAGGCACTCTGTTTTTGAGATAAGGAAACTGGGTCTCAGAGAGATCAAATGACTTGCCCAGGGTCTATGCTGGTCCATGTTTTTACTCCCAAACAATTGCTTATTCTGAGACAGATTCCTTTAAATGAGGGGTGGGGTGGGCGGCTGAAGGGTGGGGATGTGTTTTTAAATGATTGGGTAATAACTATTATTATCATTATTAGCATCATAGTATTTACTAACATGATCTGTGGTGATATTCTGTTCAGTGGTTGGTGTGACAGTGTCTGGCAAACTTAGTGGGAGGGGAAACATTTTTATTCCCCTTGTTCCTTTGAGGTACATTTCCTAATCCTTTTAAAAGCATTTCCTGGACTTAATCTTTCTAGCAGTTAATGCTGTTCTCATACTTAAATTGGCCTTCCAAGTATTTTCCCTACTAGTCTTTGAATTTCTATCCGTTTCTTTTTCCCCAAGAGGATCCTCAAAGCAGGACTGTCCCTAGTCAATATTTTGAAGTAGGCAAAATACAAAATGCAACCCTGTGCTCTTCCACCCCCCTTTCTCTGTCTCCTTCCTCTTTTCTGTACCCTCATTTTCTTCTTTCTCCCCTTCCTCCCACCAGGTTACCTGTTCCTAAAGTCTGACTCTGCCCAGATGATGCCCAGAAAGCACTCTCCAACTACTCCTGATGTGTCCAGCTGTAGAATAGCGATAATAATGATAAAGTGATAATGATTCCTTCAGGACACCACCCTTGACTTTAAGGTTTCTAAAGCATTTTCCTCATGACAACACCATGAGGTAGGTAGACTGCATAATATCATCCACATTTTACAGGAATAGAAACTGAAACTCAGAGAGGAGAAAGAAGTTTTACATACACACAGAAAAAGTCAGACTGGATTCAAACCCTCATCTCCTGGTGTCCAGTACACTATACCAGATTGCCTCTAACTATGCCATAAATGAGATGGATTGATCGGAGGTGAGATTAACTTTTTATGTGGCAGCAGGTGATACAAATAACCATCCAGGAGGCATCCTCCCCCTGGTCTTCAAGTCCATGATGTCTGGCCTCCAACTTGCCTAGCTATTTTACATGCCTCAAACTCAGACTGAAATTCCTTCCCTAATACTCATACCCTGCAGTCTTATTACCTGCTTAACAGGCTCCTTCCTTCCTCTCAGGTATGGCACACTTAGATTTGGTATTCATCTTAAACTCAACATGTCTAAAACTGAACTCACTATCTTTCCCTTTAAACCCCCCCAACCATCCAAACTTTCCTATTAATGTCAAAGGCACTACTATCCTCCCTGTACACCAGGCTTGCAACAAAGGTATCATCCTTAACTTTAGACTTTTGCTCATGCCCACATATCCAATGGGTTGCCAAAGTCCGTTGATTTTGGTTTTGGAACATCTCTTAGGTGTGCCCTCTTCTCTGATCTGATAATGTTACCACTCTGCCGCAAACCCTTACTACCTCATACCTGGATGACTGCAATAGCCTTCGGTTAGTCATCTTGCCACAAGACTCTTCCCACTCAGGTTCATCCTCCATTCAGCAGCCGAAGTGATTTCACTAAAGCACAGGTCTATGTTAACTCTTTACACAATATAAAGTCCTGTGAGTGATTGGAATAGTCTGTATTTCTATGGATTTCATGTTGTTGTTACTTGTCCTTCATTTTCAAAGAGGACCACTGACATCACACGTGATATCTTGACGAGCACATGAATGGTATTTAAGTGAGGCAGAGTTGCACAAAGTCATCAGCCTTACTCTCTCTTCCAGAGTTATTGAAGTCCAGTGGCAAGAAAAAGTCAAGACAGCTGGTAACGGCCTGGGATAGAATGGATGATGTTGGCATCTTTGATATTTGACGAGCTCTAAGCATTCTGTAGTGCCTGTTTCCGCCACCTTTATGACCATTGGAACAAGTTGTTCTCAACAGCCCTTTCTGCTGGGGTTTTGGGGGGGAGTCTTCACATGGTTGGGGTAGATATCCCCCTAACTAACCAACAGGTTTGAGGCCTGTTGATTACCCTCAACCTGTTTTAACCCATTTGCCTAGACAGTTTTGCTGGGGTGTGGCCACTTGCATGCTAACTGCTTCTTAAGGTGGGAGAAACTTAAATGTGGAGAGGGTGTGCCTAGCCAAATATCAGCTATGAAGTAAATTAAAGTTAAAAAAGCAGAGAGTAAAGCACAGTGGACTTGAAGTCTGGACCTCTGAATTCAAGGTCTGACTGTTACACTATTTGATCTTGTGCAAGCGACTAATTCTCCGTGTCAGTGTCTTCATTTTTAAAATTAAGAGACTGGATTATATACTCCTTAGATATTCCTTTCTGCTCTAAAATTTATGTCTATTATCAATTCTGGTAAGCCTCTTATTCTTCAATATAAGCAGGACACATAATATACAGTAATTTGAATTTTATCTTCCTCATGGGATGTTTTGGTATCCAAGAAACTTCCTAAGATAGATGAAGCAGAAGAGCTTACATACGCTTTGAAGACTTGAATTTGTGTGAAAAGCTTGCTTTTAAAGCTGTCCCCTATAACTGATCAAAGAGATCCCCATAATTGGTGAATTGACACCTCTCATCTTTGGGGGGGATAAAAGTTCCTGGAAGATCTGAAAATAAAAGAAACTATCCCTTGTGAAAGAAATGCATTCTTTTTTATTTTATTTAATGAGGAATGTAAGTTCCAAAACATCTACTATTGAAATCACTTCTGTGTATTATAATATTACTTTGTAAACATTCAGATAAATGCTTCCCATGTAATGGCTTCATTATTTAACTCTTCAATCATTTTCTCTCTTTTATATAATGATTGTAAATAATCATCATCATATATTTTGGACCTATGTGTAATATATGTGTACGTAAAGATAAATACATATTTGTCTGTATACATATATAAATACACATATGTATAGAGTTAAATAGGTAGATATCAATATATACATTTGTATATCCTTTACAACAACACTATCAATTTAGTGTTATAACTATCCCCATTTTCCAGATGGGAAAATTGAGAATCTGTGAGATTAAGTAACTTGCTCAGGAACACATAGCTAGTACGTGTCTGAGATGAGATTTAAATCCATGTCCTCCTTACTCCAAGTCTAGTACTCCATCCACTAGGCCATGCTGCCTCTTTTTTAGAGGAGCCTTTACCTTTATAAACTCATTCCAAGTCTCACAAATAATAACTAGCAAAGGCAGGATTTGAATCCAGGTCTTCTGAATCTAAAGACAGTGCTTTTTCTACTATGCAACTTTCTTCTTTTCCTATAAAACTTCCTTTATCAGTGTATTAAGCCAAATATAGTAGTTTATGGTCCTGTTAAGGTCAGCTGGCATAGATGTTTGGTGATGAAGACACAGGGAGGTGAGCTATGGTGATTCTGTCAACCCTTGTCTCTAAGAAAACCACCCATTTAGGAATATGTGGGAATGAACAAGAGCTTCACGTTGTGGTGCCTGATTAGAGACATGCACTTGGTCAGACAAGTACATGTTGCCCCCTACTTCACTCCCCACTTCCTTATTCCTAAACTGAAAAGTCCTATGGGTACTCTTGAAATCAAGTTTTACACTTTGTGGCAAATGCTTTCAGTAGATACAGACCCTTCCTTTGACCTGTGTCTTTACTGGTTTTATCCTCAGACTGTGTTTTTTTTTCCTCCTCCCTCCTTTCAAGCTCCACTATTTTCTCATTGCTGACCACTCTATGGGCATATCTTTTAGACTGTGACCCTGTCCCTATTAAAGCTCATTGGACCCAAAGTATGACTTCATTTAAGACTCTAACTGGCAACAATTGACCAGAGGGACTACAGGCACCTTGATGCACTTGTCAAAAAGACTATTTTATGGAGAACTCAGACACAGGGCAACTGTTCACATGGTGGTCAGAAGAAGCAATAAAAGAACATTTTCAAGGTCTCTTAAGAAGACATGGGAGGTCTCTTGTGTGACATGGGAGACACTGACACAGGACAGCTCAGCCTGGTGCGCCCTCATCAGAGAAGGTGCTGTGCTCTATGAGTAAAGCAGAATTGAAGTAACTCAAAAGAAATGTGAGATGCACAAATTTAGAGAACCCCCCTGCCAAATGTTCACATGGACTATTTGTCCCGACCTGTGGTAGAACATTCCAAGCTCGCATTGGTCTGAGCAGCCGACATGTTGTAACTTGGCTCCAGCATAGTGATAACATTTTGGTCCTCTTCAAGAAAGAAGGACAGCATCTTTGTTGCCACATCTCTGCACATACACCTTTCAACAATAGTTCTAAGAACACTCATAATCCCTATAACTCCCCAGCCCAAAATTGCCTACTCTGTCCACCACTCCCCTATACATGGTGTCTCACCCCAAAAGAATGTAAGTTTCTTGAGGCCAGAGACTGTCAATTAAAAAAATGTATCACCAACATCAAGCAATGTATCTGACACAGAGTAGGCACTTTATTGATTTTTTTTCACTCATTATGGAAGACTCCTGACCCCTGGGGTCTTGATGCCCATAATGGACAAGGAGGAGGAAGGGAACAAACATTCATTAAGCATCTACTATAAACCACTCCAGAATCTTTGCCAAGAAAACCCTAAATGGGGTCACAAAGAGGCAGAAATGACTGAACAACAACAACGTGTCAGTCACTAAGGGCTTTACTAATACTATCTCATTTGAGTCTCATAGTAACCCTTCTAGTGATGGAGACTATATCAGTAACTCAGATTAAACTCAAAAATGTGTTGTGGGAACATCTTTTTTGTTTTTTTTTCCTCAGAGAGCCAGTGGTTAAACGTTTACCAACACACCAGTGTTCTTGAACTAACTATGGCATAGGATCACTGTAAAGATCAGTGTTTAAAATGTTCCATAAATGTCAGCTGTTATTATTGCCAGTCATTCACTATGACCTTGGAGGAGTCACTTCCCCTTGTTAGGATTTAGTTTTTTCATCTCTGAAATGGGGACATAATGTTTCAAATTCTCTTCCAGTTTCAAGAATCTTTTTTAATCATTGTTTCCTTATTCCCCACTTGTTGCTTTAGACTTAGCAGTTAGAACTTTAACTTACGCCTTTGTTCTTTCTAAACTGTTCAGTTATATATTATGTTTCCCTGCCTGACTTAGATTATGGCCTCAAATGCATAAAGTGGACTAAAAATCCTACAGATATATTGAGGTGTGTTTTGAGGTGACTTCCATGGCTACTTGTAAAAATAGGACTGATCACTTTTTCAAATACTCCATGGATTAGCACTTCCTTATCTTTCTGATCTCATCCATTTTTATAGGCCTTTTTGAGCCTGTGCAATCTGCTGCCTCTAGATTATTTAAAATCCCTAAATACCTTTTCAGATGTGGGAGGAAGGGATTTTGCTTTTTCTTATTGTTGATAGTTGGGCTCGTGAATTCCCACTAGAAATTCATTTCACAGATGCGATTTGGAGACTTCAACCCTCTCTGCTTTGACTTTTCCTTGAGCTCCTCACACTTCTTGAGTGAATACATGTATTTATCTCAGTTTGCCTGAAAAGGCACTCTGGAATCGGCTCTTTTAACATGCTGATGGATCCATAATTGAAACTGACTCTTTAAAGTGACATTTTGCCTAAAATCCATTTTAACAAGAAAAATGAGCTTTCCAAAAAATGTATATTCAATAAAATTTTAGCCATGGTCCCTGGATATTTGCCGCTAAATATTTCATAAGAGAAACTAATTGAAGATTATTCAGCTTGTTTGGGATAAAAATTTTCCTTAGAAGAATGGCAGAAGGCATACTCTCCTTAGCTGGTTTTTGCTGTTAGAAGGAGTGGGAGATGCATCAGATCTAGAATTAGAGGGGCCTGGGTTCAGATCTCATCTCTGTTATATACTATTTCTGTAACCTTAGGGAAGTCACTTAGTCTTTCTTGGCCCAGCTTTTTAGCTACAGAGTGAGGAGGTTAGACTGGCCAGGAGTCAGGAAGACCTGAGCTCAAATCTGGCTTCAGACACTGACTAGCTGTGTGACCCTGGGCAAATCACTTAACCTCTCTTTGTCTCAGTTTATGGGGGTAACGACAACATTTACCTTGCAGGTTGTTGTGAGGATCAAATGCGATATTATTTATGAAGTGCTTAGCACAGTGCCTGGCACATAGTAGGTGCTTAAGAAATGTTTATTCCTTTCGCTTCCTTCCCCTTGAACCTATAACAGTCAACTCCCTACTTGAATAGCCCTCTTTAATTTGGACCATCTCAGTGGAAAGAGCAGTGGAGCTGGAATAAAAGAGCCAAGGTTTCAAAACTCTTCCCTGAATCTTCCCTCCTGTATGACCATGGGCAAATCACTTAACCATCGCTCAGTTTCCTAATCTGTAAAAATGGTGGGGTGAAACAGCTCTAGACCTGTCATCCTATGATCATCTATTTTCAGTGAGTTTTCCCATGTCAATGGTCCACATTATGCACTACAGAGAAATGCCCAATAATGGTGCTCTATCACTTAAAGATGATGCCCCAAGTCACGTCTGCAAGTACCCGCAGCTCATTGGCAAGGGAGATGAAGTCTGGGTCAGAGTCAGGAAACCTAGATTTAAGTCTTTAGGACTCAAAGCTGACGAAACTATGTGATCCTGGGCAAGTCACCTCCTCTCTCTGAATGTCAGTTGCTTCGGCTGTAAAATGGGAATGATGATATTTGCACCACCTACCTCACAGGGCAGTTGGTGGAAAATGCTTGATTAACCTTTGAAGCACTAAATAAACATGAGTTATTATGGATCTTTAAGTAGGATAAAGATGTCCAGCAAATCAATTTTTCTCCAGCATGATTAAATCCCTCCTCTGTCTACAGTTAACCCCGTTATAACACAGCTTAAGATAATACACAGATTAAGTGTACCATGTCCTTTCAGCAGCAAAAGAAAACACAATTTACAAAGTAGAAATTAGAAATACCACCTAACACAGAGGAGACTGATTAATTGTGTGGTTTTTTCCTACCAAGGACCACACACCTAAAGGTGAAAAAATCTGTAAAAGGGCACATTCAATTCAATTTAAAATATATACATTATTTTTTTCTCACAGAATTAAGACATAACTGTTGCAGACTGAAACCCAAGTCCATTGCTTTTTTCACTCTCACATAATACAATTAAAAGCATTAAATGCTTAACCCCTTGCTTTTTTACATTATGACATTGAAAATAAAAGTTTTTCAGAAGAACAATAAAAGGAAGGCAATCTGATGTAATGACAAGAGAGTCAGAAGACCTGGGTTCAAATGCAGATATCTCACTAATTAACTGTGTGGCCATGGGAAAACAAATTGTTTAACTTCTCTGGCCATCATTTCCCTCATTTGTCAAATGAGGCGGTTGAACTAGATAATCTCTAAATTATTTTCTATCCCCAAAATACTATGATAAATATTAAAAAATCAATTTCATATTGTGGTCAATTAAAAATGTGGGAACAAAAGAGGAAGGATGAGGAATAAAAAAATAAAGAAAACATCATAATATATAAAAGAGAAGGAAATGGAGATAAAGGATGGGAAAAAGGTACATGCAAAGGAGAATGAAGCAGAAGGAGAACAGAGCTAGAAGAAGGAAAAGAGAGAGAAGAAACAAAGAGAAAGGGAGTGAGAGGCATTGACATAGCTAGATAAAATTTTTGAGACTTCCTTTTTATTTGTAATAAAAAATATAAATGTACAATGCTCTTTAGAGAAATAAAAACTCCTTCAATGTCCTAGAAATGCCATGTGGTTTAAAAGTTATATTTCTTTTTAAGCAATATATGTATAATTTCTTGTGAAATTTATCAATTGTTACTATAACATTTTGCCTCCATTTCAATTAAAATTGCAGACACTCTTGCTTATAATAAGCCAAATCAGGTTTATCATGATTGAAACATGATCAGTTGCTTGAAGATGGCACTGGTAAATACTGTCAGTGAGTTGGTGAACAATAATATGTTTGCTACCATGATACAGAGAGTATACGTAAAGTACCATGGAAAGATATTTTAAACAAGTAGAATCAATTCTAAGCTTCACTTTTTAGAACTCATTCAATATCATACTCTATTGACATAAAGTACATCAGTTTTACAGGAAATTAATTGAGGATCCAATGCCTGGAAAAATATATTTTTCCTAGATCTTTCTTAAATAGGAAAGATAAGTACGAATATAGCTATTCATACAAAGTATGTCATAGCATGCAATATTTCAGAACTGGTGATTGTCTCATCATCTTGGGTTTTCTCTCTGCTTTTTGCTGTCCAACCACATGAGAAGTGCTAGAACTTTCACAAACGCTATGCTGTAATTGAAATGGGGCAGGAAGTGCTCTAATACTTTTAATCAATGATATTTATTACCATGCTTTAAAGTAACCAAAATACTCTGACAGCACAGTCACCAAAGTACTCAAAACATTCCTTTTGAAAACCAAGCCACCTTCTCTTGGTTTCATCTGTTTGTCTGCACAGATCAAAGTAAAAGTTAGAAGAATAAAATAGGTACAACAAATTGTAATTTACTCTAACATGAATTCCATATCCTCTCTTGTGAGGACAAAATTATCAACTGTTGTAAACGTATTATAACAAGAGCTTAAAGGATCCCACATATACAGAATTACTACTAGGGAGGAAATAGTTCAAGCATAATAGGCACATTGCATCAAATAATCATTTTCATTTTGGAATATTTACATTTATACCAACTTGGATGGTATTCAAATGGTCCAGAAACAGTATAAAGCAAGTCTTAGGATCTTTTGGAAAACATATATGAACAAATAAAAAAACAACAACAAAAATGTGTCCAGTTTCTAAGACATTAGATATTCTTCATACCTTTATTGCTCTAAAACACAAAGATTTGGGGAAAAGGGAGGGCTGAGCTAACACTCTACTAATGGTGGTCACATAACACCAAAGGGACAAACCTGACTTTTAACTCCAAAGGACAACAGGTTGTTAGGCTCCCAGGCCAGGTGAGGGCATATCTTACAGTCCAAGAAGGGTATACATTCACTTGTGTGCTCCCAAATACAGTCCATATCATCTTCCTGGGGAGGATGTACCCTACCTAAAATAACATTTCATAGCAGACATTTGGTGAAAAAGCCAATTGATGAGGAATAGTGCACCAATTATATATAATTATGGTTTAGTAGTAAGAGATCACAATTTCTGATTTAATCATCTGAGAAAGAGACAGTGATAAAGGACCTCATCACAGAAGCAGAAGCAGAAAAATTAAGTTGCGTGCAGTACTTAGTTGTATTTGTTTTAAAACAAGTATATTTTTCAAAGATTTTTATACTTTGTCATAAACCTGATTCCTCATATTGAACCAAACCTGCATTTGGGGAAAACAAGCCTTCATGTAAATGTAGACTTGGATATGAATGGCAAAGATCAATAGAAAAATTACTCTCTTCTCCCCCTAGCCTCAGACATTTATGACAGTGATGTGTATAGCCATAATACCTATGTTTGAACCTAAGGTAAGGCTCAGGAAAGAGAGCTGTGGCTTGGACAGAGCCAAAGTACTCATTAGCCCTGAGTTCTCCTTGGACATACAAGATATAGGTTCCTCTCAGGTAGGCATCTATGTGGCTTGAACAAGTAAGAACAGAAATATAACCTTTCAATTGTGCCTTTCCCAGAATGAAGCACAAATCAGGCCCAATCTCTTCCTGTCTCACATCAGGAAAGAAGCTTGGCATTTTGGTTACTGTAGCAGCCATTAGAGCTATAAGCAATATGTAGGTCGCTTTATAATAAATCTTGAGACAGAAACAAGATCTCGAAGGACCAGCAGCTAATTTTAAACTATTTTTTTCTAGAACAATCTCACAAGCTAGTTGAGCATACAAAACAAAAAGTATTTTAGTATCTCTCTCTTTATATTCACCTGTCTACATTCTCTCTCTGTCTCTGTCTCTCTTTCTGTATGTGCGTGCATGTGTATATGTGTAATACACACACATATATATATGTATATATATACATTCAGAAATGACACAATGCTCATTGCATTTGAATACTTGAAAAGTAATTTCAAAATTTGATTAATTTACTTGCTAATATAGATGGGGAAATTTCAATAATTTATAAATACAGTTGGGGAGAATGGCTACAAGAGTTTCTAAGAGAAGCTTCCCCAAATAGTTTTTATGCGGATTGTCCCTATAGGTGCAACATAATGGAAAGATCATCATGGATTAGAGAAATAAAACTTCATGTAATTGTTAATATATATGCTCAATTTATGCTGGAATGACACACAGAGTGTATATATATATATATATATATATATATATATATATGTATATACACACACACACACACACACACACGTATATATATACACACACATATACATATATGTACACACATATATATTACACATATGTATCATACATATTACACAAACACATATAATATACATGCATGTTACAAAACATTAAAATAAATTTGATAAAAGTAGTTCAGGTCCATTTTAAAGGCCGAAAACTTATAATTTTGCAAACAGCCTATTTGTTTTTTCTGAATAACACTTTACAAAAAAAAGCCAATGAAGCGACACCAACACACAGAAGTAAATGAAAAGAACATGATTAACCAATATGGAGTTAAGGTGCAAAACTATTGTCTTTTAACTTAGTGCCCTCCATGCTATGTGGGTTTTTTCCAAGCATCACATCATGCGCAAATCTACTGCAGCTAGCAACATTAAATGAACGAGGACTGAATATTCTGAATTTTCCTGTTGTTGAAGGTTAAAGCAAGGTCCTTCAACACATAAGATCACAGATTTTAGTCAAGAACCACAGGTTAACATAAATGACCACTGAACTATTGGTAGCAAATTAAACTTCAAAGCCCAATCTTGTCCATTCTTCATGTGATTCTGAGTGCTCAATTCAGCAATTGATTCATGAGTCTAAATGGAAATGATCTTCACCAAGATTTGTTATTAGCTTCTGTTTTTATGGCCTTGGTATGTCTGCTTGAGTTCTGCTGAGATTTGTTCTGCTCCTCTCCAGTTAGCTTTTATTTCTGAGGGAGTTTTTCTTTGATCCATTGCCATGCACCATTGCTTGTACATTTCCACTTCTCTGAGACCACAGATGACTCTCTCGCGACTAGACACCGATTCTTACAGATATTGATATCTCAGCTTCTTTCTGGCCCTACATTCTTTTGTACTCTGCCGGCTTTTCTCCAGCTTTGCTTTCAGGTCAATTTTGTCTGTTTTCCAACCATGTTAACCTGGTTTCTTTACTTTGCCTCCATCTACCTTGCTATCATCCATGTCCTCACCCTTGAAGGCCGGCTCTGCCCACAGGGAACCACAGGGATTTATTTTTTTAACTGTCCTTAGGTCTAGCCTCTAGGCCTCTCAGATCCTGAGGTCCCAGGGAGAGGGAGCCTATTGAGAAACGAGCAGGGGAGCCCCAGGAACATCCCCAAATGCCTCCTTCCCTCTGATGATGGTTTTTTCCTCATAAATTTAATAGATATTTCAGTGGATTATCATCATGGATGCCATAGTTCAAGGGCTTCAAACTTTTCTACAGTTATTAGTGATTTGAAATATTCAGAAAGAGGTAGTATGGATTAAATAGAGGGATGGTCTCAGAAACAGAAAGACCTGGGTTCAAGTCCCACCCATGACACATACTGGCTGAGTGACCCTGAGCAAATCGCTTACCTTTGTAGAGCTTCTAGACAAGGAAGTCTATAAGCTGCAAAGCAGCTAATGATCTGCATTTGTATAGAGAACCAATGAAATCACAGGTTTAGTGTAAATTATTGAAACATTCGATTGCTGATTTATCACTATTCACGGCCCTTGGCCAGTACTTATCCTTTATCCTTTAGCGGCTGGACCGTGAGTTGGAAAATTAAAGCAGTCAGCTACAAGAACCATTATTTTCTGAGCTGTCACATCAGTGAACAGAGAAATATCATAGAGAAGAAAAGGCAAGATTAAATCAATTGGAAGGCTGGTACTGAGTGAATGGGCTAGTTTGCATTCACTTTGTATATATTTTGTTTAAACTTATCTGTATGTATGTATGTGATACATATATGTGTATATATGCATAGATAAATGTGCATACACACATATATGTGTGTGTATCTGTCCATCAACTCTCCCAATAAAATGTATTATTTTTGTGTTCAGGGACAGTTTCATTTTTGTTTTTCTACTTCCCGTGTGTAGCACAGCGCTCAGCATGTCAGAGGTCCTTAGTAAGTTTTTTGTTGAATGATCGATGGATAAATTGATTAGACATTCTTCATTCCTTCTCTAAGACTAAGGTAAAGGAAAATTCACCATATTTATCACAGAAGAACCAGATGTATTTTGTTTGTTTGTTTTACTGAAAGCCATCAGTTTATATAGGTGGTAGTAGATGGAGCACTGGGCGTGGAGTCAGGAAGACCTGAGTTCAAATGTGATCTCAGACACTTACTAGCTGTATGACTTAGGCTTGGGCAAGTCACTTAACCCTGTTTGCCTCAGTTTCCTCATCTGTAAAGTCAGCTGGAGAAGGAAATGGCAAACCACTCCAGTATCTTTGCCAAGAAAACCTCAAATGGGGTAACAAAGAGTCAGACACACCTGAACAACCACATTAGTTTGTATCCTAAGACATATCTATGTACTTATATATATGTACTTGTATAGATCTGTATTTTATATACATGTATGTATATGTATGTATTTTTGTATGTGTGTGTATATATAATATTATATGTGCGTATATATGAAAAGGGTGGATTATAGGAAAACTGCCTGACCGTGGGCAAATTCTTGACTTTTTAGACCTCAGTTTCCTCATCTGTAAAATGAAAAGTTTAAATTAAATGACCTCTAAGGTCCTTTGCAGCTCTAAATCTCATAATCCTAAGATTTCGCTACTGCAATTATTCTTAATGATGATCATTCTGGTATGAGAAAAGGATTATCTGAAATTTCACAGCTGATTTACCATGGATCCTAACATAAACAAACTCTCACATGTCTAGTCATTACTTTCATAATGCCCTTTATACAGGAAAGTCCCATTCTATGTACATATTCAACAAAAATTAAAAAAAAACACCTTAAAGAAGCATATACCCTTTCTATTTTTCTATACAATTCTGAAAAATGATTATTAAACATATTACAAAGTAGGAGAAGAATAAGCAGAACTAGTGGAATTATATACATCAGTGCTCTTTTCTTTTTTTGGCCTTGGGATGGGTGGGCAGAACTATGATTTCATTCATAAGGACAATGACATCCTGATAAAGAGACTCACTTCACTGATGAAGTCTGCAACTCATCTGAACATTTTAGTCTTAGAGAGTTTCCTGGGGCATTGAGATAGTAAGGAAAGTGTCCAGGTTCACCTACCTAGCTAGTGTATGTTCAGAGGCGAGTTGAGCCTAGGTCTTTCTGGCTCCAAGGCCAGCCCCCACACCAATATGTCACATAATTTCTTACACCTGTCAGTAACAGTAATAATGATTATGATAATATGAACACTAATAGAGCACTCCACGGCTTGCAGAATACTTTACATATGTTAGCCTATTTGTGCTTCACAACGGCCCTGTGAAATAGATGCCGTTATTATCCCTATGTTATAGCTGAAGAAATTGGGGCTTAAATGACACAGAGAGTCACACATCTAGAACATAGTTGAATCAGGAATGGAATTCAAGTCTTTCTGACTTCAAACCTAGCCTTTTGTTCATTATTTTTTCAATATGATGGATATAGGAATATATATGAAATTAATAAATTATGACTATATGTAACCATAAGTCATTATGTTCAATAGTCATCCATCATAATAAGGTTACAAGGTTTTACAAACTGAACTTGAATAACAAACATTAGCGTTTGGGAGGCAGTTTAGCATACTAGAGAGAGAAGGAGTTATTTAAACAACATTTATGGGAAGCCAACTTAGAGTAATTGCAAATACCAATTTGGTTCCAAGAAACAGATGTTGAAAAACACTTTCCCTCTCTCTGTAGAGAAGTGAGGGACTACAGGAACAGAATATTACATACGTTGTTGGACACTGTTTTCTATCAGACACACTGGTTTTTTCAGTTTGTTTTGCTTAACTTTTTTTCTTTACTTCAAGGGAGCATTCATTAAGAAAGGAGTATATTTGGAAATAACAAGCTAAAAGACAATAAAGGGAAAGTGAGATCCCTCCATCTTTAAAAAACTCAAAGTCAACAAAAATAGCCAATAGAACAGCTAGGGTTGCAGTGGATAGAGCTCTAGGCCTGGAATCAAAATATTTGAGTTTAAGTCTGGCCTCAGACACTAGCTGTGTGACCCTAGGCAAGTCACTTAACCCTGTTTGCCTCAGTTTCCTCATCTGTAAAATGAGCTGGAGAGGGAAATGGCAAACCACTCCAGTATCTTTGCCAGGGAAACCACAAATGGGATCACAGAGTCGGACACAACTAAAGTGACTGAACAACAACAATAAATCAATGCTAGAGGATTGCCTTAAAAACAGCTTCCCATCTGTTTTCACATCTTAATCACAATCTTCCCAGATTTTCCCCCTCCAAGATAAGGGGTCTACAAAGATGTCTGTTCCCTCAGATTTTCAGAATTTAGATAGGAAAAAAGACAGCTCAAGCACCAGTCAAATCCCTTCTGAGAGGAAATCATCATTCTGGAGTCAAATATAATGACTGTTTAACCTTGCCATTTCTCCAACATAATCCTGAAGCCCCAAACTCTTGTGGTCTTTGCTTCAGGGACTTGGTGATCTCCGCTCTCCGCCCTCCTCCCTGCCCCTTTCCAATGTATGGATTGATGTTGTGAGCCTTCCTGTGAGAGGGTCTATGATCCTGCAATCTCAGGCTCCCAACTTCCAGGTGGCCTATCTCCCCCTGAGATATTAAACAGAGTCCCGAAGCCCCTCAGAGTGGGATGCAGCCACTCTCATTCCACAGCTGTCACCGTATGCTCTGATTGTCACAAAAGCTTAGGACAGATTAGAGAAAGTAGCTTTTGACTGGCATATTAGGAAAATCAGTTGTCATTAGCATACTAAACTAGGTAGGCCTAAACCTGCTAGCTCCCTAGTGGCACTTCCAAGCCTGGCTTTCCAACATTTGATTAATGAATGGTGTTAGCAATTAAGAACACAACACATGATGGGCTTGGCGTATCCTTTCCAAGCCAATTTTGTCTTTTGCTCAGAGGTAATGAAGAGTAAACTTGAAGCTGAGATAAACTCGATCTGATAAGGATCAAGGCCCTGCGCAGACCCACCATTTTTCATTTCTGGGCCTCTGAGAAATCTGCCCACCAACCAACTCTACAGGGGCCAAACAGAGGGTTTGTTTGTTGGGACTGATTGGTAATTCTGCACTTTTGCCCCAGCTGAATGTTTTCTTTGCCTAGGTCCAGGTATTTGCCACAGATAAGTGCTAAATGACAGCTTAAAAGACATTAAAAAAGACATATCCACAAACTCGCCCTGCCATGCCTGCTTCAGCTGAGTGTCAGATGTCACCATGATCAAGGCAAAAAGAGATGAAATGGTTTACATTTCAAGAAATGTTTTGCAGCCATGTTGGCCTGCAGAGTTATTTCATTAAGTGAGTTTGTCAGCAGCTGGGGGAAGAGGGGTGGAAGGATGTGAGAATGTTAACCAGGGCTGCCAGCCAGGTGGGTGTGCTTTGTCTTCAAATCTCAATGGTTGGTCAAGGGATCAGCTTTCTGCCTCTCTCAGGCAAAGTCAGACATCTCCCCCTGGTGGTTTCAGCCACCTGGTCCCAGCCATATCACTATCCAGGAAGGAATGGTGCCCTGAAACTACCAGTCACTGACGGAGCAGGAAAAATCCTTGGAGATCATAGAGAGGAAGGGAACTTAGAGGCTGTCAAGTCCAACACCTTCATTTTACAGATGAGGAAACTGAGGCCTAGAGGAATTTAGAATGTGAGCTCATTGTCAGTAGGGATTGTTTCATTCTCTGTATTTATATTTCCAATGCCAAGAACAGTGCCTGGAACATAGTAAGCACTTTTTAAATCCTCACTCATTGACTAATCAAGTGAGTCTCCCGAGAACACATAGCTAAGGAGTATCTGAGGCAGGATTCAAACCCAGGTTTTTGTGACTGCAATTCCATTGATCTATCTATTACATGAATCCACAGTTTGTACACCTGGAAGTTCAGGCTCATAGTGGGGAATGCCTTGTCCAGGGCTACCTAAAGAACGAGGGTGAGAGGTTGATTTAAAGCCTGGGCCTCCACACTCCTAGTCTGCCTCTCTGACTATGTAATGACAATTTAGATTTGAAGATCTTTCCCACTCATTAATAGGCCCCGTGACCTGCTTATGTCACAGGAAGACTAAATCACATGTGGTGGAAGGGGCTTGCTGAGAGAAAAAGGAAAGTGTGTCACAGGAAATGCTCAGGGAGAGAGAGGTGAGAGCCGAAAGAAAGAGCAGATGTGTGGTGGCTGTGAGTGTCTTTGTGGGAAGGCCCCAGCAGGGGGGTGGATGATTTGGGGATGGCAAAGCTCCATGCTGTGATATTGTGTTTTAAGTTCCTTGCTGTTATGATACAGTGGGCTTACTGGTTTTGCGAGTTGTTTGCTGCCTGGATGGGTTGGACTTATTGGTTATGGGATCTGGTTCTCTGGTGTCTGAATAAATGTTTTACTTCTACCTTCTATATGGAGAGTCTCTCATATTTTGTGATACAGAATTACACAATTATCATTGATGTTGTGTTTATTGCCTTGCTAATTCAGACTCATGCAGAGTCACTTGAGGAATTGGCTAAGTTCCATGTAGTTCCTGTCACCAGTAACCAGAGTGTTATCAGGTTGACCTCCATGAACCATACATAACAAGTACTGGACCTTTGTAACATGCAAATTTATATCAAACAAGACCTGAAATAATAACTGAAACACTCTGTAGATCTTCTCTTTGAAAGCAATATATATAAATTACTTAAAACAAAACAAAACAAAATTTCCATAAGGAATTTGATAAAATTGATAAGCAAACAGGAAAGCTAGAGTAGAAAAAAAAACAACGCCCCTCTCTCCCCCCCCACCCCTGGAGGCCACTGCTTATTCTCTGCCTATTAGGGCAAATTTCACAACTCCCAAAGGGTTTTAAAATGTATCTCACAAAGCTCTTCCTGAACTTGGAGGACCCTTGTATACTAGGGGCACCTAATTTTGTATCTGAAATTCAGTGATTCTGGTTCCCCTCTTTGCTTTGCCAAAAGTCACCATTAATAAATTATCAGTGGCCTTTATTATTTTGAGAGCTGTTAAAGGATGAGAGTCCATCCACTTCAAAGAGACAGACAATCAAAATCTCAGAGTTGCATGGGACCTCAGAGCTCATCTAGTCCAGTTCTTGAGAAGGAATTTCTTCTTCCATATCTCCAACAACTGGGAATTTGCCCTCTACTTTAATACTTCTGGTGATGAAGAACTCACCACCTTTCCACATTTGCAACTGCTCTAATTATTCAGAAGATTTTCATTATATCAAACATAATTTCCCTCTGTACAACTTATGGGCTAATTAGGACTTAAGAGTCAAAAATATACTTAGAAATCGAATTTCCTTCATTGGCCTTCTGGTGCCATATAGAATAAGTATAATCTTTTTTTTTTTCTCCAAGGAAGCCTTTGAAATACTTAGGAGACAGGGATCATATCTTCTCTCTCTCTCTCTCTCTCTCTCTCTCTCTCTCTCTCTCTCTCTCTCTCTCTATATATATATATATATATATATGTATATATACACACACACACATATATACATATATATGTATGTATGTATGTATATGTTTATGTATATATGTTTATGTGTATATCTATGTATACATATATACATATACATATACATATATATATATATATACATATACATATATATATATATATATATATATATATATATATATATATATATATATATATCTATCTTCTCACATCTTGTCTTTTCCAACTCAGTATTCCTTGGTAGGTGTGATATGACAACATTTACCAGGGTTCTCTCTCCACTCCTAAAACAGATATGCAACAGGGATACATATTTCTGAAAAGTTGAAAAAGCTAACCTTGAAACCTGATTCACCACTGTCTACAATTTCCTGGTCACTTAAAGGCATAAAAAGTTCCACTCCATGGAGTTTGGGCCCCTCTGACTTGATGGTTGTATAAAGAGCGTGTTAGTCACCACATGAGTTTACAAATAGAGATGAGGGAGCCCATGTTTATGGAAGCTGAGCACTGCTGATCATTGTGTATGCTTGTTATGTTGTTTTGTTATTGTTTAGTCATTAAGTAATGTCTAACTCTTCCTGACCCCATGGTCCATGGCATTCCAGACCATTCTATCCTCCACTATCTCTTGACGTCTGTCCAAGCTCATGTTCATTTGCTTCCATGACACTATCTACCCATCACATCCTCTGCTATCACCTTTTCCTTTTGTCTTCAATCTTTCCCAACATGAGGGTCTTTTTCAATATGTCCTGTCTTTTCATAATGTGGCCAGAGTATTTAAGCTTGACCTTCAGTATTTGACCTTCCAGTGAATATCCTAAATTAATTTCTTTAAGTATTGACTAATTTGACCTCTTTTCTGTCAAAGGAACTGTGAAAAGTCATCTCTGGCACTGCAATTTGAAAGCATCGATTCTGCAGCTCTTAGCTTTCTTTATAATCCAGCTCTCACAGCCATATATTATTACTGGAAAAACTATAGCTTTGACTATGTGGACCTTTGTTGGCAAGGTGATGTTTCTGCTTTTTAGTATACTGTACAGATTTGCATAGCATTCCTTCCAAGGAGCAAGCATTTTTTAGTTTCATGGCTGCAGTCACTGTCTGCAGTGATCTTTGAGCCCCAAAATATAAAATATTATACTACTTTCATTTTTTCTCTCTCTATTTGCCAGAAAGTGATGGGACCAGTTGCCAAGAATTTTTTTTGTCTTAAGCTTCAAGCCAGCTTACCCTCTCCTCTTTCATTATGATCAAGAACCTTCATTTTTCTTCACTTTCTGCCATCAGAGTGGTATCATCTGAATATCTGAGATTGTTGATATTTCTTCCAGCAACCTTAATTCCAGATTTTGATTTGTCCAGACTGGCATTTTGCATAATGTATTCTGCACATAATTTAAATAAATAAGGTGACAATATTCAGCCTTGTATATTATCCTCTCCCATTCTTAAATCAATCAGTTGTTCCATGTTCAGTTCTAACTGTTGCTTCTTGACCCACGTACAGTTTCCTCAGAAGACAAGATGATGTGGCACTCCCATTTCTTTGAGGACTTGCCATGTTTTATTGTGATGTACAGAATCAAGGGCTTAAGTGTAGTCAATGAAGTAGAAGTAGAAATTTATTTCTGATACTCCCTAGGTTTCTCCATAATCTAGCAAATATTGGCAATTTGGTCTCTAGTCCCTTTGCCTCTTCAAAAACCAACCTGCCCTGTTAGGGCAAATTAAAACTATTTTGGCAACTGGTTGAACATTTCAGTGTTTGATTTGTCCTTAAATCAAACCTGAATAGAGTTCTGACATTAGGGCAAATGGAGGAAATCTATATGAGGGCAGAGAGTAGGCTTAAGACATATGAACAGTAAGAGGAGATGAACAGTAGGAAGTTTTGGACAGAAAGAGGAATGTTAGAATTTTCAATGAAAGAAATCAAATGCTTTTATGTTATGGTGAGTGGATGTGTGACTAAGGTAGAGTGAAAGACTAAGTCATAAGATGTAAGGACAGAGAAGAATTAGAAGGTTAAGGAATTTGAGGAAGCATTAATATTGATGTCGAAGTCCCATGTATAAGGGCATGACTTGAGGAAGAGAGAAAGATGGTGAGTTGGGTACTAAACTCCTTGAAGGAGGGAAAATGGCTGGGGCCCAGTGGTTATAAGAGATGCCATAGTTTGATGATCTAGTTTGGACAGGACATTTTGATGCCGAGAACTTCAAAGGAGGAGAAGTTGCTGACTGAGAGTATTATGAGGAGTATATGGAAATGGGGAGCAAAGAGCATTCTTTGTATGTGGTGGTGGGTGGGGTAGGGGAAGGATTTATGGTCCTTTTACCTCCCCTGACCCCCTTGTTCTCTCTGCCTCTCACCCTTTGCCAAACCTCAGCCTTGTCTCCTCTTCCCATTCTCCTCTTCCATGACTGTTCATGTGCTGCTGTTGAATAGGTCAAGAAGAAGTCACACAACCTTTATCCTGTATATTATAAATTCATGTCATCTGGTTTCAACTGGACCCTGCCACATAGTAGACACTTGAGCAATGCTCGTAGATTGATCATGCCCTGAATAAATAAAATTCAAATCAGAGGTCCTCACTGAACTCTTCTCAGTTTGTGTTTTCAATCTGAACAACAGAATCTAAGAGGAAGACTACCTGATAAAACCATTTTCTTGCTATTTACAAGACAGACAAATGCAGTGAGTTGAGAATTCCCCCTCTATTTAATTCTTCAATATCATTTTCTACCCAGGGAAGCCAAAAGGCCTGCTTTGAACATGGCAGTAGGTACTTAATGTTTGATGAATTGAATTGAACTTTATGTTCCTACCTATACCACATCTTATCACATAGATATAACAAGTTTATGCAGTATTTATCCAAACCTACTGATGTTTTTATCATTCAGTATCAAAAGCCAGAGTCTTCTCATCCTTTCTTTATCATTTTTGCTTTGTTTCTGTTGACTGCCCTATGCTATATGGTTTTTACTTTCCATATAAAGCATCTTCTTTTTCAAAAACTGGTATAATTTTTGCCTGCCAGGAAATATTACTAATTTCCTCTGTTCTGTGAGCTTGTGTGCATTGAGCCCAAGGTTTCATTCAGGAAACCATTATAGCTTCACATGGTTTCCATACTTAAGAGATATCAGACTCAGACTTTGGGGAGTCCAGATACTTGGAATCATATCTGATGCTTTGTTTGTTGGTCCCAGAGCTTGCACTAATGCCCTAGAGATGAAGAATGCAACTGGGTAAATAGAGGGTGGGGATAAGAGGGAGACTCAGCTGAAACCTCTGCCTCCCACAGCCCCCCCTGCAGCTACCAGGGTGAACAATTCTCTCAGTTGATCCTTGAATGGGCAGATCGTATTTCAGTCCATTGTTTTGTGTAGACACTCATTAACCTCCCTGAATTTAAAGCCAAAGTTTGCACTCAATATCTATTGATTAGCAGTCAGTGGTGCAGTAATCCTTGGGTTCTGATCAATTCAGGCTGAGGGCAGGGCTTCTCCATCCTCCATCACTCTCTTCCCTAGTCACCAATACACAAGGAAAGGGATACAGGGGAAAGTGAGGGGTGGGAGGAGAGGGGTTACTGAAAAGTACGGGATTTGTATTCATAGGAAATTCCTAATGAAGGTAATGCTGCTAACCCAAGCCAGAGCTGGAAGCTTTAATTAGCACCCAGAAAATGAAAAACTCCCTGAAACGGTAAACTAGCCTACCCAGTAATAGTCTAGAGAATGTAAAGAATAATCGACCTGGTTGAAAGGTAATCCAATAACATTCGAAGATCTTGCCTCTTTCCATTGCTGTTGAAGGCCACTGCTTCTTTATTTCTTCAGTCCCTCCTCCATTTATGTGGGTTGTGATTTGACAAAGAACACAGTCACAGGACCTTGGGTTTAAATCTCACCTCTGACGCTTACTACTTGTGTGACCTTAGGTAAGATACTTTACTCTAATTTCCTCAACTATAAAATAAAGTTGAAACCTTGGAGGTTTCTTCCAACTTTCTATCTATGATCCTATGTGACTATTCAGAAGAAATGTGCCTTTCCCAAAGTAAGAAATCTCAAGAAGCAAACCTCATAGCAACAAGGAGGATCTTTCTTCTGAGATACTCGGAGGACCACAGGCATAGGGGACATTGGACCTCATCTAACCCAAGCTCCTCATTTCACAATTAGTATAATAGCTCAAATTTGCATAGTTTCTTTGTTTTTTTTTTGTTCATAAAGCACTTTACGAATGTGATTTCATTTTTTAACCCTTAGAAAAACCCTGTGAAATATGTGCTATTATGATTTCCACTTTAAAGTTAAGAAAACTGAGGCTCAGAGAAGTTAATTGACACACCCAATGTCATGCAGTAAGTAAATGACATAACCAGAATATGAACCCAGATTCTCTGACTACAAATTTAGCGCATTTTCCACTATGAGGCTTTTGTCTTATTTGGATTCACTCGCTCCTTTAAACTATTAAGTGGGGGAAGGGCAGGCAGTGTGGTATTCATGGTCAGGAGTAGCCACTGGGTCACTTACTTTTTCCTTAACTCTTCTCCTTGTTACAAAGGAGGAGTGCAGACTCCAAAAACTTCTGCGATGCAAAAACAAAGGAATGTTATTAAGTATCTACACTGTGCCAAGCACTATGCTAATGGCTTTTCAATTATTCACAACAAACCCAGAGGGAAGGTGTTATTAATATTCTCATTTATTTTATACTATATTTATATTTATATAATATAAATATATTTGTAATATATGTATACAATATAAATATATCTGTAATATATTTATATTAATATCCTCATAGTTGAGGTGACTGAGGCAGACAGAGGTTACTACATGACTCACCCAGGATGAAGCAACTAGTTAAGTATCTTAGTATGAATTAGAACTCAAGTCTTCCTGATTCCAGTCTCAGTGCTTTAACCGCTACACCACCTTGCTGCTTCTAAAAACAAAAGCACCCATAAAACTTAATAAATATACGCACTGCTCCAGTGAGAAAAGATTTTGAAGCATTCAATTGGTTTTAATTGTGCTAAAATGAAGATTAAGAACATTCTCATGAAATGAAGTTTTAATTGGGAAAATTTAAGAACACGATTGAAAACAAACACTTGGGCAAGCAGCATGTTTGTCACAGACTTGGGGTGTGGGGATTGCCTAATGACTTTGATGAACTAAAGGATTCACTATTTGGAAGAATGATGTCATTTAGAATTCCATTTCATGAATATCCCCAATCATTCCTATGTCCAGGAAGAGGCTTCTGATTGCCCCCTTTTAATGCACAGGCGTCACCTGGAGGGGAGGAAATGGAGAGAGAGAGAGAGAGAGAGAGAGAGAGAGAGAGAGAGAGAGAGAGAGAGGAGAGGGAGAGAGAGAGAGAGAGAGAGAAAGAGAGAGAGAGAGAGAGAGAGAGAGAGAGAGAGAGAGAGAGAGAGAGAGAGATTGTTGATTTCACCCCCATTGGTCTGTGGGAGTCATGTGACTGACCCATTTAAGGTTGGGCTGAAGGAATCTCTTTAGGATAAAGGCTGCTGCTTCTGCTGCTGAAGTGGGCTGGTCCAGTTTAGTCAGGCTCCTGCCCCTCCCCCACTGCATTCATGCACTCCATCAATCAACAGTCCTTCCTCTCACCCCCGACCCCCACCCCCCACCCTAACACACATATTCCTTTCTGAAAGCCGGGGACTTTGGGAATACTGTCTGTTATGCATTGCTTCCCAAATGCGACTCCATAAAATGAAGGGAAATTGAGTGCTGAGGGTAAAACAGGAGATAGAACTTCTGCTTTTACTAAATCATCCTGTCTAGTTCCTATGTGGATATGGACCCAAATCATTCCTCATTAGGGTGGAATGGGATGTTAAAAATGTATACTGTGTGTATACACACACATCTCTATACCCACACACAAATGCATATATGCATGCATATAGCTACATATGTTTGCATGCATTTGTTTATGTATTTATGCAGATATATATGTATGTGTATGTGTGTAGACGTGTATTTATGTACATATGTATGATGTACACAAGTGTATGCTTATATATGTGCCTCTGTGACCCTGGACAAGTCATTTCACCCCTCTCAGCCTTAGGTTCTTCATCTTTAAAATGAGGATAATAACAGCACCTACTTCCCAGGGCCATTGTGAATATGGAACGATATAATAATCGTACAGCACAGTGCCTGGCACGTAGTAAGCATTATATAAATATTAGTTGTTGTTGTCGCTGTTATATTGGTATATTTTATATTCATATTCATGTGTACATGGCTACGTGTTTATGTGCATTGTGCTTGTATGTGTGTGTATGTATGCACATCCATATACATGCAGGAGTATGCTTGCTTAGAGAAATGTTTGTGTGTGTATGTGTTCATGTTTACATATATGTGTATATGTATGTTTACATGCAACTATAGCACAACAGAATTATGTGTATATATGTAATGTATGTATATACACATGCATTTAGGCATATATGCAGGTGCAAATATACATGTACATATATGCTATATTATATATATATATATATATATATGTTTGTGTTTATATGTAAGTATAGATATATTTAATACAATGTTCTAGGTCTTTTTGACCACAGTGTCCCAGCATAAAGAAAACACATTTTTTAAAGTATTATAGAAATGTGTTATGTGTTTTTTCTGAACAGCAAATTCCATAGAAATATAAGGTTAAAATGCCTTTTTTAATGATGATAAGTTGCTTTTAGTGGGGTTAGGATCAATTTCCTAGGCAATATCATAAATATTCTTAAAGCTATATCAAATTCCATTCATCATTTCGTTCATCATTTGTACCTTTGTCTGTTTAGATAAAAAGTGAAAAGTGATATCTTTTAAGTAATTTTGTCAATGACATTAATTTGGAGGAAAATAGGAAGCCCAAAGCAAAAGGAAACTTGTGAATTGTATACAAAGAGATAAGACATTCTATAATAGTTCTACTAAACTAACCAAAACTTAAGACTTTACTAAGAGGACAAAAGCTTTTGGAATTAAAATGGACTCTAGAAGTAAGAATTAATTTTGTTCTAAATAATATTAATAACAACAACAATAACTAGTATTTAATATTAATAATATTATAATATTAACACTATTTAGGTTTGCAAAACACTTAACGGATATTATCTCATTTTAATCTCACAACTACTACCCTGGGAGGTAAATACTATTACTATCTCCATTTTGTAGATGAGGAAACTGAGAAATGAAATGACTTGCCCAGGGTCACACAGCTAGCAAGTTTCTGAGGTCAGTTTTGAATTCAGGTCTTTCTGACTCCTATCCCTGCATGCTCTATCAATTGTACCATCTAGCTGCCTAAGTAGATGTAAATAATTTCCACTTATTAGAAATAGAAATCTAGAAATCTATGTATACTATTTATATGAATTTGTATGTACACATACAATAATGTGTGTATGTGTGTATCTTCAGATCTAGCACTTTTTCTCTTTCCCCTGTACCAGACATCCATCCTATAGTGTCAGAAAGAGAGATGGTAGAATGTGGTATACACAGCAGGACAGTTGTAAGACTCCCAGTATGTCTGCTGTTGGTCCTGTTTTGAAAAAACCCTATCCACTTGATTCTAATCTTATCATAGTCACCTAATCCTCAGACTAATAGAAACATTCTCGGTTCCTTCCTCAGTACTGGGGATAATCCACTATTGGACTAGACCTGACACGGCTGCTACTAATGACAAATGAACATTCCCCTCTTTTCACCCTCCTCTCTGCCCCCCAGCCTAACCACACACACACACACACACACACACACACACACACACACACACACACGCACACGCACCCCAGCCTCCATTCCCCTCCATATGGGTCAGTGTGAGTCTATCAAGTTCACTTGCAATAACTGAGATTAAAAATTCATCCAACTTTCTAAAGCAAGATTTGGCAACCTAAGGTTCTATGATAAAAGTGGCTGTCTTGCAAGATACAC
This sequence comes from Trichosurus vulpecula, assembly GCF_011100635.1. Classification (NCBI taxonomy): domain Eukaryota; kingdom Metazoa; phylum Chordata; class Mammalia; order Diprotodontia; family Phalangeridae; genus Trichosurus; species Trichosurus vulpecula. The sequence continues at coordinate 236,527,534 of NC_050575.1, read as the reverse complement.
TTTAGTAATAAGTAACCCAGAGTTTCAGAAATAAGTGTTTCTAATAATTTATTTATGAGAGTGAGGTTTGCTCTCATTCATTTGTTCAACAAACCATTATTTGAACACTTTTGTGTTCAATGGATACAAAGATAAACAGGACTCAAGGATCTTAGAGACTGATAGGGACAGATAGGGCAAAGAGGTGGTGCAGTGGATAAAGTATGGGGCCTGGAGTCATAAAGGCTCGAGTTCAAATCTGGCCTCTGATATTTAATGTGTGACCCTGAGCAGGTCATTTAACCCTGTTTGTCTTGGTTTCCTCATCTATAAAACCAACTGGAGAAGGAAATAGCAAACCACTCTAGTGTCTTTGGCAAGAAAACCCCAAATGGGGTCACAAAGAATCACATACTGAATAACAACAAAGCGATAGATAAGAAATGTACATACATAAAAACAACAAGGCTTTGTTTTCTCTCTATATATGAGCAGCTAGGTAGTGCCAGTGATAGAGCACCCAGGGCCAACGTCAGGAAGACTTGAGTTCAAACCCAGCCTTAGATACTTACTAGTTGTGTGACCCTGTGCTAATCACTTGCCCTTCATTTGCCTGTGTTCCCTCAAGTATAAAATGGGGATGACAATTAGTAGCTACCTGCCAGGGTTGTCACGACGATCAAACGAGACATTTTTGAACCACTTAGCACAGTGCCTGATGCATAGTTGGTTGGTATTGCCCTTCATTTGCAAAGAGGACCAAAATGACATTGCTATGTTTAGGGTCAATGTCAAATGTCCAGCTGTGGCTGTATTATGTATTATCTATTGAGTTTGCTTCTTCCATCCATCTTTCCTTTCTCCCTCCCTCCCTTCCTTCCTTTCTTTCCTCCTTCCTTCCTTCCTTCCTCCTTCCCTTCCTTCCTTCCTCCCTCCCTTACTTCCTTCCTTCCTCCTTCCTCTTGCGTATTGTGGCTGTAGGGGTGAGTTGCCCTAATCATACATGCAACTCTATGTGTACCTTCCCCATGTTGCCCTGAGCACATGTGCAGCTTCCAGGTATACCCCTTCACACGTGGTTCTTGATCACCTATGTTTTCAGATGCCCCTCTGCACTAGTAGTATGTTAATCTAGATGAGCTGGTATCCCATGTATTTATGGAGGGAATTTTTATCATCGATTAATTTGCCGTGTTGTTTGATTAACAGCGTTGAGTTAAATGTGGTCTTTAGGGGTTGGTAAAAGTTACATATTAGTAGGGGCCTTTTTGGTTTTTGACTGTGTTGACTGACTACAAACCTTTGGTTGCTTTTCTGGGGCCCATGTCTGAGTGGAACCTGGAGTATTATATATACAAATAAACGTAATAAGATTAGAATAAAAGTACTATAAATTACTATGTGGTCATATGAAATATCACAACAGGGAAAAATCCCTTCCAACTTGGGGAATCAAAGAAGGATTCCTGGACGAGGTGGCATACACCTCCTTTATGGGAGCTAAAATATTCAAATCCTGTAAGAAGAGCAGCAACAATAGAAAGAGGTGGGCAGGAGCCTATGGGCCAAAAACATTCAGAAATTACCTCACTAGCTTCAATTTTATAATAATTTAAGAATATATACCCTTATTATTTAGGTCAAACATTTTATATTTTTATCTTATTTTATTATCTTTTCTTTTTGCAGCACCTTTGTTTCTCTATGTATCTCTGCTTCTGTCCTTCCCAGCAAGCCATTTCTGACAACAAAGATTTAGAAATAAAAGATTAGAAACAAATTCTACAAAGCCAATAAACATACCAAGTCTGAAAGTGTTTGCAGTATTCCATACCCATGCATAGTTTCTCCTCTCTACAAAGAGGGGAAAGAGGTACTTTTTCTTTACTCTTCCAGAGACATGGGACATGCTTCATCATTATGAGTAAAAAGCATTGAGTTCACTTCTTCCATCCATCTTTCCTTTCTCCCTCCCTCCCTCCCTCCCTCCCTTCCTTCCTTCCTTCCTTCCTTCCTTCCTTCCTTCCTTCTTTCCCTCCTTCCTTCCTCCCTTTCCTCCCTTCCTTCTTTTTTCTTTCACATTCTTTCATTTTTCTTTCTCTCCATTTACATTGGCGCTGATATTTTGTGTATTGTTTTCTTGTCTGCTTATTTAATTTTGCATCAGATCATGTAAGTCATCCCATCAGATATTTTCTTCTAAGAAATACAGGAGGAGACAGGACAGGTACTAGACCTATGAATTCATTCAGATTCATTGAAAGTGAAAACAAGTGATGAGAATATCAAGACCACAGGCATAACCCATTGATTAACTGAGTCATCAATACAAGACAATGAGATCCTTATTAGGATGAAAATGTAAGCTCCTTTTGAGTAGGGGTTGTTTCATTAATTGTATTGTATCATAAGTGCCTAGCAAGTGACTATGGTAGGCACTTAATAAATACTTCTTCACGAATTGGTAGAGGATCTTACTGACTAGCGTTTCAATTGCTTATGTGAAAGATAGTAGACATATATGCTAATGATATTATATTAAAAGTAAACCTTAGAACATTCAGAAATGATGGTTAAGTGATACTTAGATGGGAGGGAAGGAAGAATAATATCTATGTCATGGGAATGGGGAAAGACAGTGATGTTACTTAATGAAGATCATGTCCTGTACTCTTAGAGAGATAAGTATTCAAACTATACAGTGAGCTTCTCTACCAATTACTTTAGGGTGAAAGAGGAAGAGGAGGATAAGGAGAAACACAAAAAGAGGAGGGAAAAAGAAGAGGAAAAGAAGTGGAAAGAGGAAGAGGAAGAAAAGGACAAGGGGAAAGAGGAAAAGAAGAAACAGAAAAAAGGAATAGAAGAAGGAGAAGGGCAAGAAGAAAAGGTGGAAAAAGAGGCAGGGAAAATAAGAGAGAGAGGAGGAGGACAGGGGAAAGAGGAGAAGAATGAGGAGAAGGGCAGGAGAAAAAGAGAAGGGGAAAGGGGAGGAGGAGAAAGAGAAGAAGAAGATCAAGAGGAGAAGAACAAGGGCAGGAGGAGGAAAAGGAAAGGAAGGACAAGAAGAGGAAAAGGAGAAGGGCAGGAGGAGGAGGAGAGGGAAAAGAGGTAGAAAAGAAGGAGAAAAAGAATATGAAGAGGAGAAAGACGAGAAGAAGGAGGGCAGGAAGAAGAGGAGAAAGGAGGAAGAGGAAAAGGAGAAAAGAAAGTGGAGAGAAAAGGCAAGAGGAGAAGGAAAATAAAAGAAAGAGGAAGAAAAGGGACTTGAAAAGTGCTCTGCGTATCTTGATCATTTGATCCTAGTCTAGTCTCATTAAAATATTTTGATCAAACCAGTTTTTCTCCATGCTATTCTTAGAGGTCCTGCTGAGATGTTTGAGAAACCACAGCATGAACCATGAGGGATTGATAGGAACTAATAGTTTGGATAGAGAAGGGCATATCAGACATAGAAATAGTGTTAATAAAGGCTAAGAGGAAAGAATATATGAGGCCACAGGGCATGTAGAATCATTCACTTCAGCATGGTAATATATTAATCACATAGTAATATAATAGGCACTTAGCAAATGTTTTTGATTGGTTGGTATAGAGTATATGTGAGTGAGGGGATTGATGTGGGATTAGGTTGGATATGAAATTTGGAACAAAGTTGTTAGAGGGTCTTTAATTACAACTTATGGCATTTTGTCTTTATTGTGTAAGCAAATGGAGAGCTACTTAAGGGAGGATTGGAGCGACAAATAGGAGCCTTTGTACCAGGAAGACAAATCTAGCAGTGGTATGTGAATGGATTGGATGCAAGGAGACCTGTTTCATTGCTCTTGGAATAGCATGGGTAAAAGATGAAAAGGACCTGAACTTTCCCAGTGGCAATAGGAATGGTAAAAAGGAGACTGAAATACAAGGTATAGGAGCAGTAAAATTGACAGGACTTAATAACCAATTTTATGTGTGAGATAATAGAGAGGTATCAATTAAAGGTCGCTCTGAGATGGTAAGTATGAGTTACTTGGAAAACAATGCTCTCATTGACAGAAATAAGGACACCTAGATTTAGTTGTCATTCAGTCGTTTTCAGTTGTGTCTGACTCTGTGACTCCTTTTGGGGTTTTCTTGGCAGAGATACTGGACTGGTTTGACATTCCCTTCTCCAGCTCATTTTACAAATGAGGAAACTGAGGCAAACAAGATTGAGTGACTTGCCCAGGGTTACACAGTTAGTACATGTCTGAGGCCAGATTTGAACTCAGGAAGATGAGTCTTTCTGACTTGAGGCCCCGAAGTTCTATCCACTGTGCCACCTACCTGCCCAAATCTAGATTTAAGGGGGAAATGAATTCAGTCTTAGGCCAGTTGAGTTTGAGGGAAAATATTTTGGTTTTGTTTTCCTATAAGTATTTGGAAATGTTTGTCTGACAATCAGGAGAAAGGTGATTGATTAGAGTAGGAGACCTATCGGTCATTTAGATAGAGGTGCTAGCTGAAGACAAGGGATAGGATGAGATCACCAATATTAACACAGAACATAAAACTGTAGAGCTTGAACTTTAGATCCAGCACCTAGCACAGAGTCTGACACATAAGGCTTAATAAATGCCTGTTGATTGAATGATTGGTTGGTTTTTTGGTTGAGGACTTCAGAAATCATCTACTTCAGGCTATTCTTATAAAATAAGGACACTATGTTTCACAGAAGTTGATTAGTTTGCCCAAAAAAGTGGGTACTAGAACCTAGATATTCTGGCTCCTATTCCAGTACACTATTACAAAAGCACTGACCTCCTCACTCTCCCAGGCACCTATTGATTCCCACCCCCAAGTGCCCTGGAGTCTAGACCTCAGGAATATGGTCTTAAAGGCTAGCCTCGTATAATCCCTTTACTGGTGACCTTAGTTGCAACACATGGGCTAGTTCAGAAATGTCAAACAGGCTACTGTAGTCCTAAACAGATTAAAGTTTCATTGGGCAATACTTAACAAAACAAATGAAAATAAAATGGAACGTAGATCATGCTAATATCTCATTTTCTAAGTCAGTATGTGGCCTGCACTGCTTCTGTTTGAATCTGACCCCACTTAGCTGGTTCAATGTATGCACATAGATGACTATTACTGCCTTTCCCCTTCCCCCCACCCCTTAAAGGAGAGACTGAAGATTTGGAATGTCATGCGAGATGACCCTTACTTTATTCTCCATACTAGGTAAAGATCCTGGAGTTCCAGGTACTAAGTGATGTTAAATAAATATTTAGAGAGAGTGATGATTCTTCACCATGCTTAGTGTAATGTTAAGCAGGGTGGGACTTGTTTTTACTGTTTTCTCTTTGAGAATGATAAAGTAATCAAATGCCTTTCATTAAGTCTTACTAGGTGCAAAGCCCCAGGCCCAAACCCTTTTGCTAATTAGGTTTGAAGCCTTCAGGGCCATAAGAAAGATATATAAACTCAGAGGTTAGCGTTTTGTCTTGGGGCTCTCACTCACTGGAAGAGTGTCCTGTGATTTGACCAGATGAGACTCTGGGTAGCCGCTGGAGCCCCCCAGCTTTGAAAAAAACCCAGATGTTGGTGCTTCTCTGGTAACTATGTATATTATGATTTCGTTAGACAGAAATGTTGATTTGTTTATATTGTCTCTGTTTGTAATTTCTGTTTGTATTTGCTCTGAAGTTCAGGGTGCTGAACTAAGTGAATAATATATGTATGTTCGATTAAAGTGAGATTGTTAACCCCTTAAAGTTGCTTTCCTTAGAAAAGCAGATCAAAGAACTTGTGCTGTCAGCCCTTCTGAGTGCAGATGTTGTTGACCTTATGCCCCTACAGCAGCTGCCAGCAGCATTGTTGTTACACTCAGATACCACACTCTCTTCAACTCCTTATAGAAAAATTCTAGTAAACATGTGTGGTTTCAGCAATATATTAATATTTCCATTACTTGTGAAGTTTTGTGTCGCAGATTGGGATTTAGTTGTTTTCTTGGCCTTCTAAATTAATTTTCCCAATGATATGTTGTAACATTGAATTCATCAAACATTTAATAAACATCTTTTATATGCAAGGATTTTATTGTATGATAAATTATAGTAGCACAGTAGTACAATGTAGTTTACTTGGAATTCATTCATTTGTTCAATTATTCAACAAATACTCATTAAACACTTCCTATATGCTAGGTATTGGAGAAGATGAAAAGATTAGTTATGGCGAAAGCCTAATATAACACAGGCACCAATGTTAGATGGAATTTAGGATGTCTGAGGTAGAAGGGTCCTTAGAGCGTAGTACAATAGAAAGAACATTAGACCCGGAAGTAATCTCAATCATCATCTAGTCAATCTCTCTCCTTTTCCAAAGAAGAAAACTGAGTCCCAGAGAGGTTAAGTGGCATTACTGAATGCTACCCAGCTAGCCAGCTGCAGAACTAGAATTCGTGTTTTCTGGCTCTCAGTTCAGCCTCAGTAATAAACTACATTGTAATTTTAAAACTCCCACATCAAGAAAACTCTTTTCACATGTCCTAAAAATATCTTTGACAAAATAGCATACTACTTTCATATACAAAACACTTACTGGTTTTGCAATCATAAATGAAATAATGGTGCCCTGGAACATAAATCTTTCTCAATTAGTGCCTCAGTTTCCTCACTGTGGAATAACAATGACGACAAAACAGAATTGTTGGAAATATGGTTTATAAGTAAGACACTTTGCAAATAATTCAGTGTCTTGCCTGAAATAAATGTTCAATAAATAACCATTAGATGAATGAATGGTTCTATAATACATAATCAGCTGTACTTCTTTACTGTATACAGTATGTTTTCTAGGTAATGTCTGTAGGAACCTGGGGTTTCCGAAGAGACTGACTTAAAGGAGACCCCTAGGATGTGGATTAGTAATAAGATAATGGTAATGCAAATTCCAATTGTGAAATAGCCCCTGTTGGACTGCTGAGACAGCAAGGAAGCAGCTATAAGTTACTGGGCTAGCCTGCTGGGAGCAATGCACACGTGGCAAGCTTGCTCAGCACATTTTGCGTATTCTAGCCAGCTGTGAGCCTCTGGGATGAACAGTTAGCAAAGAAATGCACATCGTTAATAGAGCTCCTACAATTTTCCCAAAATCAGAGAAGAAATTTTTAAAAAGTACATTCTAGACAATTCTTGTGGATTCCTGAGCAATGGATGAAAACAAGGGCCTTGGATTGCAAAAGGAGGGATGATTTGTTTTATTATTTTTACCATTTCTTTTGCTTATAATTCTGAACCTAACAAACACCAAATAAAATGAGCGCTTCCATTTATATAGTAGAACAGACTAAGAAAATTGTACATGAAACTGAGTTATGTACCATGTGTTTTTTTGTTCAAGTACATAATAAATTCAACATGTAACTTTCAAAGCTTTCTTGCTTGTCTATAATTCCAACAGGCCTTCTTTCTGTTTTATCCTGTGCTTTTTAAAAATGGTAGCTGATTTAAAAAAAAGTCTTTCTATGCAATGCTGTAGAGGAAGGAACAATTAACTTGGATATAGAAGGCCTGGATTCAAATCCCAAATCTGTGATTCATTGATTATGGGATAATAAGCAAGACACCCTCTCAAAACTGTTTTCCTCATTTGTAAAGTGATGCATATGGACTAGGTGATTTCTAAGATCTATGCTCTAAAACTCACGAACCTAGGAAAAAGGTTATACATTTGCCTTCCTAGGATGGAAGAAATGGGACATTGTAGTTTCTTTTAATCAGCATAGACAATCAATTACCTTCAGTGAGGAAGGTAGTATGACCTAGATAGACTGCGAGCTCATTGAGAACAGGGACTGTCTTTCACCTTTCATTTTATCTCCAGAGCTTAGCACAAGACCTGGCAAATAGAACCTGTTCGTAAATGTTTATCGAATGACTTTCTAAATGATCCAGATACCAAGCTATCAAATGGCTGTCATTTTCCTTTATTTTACAATAATGGTATTGAAATCATTTTTATCATTTTGGTGTGTAGCAGGCAGTGAGACAAGGGATCTAACAATTTCCAAAGAATTGAAAATGATTCTCACAAAAAGTATAATGGAGAGATATATGGTGAGTGTGACCAGATTGCAACATATAAACAATGAGAAGCTTTGAAGAACAGGAATAAAAGATATCAAGGAAATTTATGATAGAAAGAGATCACTCCATAAAATTTTTAAAAATGACAAGTATATAGCCGGAGTCTCCATTCTGATTCATCTTCTATACAACTTCCAGAATGATTTTCCTTAAGTGAAGAACTCACCATGTCACTCCCCTACTTAATAAACTCTTGTGGCTACCTGTGCTTCTAGCATAAAATGTTAACTCTTTTAAAGTCTATCACAACTTGGAATCAATTGATCTTTTCAGGGTCATTGGGCATTACTTCCCTTCCCACACTTTGTGATGCAGCTATACTGAATCTCTTCCTGTTCCTTAGGGTCAGTACACCATCTTCTGTCTCTGGCAAAATGCCTTTACCAGGTCATTTCCCATGAGTGGAATGAACTCACTTTTGCCTCACATAATCCCTCTTTTTTTTCAGTTTAAGCACTACCTGTAACGTGAAGCCTTTCCAAATCCCTCCATCTGCTAATGCCACACGACTTGCTTATATTCAATTACTTTATATTTATTCATATTTACTCTCTTTAAATTTATTCTGTATATATTTATATGTGTACTTGCCTCCTCCACTAGAAGGTAGGCTCCATGAGAGTAGGGATTGTTTCATTAGTGGTAATTGTGTGGTCAGTGCTGAGAATAAACCTAGCACATAGTAGGTGCTTAATAAATTGTTATCAATTGATTTAGTGATTTTGGCAGAAAATGGGAACATGAATTTTACTAAATGTCTCTCCATATTTTAGTGCTCATAATCCCCCTTGTTTATGTTCATTCAACATTCTGAACTTGAAGATGTTATTTATATATTTTACCAGTAAGTCCACTTGGTTAGCTACTGAACTTTGAGCCTTCAGTTTCAAATATTTCTAATTTGAATCTCTAGTTCTGAAGTGTCTGAATTTTTTAAAAGACAACAATTTCACTAAAATCACTTCCTCTTGACTCTCAGAATTTTCCATTTTATTACCTTTGTTTCTCTGGGAAGTATTGTCTTCATTAGATGTGATTCACAGAAAGATTTTGATGAGAAGGTAAAGAAAAAAAATCAAATGGAAACAAAGGAACATCAATTAATCTAGTGAATGATACTCAATTAACAGCCAACATTCATGAAATGACAATGGAACAACCACTGGACTGTGTCCCGTTTCATATTATGGTCCTGGCCACCACAACTTCCACATTTGTATCCACTTCAAATCATTCTATTTTATTTATGCCTGTTTCTCATGAACTCTTCCCTCTCTCTTCTCTTATAAGTCACTCAACCAATAAATGATCATTTCCAAAGAGCCTACCATGTATCAGGCTCTGGGCTAGGAGAATACAAGGACAAAAATGCAGGGGATCCTGCTCTCAGAGAGCTTATATTCTATCAGGAAAGAAAACAGGAGATAATAAGGAGATAGATAAAGAATAAGCGCTTATATAGCACCTACTATGTGTCAGGTACTAAACTAAGCACTTTTATTAATATTTGATTTGATTCTTACTACAACCCTGGGAGATAGATGCTATTATTATCTCCATTTTACAGATGAGGAAACTGAGGCAAACAGAAGTTAAATGACTTGACCAGGCTCACACAGTTGGTAAGTGTGTAAGGCCAGATTTGAACTAATGTCTTCCTGACTTCAGGCCTAGTACTCTATGCACTGTGCTACCAGCCGACAGATAGATAGATAGATAGATAGATAGAAAGTTCATGCACATTTACACATAAACATAAGAATATATACATATATACATACACATGTGTATGTGTTTGTTTGTATGTATGTATACATCAAAGCATTGTAAATTGAAGGTAACTGTTTTGTGGGGTGTGGACCCTAGATGGTGGGAGAATGAAAGCCCTTATATCATGGGTGATGCTTAAGCTGACCTTGGAATTAAGGTAGGGAGGAATTTTAAGGAGTAGAGATAGCAGGGCATACCAGGCATGGAAAATAGCCCCTGCAAAGGTACACAGCTGGGGGGAAAAAAGATCATCAGTAGTTGAGTGGGACAGCACAAAAGCCAATTCAGCTGGACTGAAGAGTACATGGGCATGGGGACTAATAGGGAATAAGGTTAGAAACTTGGGTTCAAGCCAGAACCCAAAGGGCTTTCAAAGGAAAACAGAGGAGTTTGTGTCTGCTCCTTTACGCAAAAGGAGGCACACTGGATCTTACTGAGCCCAGAGGGAACAAGGTGAGAGTCATGCTTTTGGAATTTCAGTATGGTAGCTGTGTGGAAAATGGATTAGAGTGGAGAAAAACTTGAGTCAGAGAGGCCAATCACAATTTCCATTGCAATAGTCCTGAAAAGAAGGGATGAGGGCCTGAACTAGAGTGGTGAACATGTAAGTGGTAGCTACTCACATGTCCACCCTCATATCCTATATACAGCCTAGGTAGGAATTCAAAGATTTAGGTTCTAATTCTTCTTTTAACATTAACATGGGGCTCCTATTTTCTCCAGTGTAAAATGAAGGTGATATATTGTTGTTATTCATTTGTTTCAATCAAGTCTTACCCTTCATGATCCCATTTGGGGTTTTCTTAGTGGAGATACTAGAAGGGTTTGCCATTTCCTTCTCCAGCTCATTTTACAAAGAAGGAAACTGAGGCAAACAGGGTTATGTGAGAGTCACATAGCTGTGTGTCTGAGGCTAGATCTGAACTCTGGAAAATGAGCCTTCCTGATTCTGGCTCTCTATCCACTGTGGCACCTAGCTGCTCAATCAGTTTTATCAGGTGATCTCAAATCTCCTTTCCAGCTATAATATTATATCTTGAGAATTTATATTTTGGGGGGGATTGGAGGAATTCAAGTCTTGTTTCTAATCTCTCTCCAAAGCATGTGTTTACTATAAGAATACCCTCTCCTCTCTCCATTCCTAGGAGATAAACTTCTTGGATTCCAGATAGGAAGAAATAAGTGACCTTAACACCTAGTTAGCAGAGAGCATTCTGGGCATGGGCAGCAGCTAGGACAAATGTGTAGAGTCAGAAAAGGGGCCACTATTTGGGAAAAATGCAAGTACGCTAATACAGCTGGATCATTGAATGCCTGGTGGGGAGGAAAGTATGAAAAGATAGAAAAATAGAAGTCAAATGTATAGGGATATGATGAGGAAAGTATAAGTTAGACCTGAAGTCAGGTACCAAGAAGAAGCCAGGTTATAAAGAGCTTTAAATGCCAAACAAAGGACATTATATCTGATCCTGGATGTAATAGGGAACCACTGAAATTTACTGAAGAGTGGAGGAAGGTGTAACATGTTTGGACAAGATGGGAATGATTCTTCAACAGTAGCATCATAGTATTTTCTGCCTTTAGGAGCTTATATACAGTGGTCTGTATGCCTTGAGCAAATAAAAAAAAATAAAAATAAACCAAGCAAAATTAACAAATAAAATAAAATGTTTGAGAAAGATTTCATTTGAGATTATTATTAAAATAAAAAAGATAAAGGCTAAGTTTTAAGGACATACATACATATATATATACATATACATCTGTGTGTATAGATATGTATGTCTATGAGATTTTATATATATAAAATCTACTACAAGAAATGTACATTTCTGATATGCAGCAGAGTGATGGACTGTCACCATCATCAATCAGTTATATACTTAGCTAAGGAAATGTTACCTGAATATTTTTCATTTTATCATAAAAACTATATTAGTTATGCTTTATAAAAGCCATGTGACCAGCACTAATGTTGGATAATGAATAAATTTACATTTGACCACTTCTATATATGTTCCATACATCTAGTAGAATGTAATCTCTTTGAGGATGAGGACTATTTCTGTCTCATACACTGCCTTACATATAATTAGTAAGCATTTAATAAATGTTTGTAGATTTGAAATGGATTGAACAAATAGACTTTCAGAGGGAGTAGGATTTTAATTATATCCAGCATCATCTTGATCACTACCCTGGATTTTGGAATGATCTTTTTTGGTGAATCAATCAATTTCATTGATGAATTTGTGAAACAGAGAGGAAGATCTGTATTTTAAATATCTCTGCTTTCATGCACTTCTTTCTTCCACCCCCAATACACCTTATTGAGAGAGAGAGAGAGAGAGAGATGATTAGAAGAGAGGGGTAGAAGTATCATTGTCTTCATTTTGCACATGAGGAAAACGATTGTATCGGAGCCAAACTTAAAACTCGGGTTCCCTGACAGCCAGTTTACTTCAGTTCTGCTTATTGCCATAGCCTTCTAAAACCACCAGTCAATACCACCTGAAGAGGTGTTTAGTGGAAGAAGGGAAATAGGAAAGGTAAAATTAGTATTTTTCTATTTTGTGTATGACTCTATTTCCATGTCTTTTCTTCCTTTCACTGCCAAGTTCCTAGATAGAGGTTTTTAGACTCATTTTCTTCACCTCTTCACCCATCATTGGATTCTTAAACCTTTAAAATCTGCCTTTTGACTACTGTAGTATAGGCTTACAGTTCTTCAGTTAACGTTTCAAAGGTTATGACTCAACAATGCCCTTTATGTCTGTTGTCTGAGGATCGAATCTGGTAAGTTCAAAGAGGTTCAGCACCAGAATATTGGATAGAGCATAAAGTTTTTGGTCACAATAATTCAGGAAAATGTCTATTAAAGCATGGAGAGATGGTGATCTGCATCAGAAGAGGGTGCAACCTAAAATGATAAAATCATGAATCCCTCAAGTAATTTCACAAAGTGACCTTTCACATTATCTATTGTCAGCTATTTTTTTAAAAATCCTTCTTATCTAAATCCAGTACTACTTTAGAAAAAGGTTTATTTTTTTAATGAAATTTTAGTTAACTTATTTCTGAGCTCTCTGAAAATGTCAAATGGGCCGCCTTAGAAGGAAGTGAGGGTTCCATGATTAATTCTATGACATATTCAGAGCTTTAGTTTCCTAATATGTAACATGAAGATCTTTTCTGAATTTTTTTAGGGATCCTTCCAGCTGTAATACTCAATTGCTCTTCTCATATTCAATGGTATATTCCTAAAGCATGCTAATCTATTCTGTAAAGATGAGGAAATCTTATAACATCTTTATTATTAAATACTTTTGAAAAGGTGACATCTTCCAGTTGTTGGGTATAATGATGGTAGTGGTAGATTAGCAATCTATAAACATGATTCCCAAGCCTTCATCTTCATTCCAACCCCCTCACAAAATCCAGTCACCTATTAGCCTCCAGGTTACTCTCAATTATTTATTTTCTAAAGAGCTGAATATCAGGCTCAGTTTTCTTTTCCAACCCCAAACCCCTGTCCTTATTCTCGGGAATGTCATCGTATAGGCCAATCTTCTCTCAAACACTCTAGTCTCTCATTTAATGAACCTTCTAAACTTCCTTGACCTACATACTCTTTCCAGCTCTTTCCATCCTCTTTGAGATTATAAACTCTGCCCTCCTAATACAACCACACACAGGGATGTCCATACCTTCAATTTTCTCATGACCCATAACTGTTCTACCTCCATGGCCCTGGACTCTGAAATTCTCCTCTGATTAAAACCTTCTGCCTTTTTCAATTCCTTTGCCTTATGCAATGGCAAGCAAAGTGGGACTTTTGGCTGTTTTTATTTTCTTTTGGAGCTTATTTGGAGCTCAGCACTAAGGCAATCGAGTGCCTTTGATTGAGTCTTGCCTTTGTTTGAATCAAGAGTCTTTGATGACCTGCTTAAATCACAAGAAAGCCTAAGTCACATGAGTTTGAGTCACATGGTTGTGATGCCCTCTGACCCTGAAGAAGTGTATATACACTCTGAGGTTAGCATTTTGCTTAGGGGCTCACTCATTGGAAGGGGGTTCATGTGATTTGGCCAGACGAGACTGGATTGCCATTAAGGAGCCCCCTGGTTTTGAAACCAGATGTTGGTGCTTCTCTCTCTGGTAACTATGTATGTATTGCTAGAGACAGACAGTTAGAAACCCTGTCTGCTTATTTGTGTCATTTTCTCTGTTTATATAATTTTTGTTTGTGTTTTCTCTGACATTCAGGGTGCTGACTTTTTCCCCTGAACTAAGTGAATGACATACGTATGTTTAATTAAAGTGAAATTGTAAACTCCACTATCTTCACAGTCTTGATATTATAAATTGACAAGTTTAACAGTACACTACCACCTACCTTTGAATACCTTGTCTCTTTGTCACATTGCTATTCATGTCTTACCAGACCCACCTCTCCTGCTTCTACTAGCATGCTACTGAATACCACTAGAAGAAACAACACAATTGTTCCATTTAGCTACACTATAAATTTGTGTCATATAATATCAGATGGGTTGTCACTGCTACCCATCAGTCCTCTTATTATTCACTGATGGACTGTCACAGCACCAAAATTAGTTGTTGCAAAATTATGCCCTCTTCTCAAGTATACTACTCTACATTTTTTTTCTTTTCCCTCTAAGTCTAAGACCTCACCTCCAATTTTACTGAATAAATCAAGACTACTTGATATGTGCTCCCTTTTTTCCCATGGGCCACATTTCAAAACCCTTCTGAATTATCTCCATAGCTGTCTTCATTTGTTCCAGTGTCAGAATAAGAGGTGGCCTACCACTTGTATAGGTCTACATTTCTAATTTTGTCTTTGATCCCATCCCCTCCTTTCTCTCCTTCTAGCATGATCCTTGGATTAACCCCTCCCTCCACCCATCCCCACCCCATCTTCAATCTTTCTTATCTATGGGCTCCTTCTGCATTACTCACAAACAATTCCAGGTATAGCCTATCTTAAAAAAATCTTAATTTCATCCTACTATCTCTACCCTCAGGTTATTTCCATATATCTCTTCTTCCTTTCATGGCAAGTTCCTAGAAAGAGGTTTTTTTGTTTGTTTTTTCACTCCTTCCTTCCACTTTTTCACCCATCATTGAATTCTTAAGACTTTAAAATCTGCCTTTTGACTGAAACACTCATGTAAAATTGCTTACAACAAGGTTTGCAATGATTCTTTTAGGGAAAGAATGTATGCATACACAGATATGTGTATGAATGTATGTATATTTCATTTTTAGATAAACTCCATGTTCCAATACATTTCTCCACCTTCTTTATCCTGAGAGTAATCCTGTGCATTAAAGAATTTTTAAAAAGGGTTGGGGAGAGGAATGATGCAATAAACTAACCAACACACAGATCAAATCCAGTATATTTTAGATTCTACCGCTACACCACTCCTCTACCTCTGCAAAGAAGGGAGGTAGGTGCATTCTCAAATATTGTCTTAAGTTTCAAGTTTGATAATTATATTTAGTCTTAAGTCTTAAGTTTTGATTTGTGTTGTTGTCAATGTTGCTATTGTTCTTTCTATTTACAGATGCAGTCATCTGTTTTAAATTGTTTTCCTGTTTCTGCTCATCCCCATCTGTTCATGTCTTCTCATGTCTCCAAGCATTCTTCATACTCATTTTTCCTTTTCAATATTAATGTTCATCACAGTAATATTCCATTGCATTCATGGGCCACAATTTGGCTGTTCTCCAATCATGGAGTATCTAATTTGTTTCCAATATTTTGCTACTACAATAAATACTGCTATAAATATTTTGTTTTATATTGAATCTGTCCAGTTTTATCTCCTTGAAGTATATGTGTAGCAATGGACCTAGGCATCAAAGGGTTTAAATATTCTATATATTCTCTTAGCATAATTGTAGATGGATTTCCAGAATGGTTAGATCAATTGTCAGTGATCTCTTAACACCTAAATTTCTTGACCTAAGATATTCATAGAATCATTTAAGGTTACCACTAGAACCCTAAAAGACCTCATTCAACCTGACTTCTCTGCAGCTTCTGACACTGTCAAGCAGATCATCCTCCTGAAAACTTTCTACTTCCTTGGCTTCTGTGCAATTTCACTCCTCCTTCTTGAATTGCTCCCATAGGCTACCCTGTTAGTTCAATATATTTCTACAGGCATATAATCATGAAGGTCAATACAGGTCTATTCCATCTTCTCTTCTCTTTATCTTTGTTCTCCCTTGCTGGGTTAATTTATTCCTATAGGTTTAGTTGTAGTTTTTTTTTTTACTATAGTTAAAAATCTGTATCAGCTCTAATCCCTTTCCTGAGCTTAAGTTTCACATTATCAATTGGCTACTACATAGCTCCACATGGATATACCACAAATCTCAAATTCAACATTTTCCAAACAATATTCATTATCTTCCTCTCTAAATTTCCCTTTCCTCCAAACTTATCTTTTTCATGTTCACCTCACCATCATTCTTTGAGTGACCCAAGCTTGAAATCTTTTTCTCCCATTCTTCATCTCCTATATCTGATCATCTGCCCCATCTTGTCAGTTCTACCCCCACAACAGCTGTGCTACCTGCCCTCCTTTCTCCGGGCACATAATTACTCTCTGGTTCAGACCCTCATCACTTTTTGAATCAACTTTTTCAATAGACTCCAGATTGGTCTCCTTGAATCTAATTGCTCTCCTTTTTAATAAATCAGCCAGCCAGTGAGTCAGTCAATAAACATTTATTAAGCACCTACTACTTAGCACTGGGCTAAGTGCTGAGGATATGAAAAGAAACAAAAGATAGTCCCCACCTTGAGGAGCTCACAATCTAATAGGAGAGACAAATAAGCAAACACATATGTGCAAACAAACTATATACAGGATAAATAGGAAATAAATAAGAGAGGAATAGACCTAAAATTAAGAGGGGTTGGAAAACTCTCCATGTAGAAGATGAGATTTTACTAGGGGCATAAAGAAAGCTGAGGAACATATGAGAAGCAGCAGCATTCCAGGCATGGAGACTACCAGAGAAAATTCCTGGAGCCAAGAGATGGAATGTACTATTTGTGGAATAGACAGGAGGTCACTGCTACCTGATCAAAGAATACATAGGACAGAGAATAAGATATTAAAAGACTGGAAAGGTAGGAGCGAGGCTGTGTTACGAAGGTATTTGAATGTCGAACCAAGGATTTTATTCATCACTAATTTTATTCATTTTTTTCAACATTAATCCTAGAGGTGATAGGGATGGACAGGAATTTATTGAAGGGATCATTTGTGTGACATGGTCAGACCTGGCATATCAGCAAAATCAATTGGGTGCCTGAATAGTGGGTATTGGGGAGAGACTTGAGGCAGAGAGACCCCAAAGTAGGCTAATGCTATATTCCAGACATGAGGAGATGAGAGCCTGAGCCAGAGTGGTGGCAGTGTAAGAGGAGAGAAGGGGGTGTATTGGAGAGATGTCTCAAAGGTGAAATTGACAGACCTTGGCAACAAATTAGATGGGGAAGGTGAGGTGAGAGATAGTGAGAAGTTGAGGATGACACCTAAGTTGTAAGCATAAAAGACTGGAAGGATAATGTCCTCTACAGTAATAGAGAAGGTAGGAAGGTAGGGAGGGTTTAGAGGGAAAGTTAACAAGTTCTGTTTGGGATATATTTAGTTTAAGAAGTCTACTGAACATCCAGATTGAGATGTCTGAAGGGAAGTTGGAAATATTAAATTGGAGGTCAACAGAAAGATTAGGGCAGGATAGTAGATTTGAGAATCCTCAGCATTAAATCCGTGAAAGTTGATAAGATTACCAAGTGAAATAATACAAAGGGAGAAGAAAAGAGGGTGTGATCTAGATAACCATAGATCTAGTAAAGAAGACTGAGAAGGAATAGTCAGATCAGTAGGAGAACCAGGAGAGAGCAATATCCAGAAAACCCAGAGAGAAGACAGTAGAAAAGAGAAGGTGATTGACAATGCCAAAGAATACAGAGAGATTAAGGAAATGAGGGTTGAGAATAAAACACTGGATTAGGCAAGAAAATAGATCTTTGGTGACTTTGGAGAAAAGTTTCAGTGGCATGTTGAGATCCTTCAGCTAGCATCCGAAATAATCTTGTAAGAGGTAGAGTAGCAAAGTATTAAGGGAGCAGACAATGAGGTCAGGAAGACCTGGATTCAAGGCCCTCCTCTGCCACATACTGACCTTGTGACCATGGGCAATTTATTTAATCTCTCCTTGCTCCAAGGTCATACTTTAAGATTTAGATGCAGAACAGGTAGTTATCTGTTTTGGTAGAAAGTTTCTCACACACTGATGAAATCCTAGATCTAATCCTACAAAGGGGGGCAGGGAATGAGTGACTATGTCATTTTCATGCTCAAAAATCTATTGTGGTTCCCTATTTCCTTTTGCTAATATATAAACTCCTTGGCCTGCCATTTAAAGCTCTCCATCAGATAGACGACTTCAAATTAGCTTCATATAGCAAATGCTGAATAAATAGATGACTACATCAGAAACTGCAGCATTATGCACTAATAGATTTAAGCTAAATGGATATTAAAAGATCATCTTATCTTGAATATGAAATAACTGAGATACAAGGTCATGGAGGGAGTAAGCGGAAGAGCTGGGTCCTCTGACGCCAAATCCAACACTCTTCCCACTGTACCGTATTGCTCTGTTCTTGGACAAGAACTCAGTCTAAATGGAAAATAATCACACTAGAAGACAAAATATTCATTTGTGCATTGACCCAGTTTGCTAGGCAGAGAGTTTATTCCTTCACTCTGTCCCTTTCCCAGGGAACTCTTTTCTTTTGCTCATTGAAATGTCTTCTGCTATGTTTTAATCTGTAAGTCACTTCAAGTCTCTTTGGAAATAAGTGAGTACAAATCTTAAATGAATTCAAATTCAATTTAGAAATGGTCTTCCTCCAGCAGTCACCTCTTGGTCTCTTGATAGCTCACCTTCCCACCACCCTACTGTCTCAGCTATCCCAGGGCAGATCTTTATCAATACAAATGTCAGATGGTTTTGAGTTTCAAGAAGTGTTTAATTTGTTGGGGAGAGGAGAAGCAGAAGAGGGGAGAGCCAAAAACAAATGTATGCTGAATAATAATTACAGAAAAAAATATTTTTTTCAAGACCTGAACTTACAAAGTTTCATTTCAGAAAGAATAGCCTATCAAAGCATATCATTTTAATTATACATCTATTATCAGGGGACTATGAAAGTGTATATTAAATTAACGAAATGGATTGCCTCAGTTACACAGTGGTTATTAGCAGAAAGAGCTCCCAGTTTTCATATTATGTACATCACTAACTTTAATTGCATTAGGCTGAGCTGGGAGAGCTATTTTTAGGAAATATTTCATCCACGAAACAATTTCTGTTGGCTGTCTGCCTGCTCCAGCTCCAGTTCTGAGGTTTTCCTTATAAATGGTAACTTATTATTTCTGTCTGTCATGCTTTAGCAAATGCTACCTCATTAAAACAACCCCAAAGTGACTTCAGGTCTGAGAACTCTCCATTGAGGACTCTGAGAAGTGTGTAGTACAACAGGGATGTTGAGGGTTCTCATTGCTAGATTTTTAAGTCCACTAGTATCCTGACCTGAAATTTTAAATGGACCTCACACTGTGGAACAAAATCAATAAAAATGGAGGGTGACATGTAAGTTTTATTTATTTTTTTAACATGCAATGTGTAACTGCCCATGCATGGTGTTATGGGTAAAGCAGCAAATTCATTTTTAAATTAAGACTTGTAAGCCCTGATATACAAGTCAAAAATCAATTAGGTGTCAGTTACAGGTTAATAGTGATTCCCTTATTTCTTGTACTTCTGGAGAACAGATATAGGTTAGGGTGCATGCACAATGCTTCTTTAACCTAGTAACATTCTGCTTAGGTACCTTGAGCAGAACATTAGAATCATAAACTTTTGGAGCTGGCAGAAACCTGGAGATCATTAGTATCCCCCATGGCCCATGTGAAAAAAGCCACCAAGAGGAAAGTTACTTGTTCATCTACACATCAAATCAGTGGCAAATCCAGGGTAAGGAAAAGATGGTTACTTTAAAATAGGAAGATATTGAACTTTTCATGGTATTGGGATGAAATAACAGTAGTACTTTTTTATTTAATGCTCTGTATAATATTCTATAGTTTGCCATCCATAGGATACATACCGTAGGAGAATATAACTGTCCATATTGTACAACTCTTGTCCATGTCCTTCCATAGGTAACAATGAAACATATGCTCTATCTTTTGGTTGTCCTTTTGCTCTTAATAAGTGATCCATATTTTATTTTTGGTCATAGTCTCTTCATAGAGATGATAGATAGATGGATAGATAGATAGATGGATAGATAGATAGATAGATAGATAGATAGATAGATAGATAGATGCACATATGCACACATACAGACATACAGGATATTGTGAAAGTCTCAGGGCAATTTTAATTAAAACTGAACTTTGTTTATGTTTTTGAATGTATATATGCATGCACATATGTGAGACAGTTGTGGGGCATAGTGGACAAGAATACTGGACTTGGAGCAAGGAAGATTTGACCTCCAATCCTGCTTCAGACTCTGCCTAGCTTGCTGACCCCCAACAACTCACTTAACTTCTCTTCTACATTTATAAAATGGAAAAATAATAGCCCCTACTGCCCCACGTTTGTTATGGGGATCAAACGAGATAACCTATGTATGGTGTTTTATAACCTCAAAGTGCTAGAAATATGCCAGTTAGTATTATTACAATTATTAGTATGATTGTTATTATGTATCAAGCTATCTTCCTAAATCTCTTTTTCCCTTCATTGCCAAACCCCTAGAAAATGTTATCTATGCTTGTTTCCACTTCACCTCCTACTCAATTCTCAACCCTTTATCATTTGGCTTCTGATGGAACCACTCAACTGAAACTGCTCTGTGCCAGTAACTAATGATTTCTTTACAAGTGATTAATGATTACTTAACTGCTAAATTCATTGGCGTTTTCAGTCCTCACTCTACCTGAGATCTCAGCAACTTTAGACATAGTCTATTATCTCTTCCGCTTGGATACTCTTTCTTTCCTTTGTTTCTGTGACACTGACTGCTGTCCCTGGTTTTTCTCCTACCTGTCTGACTATTCCTTCCCAGGCTTTCTTGATAAATCGTCATCTGTTTCCTGCCACCTAAGCTTGAGAGTCCTCCGAAGGTCTGCCAAAAGACCTCTCTGTCCCTTTGTTTCTCTTTCTCTGTCAGTGTCTCTCTTTGTTTCTCTTTCTCTTCCTCAATATTTCTCTTTGTCTCTCTGTCTTTGTCTCTCTGTTTCTGTCTCTGTTTCATTCTCTATCTCTCAGTCTCTCAGTCTCTTTCTCTCTCTCTCTCTCTCTCTCTCTCTCTCTTTCTCTCTCTCTCTCTCTCTTTCTCTCTCTGTCTCTCTGTATAATACATATATGTTTGTATGCTTTCTCTCCAATAGTATCTCTCATAACAATTATTTCATTCCTAATTTGTACTGAAGCATATAGAGAGAACCTAACTTGCCCAAGGTCACATAACTAGCTCACCATAAAACTATAACCCAACAGAGAACAGTGGAAAGAGTACAGGACCAGGTTTGCAAAGACATGGATTCATTCTGGCTGTCATTAACTAGTGGCTTCCATTTCCTCCTTTGTCAAATGAGGGGAACAGCCTGTACAGGAATAAAATTCTTCCTGCTCTAGCATTCTACCTACTTACTTTGGATATGCCTTTTCCTAAGCAGCTCGATGTGTTCCCCCACCACTTGGTTTTGTCCCCTGCAACACAAGTGATGAAATCTTTTACTGTCCTACCTTCTTCTACCCTAGCTAGACTGTGAGCCACACCTGTAGAGAAAAGATGAGGTTTTAAAATTCTTTTGTGTCTTCCTTTGCTCTTAAGAGGAGCTGTGCAAACAGAAGGTGCTTAGTTAATTACTTGTTCAGTGAATGAGCCACCTCTTCCAATGAGTGGGTTCCTTCTCTAATGATCATAGCTGGGCAAAACGGAAGGACTAAAAAGACAAAAGTGCTCAGGACACTATGCTGGGTACTGTAATTAACTATTTAGAAGAATAAGTTGGTTAAATTCCCACCTTAGAGACTGGGGAGTTAGGGAAAGGTGTCAACTTGGAGGGATGTCTCTAGTGAACGGCCACAGAGTTTTGTCCTCGTTATTGCTATGAATACCTTAGGTGAGGACATTGATGACAAGCTTATGAGAATGCATTTGAGTCAAGTCTGGGAGGAATAGCTGATCCAGTGAATGACAGAATTAGGATCTAAATAGACCTTGATAGCCTAAAATGGTGGAACAAAACTAACAAAATGAAAATTAATAGAGGAAAATTTAAATTTTCACTCCAGTTAAAATAATAGACAAGGATCACATAGGCAGAGAATGATAATGTAATAGTGGGAAGAATACCGGATTTGGGGTCTGAATACCAGGACTCAGGTATTGACTCTGTCACTTACTACCTATATGATCATGAGCAAATAATTTTACCTCTTTAGGCCTTAGGTTCCCCACCTATAAAATGAGGAGTCTGGCCTTGGTGACCTCTAAGATTTGTTCTAGCTCTAAATTTATGATGCTAAGTTGATTTCCTCTCTCTGGGCCTTAGTATCCTCATCTTTCAAATGAGAAAATTGGACTAGATGGTCTCTGAGGTCTCCACAGTCTCTAAACCTTATGAAACCAAAATGCACAAAAGAGGTATAAACAAAGGGTTGGAGTTTGGGTGGGGCTGGGGTATGAGCAAGCAGAGAGCACTTAAAATTGGAACAATGAGACTTCACAGAAATTATGTCTACTTCCCTAGAAAGGAAGGGAAAATAATTAAGCTTACTGAGTCCCAGTAACCCAAAAGTGTTTTCTTCAGGAACAGAGAGGATTTATGAGTGAGGATGCTGCAGGGGTGATGGGACAACATGATCATTACAAATGGAAAGCCTCCAGGGAAGGAACATGGATTGGTAATTTATCTTTCTTTGAAAGAGCAAAGAATTAGCTAAGAAACCCACAGGGTCTAATAAGAGCTTCCTGAAGGGTAGCTTCAGTGATTTCAGGTACAGTCCATTTAGGAGGGGATTTTTAGTTAGTCAGGCACTCACAATTCCATTTACTGCTACTGGAAAATCCTTTTGTCAAGACTGCCAGGTATTCCATCTGACAAGATAGGTAAGCACCACCAGTGTGTATTGGTTGAATGTAATTGAACTTTATGCACAGCCTGTGTGTAATGGCCACCTGTCTACCTTGTCATGCCCTACAAAGCTGAGCCCGCAGAGCTCAGCTGTTGAAGAAGAAAAGAGAAGGTAGTAGGAAAGATAAAATGGTCGTCCAAAAATATTTTTAGCTAACACACAGTGATAGAGTAGGAACAACGGAGCTCACTTAATCCTATCCTCTCATTTTACAGAGAGGGGGATAATTGGGTGTGGGGTGGGGTGAAGTGACTTGCTTAAGGTCACGCAATGAGACAATGGAAAATACAGTCTAGTATCAAGTCCTCCTGATTTTCAAAGCAGTGCTGTAATTCAATTCAGTTCAAATCAGTTCATTTAAGCAAAACAGAGGGCATTTATTAAGTGTCTACTATGTGTCAGGCACTGTGTTAGATTCTGGGGATACAAACACAAGACCGAAACTGTCTCAGGCCTCAAGGAGGTTATATTCTATTGGGAGGAAGAACAAAAAACAGAAAGAAAACTATAGACCCATTTCCTTAATGAATATTGATGCAAAAATAAATAAAATCCAAAGTGAGGAGATTACAGTAATATATTACAAAGATCATATGCTAAGATCAGGTGGGATTTATACCAGAAATGCAGGATGTTAGGAAAACTATAAGCATAAGTGATCATATCAATAACAAAACCAACAAAAAATCATATAATAATCTCAAAAGATGCAGAAAAAGCTTTTGACAAAATACAACACCTATTCCTATTGAAAAATAAACCAGCCCACTATAAAGCATGTGAATGAATGGAGCTTTCCTTAAAATCCATCTAAAACTATCAGCATGCTTCATCTGCAATGGGGATAAGCTAAAATCCTTCTCAATAATATTAAGGGTAAAATAAAGATGCCCATTAACCACTATTATTCAATATTGTTCTAGAAATGTTAGCTATAGCAATAAGACAAGAAAATAGATTGAAGGAATTATAGTAGGCAATGAGGAAACAAAATTATCACTTTGTAGATGATATGATGCTATGCTTCAAGAATCCTAGAGAATCAACTAAAAACTATTTGAAATAATTAACATCAGCAAAATTTCAGCATATAAAATAAACACATATAAATCATCAGCATTTTTATGTATTACCAGCAAAGTCCAGCAGGAAGAAACAGAGTGATAAATTCTTTTCAAAATAGCTGTAGACAATATAAAATACTTGGGAGTCTGCTTGCTAAGAAAAACCTAGAACTATATGAACATTATTGCAAAACCCTTTTTACACAAATAAAATCAGATCTAAACAACTGGAGAAATATTAATTGTCCATGAGTAGACTAAACCAATCCAATAAAAATAGCAATTCCACCTAATTTACTTATTCAGTGCTATACCAATCAAATTACCAAAACATTATTTTATAGAAACAGCTCTTTTTGTTTTGGCAAAGATTTGGAAGTTGAGGAGATGCCCAAAAATTGGGGAATGGCTGAACAAATTATGGTATATCAATGTAATGGAAAACTATTGTTGTATAAGAAATGATGAGCAGGTGGATTTCAGTTAAACCTGGAAAGACTGATGCTAAGTGAAGAGATCATAATCAGGAGGACATTGTACATAGTCATAGCAACATTGTATGATGACCAACTTTGATAGACTTCGCTCTTCTCAGCAATATGATGACCTAAGAAAATTATAAAAGACTTATGATGGAAAATGCTATCCACATCCAGAGAAAGAAATATAGAGTTTGAATACAGATTGAAGTATACTATTCTCTCTCTCTCTCTCTCTCTCTCTCTCTCTCTTCTATCTCATGGTTTTTCCCTTTTGTTCTGATTCTTCTTTCACAATATGACTAATGTGGAAATATATGTAATATGATTGTACATGTATAGCCTTTATATGATCGAACTCTTTCTTGGGGAGGGGGAAGGGAGAGAGAGAAAAAAATTGGAAGTGAAAATCTTATAAAAGTGAATGTTGAAAACTATAAAAATATTTTATAGGGCTAAAAATGAAATTTGACTGGAAGAAAAAAGTCAAGAATATCAAGGGAATCAGTGGGGAAAATGTGAAGAAAGGTGGCTTTGCAGTATCAGGTCTCAAACTGTATTATAAAGTAGTAATCACCAAAACAACCTGGCACTTGCTAAGAAATAGAGAGGTGGATCAATGGAATAGATTAGGTATACAATACATAGTGGTGAATGACCACAGTAATCTGTTGTTTGACAAACCCAAAGATCTAAGATTTGGGGACAAGAAATCACTATTTGACAAAATAGCTGGGAGAACTAAAAACTAAAAAAAAATGATAGAAACTAGGTATAGACCAACTTCTCACACCATATAGTGAGATAAGGTCAAAATGGATATGTGATTTAGACATGAAGGATGATATCATAGCCAAATTAGAACATGAAAAATTTTGTCTATCCGATAAGGGAAGAGTTGATTACCATACAAGAGATAAGGAGCACTACAGGATATAAAACAGATAATTTTTATTATATGAAGTTAAAAAGGGCTTGCACAAATAAAACCAATGCAGCAAAGATTAGAAGGAAAGCAAGAAAGTAGGGGGTGTGGGGAATTTACAGCAAATTTCTCTGATAGGGGCCTCATTTCTAAAATACATAGGTAAATGAGTCAAAATTATATGACTACAAATCATTCCTCAGTTGATAAATGGTCATATAAAACATGTCCTAATGAACTCTTAGTTAGAGAAATGCAAGTTTTAAACAAAACAAAACAAACTTCCCCCCCAAATCCTCTGACATGCCACCAATATTAGATTCACCAATATGACAGAAAAGGAAAATGACAAATGTTGGGGGATATGTGGGAAATGCACTGTTAGTGGAGTTGTGAATTGAACCAACCATTTTGTAGAGCAGTTTGGAACTATGCACAAATAACTATATAAAACACTGCATACCTTTGACCTAGTAATGCAACTACTAGGTCTATATTCCAAAGAGAAGGAGAAAGTGAGGCTGGTGACCTTGCACAGCCCTCCTTCACTCAAATCAAAGTCAACTGCAAGTCATGTCATCATTTCCCTGACATCATGGCTGTCTTCGAGAACAAAGGACAAACACAATGATTCCAAAGAGATCAAAGAAAAAGGAAAAGGACTTTCATGTACAGAAATATTTATAGCGGCCCTTTTTGTGGTGGCAAAGAATTGGAAATTGAGGATATTGGAAACAGCCCATCAATTAGGGAATCACTGAACAAGTTGTGGTATATGATTGTGATAGAATATTATTATGCTGTAAGAAGTGACAAGCAGGATGTTTTCAGAAAAACCTGGGAAAGACTGATGCAAAATGAAGTGAGAAGAAACAGAATATTTTACACAGTTAGAGCAATATTATATGGTGGTCAACAATAAATGGCTTAGCCATTCTCAGCAATCCAATGATCCAAGACAATTCCAAAGGATTTATGAGGAAAAACGCTATCCATCTGAAGAGAAAAAAACTGATGGAATCTGAATGCAGATTGAAACACACATTTTTAAACTTTATTATTTCTGGTTTTTGTTTTGGGTTTTTTTTGGTCTTTTTTTTCTTTCACAAAGTAACTAACATGGCAATTTTTTTCATGACTGTACACATATAATCTATATCAAATTTCTTGGCTTCTCAAGGAGGACGGAGGGCAGGGTGGCAGGGAGAAAATTTGGAACTCAAAATTTTTTTAAATTAATATTTAACATTTTGTTTAAACATAATTGAGAAAAAATAAAATTCAAGTTTAATTAAAAACACACTATTGGAAAAAACAATGTTTACATCTAGAAGTAAAGTAAAATATGTGGAAAGTAAAAGAAGATATAGTGTTGTGTAGGCGGCAAGAGTATTGATGTTGAGTCAAAGAACCTGGGTTCAAAACCTGCAAGTAATTTAACCTCCATGCCTCATTTTTCCTTAACTGTAAAATGAGGTTGGACTACATGACTTCTTAAGTAACATATGGCAGTTTAGTTAAAATAATCAGCAGCACATAGACAGAGAAGCATTATGGTTTGGTGCATACTGGATTGGGAGTCAGAGTCCCGGGTTCTTAGATCTGCTCCTTACTACCTATGCAATCAACATTTTCTGGCTGCCTGTGCAGGCACATCACTTAATCTCTCTAGGCCTCAGTGTCCTCATCTATAAGATGAAGAGGTTGGACTCAATGACCTCTATGGTTTCTTTCTTTACTAAATCGATCATCTTATGTTGGCTCCCTGTCTCTGAATATTCCAGCTCTAAATCTATGATCCTATCATAAATCCAAGGTAATTTCCCAGGGGAAGAGAGAAACAATAGCAGCTGAGGGTTATCAGGAAAGACCTCTTGTGAGAAAAAGCTCAAGCTTGATCTGAGCTTTCAAGAAAGCCAACATGTATTTAGTGACTATTATGAACAAGGCCTTAGACTAAGCACTTTTCAGGCTATAATACAAGGCCTCTTAAAGCCAATATATAGGGGAAAAGAAAACAAACAAAATCTCAAGAAAGAAAACCAAATAGTTAAGGCGTTGAAAAAGGGATGTATCTACAACAATCACTTACAAAATAATCCATCTGAACAGAAATCAATACTGAATCCCTGTACAGAATAGTAAGTACTTGGTAAGTCCAGAAGACAAATGTTAGGTCTGGAATTGCAGAGAACCACAGAAATATCCTCCTTATACTAATTATTCTAACAGTTTCCACATGAACATATTGATTCATATACAAAAGAAACTAGAAGAGGAGAATTCTTTGATCTACTTTATTGCCACTTTCTGGGTCAACACCTCTGTCTGACCTTAGAAAATGAGGACAGACGTAAAGATTCTCAGTAGATCGGATTTATCTAGGCAATGAGATACCATAGCCACCATGTCTGATAGGGACTGTGTGGTTTTATAATGAAGTGCACAATATTGTTGGAGAGCCCTGAGCAGATGGACTGCTAGTAACCCCTGGGTCAGAAAAGGGCATCAGATGGGGCAGAGGGAAAGGAACTAGTCTTTTAAAAGTACCTACTATGTACCAGACATTGTGCTAAATGCTTTACCAACGTTATTTTATTTGATCCTCACAACAACTCTGGGAAGTAGAAACCACTTATTATCTCCCTTTTATACTTGATGAAACTGGGACACACAGAGCTTAAGTGACTTGGTGAGGGTCACAGGTAGTAAGTTTATGAGACTGGGTTTGAAGTCAGGTCTAGCACTCTATTTATACCTTCATGCTATAAAGTTAGATCATTGGATCCTATGATTTAGTAAAAGAAGGGACTTTCAAGACCATGTCCAGGGATTTTTAACCTGGTATCTGTGAACTTGGGTTTTTTCGTTAATATTTTGAAATTTGTATTTTAATGTGATTGGTTTCCCTTTTATTCCAATGTATTTTTTTTGTTTTATTCATTCAAAAATCTTATCCTTTAAAAAGGCACTAGAAAGTTAACTAGACTGCTAAAAAAGTCCATGACAAACAAAAAAGAAAGTTCCTGATTTAGTCCAACCCTTTCCATTGATACAACAAAGTTACTGTAAACTGACTTTTCCAGAATCTCCCAGGTAATGAGTATTTCTAGCCCCAAAACAGCAAGGATGCAGTTGAGGACAAGCCACTCTCTGCTGGTGGCTAAGGAGGGTACACAGAGACAGCCTCTGACCAAGGCAGCTTGATGTACTAAGCACTGACTTTGGAGTCTGGTAATTTGCATTCACATCCTGGCTTTTTACTTGCTACTGAGAGGCACTGTTACATAGTGGAGAGAGTACAAGATTTAGAATAAGAAAGACTTCTATTTGAAGTCTGCCTCAGATACTTACTAGATATGTGTTGCTGTTGTTGTTTAGTTGTGTTCAGTTCTATCCAACTCTTCATGGCCCCATTTGGGGTTTTCTTGGCAGAGATACTGGAGTGGTTTGTCATTGCCTTCTCCAGCTCATTTTACAAATGAGGAAACTGAGGCAAACAGAGTTAAGTGACTTGCCCAGGGTCAAACAGCCAGTAAATGTCTAAGGTCAGATTTAAACTCAAAAAGAGGAGTCTTCCTGACTCCAGGCCAGACACTCCATCCACTGTGCCAACCAGCTGCCCTAGATGTGTAACCACGGACAAGTTTACAATATGACTCTTCACTGCCTCCATTTCCTTATCCATAAAATCAGGAGACTAACATCTGTACAATTTCCCTCATAGTGTTATGAGGCTCAAATGAGATACTGTATGTAACGTGCTTTGCAAACTTTAAGGTATTATGTAAACTAGCGGTGTCAAACTCAAGTGGGAATGGGGGCCACTAATTCACACATCAGAATATCTATGGGCCACATATTGGCTTAGTTTTAAAATGTGATATTATTTGTTTTGTTATTTTTTAAATTTATTTTGTTAAATATTTCCCAATTACATTTTAATCTGCTTCTGAGGAACTCCCAGAGTGTTGTTAGCTAGTGGGCCACCTGTTTGACACCAGATACAGAAAACAAACAAACAAAATAACCCCTGGTTATTGCTATATAAGTCACTTTCCCTCTCTGATGCTCAGCATTCTCATGTTTAAAATGAAGGAGCTGGTCTCCATGATTTTTAACTTCTGTTATTTCTCTAAATCTTATGATCCTATAATTCTATGACTACCCTCACACCCCCAAACCTTGTCCAGCCATCTGGACATGCAGGCTGTTAGTGACGGGGGTGTTGACTAAGAATGTGGTTATATTAGGACAGCCCAGCATACTCCTAAGGGCAGCCACTCCAGGAAACAAGCTGTGAATGATTGGATGCCAAGACCACACCACTTGATGACCAGGGTTGGCAAAATAATAAAGTAAGCAAAGTTGGTCTTTGGCACCCACAGCCTATGCATTGTGTGTCCTTACAATTTGTTTGGGCACAAGAAAAGCAAAGTCCCTGGCATCTATCCCTTCCTTATTATAAATTCCAAATCACTCTGCCCTTGAAACAGCTGTACCCACTGGATTCTGCCTCTAATCTTCTTCTTTCAAACTTATTCTTCCTTCTGTTGCCAGATAAATCTTCCTTATGAAGAGTAATCTTCTCCTGTTCAAACCTCTTCAATGGCTTTCAATTGCCTATCATTTATTATTGACCTAAAGATCATCAAGAAAAATCTACTATAATTTACTGTATAAACATACACACATATAATATATACACGTGTACATGCATATTTTTTTTAATTTGGTGTTTTTATTATGGTAGGGAGTTTCAGATGAGAAAATCACAGCTACCAATACAGATCAGCTATCTTCTGCAATTTACTATCTTAGAGAGTTGCCTTGGACATTGAAAGGTTAAGAGCCATGGGTGACAGTCAGTTGTTGTAAAAGGCAGGCTTTAAACCTGTATGAGTCCTAGGTTAGTTCTCTCTCTCTCTCTCTCTCTCTCTCTCTCTCTCTTTTTCTCTCTCCCTCTAACTTTCTCTTTCCTCCTCTTTCTCCTCTCTGTCTATCTCTCCCCCACTCTCTCCCTCTATTCTCTCTCTCAAAGCAATAAATTATAAACATGAAGTGATTTCATTACTAAGTATTTTTCTTGATAACTGTACTCAACTTTTCTTTTTCCTGTTTTTGTGGATGTTTGCAAGTTGAATAATCTACTCACCTCCAGTTCTTTTTGTTTGTTTTGTTCTGGTTTTTGAGAGGAATACCTCAAATCTCTCTTCTTTGTTAAAAATCAATATATTTTTTTCCTTGATGATTGCATTCTGATTTGCAAGATACTTTACTTTTGGCTTCATCTTTAGCACTGTGTATGTGTTTTGTCACTGGGAGCTTTCAGTGTTTCAAGTGCTATTCTTTCTTTATCATATCGAATCTCTATGGTGTCTAAGATTGTGAATATCCTTAGATTGTTCCCTTCTTCCTCTATTTTTATTTAAAAATTCTATTTATTGGGGCAGAGCCAACATGGCCGCATGAAGGCAGCATCTTACTGGAGCTCTCTCACAAGGTCTGTCAGATTCCTATAAAAAAGTAAATTTGAGCAGATTTGAGAGAGTCAGAAACTGCGAGCAGTCTGCCTGGGGCAAATTTCCGAGCCGGGAGAGTCTGAAAGGCAGAAGGCACGAATCTGTAGGCTCGGAGAGGGCTCAACGTGGGGAGCTGCTCCAGACCAAAGTGGAAGCAGTCAGCCGGGAAATCCACATGGGAGACAGGCTGGGAGAAAGCTGGGCGCCCGAAACTGGCAGAGATCCCCAAGCCTCCCAACACAGGACAGCAGTCTGTGGAAGCGAGGAGAGGCAGCACAATGCCACCGGAGCGGAAACACCTACTCCTGAAGCTTGCAGCCTGAAGGAATGAAACACGGTTTCCGGGAGACATGATGGCCAGGTAAAGGGCTCTAATCCCTCCCCCCCTCACCCACAGAATTCCTCGGGAAAAAAAGAACGCTGGAACAGAGGAGAAAGAAGTGGGGCTTCAGTGGTCAAATAGTAGAAGTTCATTAGTCCCAGAGGGGCAGAGTCGGCAGGGGTCAACACCAGGAGCCCAGATGTAAACTTGCTCCCCCAGGGGAAATGCCAGACATCAGCTCAAACAACAAATAGCTGAGACCATTGCTGAAGAGCAACAGTGCTGGAGAGCGCCCATAGGCAGTGAGATGTCAGGGAGCCAGACCCCTTCCCCACACCTCAGGAAACTGAAGACTATAAGTCTAGACTCACAATCCCCAGAATAAGAAAGCTGGGACAGAGAGCCCTGAGCCCCAGTGGCGGATATTTGTTGTAAATCCAGGAAAAGGCAAACCAACAAACATGAAGAAGAACACAACAAAAAAAAACCGAGGACAATAGATTCTTTTTATGGAGACAGGCAGGATCAAAATACCAATATGGAAGAGGACAGCAATGACACTGTAGATACATCGGATACCTCAAAAGGTAATGTGAACTGGTCTCCAGCCCAAAAAGCACTGCTGGAAGAGCTAAAGGAGAATTTTAAAAACCAAATGAGGGAGCTAAAAGAAAATATGGAAAAAAAGATTGGCGAAATGGCAGCAGAGATTCAGAATCTAGAGAGAGAAAATGACACCCTGAGAGGCAAAATCAACCAACTGGAAAAGGAGACTCAAAAGCAAAATGAAAACATTAACTCATTAAAAATTAGAGTTGAGCAAGTGGAAGCTAATGAATCTGTGAGGCACCAAGAAGTAATAAAACAAAATGTAAAGAATGAAAAAATAGAAAAAAAAATGTGAAATATCTGATTGGGAAAAGAACTGACCTGGAAAATAGATCCAGGAGAGACAATTTAAGAGTTATTGGTCTACTGGAAATCCACAATGAAAAAAAGAGCCTTGACAGTATCTTCGAAGAAATTATCAAAGACAACTGCCCAGAGGTCCTAGAACCAGAGGGCAAATAGTCATTGAAAGAATTCACCGATCACCCCCTGAAAGAGATCCCAAACTGAAAACACCAAGAAATATTATAGCCAAATTTCAGAACTATAAACTAAACGAGAAAATACTGCAAGCAGCCAAAAAAGTCAATTCAAATATCGTGCAACTACAGTAAGAATCATGCAGGATCTCTCAGCTTCCACATTAAAAGACAGGAGAAATTAGAATATAATATTCTGAAGGGCAAAAGAGCTGGGACTACAACCAAGGATCAACTACCCAGCAAAACTAAGCATACTTTTTCAGGCAAGGCGATGGAAATTCAATGAAATAAGGGAATTCCAGACCTTCCTGATGAAAAGGCAAGAACTCAATGGAAAATTTGATCTCCAAATACAAAACTCAAGAGAGACATAAAAAGGTAACCAGGGGAGAAAACCCCCACAAACCTTATTAACCAATAAGGGCAGGTTGTCTGCATCTTTATGTGGCAGTATATCATCATATTCATATTACAAATATACATATATATGTCAGTCTTGAGAATGGTACAGCTAATCTGACAATTGAAAGGGATACCCATAGGTTGTGAATGCCTATATAAATTAACTGATGTAAAGATAAAAAAAACATAAGTAAGAGATGTAAAGGAAGGGCTATGAGAGAAAAGGTAAGGAGGTATTAGAAAAGGGTAAATTACACCAAATGAAGAAGCACAAAAACATATTATAGTAGAGGGAAAGAAGGGAGGGAGAAGAGCAGTATTTGAGCATCACTGTCATCTGATTTGGTTCAAGAAGGGTATAACATACCCTGATAAGTTTAGAAATCTAACTTGTCCTACAAGAAGTAGGAGGGGAAGAGGAGAAAAAAAGGGAGGGGGTGGTCAGAAGGGAGGGGAGAAGTAGCAAGTGGTAAACAGTAAGAAAAGGGAGGGGAATAAAGAAGGAGGGTAAACTGAGGAAGGTGGCAGTCAAAAGCAGAACTTTGTTGAGGAGGAGAAGGGGAAAGGGAGAAAGAAAAGCATAAACAGGGGGAAATAGGATGGAGAAAAAGACACAGACAGAAATCATAACTCTGAACGTGAAGGGGATGAACTCTCTCATAAAACAGAAGCGGATAGCAGAATGGATTGAAAACCATAATCCTACAATATGCTGTTTACAAGAAACACATTTGAAACAGGGGGATACACACAGGGCAAAGGTAAAAGGCTGGAGTAAAATATATTGTGCCTCAGCTAAAGTAAAAAAAAGCAGGTGTAGCAATTCTAATCTCAGACAAAGCAAAAGTAAAGATAGATTTAATTAAAAGAGATAAGGAAGGACCTTATCCTGCTAAAAGGCACCATAAACAATGAAGCAATATCATTGCTTAACATATATGCACCAAGTGGTAAGGCATACAAATTCTTAGAGGATAGGTTAAGGGAGTCACAGGAAGAAATAGACAGCAAAACTATAATATTGGGAGACCTCAGCCTCCCCCTTTCTGAACTGGATAAATCTAACCTCAAAATAAAAAAGAAAAAAGTTAAGGAGGTAAACAGAATTTTAGAAAAGGCAGATATGATAGAACTCTGGAGAAAACTGAATGGGGATAAAAAGGAATATACTTTCTTCTCAAAAGTACATGGCACATACTCAAAAATTGACCATGTACTTGGGCATAAAAACCTCACAATCCAGTGCAGAAAGGCAGAAGTAGTCAAAGCATCCTTTTCAGATCATGATGCAATAAGAATCATTTTTAATAAAGAACCATGGAAAAATAAGCTAAAAACTAATTGGAAACTAAATAATCTAATTCTAAAGAATGAGTGGGCCAAAGAACAAATCAGAGAAACAATTAAAAACTTCATTCAAGAGAATGACAATAATGAAACAACATACCAAAACTTATGGGATGCAGCAAAAGCAGTTCTTAGGGGAAGTTTTATATCCCTAAATGCTTACATGAATAAAATAGGGAAAAAGGAGATCAATAATCTGGGCATACAACTGAAAAATCTAGAAAAAGAGCAAATTGAAAACCCCCAATTAAATACCAAATTAGAAATTCTGAAAATCAAAGGAGAGATTAATAAAATTGAAACCAAGAAAACTATTGAATTAATAAATTAAACAAAGAGCTGGTTTTATGAAAAAACCAATAAAATTGATAAACCTTTGACCAAATTGATTTAAAAAAGACAGAAGAAAATCAAATTACCAGTATCAAAAATGAAAAGGGTGAGTTCACCTCTAATGAAGAGGAAATCAAAACAATAATTAGGAATTATTTTGCCCAATTGTATGCCCATAAATTTGTCAACCTTAGAGATATGGAGGAATATCTACAGAAACATAAACTTCCCAGGTTAACAGAAAAGAAGTAAAATTTCTAATAACCCCATCTCAGAAAAAGAAATTGAGTAGGCCATCAACGAACTCCCTAGGAAAAAATCTCCAGGGCCAGATGGTTTTACATGTGAATTCTATCAAACATTTAAAGAACAACTAATTCCAATACTTTGTAGACTATTTGGGAAAATTGGTGAAGAAGGAGTTCTACCAAATTCTTTTTATGACACAAATATGGTACTAATACCCAAACCAGGTAGAGTCAAAACAAAGAAAGAAAATTATAGACCAATTTCTCTAATGAATATTGATGCAAAAATTTTAAATAAAATATTAGCAAAAAGATTGCAGCAACTCATCAAAAGAATAATACATCATGACCAGGTAGGATTTATTCCAGGAATGCAAGGCTGGTTCAATATTAGGAAAAGTATTAGCATAATTGACCATATCCACAACAAAACCAGCAGAAACCATATGATCATCTCAATAGATGCAGAAAAAGCCTTTGACAATGTACAACACCCATTCCTATTAAAAACACTAGAAAGCATAGGAATAAATGGAACCTTCCTTAAAATTATAAATAGCATCTACCTAAAACCATCAACAAGCATTATTTGTAATGGGGATAAGCTAGACGCATTCCCAATAAGATCAGGGGTGAAATAAGGATGTCCATTATCACCCCTATTATTCAATTTGGTACTAGAAACATTAGCTGTAGCAATAAGAAAAGAAAAAGAAATTGAAGGAATTAGAATAGAAAAATAAGAAACTAAATTATCACTTTTTGCAGATGATATGATGATTTATTTAGAGAATCCTAGAGAATCAAGTAAAAAACTACTTGAAATAATAAACAACTTTAGCAAAGTTGCAGGATATAAAATAAACCCACATAAATCCTCAGCATTCCTATACATTACTCCCAAAGCCCAACAGCAAGAGATAGAAAGAGAAATTCCATTCAAAGTTACTCCAGACACTATAAAATATATGGGAGTATATTTGCCAAGACAAACCCAGGGCCTATAAGAACATAACTATGAAACACTTTTCATGCGAATAAAGTGAAATCTGAATAAATGGAAAAATATCAGTTGCTCATGGTTAGGCCGAGCTAATATAACAAAAATGTCAATTTTACCTAAATTAATCTATCTATTCAGTGTCATACCAATCGAACTACCAAAAAATTATTTTACAGAGCTGGACAAAATTATAACAAAATTCATCTGGAAAAACAAGAGGTCTAGAATATCTATTGTATTAATGAAAAGAAATGCTAGAGAAGGTGGCCTAGCTATACCAGATATTAAACTGTACTACAGAGCAGTAGTCATGAAAACTACCTGGTACTGGCTAAGAAACAGAGGTGTGGATCAGTGGAATAGGATAGCAATACAAGATAGAGAAGTCAACAACTATAGCAATCTAGTCTTCGATAAACCCAAAGAGGCCAGCTTCTGGGCTAATAATTCACTATTTCACAAAAACTGTTGGGAAAATTGGAAAATGGTAGGGCAGAAACTGGGCATAGACCAATATCTTACACCATGTACCAGAATAAAGTCAAAATGGGTTCATGATTTAGGAGTAAAAGCTGATGCTACAAGTAATTTGGGAGAGCAAGGAATAGTGTACTTATCAGATTTATGGAAAAGAAAAGAATTCATGACACAACAAGAGATAGAGAGCATTACAAAATGCAAAATGGATAATTTTGATTATGTTAAATTGAAATGTTTTTGTACAAAAAAAGCCAATGCAACAAAAATTAGGAGGGAAGCAGAAAATTGGGAGAAAATCTTTGCAACTAGTATTTCTAATAAGGCCTCATTTCTAAAATATACAGGGAACTGAGCCAAATATATAGGAATACAGGCCATTCCCCAATTGAGAAATGGTCAAAGGATACGAACAGGCAGTTTTCAGAGGAAATCACTACTGATTAGAGAAATGCAAATCAAAACAACTCTTAGATACCACATCTCTCCTGTCAGATTGGTTAAAATAACAAAGCAGGAGGATGATAATTGCTGGAGAGGATGTGGGAAAATTGGAACATTGTTGCATTGCTGGTGGAGTTGTGAGATGATCCAGCCATTTTGGAGAGTAATTTGGAACTATGCCCAAAGGGCCACAGGAATGTTCATACCCTTTTACCCAGCAATACCACTTCTAGGGTTGTATCCCAAAGAAATCACACAAGTGGGAAAAGCACCCATATGCACAAGGATATTTATAGCAGCTCTTTTGTGGTAGCCAAGAGTTGGAAATCAAAGGGATGCCCATCAATTGGGGAATGGCTGAACAAGCTGTGGTATATGAAGGTAATGCAATACTATTGTGCCATAAGAAATGGGGATGATACGGACTTCATAACAACCTGGAAAAACCTACATGACATAATGCTGAGTGAGCATTATGAGTGAGCCAGGAGAACACTGTACACAACCACAGATATATGGATTCCGTGAGGACCAATCCTGACATACTTCGATCTTCTCAGCAACACAAGGTGCAGGCACAATTCCAAAGGAGTCACGATGGAGAATGCTATCTACATCCAGAGAAAGAACTATGAAGTTTGAATACAGATTGAGGCACACTTCATGTTGGCCTTTTTCTCTTGTCTTTTGTTTTTGTTTTTGGGTTGTCGTTTTGTTTGTTTGTTTGTTTTGGTTCTGTTTCTTCTTTCTCATGACTCATTCCATTGGTCATAATTCTTCTCCGCAACTTGACTAGTGTATAAATTAATTCAATGCGAAGTTATTCGTGGTAGTTATACAAGATTCCATGCCATCTTGGGGAGGGAGGTGGGAGGGAGGGCAGAATATCTGGAACTCAAAATTATGTAGAACCATCTGTTGTAAACTAAAACTAAAAATAAATATTAAAAATTCTATTTATTACATTTGTTTGGCATTATAAAAAGAAATGATGGAGGGGAGGGCAGATGGGGGTAGAGGTAATCAAAACAAACACTTTGGAAAGGGAACAGGGTCAAGGGAGAAAATTCTATAAAGCGGATTGGGTTGGGAAGGAGCAAAATGTAGTTAGTCTTTCACAACATGAGTATTGTGGAAAGGTTATACATAATGATACACATGTGGCCTAGGTTGAATTGCTTGACTTCTTAGGGAGGGTGGGTGGGAAGGGAAGAGGGAAGAGAATTTGGAACTCAAAGTTTTAAAAACAGATGTTCAAAAACAACAAAAAGAAAAGTTTTTGCATGCAACTAAAAAATAAGATACACAGGCAATGGGGCATAGAAATTTATCTTGCCCTACAAGAAAGGAAGGGAAAAGGGGATGAGAGGGGAGGTGATAGAGGGGAGGGCTGACTGGGGAACAATGCAACCAGAATATATGCCATCTTGGAGTGGGGGAGAGGGTAGAAATGGGGAGAAAATTTGTAATTCAAACTGTTGTGAAAATCAATGCTGAAAACCAAATATGTTAAATAAATTTAAATTAAATTAAAAAAATAAAAAGAAATCCATACTTCTGAAATGTGTCCATATGACACTGCTTTTATTTGTTATGTTGACCAACAGCCACTGTCTTGCCCAGTAACCCTTCAAAATTCAAGAGTGACAAAATCCCCCTTCCCAACCCCAACTTGAGCTTCTAGCTCAACCCCTACATTTATCATCCTAGGAATCAAACCAGTGTGGAGATACAGCTTGACTACTTCTTCTGTGGGTGCCACAGCTATAGTTACTGAAGACCCAGAAAAGAAAGTTCTTATCACCAAGTCCTTGGCAAAATCAAGTGAT
The DNA here is from genome assembly GCF_011100635.1 of Trichosurus vulpecula. Taxonomy (NCBI): domain Eukaryota; kingdom Metazoa; phylum Chordata; class Mammalia; order Diprotodontia; family Phalangeridae; genus Trichosurus; species Trichosurus vulpecula. The sequence continues at coordinate 236,488,907 of NC_050575.1, read as the reverse complement.
TCAATATCAGAAACTAGTGTGATTTTATCAGTGGCAATGGCATTAAAGAAGAGGCATTACCATCTGATTCACAATTGTACCATAATGGAACATTTCTATCTGACTTGCAACATATTTATCTAGTTTCTCCCTTTGGAATATGAGCACCTTGAGATCAGGGACTACCTTACTTTGCTATTTGTCTCCCCAGAGCTTAACACAGTGCTTTGCCCATAGTAAATACTTAATAAATGTTTTTTTCTTTTACTCATCAGTCATCATCTTCATCTTTCCTCATCACCCCCATTGGAACTTTGGACTCTGCCCTTTGTACCCTGACCTCTGATAGGTGAGCCTTCACTTCATATTACACAGAACCAGGCCTTCATTTTACTTCCAGGCCATCATTTCCATACAATGTCACCCTACATACAGCTCTTCCTCTTTCAGCTCTCCCTTATGTGTTGTCTTCCTTCGTTAGAACATAAGCTCCTTGATGCCAGGGACCATCCTGTTTTATGCATCTTTATCTTGAGGGCTTTAGCACAATACCTGGAACACGGTAAGTTCTTAACTAGTGCTCTATTCATCCATCCATCCATCCATCTTTGTATGTATGTATGTATGTATGTATGTATGTATGTATGTATGTATGTGTCTATCTATCTATCTATCTATCTATCTATCTATCTATCTATCTGTCATGTTAGGTAGGCTCCATCCCTGGCCAGTAGTCTGTCATAATTATACTTAAAGTCATGATCCTGAGATGTTCTATTCCCATAAAGCATCTTCTTAGCCAGCTAGGCACTTCCTAAATCTACTTTCATCTTCTGCATCACTTCCATTCATTTAGTGGGGGGAAAACCCAGCATGTGCACTATGATTTAGCTTCTTGCTTAGGACTTTGTAATCTTTGACATTGTTTTCTGGACTTCTTCTCACAGTACCAGTTGTGCCAACATGAATCATTAGATGATAATAATTTGTTTTGGCAGGTCTGAGGAGGCTTTTTAAAAATGTTTTAGAAACACACCATGGAATGCATGTAATACATCCTCTAAGAAGCCTTGAGTGATTCCTTTACATTGAGGGGGTCTTTCTTCCTCCTCAGCTGACCACTCCTCAGTCTCCCTTGTTGAATCCCTATCCAGATGTCACACTCTAACTGTAGGCATCCCACAGTGCTCTGTCCTGGGTCTTCATCTCTCCTTCTTCTATATTATTCCCTTGGTGATCAGCTCCCATGGATTTAATTAGCATCTCTATGCTGAGAATTCTCAAACCTACCTATGCTGCCCTAATCTCTTTGCTGACCTCCAATCTGCAACTGCCTTTCAGACATCTTGAACTGGATGTCCAGTAAACATCTTAAACTCAACATGTCCAAAACTAAACTCATTATCCTTCCCTAAACCCTCTCCATTGCTCACTTTCCATATTACTATAAAGGGCAACACCAGCTTCTCACTCCCTCAGGCTCACAACTTAGCTGTCATCCTCAATGCCTTACTATATCCCACCCATCCCCATTTCCAATTTGTTGCCAAAGTCTATCGATTTCATCTTTGTAATATCTCTCCAATAAACTGCTTTCTCTTTTCTTACTCTGCCACATTCTGGTATAGACCTTCATCACCTCTTTCCTTGATTACTGCAGTAGCCTCATGGTGTGTCTACTGTCTCAAGTTTCTTCCCATTCCAATACATTCTACATTCAGCCACCAAAGTGATTTTCCTGAACTTACCATACTACCCTCTTACTCAAGAAACTTCAGTGGCTCCCTGTTCCCTCCAGGATCAGAAGCAAAATCCTCTCTTTGGTGTTCAAAGACCCTCATAACCCAGCCTCCCCTTACCTTTCTAGTCTTCTTACACCTTACTCCTCATTACATCCTTTTTTGATCCTGTAACACTGGCCTCCTGGCTGCTCCATGAACAGGACACTCCATTTCTTGGCTCCAGGCATTTTCACTCATTCTCCCCCATGCTTGGAATGCTCTCCATCCTCATTTCTATGTAGTAATTTCATTGGCTTCCTTTAAGTCTCAACCAAAATCTAATCTTCTACAGGATCGCTTTTGCAAATGCTTTTGATTTTAGTGTTTTCCCTTTCTTATTTATTTCCTATTTATCCTACATATCACTTATTTGTACATACTTGTTTGCTTGTTGTCTCACCCATTAGACTGGGTGTTCCTTGAGTGCAGGGACTGTCTTTTGCCTCTTTTAATATCCCTAGAACTAAGTACAGTGCCTGAAACATAGTAGGTACTTAATAAATGTTGACTGACTCAGTTAAGCTTGTATTTGCTTACATGCATATATACTCATTCTCCTAGTGGAACGAAAGCTACTAGAGGTTCATTGGTTTTTATTTTGTTTGTATCTCAGCCCCCAGCTTAGTGCCTTGTGTGTAGTATGTGTTTATTAAATCTTTGTTGAATTGAACTGAAGCATGTCAGTGGAATAAGTAGTGGACTTGGGGCTGAAAGAAATAGCTTTCTGTCCAAATCCCATTACCTACCAGCTGTTTGGCTCTGAATAAGCACTTTACTTCCTGGAAACCTAGTTTTCTTTTCTGTAAAATGAGGGTACTTCTTATTTGCACTATCTCTAAGAGGATCAAATGAAATTATGTATGTGGGATTTGTTAAAGGCAAAATGTTATGTAAATATGAGGTCATTCTTATTTAACATAATGTACTTTGTATATATGGAATCCTAAGTTCAGAATGATGTACAGCTAACTCAATAAAATACTGAAGATTTATGTTTCCTTTACATTGGATATATTCTGATCTTATTACCCTAAACTAGGGTATTTGTACAAATATCTTGAAGGCATTACATGTGTTTAACCCCACTCCTGACACCCAGAATTGTGTAAAGCATCATACTTTAGTGCTTAGTACTTTAGTGCAGATTTCAACCCATCCCCTACCTTTTCATCCTCTACAATTCTGGTCCAACCTTTTTGTAAACCTTTTCAAGAGTGCACTGAGCATCCTTCTGTCATTATTTTGAAATCCTGGGCAATCCAATGAATGGTCAGTCCAATGGTAATCCTAAGATATGATAGACCTGACTTTCTCTTCCACGCTTACAACCTACCAAGATTGTAACAGCAGTCTGTAAAAAATTGAAAATTACAATCATATTGAGGATAATTGAAAGTCACATGATGGGAGTGAGCAGTCTGTAGTACATAACTAATGAGGAACTTTGGAGGAAAACAGGCATAAATGTTAAATAAATATGGACTAGTCACATGGCAATGGTGAGAGATGACTGACGAATAGCCAGACTACTCCACCGCTACCCATACAATGTCAAAATAAAGTATCTAAGGCTTCTAGCATTTTGGATGGGTTTCCTATGGTGAATTAATGAAAGGATATAGGCATGAGTTATGGTGGTGTTAATATGAATAAAGATGTTTCCCACCCATTAATAGGTCTCAGGTGGAGCTAGTTAAGGAAAACTTGATTGGGGTGGCTTGTTTGTAGGAAGGCCCACACCCTTTTATTAATTAGGTCATGAGGGTTGTGAAGCCCTTGGGCTGTAAAAAGGGTATATATATTCTGAAGGTAGCAGTTAAGCTCTCTCAGAACTAGGAGAGGAGAGGACCCAGGTAAGCAGACAACTAGTATTTGTAAGTGAGTATTTACAGAAAGGCCCCAGCAGAGTGGAAGGTTATGGGATGGCTTGACTCTGTGCTGTGATATTGTGTTTTAAGTTATTTGCTGTTATAATGAAATAGACTTACTTATTTTGGGATACAATTGTTGCTATGTTGAACTGGAGTTATTGGTTTTGGGATTTGATCCTCTGGTGTCTGAATAAATGTTTTACTTCTTCTGCCTTCTATATGGAGAGTCTCATATTCTGTGATACAAAACTATACAGGCATATTCATGGTCACCATTGATATTGTGACACTTAACTTACTGATACAGTTATGCAAGATGGGCAGGTGGTAAAATGCATCTCTGAAGGAAAGTTCCAAGTGGGTGGGATAGACCACAGATCTATTTGAATGATTTAGTCTTGGAAATTATCATGGGGTCATAGATCTAGACCTGGTAATTTAGAGGCCATCTGGTTCAATGCCTTCATTTTACAGAAAAGGAAACTGAGGCCAAAAGAAGTTAAGTGATTTAACTAGGGTCAGACAGGGAGTATCAGAGGTAGAGTATGATGTAGTAGTGAATAAACAGGAAGCTTTGGATTTAAAGGGATCTGTATGGAAACATACAATTGGTGTGATGCTGGGGTGGTCACTTGACCACTCAGTGTTTCAGACAATTAAGATTATAAGCTGCAGGGAAGGTGCTTCATTGGTAGAGGGAGTTTTCTTGTCTGAGAATTCTCTATACCTATGAAACCATAGTTCTAGTCACTATCTCTTTCCTAGCCTTGGAAAGGTCCTTCAGTTTCCTCATTTATAAAATGGGAAATTTAACCTGCTTAAGCTACAGTCTTTTACAGTTATAATCCCATGGATTCTCAGATTCTTGATACATGGCCAACCAACACTTCTTTTCTAGTTTTGAATGTCCTAAATGTGTGCTTATGTATCTATCTATATTTATATCTGTCATCTATCTATCTATCTATATCTATATCTCTCTATATAAAATTATTATTTATACGCAATTCTTTATCGGCAATATGCTATCCCCTAATAATGCCTACATGGTATTGATTACCATTGCTCTTTGAGTTCCTTGTAATTTGAATTCTCACAGGACCATGGCATTCAATGACTCATAACCATCCATCTATCATCATTGGGAGGAGGCTAGTAATAGGAAAAGTGTTCTTGGGGCCAAGAAGAGCTAGTTTTAAATCTTGTCTCTAATACATACTGGTTAAATGAGGATGGGCAAGTCAACCCCTCAGTATTCCAGGCTATTCTCTAAGATGATTAATTGCAGAGAAAGTGCTAGTCTCTTTTTGCAGTTAGAATTTCTTTACCCAGGAGTTCTCTATACCAGTGAAATCATAGGACCAGTCCCAGGCCCCTAGCATGTAAAGGACGATATTTGACAAACCTCACGATCAGTAAGAAAACTTCCCTTTGTTGTTAAAATGTGCACAGCAAAAATCTCATCACAGTAACAAATAATGCCTCCATTTTATACCTCATTTGATACCATACTAAGTTGGGTATGGGACAAAGATGCCTCTGTAGTCCCATCTGCTATGGGATCTTGGAAATGGTATTAGATTTGGAGTCAGGGTAACTGGATTCACATTCTAGTTCTATTATTCATAGCCTGAATGACCTTTGTCAATGAACTTTGCTTTAGTGAGCTTTGGTATCATCATTTATAAAATGATGGCATCAAATTGTGAAATCTCTAACATTCTTTACAACTTTAAATCTGTAGCATTGCCAGAGCTAGCTCAGTGTTTGGGAAGTTCCGAAGGAAAGTATGGGAGAGAAGAGGTATTAAATTGATTACCAAACTGAAGGTCTACAGAGCTGTGGTGCTGACCTCATTGTTGCATGCCTGTGAAACCTGAACAGTCTACCAGTGCCATGCCAGGAAACTGAATTGCTTCCATTTGAATTGTCTTAGGAAGATTCTGAAGATCACCTGGCAAGATAAAGTACCAGACATTGAGGTCGACCTTAACTGCCAAGCATTCAAACTCTGCTTCAGAGAACACAACTCTGCTGAGCTGGGCATGTTATTCGAAAGCAAAATGTATGCTTGCCAAAATGACTACTTCATGAAGAACTCACAGAGCAAGCGTTCACATGGTGGTCAGAAGAAGTGATACAAGGACATTCTCAAGGTCTCTTTCAAGATCTTTGAAATTGATTGTGTGACTTGGGAGACACTGGCACAGGACTGCTTAGTATGGCATGCTCACATCAAAGAAGGTATTATGCTTTATGAGCAAAGCAGAATTGAAACAGCTCAAAGGAAATGCAGGACGCACAAGTTTGGAGTATCTACCCCAAATGTTCACAAGGACAATTTGTGCCCAACCTGTGGTAGAGCAATCTGAGCTGCTATAGGCCTTCCCAGCCACAGTCAGATGCTTTGTATCTTGACTAAAGCACAGTGACGTCATTTTGGACCTCTTCGAGAACAAAGGACAACAACCAACCAAATCTATAATCTATTTAGATATTAATATATTTTAACATGTGCATGGAAGACATCTTCTCTCAGATGTATCTTCAAAACATAACTCTCTCTCTTAAATCCAATTCATTTTCATGTCATGGCATTACCTCCCTGATGTTATGGTCATCTTCCAGAACGAAGGACAAACAAAAACAACAAGTGCCACAGTAAGTGAATCCACAGCACTCAAATTTTCTGAATTTGCTATAACAGATGGATGCATGTAATGGCATGATGCTGGCTGGTACAGAACTCCTGTTTTCTTAGTGTTAACCATTGGGCCAAAAATAGCACAAGTGACAGAGAATTAATCCACACTCTTCTATCTCAGCCTCAGAAGCTGCATTGAGTGAGTGCACAGTTATCTGAAAACAAAAAGTTGCACACCAACTCTCCCTCCACTTTAGTCTTGGCTTTTGGCCTTTTCAAGTTACACAATTTAAAGACAGTATAGTAGCTAACCTTGATGCCATTTTTGTCCTCTTTGAAGGCATCCAACAACATCATTGAAAACATCAACTAAAAAGCATGGGAGCAAGCACACATTCCTGCTTAACTTCATTGGTGACATGGAAGGTGCAGGAGTATCATCTGTTATCCAGAACCTGTGCAAGCTTCAGAAAACTGGCATATGATAATGATGAACTTCTCCAGGCAACCAAATTTTGCCATGATTTTCCACAAGCCCTCACAACTAACAATATAAAAGGTCTTGGTCAGGTTAACGAATGTGTACAGACCTCTGTTCTGTTCCTGGCATTTCTCCTGGAGTTGCAAAGCAGCAAACATCATATTAACCAGTCCTCAGCCCTTTCTGAAGCCACACTGGCTCTCAGGGAGATGACCATCTTCCAGGTGAAGGATCAGCCTACTAAGGTCTCTGGCAAGAATATTGCTGGGAATGACTAAGAAAGAGACACCCCTGTGATTGTCATAGGACAACCTATTTCCTTTTCCTTTATAGATATGGACAATAACTTTGAACTCTCGGGTTGGGGGAGGGGTGATAATCTCCTCTTGCTATGTAACTCTGAAGCTTTAAGTGGACCCCTTGCCTTATAAATCTCAGCTGGAATAGAATCAACATCAGGCACTTTACCACGAGAGGAGTCTAATGGCCTTCAAAACCTTTTCTTTAGTTGGAAGTTTGGCTAAAGAGGGATTGACTTCAACCTGAGGTATACAGTCAATGACTTCAGCATTGGTTGTTGATGGTCTGTTGAGAATACTATGGACATGTTTATCCCATCTCTCCAGGATCATGTCCTTATCAATAATCAATGTGGCTCAATCAACAATGAGTAGTTGAGATACACCAGAGGTCTATGACCCATAAAAAGCCTTCAGGGTATGATAAAAGCATTTTGGAGTGTTATGATTAGTGTAAAATTTAATTTCATCTGCCTTCTTACTGTGCCAAGAATCCTGTACTTCTCTAAGCTTTTCTTACATTTTACTTTTTATGGATTTAAACATCGCATTCTTAGAGATGGATGGACTATCCTGCTAACAAACCTTGTGGAGTTCTTCTTTTTCATTTAGCAGCTTCTGAATTTCCCCATCATTTTCATCAAAGCATTCTTGATGCTTGTGAGCGTTCAGACCAGCTGAGTAAATCCAGTGCGGTACACCAAATATCTGAAAGCTGCTTACTCCTTTTCTGCTCCACTGCTGCCAGTGGTGTTTTGGCTCAGCTTTCCCTCCAAATTAGCTACAAACTGTTCACACAGGTAGGAGTACTATGATCTGTGGATATCAAGTCTTCTGCTAGTAGTCTTGCCTTCGGGCTGGCACTTTTGTTGAATGAAAATATTTAACTTGAAGAGGATAAGTCTATGATACATCCATCACAAGGCATGACACATTGCCTTCATCACTCTCACATCTGTCTCTTCTTGAAATGACATAGTTCATTAAATGCCAATGTTTGTTGTGAGAGTGCATCCATGAAACTTTATTGGATTTAGGTAAATGAAAGACAACGTTAGTGATGAAAAGGTCATGAGGTACACATATTTTCAGTATTAAATGACCATTACTGTTGATATTTCTGACTCCATTCCTTCCAAGGATTCCCAGCCATGTTTGATAGTCTGTGCCAACTCTGGTATTAAAATTACCCACAATTAGAAGCTTGACCTCTTTTAGCACATTGATAATGAGAGTCTCCAGTATTTATAAAATTTTTCTTTGACCTCATCAGGGTTTGTTATAGTGAGAGCATATGTATTGATAACGATGGTATGACACTTTCCTGCAAGCAGCAATTGCGTTGTCATGTTCCTATCATTCACTTCTTTTGGGAAGCCTACAAGCTTGTTGACTACATTAGTTTCAATTTCAAAATCTACACCAGCTTCTCAGCTCTCCCTGTCTCTGCAGCCACTCAAGAAAAATGTTTATCCAGCTCTGATTTTGGTAAGCTGGCCTTCATTTTCTAGACTTATTTTACTCAGGGCTGCTATTTGGGTGTGATATTTGCTGAGTTCTCTTGCAACAAGATCTATTTATCTTTCATGTCTACTGGATTTCATGTTGTCTATAAGTGTGTGCATATTCCATGTACCAATGGTGAGTGGATTCATCTTCACAAAAGTTTTTGTACTTTTTATGTTTTGACCATAGGATGGGATCCCTACCTGTCATGGTAAGCAGGAGAGGGTCTGGAGAAACAGAAAAATTTTAGGGTACCTTTTCTAACCCCTTCCTCATGCCAGGAGCTGAGCAGTGTGCATTTATATACTTCCTGTTTGCATCTGGGTAGGTAGACTCCCAAGTATATTATATATTCTGTAGTTATTTCAGTTGAATTTATCTTTCTAGCTCTTCCTGATAGTTTTTGTTGGTAATATGCAGAAATGTTGATGATTCATGTAGATTTATTTTATATCCTGCAACTTTGATGTTGTTATTATTTTAATTATTTTTTTAAGAATGATAAAGTCTGCTAGAACTAACAGGCCACTAGAATAATGGTTAAGAGATCAGCATTATGGGGCAGCTAAGTGGTACAATGGATAGAGCACCATTTACTCTGGAGTCAGGAGGACTCAAGTTCAAATATGGCCTCAGATACTTACTAGCTGTGTGACCCTGGGCAAGTCATTTAACACTAATTTTGAAGAAGAAGAAGAAGAAGAAGAAGAAGAAGAAGAAGAAGAAGAAGAAGAAGAAGAAGAAGAAGAAGAAGAAGAAGAAGAAGAAGAAGAAGGAGGAGGAGGAGGAGGAGGAGGAGGAGGAGGAGGAGGAGGAGAAGGAGGAGGAGGAGGAGGAGGAGGAGGAGGAGGAGGAGAAGGAGAAGAAGAGGAGAAGGAGAAGGAGAAGGACAGAAAGAAAGAAAGAGAGAGAAAGAAAGAAGAAGAAAGAAAGAACTCAGCATTGCCTCCATGCCACAATGAGGTGTGATTTGATAGCTTTAAAATATTTAGAAACAAAATACTGAAGTATTCTTTTCTCAGTAGGAATGTTGCAAGAAAAGGCTTAAATGAAAAACTGTAATTGTTGACCCAAGGACTAACCAAAAAAGGTTCAACATTGCAGGCAAATTCAACAGAATATTTGTTTTATACCCTCAGAGAACATTGATGAACTATTCCAAATGGCCACATGCATTTTCTATTACCTGATGGTAAGCACTTAATAAGCTTATAATAATAAATATTTTATTTGTTCATTCATTTTAACATCACATATTATTGTTGTGGATATAATGATGATGATGATGTTCTGGAGGGCTACAAGCATAAATCAAAGACTTATGACCTCTGGTCTTTACATCTTACCATGTTATCTTTAATCATTTATTGCCTTTTAATTTTTTTTCTCTAGTTGCTTCACTTATTTGTCTTTTTGCACCCCAGTCAATTCTAAGTTCCCCAAAATGAGATCATGTTTTGAGTTTTTCTGTAACAACACTTTATTACATGTATTAATTGCCAAATCAGATAACCTGTTCTGAGTCCTTTTCCTTTTTCTACTCTTTGTAGCCTCTTATAATGCTGATCACCTCTTCTCCTAGATAGTATCTCCTGTATAGGTTTTTATGACATTACTTTCTACTAGTTACTACTCTCTTTTTTCCTCTCCCAACATTCCTTCTCAGTCTCTTGTTGCTGATTCTTTATCCAGGTCAGGACCACTAACCATAAGTTTCTCCCCTGGAGAGATCCTGGGACCTCTTTTCCTCTCCCTCTATACTATCTCATTTGGTGCTCTTAGCTCCCTTGTTTTCAATGATATGTTTATGCAGGTCATTTCCAGATCCTGATCCAGATCAATTAAGTTCTAATCTCTTTCCTTAGCCCCAGTCTTACATCACCAACTGCCTTTTCACTGACTGCTTATCTTAGACATCTAAAACTCAAGATGTCCAAAAATATAAAAAATAAATCATTCTTTGTGCATCCCCCCATTTTCTATTCTTCAAAAATTCCCTAGTACTACCGAGTGCAATTAAAATCCTAGCTCAAAATCGATCTGTCATCCTTATTTCTCTGACTCATTCCCCATATCTAATCTGTGGCTATCTTTTCATTTTATTTTTACAATCTCTCTCTCTCACATATCTCCTTCTCTCCATTTGGACAGCCACCAACCTGTTGCACTGCCATCACTTCATACCTGGATTATTGAAATAGGCTGATGGTTGGCCTTTCTTCTTTGTCTCTTCCTCTACTCTACCGCCCACTCCACCCCCAACCACTCTAATTCATCTTTCACTTGGTTGGCAATGTGATCTTCCTATAACTCATGTTTCATTAAGTCCCCCTCCAGTGGCTCCCTATTACCTTCTAGCATCAAATATAAAATGTTCTGTTTAAAATTTAAAGCCCTTTAAAACATTGTACTTTCCTATCTTTCCAGTCTTCTCACAGTTTACTTCCCTCTTAGTACTTGATAATCTAGTAACATTTGACTTTTTTTTCCCAGCAGAGGACACTCCATCCCCCAACTCTCTACTTTTTCAATGGCTGTGTCCTATACCTGGAATGCTCTGCACCCTCACCCTTGCCTACTGGCTTTCCTGGATTCCTTCAAGACAGCTCAGATCCTGTCTTCTGCAGGAGACCTCTCCCAGTCTCCCTTCATAATTCTCCACCCCCATTGTGAATGCCAACCCTCTGAGATTACCTTGCATGAACTCTTTACATATCTCAAATTTCGTTTCCTTCATTAGAATGTGATCTCCCTGAGGTGAGGACAGGATTTTTTTGTTTGTTTTTGTTTTTTGGGGTTTTCTTTTGCATTTCTTTGAATTCCCCAACATTCTAGCACATGGTAAATATTTAATAAATGCTTATTGATTAACTGACTCTCCCCTATACATGACCAGAACTTGATACAGTACTGGACACACAAGACAAAATAGATCTTTGTTGAACGCATACTATCAAAAGTCAAAATTCTTTCTAGTCTCCACTTCTTTTTTCTCAAAGTTATTTGACTAAACGTATGCATACTCACCTGGCACTGGTCAGGAAGGAAGCTTTCTCCTCACTACAATAATTACCCCAATACCACCAAATAATAGAACAACCACAGGCCGTCTTTACAGGGTCCCATTTTGAGGACCCTCTAGCTTCAATAGGGATGAAGTTTCGATCTGCCTTTTTTGCTGCAGCTCCCACTCTACAAGTGAAAAAATTATTAGTTACAACTCTACAGCTTTTTCGTGGTTATAAAAGATCTACCACATTTCACATTTCTATTCTTTTTTTATCAAAGTGAGATCCTAGAGCTCCTCTGTAACAATATTCACTTTTTTTTGTTGTGGCATCTGTAGTGACATCAATATTTCTACACATAGATATTGGCGAAAGGCTTCTAATGACTTTGTTAGAGGTTAGTACTGGGGCAACAGTGTTATGATAAACTTGATTAATTGGGAAAGAATATTTAGAATAATGGGATTTATAATGGGATCTAAGTCATAGTCTAAGTCATACTATTTGCTTATATTTCTAGATAGTATTAGAAAATTTACAGCATTGCAGAATCTTAGAGGTAGAATCCAATCCCCTCATTTCATATGTGGGACTCAGATTAGAAAAATGGCCCATACAACATCACGTAGATAGTAAATATCAGAGGTAGAGTTTGGACATTGGTACTTTGATGACAAGTATGATGTTTGTTGAAATCAATCAATCAATAAGCATTTGTTAAGTACCTACTATGTGCCAGACACTAAACTAGAAGATACGAAGATAGATATAAAAGGGTCCTTGACTTCAGGGAAATTTCATTAAATCAGAGTAGACATAGGTACATATGTAAGTATATGCAAAAAAGTATAGAAAACAAATACAAGGTAGTTGTGGGTGGGAAAGCATGAATAGTTGGGGAGAATCAGGAAGTGTTTTATGTGGAAAGTGTTGCTTCATCTGAGTCTTGAAGGAAACAAGGAATTCTTAGAGGTGGCAGGATAGGGTGCATTCTAGGTATTAGAAGCCATCAAAGGAAAGGTGCAGATGTGGGTGAGGGAGTGTCATTTGTGAGGAAGAGAAAGAAAGCCAGTTTGGCTGAACTATAGAATTCAGGAAGGAAAGTAATATGGAATAAAGGAAGAAAAGTTGGCTGTGACCAAATTTGGAAGAGTTTTAAATCAAAAGAAAAAAATTCTATTTTATTTTAGAGACAATAGTCACAGGAGTTGACTGAGTAAGCAAGTGACATAAACCTGTATATGAGGAAAATCATTTTCATATCTGTGTGGAGGTTGGACAAGAGAGACAAATTTCTACTGCATTATACCCCCCTACTTATGTGCACTATTATTTTCCACTTAGGTCAATGAATATAGGTATAAAGTCAGAAAGAGAGGTGTATTTCATAGGATATAGAGTTGGAAGAGACCTTGGAGATGATCTGGCCCAACTTCTTCCTCTTACAGACAAAAACATTGAGGTCCAGGGATGTTAAATGATTTCCCCAATTACATAGACATAAGGAGCAGAACCAGGAACTACTCTAGCCTACATTCTGAAATATAATTGGTTTGAAAGCATAAACATAAGCACAGTCCATGATTAACCACATTCAAATACATCGTCACCAATCTTCAAGCTAAAACCTGGAATCTACATTTCTCCCCTGATTTAAAAAAAAAAAAAGGACACAGTGGATTCCATGTGATTCATTTATTACCTTCCTCAGACACATGAAGCTTGGGAGATGTATGAATGTGACTACAAAGCCAAAGAGCATCATGGGTCTGACTCAGAAGGACAACCTGAGGTGCCTTTGGATTCTCAGCCTGCCACAGCAATCTCTATGAAAAAAAAAATAGTGTTATTAGGCCTGAACAATCTTAATTGGAGGATGTGCCTTTTTTATGTAGGGGAAAAAAAGGAAGATAGGGGTGGGGGAGGAGATGAGAGCATGAGAGTGAGAGAGAGAGAGAGAAAGAGAGAGAGACAGAGAGACAGATATATATATATATATATATATATATATATATATATATATAGAGAGAGAGAGAGAGAGAGAGAGAGAGAGAGAGAGAGAGAGAGAGAGAGAGATATTGCTCAATTTCAATGCTATCTCAGCTGATCAGGAAAAGCAAGCTCCACCAGTTAAAGAGCTTATTCTCCAAATCTCTTTATCCTTTCTAGAACTGCGAGACATTGACAGCCAGTCACTTAACTCTGTCCGCAGCTGTGTGGGTTTTGCATAATTAATTATTTATACCAAGGCAGACACAGTAATTAACATCCAGATGAATATGATATTCTGATCAGAAATGCTTTGCATTTCATCCGTCCCTCAAGCAACTAACTGTCAAAACTGGACTGTTTGACAGAGTGGGGCCTGCCAAAAAGCTCCCAGACATCTGTTCCCCAACAAAAAGAACAGGTTCTCTAAGCCACACTTCCACACATTCACCAGTTTCAGTAGGCGAGAAAGAGTTGATTACCTCTTCACAAATTCTGGTCAATTTTTGTCTTCGGCTTCCAAGAACACCATGCAGCATCTTGCTGAAGGACTGAATTTAAAATTTAAAGGGAGATGTGTTTATGTAGTGCAACTGCAGCCAGACTCCAGGTCCTACTCCTTTTTTTTTTCTTTTCCTTTTCTGTGAATGAAAATATCTTGAAATTACTTTTATCCTTCCCAGGGATTGGCTGAAAAAGGGGAAAAAAGAATTACGAATTATTTCTAATGGTCAAGTAATTACTTGGCACAGAATTTTATTCATATATAGGTTTATAGAGTTATAGTTGGAAAACCATCTAACTCTGTCTCTTTATGTTACATATGAGGAAACTGAGTCCCAGGGAATTTAAATGAGATATTCAAGGCTCAAGGTAGTGAGTAACTGAAGCAGGATTCATATTCATACCACTAGAAAACTCAACAAAGAGGAGTTGTATAGTATTCATAAGATGTTGGAGTTGTAGGTACCCTTGTATTGATCTATCTAGTCCATAGATCAGATAAATTTTGGCCAATGGCCAAATGTACTGCTTTGCTTCTTTTTGTATGGCCTATACAAGCAGAGGGTATCCAACTGACAGTACCTTATTCCAAAACACATTTCTGAGTAATATCGAGTATTATTTGTAGTTATCTTAGTATATATACATACACATACACATACACATACATATATATATATATGTACATGTGTGTGTATATATGTATATATATTATATATATATATATATATATATACACATATATTGTGTGTGTGTGTGTGTGTGTGTGTGTGTGTGTGTGGTACAATAGATGGAGGACTGGATTTGGGTACAGAAAACCTGGGATAGAATCATATTCTTGAAGGGGCCTTAGAAATCATGTATGGAAGCTTATAGGGAGCCAAGAACATTTTTACATGTTTTTAAATTAAGATTCATTGTATTTCAAAATGTAAAAAAAAAACCATTTATTACTAGGGTGTAGAAAAACAGGAAGAAGCTAGATTTGGTCCTCTGAAGTTTGGTCCCTGAAGTCTAAATCCCTTATTTTATTGAAAGGCTCAGAGAGAGGAAATTGATTGTTCCTGGTCACACAGACAGTGGAAGACCTAGGACTAGTATTGATTGGCATAGTAGAAAGAGAATAAACCCAAGCTAACAAATCCAAATCCATAGAGCCTATGTGATGTTGGGTAAGGAGCTAAACTTTAACCAGTCTGGGCCTAAGATTCCTCATCTATCAAATGAAATTGTTGGCTTGGATAGCTTCTAAGGCCCATTCTAGAAGCGATGATTCTATACCAGGTTTTCTGAATATGCATCCAGTCCTCCAACCATTATATTTATATATCCTAAGATTGCTACAAATATTACTTGATATTATTTGGAAATGTGTTTGGGAATAAGGTACTTTCATTGGGGTGCCCTCTGCTCACTAAGCCTCCTTGGGTCTCAGTTTTATCTTCTGTAAAAAAGATTTGGACTAGATGGCCCAGCACTATGAATTGAATCCTGGGCTCTTGGAGTCAGAAAGACATAAATTCAAATCGTGCCTATAACACTTAACAGGTCAACCAGGGTGAGTTACTTAACTATTCTCTAACTCAGAACACCTTACTCACAGGGTTTTTGTGAGGCCCAAATGAGATAACACTTGCAAGGAATTTTGAAAACTTTAAAGTGCTACATAAATGCTTATTATCATCAATTATTGTCATATCTCTGATTAATTATTCTTCCTAAATCTAAATTAATGGTCATAAATTAGATATCACATTATATCTTAAATTAGACCACTCTGGTGGTTCTCACCACCAGAATATAGAAAAATAGAAATATACCCAATTATTTACATACATATCTCTTTCGTTTAATGTATTTTAAGAGAAGGGACTTTGTTGTTCTTCTCAATATATCGATAACTTAATATAGTACCTTACATATCCTAGGTGCTTAATAAGGTTGGTCAGATTTAACTTGTTGAATACTTTTCTGTCATCATAGGATCACATTACCATTTCATGGGACTAGATTGTAGCCTTTGCTGGGAGGGTCTTTTTATTTGAAGTCTTAACATAACTAGATCTATTTCTTTTAGACTGTTAAATCTAAGGACAATCATTCCCCAAACTTTTGTTGCTTCTATTTCCCAATATAATTTTGTTTAATTACTGTAAGTTCTTAAGATTAGAACTAGAAAGGATTTTAGAAGCCAAATAGTCGGGGCAGAGCTAAGATGGCCACATGAAGGCAGTGTCTTACCAGAGCTCTCTCACAAGGTCTGTCAGATTCCCATAAAAAAGTGAATTTGAGCAGATTTGAGAGAGTCAGAAACCATGAACAGTCTACGTGGGGCAAATTTCCGAGCCGGGAGAGTCTGAAAGGCAGAAGGCACGAATCTGTAGGCTTGGAGAGTGCTCGGCGTGGGGAGCTGCTCCAGACCAAAGCGGAAGCGGCCGGCCGGGAAATCCATGTGGGAGACAGGCTGGGAGAAAGCTGGGCGCCCCAAACCGGCGGAGATCCCCAGGCCACCCAACACAGGACGGCAGTCTGTGGAAGCGAGGAGAGGCAGTGCAATGCCACCGGCCAGGAAAACACCTACTCCTGAGGCTTGCAGCCCAAACGTATGGAATGCAGCTTCCAGGAGACATAATGGCCAAGTAAGCGGCTCTAATCCCTCCCCCCCCTCACCCAGAGAATTCCTCCAGAAAAAAAAAAAGGAAAGCTGGAACACAGCAGAAAGAAGTGGGGCTTCAGTGGTCAAATAGTAGAAGTTCATTAGTCCCAGAGGGGCAGAATCAGCAGGGATCAACACCAGGAGCCCAGACATAATCTTGCTCCGCCAGCAGAAGAGCCAGAGATCAGCTCAAACAACAAATAGCTGAGACCATTGCTGAAAAGCAAGTGCTGGAGAGCACCCATAGGGAGTGAGACACCAGGGAGCCAGACACCCCCCCACACACCTCAGGAAACTGGAGGCTATAAATCTGGACTCACAATCCCCAGAATAAGAAAGCTGGGACAGAGAGCCCTGAGCCCCAAAGGCAGAAATTTGTTGTAAAGCCAGGAAAAGGCAAACCAACAAACATGAAGAAGAACACACACAGAAAAAAAAAAAAAAAACCAAGGACAATAGATTCTTTTTTTATGGAAACAGGCAGGATCAAAATACCGATATGGAAGGGGACGGTAATGACACTATAGATGTGTCTGATACCTCAAAAGTTACTGTGAACTGGTCTCCAGCCCAAAAAGCATTGCTGGAAGAGCTAAAGGAGGATTTTAAAAACCAAATTAGGGAGATAAAAGAAGATGAAATCAAGTCCCTAAAGAATAAGATTGGCGAAATGGCTACGGAAATACAGAATCTAAAGAGAGAAAATGACACCCTGAGAGCTAAAATCAACCAATTGGAAAAGGAGACTCAAAAGCAAAATGAAATCACTAACTCATTAAAAATTAGAGTTGAGCAAGTGGAAGCTAATGAATCTATGAGGCACCAAGAAGTAGTAAAGCAAAACGTTAAGAATGAAAAAATAGAAAAAAATGTGAAATACCTGATTGGGAAAACAACTGACCTGGAAAATAGATCCAGGAGAGACAATTTAAGAGTTATTGGTCTACCAGAAATCCACGATGTAAAAAGGAGCCTTGACAGTGTCTTCGAAGAAATTATCAAAGACAACTGCCCAGAGGTCCTAGAACCAGAGGGCAAAATAGTCATTGAAAGAATTCACCGATCACCCCCGGAAAGAGATCTCAAACTGAAAATACCAAGAAATATTATAGCCAAATTTCAGAACTATAAACTCAAGGAGAAAATATTGCAAGCAGCCAAAAAGAAGAAATTCACATATCGTGGAACTACAGTCAGGATCAAGCAGGATCTCTCAGCTTCCACATTAAAAGACAGGAGAAATTAGAGTATAATAGTCTGAAGGGCAAAAGAGCTGGGACTACAACCAAGGATCAACTACCCAGCAAAACTAAGCATACTTTTTCAGGCAAGGAGATGGACATTCAATGAAATAAGGGAATTCCAGACCTTCCTGATGAAAAGACCAGAACTCAATGGAAAATTTGATCTCCAAATACAAAACTCAAGAGAGACATAAAAAGGTAACCAGGGGGAAAAACCCCACAAACCTTATTAACCAATAAGGGTAGGTTGTTTGCATCTTTATGTGGGATTATATCATCTTATGTATGTTTTATATATATATATATATATATATATATACATATATACGTCAGTCTTGAGAATGGTACAGCTATTATGACAATTGAAAGGGATATACATAGGTTGTGAATGCCTGTATAAATTAACTGATGTAAAGATAAAAAATATAAGTAAGAAATATAAAGGGAGGGCTATGAGAGAAGAGGTAAGGAGGTAGCAGAAAAGGGTAAATTACACCAAATGAAGTGGCACAAAAACATATTATAGTAGAGGGAAAGAAGGGAGGGAGAAGAGCAGTATTTGAGCTTTACTGTCATCTGATCTAGTTCAAGAAGGGAATAACATACCCCAATAAGTTTAGAAATCTAACTTGACCTACGGAGAGTAGGATGGGAAGGGGGGAGAAAAGGGAGGGGGGTGGTCAGAAGGGAGGGGAGAAGTAGCAAGTGGGAAACGGTAAGATAAGGGAGGGGAATAAAGAGGGAGGGTAAACTGAGGAAGGTGGCAGTCAAAAGCAGAACTTTGTGGAGGAGGAGAAGGGGAAAGGGAGAAATTAAAGCCTAAACAGGGGGAACTAAGATGGAGAAAAAGACACAGGTAGAAATCATGATTATGAACATGAAGGGGATGAACACTCTCACAAAACAGAAGCAGATAGCAGAATGGATTAAACACCATAATCCTACAATATGCTGTTTACAAGAAACACATTTGAAACACAGGGATACACATAGGGTAAAGGTAAAAGGCTGGAGTAAAATATATTGTGCCTCAGCTAAAGTAAAAAAAAGCAGGTGTAGCAATCCTAATCTCAGACAAAGCAAAAGTAAAGATAGATTTAATTAAAAGAGATAAGGAAGGACCTTATCCTGCTAAAAGGCACCATAAACAATGAAGCAATATCATTGCTTAACGTATATGCACCAAGTGGTAAGGCATACAAATTCTTAGAGGAGAGGTTAAGGGAGTTACAGGAAGAAATAGACAGCAAAACTATAATATTGGGAGACCTCAGCCTCCCCCTTTCTGAACTTGATAAATCTAACCTCAAAATAAAAAAGAAAAAAGTTAAGGAGGTAAACAGAATTTTAGAAAAGGCAGATATGATAGAACTCTGGAGAAAACTGAATGGGGATAAAAAGGAATATACTTTCTTCTCAAAAGTACATGGCACATACTCAAAAACTGGCCATGTGCTAGTGCATAATAACCTCACAATCCAGTGCAGAAAGGCAGAAGTAGTCAAAGCATCCTTTTCAGATCATGATGCAATAAGAATCATTTTTAATAAAGAACCACGGAAAAATATGCTAAAAACTAAATGGAAACTAAATAATCTAATTCTAAAGAATGAGTGGGCCAAAGAACAAATCAGAGAAACAATTAAAAACTTCATTCAAGAGAATGACAATAATGAAACAACATACCAAAACTTATGGGATGCAGCAAAAGCAGTTCTTAGGGGAAGTTTTATATCCCTAAATGCTTACATGAATAAAATAGGGAAAAAGGAGATCAATGATCTGGGCATACAACTGAAAAAGCTACAAAAAAAGAGCAAATTGAAAACCCCCAATTAAATACCAAATTAGAAATACTAAAAATCAAAGGAGAGATTAATAAAATTGAAACCAAGAAAACTATTGAATTAATAAATGAGACAAAGACCTGGTTTTCTAAAAAAATGAATAAAATTGATAAACCTTTGACCAACTTGATTTAAAAAAACACAGAAGAAAATCAAATTAACAGTATCAAAAATGAAAAGGGTGAGTTCACCTCTAATGAAGAGGAAATCAAAACAATAATTAGGAATTATTTTGCCCAATTGTATGCCCATATATTTGACAACCTTAGACATAGGGATGAATATCTACAGAAACATAAACTGCCCAGGTTAACACAAAAGGAAGTAAAATTTCTAAATAACCCCATCTCAGAAAAAGAAATTGAGTAGGCCATCAATGAACTCTCTAGGAAAAATCTCCAGGGCCAGATGGTTTTACATGTGAATTCTATCAAACATTTAAAGAACAACTAATTCCAATACTTTGTAGACTAATTGGGAAAATCGGTGAAGAAGGAGTCCTACCAAATTCTTTTTATGACGCAAATATGGTACTAATACCCAAACCAGGTAGAGTCAAAACAGAGAAAGAAAATTATAGACCAATTTTTCTAATGAATATTGATGCAAAAATTTTAAATAAAATATTAGCAAAAACATTGCAGCAACTCATCAAAAGAATAATACACTATGACCAGGTAGGATTTATTCCAGGAATGCAAGGCTGGTTCAATATTAGGAAAACTATTAGCATAATTGACCATATCAACAACAAAACTAGCAGAAACCATATGATCATTTCAATAGACGCAGAAAAAGCCTTTGACAAAGTACAACACCCATTCCTATTAAAAACGCTAGAAAGCATAGGAATAAATGGAACCTTCCTTAAAATTATAAATAGCATCTACCTAAAACCATCAACAAGCATTATTCATAATGGGGATAAGCTAGATCCATTCCCAATAAGATCAGGGGTGAAACAAGGATGTCCATTATCACCCCTATTATTCAATTTGGTACTAGAAAGGTTAGCTGTAGCAATGAGAAGAAAAAGAAATTGAAGGAATTATAATAGGAAAAGAAGAAACTAAATTATCACTTTTTGCAGATGATATGATGATTTATTTAGAGAATCCTAGGGAAACAAGTAAAAAAAAAACTACTCGAAATAATAAACAACTTTAGCAAAGTTGCAGGATATAAAATATACCCACATAAATCCTCAGCATTCCTATACATTACTGACAAAGCCCAACAGCAAGAGATAGAAAGAGAAATTCCATTCAAAGTTACTGTAGACACTATAAAATATTTGGGAGTCTATTTGCCAAGACAAACCCAGGGCCTATATGAACACAACTATGACACACTTTTCAAGCAAATAAAGGCAGATCTAAATAAACGGAAAAATATCAGTTTCTCATGGTTAGGCCAAGCTAATATAATAAAAATGACAATTTTACCTAAATTTATCTATTCAGTGCCATACCAATCGAACTACCAAAAAAAATTATTTTACTGAGCTGGACAAGATAATAACAAAATTCATCTGGAAAGAAAAGAGGTCTAGAATATCTAGGGTATTAATGAAAAGACATGCTAGAGAAGGTGGCCTAGCCATACCAGATATTAAACTGTACTACAGAGCAGCAGTCATCGAAACTACCTGGTACTGGCTAAGAAACAGGGGTGTGGATCAGTGGAATAGGATAAGTACACAAGACACAGTAGTCAACGACTATAGCAATCTACTCTTTGATAAACCCAAAGAGGCCAGCTTCTGGGCTAATAATTCACTATTTCACAAAAACTGCTGGGAATTAGAAAATGGTAGGGCAGAAACTGGGCATAGACCAATATCTTACACCATATGCCTGAATAAAGTCAAAATGTGTTCATGATTTAGGAGTAAAAGCTGATACTATAAATAATTTTGGAGAGCAAGGAATAGTTTACTTATCAGATTTACGGAAAAGAAAAGAATTCATGACACAACAAGAGATAGAGAGCATTACAAAATGCAAAATGGATAATTTTGATTATGTTAAATTGAAATGTTTTGTACAAAAAAAGCCAATGCAACAAAAATTAGGAGGGAAGCAGAAAATTGGGAGAAAATCTTTGCAACTAGTATCTCTGATAAAGGCCTCATTTCTAAAATATACAAGGAACTGAGCCAAATATATAGAAATACAAGCCATTCCCCAATTGAGAAATGAACAGGCAGTTTTCAGAGGAAGAAATTAAAGCTATCTATAAGCATATGAAAAAATGCTCTGGATCACTGCTGATTAGAGAAATGCAAATCAAAAGAACTCTTAGATACCACATCTCTCCTGTCAGATTGGCTAAAATAACAAATCAGGAGGATGATAAATGCTGGAGAGGATGTGGGAATATTGGAACATTGTTGTATTGCTGGTGGAGTTGTGAGATGATCCAGCCATTTTGGAGAGTAATTTGGAACTATGCCCAAAGAGCCATAGGAATGTTCATACCCTTTGACCCAGCAATACCACTTCTAGGGTTATATCCCAAAGAAATCACACAAGGGCGAAAGGGACCCATATATACAAAGATATTTATAGCGGCTCTCTTTGTGGTAGCCAAGAATTGGAAATCAAAGGGATGCCCATCAACTGGGGAATGGCTGAACAAGCTGTGGTATATGAAGGTAGTGGAATACTATTGTGCCATAAGAAATGGGGATGATACGGACTTCATAACAACCTGGAAAAACCTACATGACATAATGCTGAGTGAGCGGAGCAGAGCCAGGAGAACATTGTACACAACCACAGATACATGGATTCCGTGAGGTCCAACCCTGACAGACTTCGCTCTTCTCAGCAATGCAAGGTGCAAGGACAACTCCAGGGGACTCACGATGGAGAATGCTATCTTCATCCAGAGAAAGAACTGTGAAGTTTGAATGCAGATTGAGGCACACTACATTCTCACCTTTTTTCTCCTCTTTTGTTTTTGTTTTTGGGGTTTTTTTGGGGGGGTTCTGTCTCTTCTTTCTCATGATTCATTCCATTGGTCATAATTCTTCTCCACAACTTGATTAGTGTATAAATTAATTCAATGCGAAGTTAAATAAAAGCCAAATAGTCCAAACCCCTCATTTTACAGCTGAAGAAACCATGACCTAGAGAAGTAGAGAGAATTGCCCAAGATCACATATATAATATGTTTCAGAGGTGAGGTTTGAATTTTGGTCCTCTGGAGAAAACAGCAACAGCAAGACCAGAAATAGAGTTAGATGGTCAAGGTTTAAATGAGTTAGTCTAGAACATAACCTCTAAGTCTGCCCCTAGCTTTGAATCTATGATCCTAGCAACCATTTATAGAAGTGACTACTATATATAAGAAATAATTTCCACAGTCTCTGGAGATACAAAAATTTCCAAAAGAATGCTGCTCCTAAGGAACCTACAGTAAGGAAGACATAAATGTACGCAAATAAATAGCATACAAATTAGAGCATATAAAGGGTTGAAGAGATGTGGAAAAAGCAATAGCAGGTTCTTGAGAAGGAAATGGTGTGGTAAAACTTGTACTTTATGAGTATCAATATGGCAGCTATGTGGAGGATAGATTGGAGAAAGGAAGACCTAGATCTAGTCGGATCCACCAAGAGGCTACAGCATTAATCCAAGTGAATGGTGATAAAGGTCTAAATTAGACCAAAATGTGAAAGCAGGGGATAAATTCGAAAGATACTAGACAGGTCAAATGAAATCAGGTAAGAGACAGCAATGTGATGAAGATGACCTCAAGGTGGAAAAGCATATGATTTAACAAGTTGTCCATGACTCTTTAAGGTCAACATTTTGACCTTAAGAATCAATGAACTACACTAAAATCCTCCTCTGATACCTCATCATAGTAGGAATATAAGCCTGGCCCCTCAAAAGTTATGCCAAGAGCACAAGTTTTGCAAAGTCCTACCACTTTCGAAGGATTTCAGACATGGAGCTGGCAATAGATTGTGCAAAAAGGCTTTTGTCTGAACACCATCCTAGCTAAACTAAAAAATTAAGTATCTGATCAGCTGTGTCACAGGGTACTGAACTTTAAGGCTACAGCAACCTTTGAAGACTGCCTGTGGTGAAGAGGGGTTTCAATATGTGTTAGTGAAAGCAGTACCCACAATGGTAAAATCACAGTTTACTAAAGTATTGAAGAAAGGAATAATGAGGAAGGAATGAATGGTAGAAAGAGTGCTCTCCTGGGACTTACAAAACCTGGTTTCTCGGATTGATTAACTCATACTCTGTGACCTTGGACAAATAACTTCCTTTTAATTTATCTCATTTCCTCATCTTTAAAATGGTGGTGGCAGAAAGATAGTTAGACGTAATAGTTCTAAGCTTCCTCCTATCTCTAAAACTCCGTTATTCTATTATCAATCAATCAGCAAACATTTATTAAGTATATATTCTGTGTTAGGCTCTGTGCTAGGTACTAGCAATATAAATTCAAAAATGAGAACTAGCTCCTAGCCTCAAGAAACTTATATTCTTGTGAAACAAGTCTTGGTTATCCATTTTTTTAAAAAATGTGTCAAACTCAGTGAATATAAACATATAAAAATATTGACATAACTATAGCTCTGTACTGAACAAGCCCATTTAAAAGCATAAACACGAATGGCCAACCAGACTTCTTTGATTCTATGCCTTTTAGTCTCAATTGCTGCCCATCTAATAATGAGCAACCATCCCTTGTAATCTCTATACCTGGTTTCCAGCTACACAACTAAACTCCATAGATGCAGGGGTAAAGGAAAGTAGGATTGGGGAGGGCCTTTGTGCCTCTGCTGAGACAGCACATTTGATTTTATTTTTTGCTTTCTCCCTAAGTATTTGTTTTCATTAGTTTATAATTTCTCTACTGTACTCCAGCTTTATTACTGACATTCCAAGCACTTATTTTCTCCCTCACAGTGGAATTGTTAGCTAGGGTTGGAGAAATTCTGTTCCAGTTGACCTTTCAACTACTCATGTGCGAAACTCTGTGGACTGACATTGTCAATAGCATCAACATTGTTTTCTTTGTAGCGGTTACTCATAAAAGGAGGCCGGACAATACAATGGAAAGAGCTCTGGATTTGGAATCAGAGGGTTTTGCTTCAAATCTTGGCTCTTCTATTTAGTGTCCATGTAACCTAGATTAAATCACTTTCCTTCCTTGGTCTTGGTTTCCCCATCTATAAAATGAGAGCTAGACTAGGTGATCTCTAAGTTGTTTTTCTAGCTCTAAATCAATGCACTTAGAAGTCACTTTCCAAACAAGCAGACACTGGCCATCTGAGGAAAACCTTCTAGAAGATGCTTTAGGATGGCAATAGAGCTGGGGAAAGTAAAGGGTTATATCTCCTTAGAGCATGTGCTGTATACTCACTAAGCACTATTTTCCATACTAATTTAAGGCTACAACATAATAAGCCTTTTGAAAGGTTGAAGTCTTGAATTTCTTGGAACATGTAATGGATGTGATCATGTGAGCAACTAAGCATGTGTACATCAATTCCAAAAGTTCCCTGGAAACCTCCAGACCTTCGGGTCTCATCATGCAGTGGGCCTCAATCAATTGCATGAGCAATTGTGAGCCCATCCAAACTGAAAAATTGTCTGGGTGTTGCCACTTTGGTACAGAATCATGAGTGGAGTGTTCAGTTCCAGCTACCATTGGTAAAGGTGTTCTTACTGGATTGTTCAGGTAACCATGGCTCCCACAAGTTAGTAGTAATAGACATAGATATTGGTGTCTTCTGATGAGAACAATTTTCTGCTTTATTTGAATGGTGTGGTCATCCCGTTGAAGATTTTCCAAATACTCGAACTTTCTGGTGTGAAGAGTGACAAATCAAATGTTTGTGCTTTCTCAGCCCTATTGTGCAATGCTATGAAGGCATAGCTCTATTGAACTGAATAAGGTTTCTTTTTCCCCCTCTGTGACTTATGCAAAATAAATAATACCAACAGAAGCCAGATATCTTGCCTTTAATTTAGTAAGCAGGCTCAGGGGGTTTGAGAGGGCAAGTACTCTACAGGTTCCCCTGGGAAAAGTCTTATGTTAGGTTCATGACTTTGCTCTGCAGTGAAGCTTAATTCCTAGTTTTGCATCATCCAAGTATCCTTTTCCAGGATACATTACTTTGGTTCAAAGTTTCTTGATCTTTGTTTCCCCCTCTCCATCATGTGTTCATTTATTCTTTCTTTGCACAAGCATTAATTGAGCATTTAGTTGCTACCTTCCATTGCTAGTTTTGCATTATACCAAGGATCCCTTTCCAGGACACATTACTTCGGTTCAGTTTCTTAATCTATTTTTTCACATTCTAACCATCATACGTCCATTCAGTCTTTCATTCCACAAGCATTAATTGAGCATCTAGCATATGTCTTCCATCATTCTAGGACCTATCAAGTGAAAAGACAAGTAGGCAGCACTAAGGAGCGAGTAGAAAAGGAGGCAAAGAAGGAGGAGGAAGAAAAGGAAGGGAAGATTATGAAAAAAATCATTCTTTGGAAGCATACCAAACTTTGAACTCCTTACCAAAGTGATGGTGAAACAAGCAGACAGAGAAATAAACATGAAACCTCAAGAAGTCAGGTTGAAGCCAATGCTCTTGGTTGGCTAGAAAACAAATCCAATAACACATGGGAAAGAGAACTCAATGATATGATGAGAGTCTACTTAGACTTATTGCAATTTCATGGCATCTACATTTTTGCAGGTGTTTAGTCTTGGCCAAGTCATTTAACTCTTCTGGGTCTCAGATTACTCGCTTGTGAAAAAGAGGAGGTTGGATGAGAGGAAGAATACAGTCTCTTCCTATGTTAATATTCTCTGATGCTTTTGACTTTCTGCTATGTCTCAGACATGGGATTGTATGGTAAGGGGCAGTTAGTAGCTCAGTGGATAGAGTGCTGGGCCTGGAATAAGGAAAACCTGAGTTCAAATTTGGCATAAGACATTAGCTTAGCTGTGTGACCCTGGGTACTTTAACCTTTGAGTTGTATAAGCCTTCCAGTGTAATATCTTATTTGCCATCATCATCATTATCGATATCATCATCATCATAGCAAAATAGTAGATACATAATTAGACATTTTGACCCTTGGGCCCAATTTATTTGAGCAGGGGTAAGGGATAAGGAGAGACCATATGGGGAGAAGCTTCAGATCAGGAGACAAAAGCCCAATGACAGGGAACCCTAACCCATGACAGAGGAGATAGAGACAGTAGAATAGCTCTCAGGTGTGGAAGCCCAGGGACCCTGATGATGAAGACATCGCCAAGTGATGAGGCAGAGTGGATTTAGCTGGGGATGGCTTACATCAGATGGAGGAAGGACTTGGGATCACATCTTGATGGGAAGAAGGGTATAGAGGAAAGTGTGCCCCTATTGGGAACCTTGATGTCAGGGTACGGGGAAATACATCCCTCATAGAATCAAATTATGTATTCTCTCAGAAAGGCCAAGGAGTCTTTGGATGGAAAGAAAGGGGCACCACAATAACATGACCAGAATAACTGAAAATCATAGCAGGAGACCTCAAGAGAGCAGGGATGCTTGTACCACTTTAATGCAAGGTCTAGCCTATAAACGTCCATAAAATGTGGAGAAGGTAGGACAGAGAAGTAGTGAAAAAAAGTCCATTATGCCCTCCCCACTCAAATCCAGAGTGTCAGGATTTAAGCACCCTGAGAAAAAGTTCTTATTGTTTCTACTCAGTTACAACTCTTACTTCATGTCTGTCTGTTCTCTGACATAGTTATGCCAGGAACAACTGACTCTATCCCTCCTCACTGCCTTTTGAAAGAATTTCATGATGCAATCCCAAAGTATTTTGAACTACCTAGCCCAGCTGATACAGGGGAATTGTTATGCCCTTAATCAATTAATCAAAAAACATATACTAAGCACTTATTACATATCAGGCACTATGCTAGGAGCTAGGAATATCAAGACGGAAAATAAAATTATCCCTGCTATCTAGTAGCTTCATGTATTAGGGTGGTCACATGTGTATATGCAAATATATGCATGTTAGATACAAAATAAACACAAGGTCATTAGGGAGAGAGGACATTATGAGTTGGGGGAATCAGGAAAGGTGGAGCTTGAGCTGAGTCTTGAAGGAAACGAGGGATTTGTATGGTAGAGATGAGGAAAGAATGCATTCTTGTGAAATAAGCAGTTGGAAGGAAGGAAGGAAAAAAGGAAAGAAGGAAGGAAGAAAAGAAAAAGGAAGGAATAAAAGGAGGAAGGTAGGAAACATTTATTAAATGCCTACTATGTGCCAGCACGATGTTAAGGACTTTACAAATATTGCTCATTTGATCCTCACAACAACTCTGGGAAATAAGTACTATATTGTTTTCTGCACTTTACAGATGAAGAAACTGAGGCAGAGGTTAAGTGACATGCTGACAGTTGCAAAGCCAATAAGTGCCTGGGTCAGAATTAGAACTAAGATCCTTTTAATACCAAATTAAATGCTCTATCCATTTCATCGCCTTTTGGCCCCTTTGCATAGGACTTTGAATGTCAGAATTAATATTTTATCCTAGAGGCAACTGGGAATCACCAGAGTTTACCGAGCAAGGAAGTAACATGATCAGATGTGCACTTAAGGAAAATCACTTTTGTGACTGTGTGGATAATAAGCTGGTGTAGGGAGAGACTTGAGGCCAATTAGGCAAATTGGGAGGCCATTGTAATCAAAGGTTAATGAGAGATTGAACTAGGTAATAATTGCATTAGTAGACAGAAGGGGTTAAATGTGGGAGAGGTTCTGAAGGCAGAAACAGAAATATTTGGCAGCTGCTTGGAGTGAGGGAGAAGAGGTCAAGGATAACACCAAAGTTATAAAACTGGGGCGTTAGATAAATGGGGACACCCTAGACAAAATAGAAAAGTTCAGTGGAAGGATGGGTTTGGGAGGAAAGATATAATGAGTTGTTAGATATGTTGAGTTTAAGTTATCCCTGAGACATCTAGAAGGTTCTTCCATTTTTCTGTGGGGGTTCCTGCCACTCTTTGACATCTCCATGGTGTATTTTAGCCATGATCTAAAGAATTCCTTCTAGGAGAAATTATATTAAATAAATAAAATTTTCTGTAGGAGGTTAAAATAAGTTGTTCTCCTTGCCTCAGAGCCTGCTTTTTGATCTGAGCCAGGACTTCACTGATATTGGGTAAGTCCTTCATTATCATTCCTATCATATCCTACATAGTCTGTCCTTTCCTTTCTATAAAGACCTCATTTCTCTTAAATGATCATTCTTCTATTAATATCTCTTTTATGACTGACAATTATAGAACTCTGTTGGCTCACTAAAGAGATACCTGTGAAAGGGGTTACTTCACTGGAAAGAACATTGAACTGAGTGCCATAGAAGATGAGTATGAATCCTGGCCCTGATACTTGGCATCTGTGTGACCTTTGGGTAGTCCTTTAATCTCTTTGAGCCTCAGTTTCCCTTTTGGTATAATGAGCGGTTGGACTAGAAAGAACTTGTGAGTTCCGGCTCTATAGTTGTGTTCCATAGATAAGATGGGAATAATAAAGTGTCAGTCACCCATTTGCTGACCCTTTCAACAATTTCTTCCCGTATTTTCAGTGGAGGTGGTTGAGGATCGAATAATCACAAATGATCATGTGCGTTCTGATTAACTTCTTTTCCACTAAAATTATTATCATGATTACATGACTTTCCTGAAGAATGTCTGTCAATTCATATGAAGCCTCAATTTCATACCAAACGAACATATAGTTAGATAAAACTTAAGAAATAGAGCCAATTTACCTCATTTGACTAAGGAGAAAATTAAGAGGCAAGTTATCTTCCTGAGTGACAGAAAGGAACAATAGCAAAACCAGGCCCTAGAACCTAGGCCTTCTGGCTCATTCCTCAACTCTTTCCACTCATAGTCACAAATAAACTCTTACAGTCAGGTTCAGATGTTTGCCAGTGAAAAGATGCCAAAAACAGTTTACGAGGTGTCATGTTGCAAATCCTAATTCTGAAAAAGAACTTGATGATACTTGATAAAAATGCTGTGTAACTGTGGGCAATTCAGGTTGAAGAGACTACCCATTATAGGTGACATATTGCCCCAGGTAACTGATAAAATGGTTTGAAACATCCATGGAGTCAAATGGTAGATAAACAGAGGACTTCATTATAATAAATCACTGGTCCTTCACAAACTATCATGAGCATAAATCTCCATAGAAAGTAAAGTATGCATCCTCCCTGAGGATCTCATAGAAAATACATTTCTTTTGTGGTGGTGAATGAATGTCTATATTTCTTAATGAGCATATCCACCACAGAGAGGACTGATTACTTTTAATAACACAGAGTTGAACCTCTGCCACAGACCTGCTTTCCTAGATGGATGTACAATTCTTCATTGCAGGACTTTTCGCCAAGGCTGAAATATGGTGACACATTTAGCAAAAAGTGTATTTGCCAGAGGGGAAAAATAAAAAATAACTTACTATTAACCACCTGTGAGAAAAGTGAGAAAAAATGAATGCTTCTGAGTAATCATGTAGTCCAACCAACATGATTTTCGTCCTACTTCCCACAAACACTGGTAGAGAGTTTGATTTAAAGATGAAACAATTAAGAATGATTTTTGTTTGTTTGCTTTTGGCCCAGACCTGTGATGTCATTGAAGGGGGGCAGGAAACCTTCCAAATAGGGCTCTCCCATTAGCAATAATAATTTGGCAATGGTTCTTCAACTTTCAGTCTCAAAGTTGTCCAAAGTTACATACCCATAATATGTCAGAGGCAGGACTTGAACCTAGGCCTTTCTGACTCCAAGGCTGACTCTTAATCCACCTCTTTAAGCTGCCTCTAACATTGATGACAATGGTGATGACAGTGATCTTTCAGCAAAGTTCTCTGTCTCATGATGGTGTAGACCTGACATGCCTCTTGTAGGCTTTTCTAGCATAAAACAACCTTTATGAGATCCAACATAGCCAGAAAGACTTTGTGTATGGGGTGTGACCATAAATCAAAAATTAAGTGTATGCTGAATAGCAAGGATGCCCCTTGTGCTGAGGATAGAGAGATGAAAATATAATATGCACAACCCTCGAGGAACTCACGTTATTCTGAAGAAGTACAGTATTTCTGTCATCCAAGGACCAACCAAGGGAAAAGTGGCGAGACTCAGGAACAAAGGTTGACCCCAATGTGATAATTACTTTTGGCTCATAGCAGCTCATGAAAACATATGATATGTCATGGATAAATTGTTATCCATATGAGAAGAGATAGCAAATAACATTTATTAAGTCCCAACTTTACGCCAGGCACTGCGGCAAGTGGCAGGGATACAAAGAAAGGCAAAAAGACCTTGGCTCCTGAGGATCTTACAATCTAACTGGGGAGACAACACGCAAAAAGAAACAAACAAAAATCCAACTATGTGCAAATAAACTATATAAAGGACAAATAAGAAATAATCAACAGATGGAAGGTAGATACTAATTGAGATTGAGAAAGGCTTCCTGTAGAATATTGAATTTTTAACTAGGTCTTAAGGAAGCCAGGAAGTAGAGAGGAGGAATGAGAACATTCTGTGAAAATACCCAGCTGGGAGATTAAATGTCTTTCTCAAGGAAATGCATGTTCTTTGTACCACTGGATTGAAGAGGACTTATTGGGGAGTGGAATGTGAGAATCTTGGAAAGGAGAGGGAAAGGGTTATAAAGTACTTTGATCTCCAAACTAAGAATTTTGCATTTGATTCTGGAGGTGATAGGAGGCCACTGGAGTTTATCTAATAGGGGGTGAAATCCTACCTATGCTTTAGGAAAATCACTTTTTTTGAGTGGAGGGTGGACTTAAGTGTGCAGAAACTTATGGCAGGCAGACCAATTGGCAAGTGATAGGAATATAAGGCTATGAGGAAATGAGGGCCAACACAAGAGTGGTAGCAGTGTCAAGAGGAGAGAAGGGAGAATATTGGGGATTAGGAAAGGGAAAGTTGGTCAATTTTGGTCCTGTAGAGTGGTGGCTATGTAAGTGGAAAGGAAGCAATATAAATAAGAGGTGTCATAAAGGCAGAACTGACAAGATTTGACAATGGATTGGATATTTGGGATCAGTGAGAGCAAGGAGTAAAGATGAAGCCAAATGGCTAGCCTGGGTTAGATTAATTAATATTTAATTAATTTATTTAATAATCAATTAATAACATTAATAAGAATATTTAGGAGAGGACTGGGGTTTTGGTGAAGAAGATAATGAGTTCTATTTTGGAAATGTTCTACTAGCCATGTGGCACATGAAATAGAGTACTGGGCTTAGAGTAAGGAAGACCTAAGTTCAAGTCCTGCTTTTGATACTTGATGGTGATATGACTTTTATTAAATCATTATACTTCTTTCAGTTTCAATTTCCCTTTATGGAAAATGAGGATCTTGTAATTGGTGGCCTCTAGGTTTTCCTTCAGTTTGAAATTTGTGATCTTATGACATGCCTATCTAGTTTAATATATTGCAAAAGCTGTTAGTGGTATGTAAATGTAACTCAGAAGAGAGAGTGTGGTTGGATATCTTGATCTAAGAATCATTAGCCTAGAGATAATCATTGAAACATGGGAGATGATGCAATCCTAAGTGAGATAATACGGTCAAAAATTGAATAAGGCCCATGGAAATCCTTGGAAGACACCTACAAATAATGAGTGTGAAGTGGATGAAGATACAGAAAAGTATGTTAAGAAAGGGTGGTCAGACAGCATAAAGGAGAACTATAGATTAACAGTGTCATGAGGTGGGAGCATCCAGAAGGAAATAGTGATCAATGGTGTCAAAGCCTGCACAAAGGTCAAAGAGGGTGAGAATTGAGGGAAAAACAAACCTTAGATTTGGCAATGATGGTATTGAAAGAAAGACTGAAGAGAATTTAGAAGTGGGGGTAGAGGGCAAGAAAGCACCTGGCTTTCTCAAGGAGTTTAGATAAAAGGGGAAAGGGAGATTAGAAAATAGTTAGTGGGGATTGTTGCTGTTATTGTTTTTACAATAAGGTAGCGATACATAGTGAGTCAGCTAGTTGGGTCAGTGGCTAGAGTCGGGAATGCCCGAGTTCAAATTGGGCCTAAAACATTTACTAGTTGTATGCCCCTGAGCAAGACAGTTAATATCTATTTGCCTTAATGCAGTGGAGAAAGAAATGACAAACCACTTTAGTATGACACCCCATGGACAGTGTTGGCATGATATTGTCCAGTGTCATAAAGAGTAGGACACAACTGAACAACCACAGAGATGTATAGTGCTGAACTTAGAGTCAGGAAGACATAGGATAAAATCCACCCTCTGACATTTAAAAGTTGTATGACACTAAGAAAGTTATTCAACGTACATGCATTTAATGAAGCTTCCTCAGACTTCTAGATGGATTAAGATCCAGCAAAAAATGACTGAAGAGGGTTCAGAAAGGGATAACGGGGAATGCAAATTGTGCAGCAAGAGGCTAGGGATCCTGCCTCCAGGATAACTGGGATGACATGTAATGGCAATGTCTTCCAAAGTTTTGGAACATACATAGACATTCTGTTTTTTGTTCTAGTCTGCCAATTATGTGGTGAACACTCACCTCTTTGATGGGGTGAAGTTTCAGGACTGGAATTGAGGAGACCTTCAAAAGGCCTTAGTCAGTCTCAGCTCCTCCCTGTGTTTCGGTAGATCTTTTCTCTTAGCTATATTCCTTCAGTGACTGCACTCAGTTAGAGACCAGGCTATAAGGAGAAAGGTCTTGGGCCCCCTATCTTCAAGGCCAATATGCCACCCTGTGAATATGGGCCTTGGTTATTAGTCTGTCATGATGTTCGTTTCTTCATTTTAGGTCAAAATTAATCTGGAATTTCTGACCTTGTGAGTTCTGGACAGCTAGGAGGGTGACAATATTATCTAGGAGCCTAGGTTGTCAAGTATTTTTCAGGTTTTATAGCTGTCCCATCCTTAATTCTCCAAAGAATAAAGAGTAATCTTCATGTCACAGACTAGTGGTAGCTGAGACAAAAACCCAGGAAGATGCTACATTTGGAAATGAATTGTAGAAACAAATGCATTGTAGAAACTATTCTTAGTCTGAGCCTGCTTTCCCCAAAAACTCAGATGGTAAAGGAGAGAATGTATCTATGGGGTTGGGGTGGGAGGTGTTTGTACTTTTATTATTTCTATATGTTCAAAGTAAATATTCCTTTGTAAAAGCTAATTGATGTTAAATGATTAGACAAAACCGGTCACTGGTGACTAACAGTGGGGAGGAACACAACCAGTGGGACAAGAAAGAGTAGAATTAAAGAAGAAAACAACCCAAACCCTCTAATAGTGTCCCTAGAATCTAGCTATATTCCATACACAGTAGAAGTGGAACCAGGAGAGAGCAATGTCATGAAAACATGGAGAGGAAATAATATCCAGGAAGAACTTATCAACGGTATTGAACACTATGGAGAGGTCAAGAAGGATGAGAATTTGGGGGGACATTAGGGTTGCCATTTATTAGATCATTAGTAACTTTGGAGCAGGCAGTTTCAATTGAATGATGTGATCAGAAGTCAGATTGCATAGGATGTAGAAGAGAGAGAGAGGAAATGAAGTGGCAATACCTAATGATGCTAGCTTTTTCAAGGAGTTTATCCAATAAGAGGAGAGGGGAGAGAAATATAATCCAGTGGCTAGCAGAAGTAGTCAGATGAGATGAATTTTTTTATCAATGGGGAAATATAGTTGTGTTTTTAGGCTACAATGAAAGAATAAATATTTAGAGAGAAAATAAGGATGATTATAGGGCAAACTGCTGAAGGAAATGAGAAAGGATAAAAACAGGGGTGCACATAGAAGGGTTATTCTTGGCAAGAAGAAGGGCCATCATCTGAGGCAGAGGAGAAGGTGGAGATAGTGAAGGAAGATGTTTAAATGATACAAGATGAAGAGTTGGTGAGAAGAGGAACCTCTCAGTGAGGGGACTCCTTTTTCAGTGACATATCAGATCAAGCACTGAAAGAGTAAGGAGAGAGATTGCATTGGAAGATTTGAAGACTGAAGCATAGGTTTTGAATAGCTGGTATGGAGAAGAGAATAGCAAAAATTTTAGGAAGGAGTAGCATTACTCACTGTGCTGAAAGGCCAAGTCAGATAAAAGAACACAAATTCATAATGGGCTCAGAAAGTTCAATTTTGTAATTTTCTTCAGTTCCATTCAGTAGCATGTGAATAGAAGCAAAAGAGGCACATTGTAGGATTAATCCAGAGTTGGGGTTTGGTAAGTCTTGATCATCAATAAGATAATGGGGACAGAAGTTGAAAGAAGGGAGAATAATTGAACTGGTTTATCAAAGTGTCAGAAAAAGGAAGGGAGAATCAGTGCGGAGTTGTTAACCTACGAAAAAATTGGAGGATAAGCTAATGGATTTCAGTGAGGGCAGACAACACCATTAGGGCCTCTAAGGAATAAGGCATGATTAGATGATAAAAGCTTATGATCAAAGGAAGGAATTTCGAATTTCATGGACCTGGAAGGGAAACAAGTAGATGATGACAAAATGAAGAGCATGACCATCTCTTTCCATGTAGCTGAGATGAAATGTAGGAATAGGTCATCAGAATTGTTTGAATTGATGAATTAAGGTCCCCAGTATGAATGTAGAGTTTGAGATAGAGAGCCACTCACTGAATTCACTGAGGAAGGAGAGTAAAGGCCTTGAAGGAGGTAAGGAGAGTCTATAGAATAAGGTCACCAGAATCTTGGTTGAGTAATAAATTTGAATAGCATTAACCTCAAAGAAAGAGAGATTGGTAAGTGATGGTAGTAGGGGGGTGGAGTTTAGAAGTGGCAATGGAGAACAAGAAGTTTTTCAATTCCCTACCATAACCAATGAGCTGGGGAAAGGGTAGTAGGAAAGGATGTCTAGTCAAGCAGTGTCATTAGGAGGTAGCCAAGTCTCAAACAGTAGAAAAGATGAAAGGGGAAGGAAAAAAATTTCAATATGAAAGGAAATGTGTCAATTACAGAGCAAGGATCCAATAAGGCATAGTGGAAAGGACAGTCAGATCCTGCAGTTGGACAATGGAGGAATATGGTTGAGATGGATGGGAGTAGCGTAGTGCATAGTTGGGGATAAGGTACGTGATTTCTACAGGGGTTCGGAATCATCAGGTGGGGAGAATATATGGAGATAGGAGTATGATAAACATTGATGAATGAGTCCAAGAAGCATATTAGTGTTAATAAAGAGGTCTATAGTGGGAGGCATATAACTAGATTGTTTGAAGTCCTACCCTGCAGCAGGTATTAATATATTCTTGTGACATCCTGGGAGGATTTTTGTTGTTATTGTCCAGTCATTTCAGTTGTGGCCAACTCTTTGTGAGCCCATTTGGGGGTTTTTTGGCAAAGATCCTGGAGTGGTTTGCCATTCCTTTCTCCATCAGGAAGGACTACTATATAACAGATAGGATTAGGTGATATAGACTGGGAAACTAAGAAGACCAGGCAGAAGGTGGCAGTGAAAGTTGGTAAAGCTGTAAGGAGTGGTAGCAAGAAGCTGAGAGGAAGATATATGGTTCCAGTGCTGAAGAAGATATCAGACTTAACCAGGCAGAACTGAGATTTAAATATAGACTTTCTGATTCCCAACACTGTGCTCACTCTATAACTAGGGAGACCTAGGCAAGTCACTTAATTCCTTTATATCTCAGACATATTTCTAGCATCAAATGAGATAATGTACATATATAGCTTATTTTTATTATTACCACACTCTTATATGCCATTATATGTAGGTGTTTTGGATGTCTCTCTGTCTTAGTTTTTTGTGTCTTATGGAAATCTGTTTGGTAGGGACTGAATAAATTCTACATCACTCTTTTACAGGGACCAAAATGATATAGTCCCAATTGTGTGGCTTAATCATCTTCATAAGGCCACATGACTATATTGTATATGTGTAGTGGGGGGTGGGGTGGAAGTGGGTTGCTGTGGGTAGAGATAGGAAACTTCAGTTAGTGATGTCTGTATGTAATTAAAAGTCTAAAAATGTTGAGAATTAAGTTGGAAGGGCCAAAAGAAAAACATATGGACTTTTAAAAATTTTATGATGGAAAGAGGGAAAAACCAAAACCATAAGACCTTCAACTTACTATAACCGAAATATATATGTATATATATATATATATATATATATATATATATATATATATGTGTGTGTGTGTGTGTGTGTGTGTGTGTGTATACACATACATACATACACATATATATAGTAGAGATGCAGCTCTAAGCACCTGCCCACTTGATGGAGACAGTAAAAATATTTGACACCAATTATCTTCCAAACACTAAACAAAGAGTTACTTAAAGTTTGCAAAGCTCTTCATATATGTTATCTCATTTGATACTTAAAACAAGCTTAGGAGGTAGATGCTATTATACCTGTTTGACAGATGAAGGATATAAGACTGAGAGAGGCTAAATGAGTTGCCTAGGATCACACAGCTAGAAAGTGTCTGAGGCCAAAGTTCAGTCCTAATCTGCTTGATGTCAAGTCCAGATCCCTATCTGTTCTGCCACCTAGATTCTGTATGCGAACATTGTGTATTATAGTTAGGACATTGACTTGTCTCATGTAAATGTTTCGGAACTCTACAAATAATGTCATAAGATGATTATAGTAATAATTAGCACTTATACAGTGCTTTAAGGTTTACAATATATTTTGCATGCATTATCTGATAATGATCTTCCCCAAACCCTAAGAAGCGCTACAGACGTTATGATCCCTATTTTACAGACAAAGAAGATTAGATACGAAGAGATTAGGATCATGGAATTACTATTAGAAGGGTCTTTAAAGATCATGTCATATAACTTCCTCATTTTATAGAAAAAGGAACAAAGACCCTGGTAGGGAAAATGACTTGCCCATGTTCAAATTAGCAATAAATATCCAAGGTAGCAGATGAATGCTAAATCCAGCACTTGTCTCACTGGATCATGCCTTCTTTCCAGAAACTTTTTAAGGAAAAAGAAAACAGAGAAACCCTCTGAAAGTCAATACTATGAGTTGCAGAGAACCACTAAATAAGTCAGTCTTGTAAAACGAAACATCAGAGTTTCTGCTTATAAAGTAAAAGCATTCTTTCTTTTTCTTAGCAAGTGATTCTCTTTTGGAATAATCTAAGTAGGAGGCCTTTTCATTTATTTGCCTGATGACAGTTGATATGGAATCTCCAGATTGATAGGTAAACCTGTAAGTTGTGTATGGCTCACAAAGGGGTACTTATCCAACAGAAAATAAAATCCCAAACAACCTAGGCCTAATACCCTGGAGTGTTTGGAATATGATGATCTAATACTAGCTTTGGCCTTGGTTGCCTATAGAACACAGTACTTGTCATTTGATATTTTCTCCCACACTGCTTTGGAAACCAGAGATGATCACTGATCACCTTTTCCTTCCAAAGTCAGGCAAAGGAGGAGGTGAAGTGTTAGTTGTATTTATGCAAGCAGGAAACTTTGTGAGCATTCATCAGTTTTTTTCCTCAGCTACATACCCTAGCCAACATTTTCACCCCTGCCAAACTAGAATCATTATTTCCTAACTTCTTCCAGACACACAAGGCAAAAATATGAAGAGGAGAGGGATAGAAGGAGAAAGGAGGAGAATTATATGGAGGATCATGGTAATTCATAGGAGAGGACAGAGAGAAGGAAAGGGGAAGAGAGAGGAAAGGATGTAAGAGAAAGGAAGAAAAAAAGTGTGAGAGAGTAAAGACGGGAGCAAGAAAAGGGGAAAGAAGCAGGTTGCAGGAAAAGGAATTTGGAAGGAAATTAACTTTGGTATAGACATTTTTTAAAGCAGTGATTTCCCAAAGGCTGTTTTGTAACACTTTGGGGGTTTTCCTCATTTATCTCAAGGGATGTTGAAAAAATATTTTCCCTAAATTTTCATAATGAATATTGAAATGTTCTTCAAAAACCCAATAGAGTGTAAGTTTCCTAATGGAGCTGTTTTGATCGTTGTGTTTGTATTCCCAGCACAGAGCCTGACACATAGTTGACCTTTAGTAAATGCTTATTGAAGAATGAATGCCTATCACTTTCAGATGAGTCTTTTTCTGGTAATATTATATGGCTGTAAATTATGAAACACCAGACTGGAAGAAGAGTCCAAAAATGTATGATTTCCCAAGACAACAGAGAGATATGTGATGGGCAAAAATAGGTTGCAGAATATTTTTAACAATGACTTACATCTGAGAAGTGATACAAAATACAACCAGAACATTTAAGAGCAAAAAGATGATCATGTGGTGAGAGAGAGAGATAATAAATGGGCAGCTCAAGTGTTTCAGTGACACTCACAATATATTAAAAATTTCCAAAGAGGATCTCTAACCTATTGGGTAGATGCTCTAGGAGAAATTTACAGATAAATGTGCACTCACTAGGTACCTAGTTGCTGATTCCTTCAGGCTAGATCCTGTATCAGTTTCTGACCTGACCAGCATAATAACCTTCTAACCAGTTAGTTGGGCTTTGCAACATATTTCATAATTATTAATTCTTTTTTTAATTTTTATTTTGTTTTATTATTTAATATTTTTTTTAGTTTTCAACGCTGATTTCCATAAGATTTTGAGTTACAAATTTTCTCCCCATTTCTACACTCCCCCCCACCACAGGATGGCATATATTCTGATAGCCCCTTTCACCAGTCTGCCCTCCCTTCAGTCACCCCACTCCCCCTCCTCCATCCCCTTTCCCCTTACTTTCTTGTAGGGCAAGATAGATTTCTATACCCCATTGCTTGTATATCTTATTTCCCAGTTGCATGTAAAAACAACTTCTTTTGACCATTGTTTTTTTAGAACTTTGAGTTCCAAATTCTCTCCCTTCTTCGCTTCCCACCCACCCTCCTTGAGAAGGCAAGCAATTCAATATAGGTCATACATATATCATTATGCAAAACATTTCCATAACAGTCATGTTGTAAAAGACTAACTATATTTCCTTCGAACCTATACGGTTCCTGCTTTATTCAATTTTCTCCCTTGACCCTGTCCCTTTTCAAAAGTGTTTGCTTTTGATTACCTCCCCGCTTCTGCCCTCCCTTCTATCATCTCTCCTCTCTTATCCCCTTCCCCCCTACTTACCTATAGAGTAAAACACCCAATTGAGTGTGTATGTCATTCCCTCTTTAAGTCAAATCCAACGAGAGCAAGATTCACTCAATCCTTTTCACCTGCCCCCTCTTCTCTTCCAATAGAACTGCTTTTTCTTGCCACTTTTAAGTGAGATGATTTACCCCATTCTATCTCTCTCTTTCTTCTCCCAATATATTCCTCTCTCTACTCTTGATTGTATTTATTTATTTATTTTTAGATATCATTCCTTCATATTCAACTCACCCTGTGCCCTTTGTCTTTCTCTATATATGTATATTCCCTTCAACTACCCTAATACTGAGCAAGGTTTCATGAGTTACAAATATTATCTTTCCATGTAGGAATGTAAAAAGAAAAAGTTCAACTTTAGTAAGTACCTTATTGTTTCTCTTTCCTGTTTACATTTTCATGCTTCTCTTGATTCTTGTATTTGAAAGTCAAATTTTCTGTTCAGCTCTGGTCTTTTCATTGAGAAAGCTTGGAAGTCCTCTATTTTATTGAAAATCCATATTTTGCCTTGGAGCATGATACTCAGTTTTGCTGGGTAGGTGATTCTTGCTTTTAATCCTAGCTCCTTTGACCTCTGGAATATCATGTGCCAAGCCCTTTGAATCCCTTAATGTAGAAGCTGCTAGATCTTGTGTTATCCTGATTATGTTCCCACAATACTCCAATTGTTTATTTCTGGCTGCTTGCAGTATTTTCTCCTTGATCTGGGAACTTTGGAATTTGGCTATAATATTCCTAGGAGTTTTCTTTTTGGGATCTTTTTCAAGAGTCAACCACTGGATTCTTAAAATTTCTATTTCACCCTCTGGCTCTAGAATATCAGGGCAGTTTTCATTGATAATTTCTTGAAATATGATGTCTAGGCTCTTTTTTGATCATGGCTTTCAGGTAGTCCAATAATTTTGAAATTATCTCTCCTGGATCTATTTTCTAGCTCAGTGGTTTTTCCAATGAGATATTTCACATTGTCTTCTATTCTTTCATTCTTTTAGTTCTGTTTTATAATTTCTTGATTTATCATAAAGTCACTAGCTTTCACTTGCTCCATTCTAATTTTTAAGGTGGTATTTTCTTCAGTGATCTTTTGGACCTTCTTTTCCATTTGCCTAATTCTGCCTTTTAAGGCATTCTTTCCTCATTGGCTTTTTGGAGCTCTTTTTCAATTTGGATTAGTCTATTTTTTTTAATTTAAATTTATTTATTTAACATATTTAATTTTCAGCATTGATTTTCACAACAGTTGGAATTACAAATTTTCTCCCCATTTCTACCCTCCCCCCCCACTCCAAGATGGCATATATTCTGGTTGCCCTGTTCCCCATTCAGCCCTCCCCTCTATCACCCCCTCCCCTCTCATCCCCTTTCCCCTTCCTTTCTTGTAGGGCAAGATAAATTTCTACTCCTCATTGCCTGTGTATCTTATTTTTTACTTGCATGCAAAAACTTTTTTTTTGTTTTTGAACATCTGTTTTTAAAACTTTGAGTTCTAAATTCTCTCCCCTCTTCCCTTCCCACCCACCCTCCCTAAGAAGTCGAGCAGTTCAACCTAGGCCACATGTGTATCATTATGTATAACCCTTCCACAATACTCATGTTGTGAAAGACTAACTACATTTTGCTTCTTCCCAACCCATCCCGCTTTATTGAATTTTCTCCCTTGACCCTGTCCCCTTTTGAAAGTGTTTGTTTTGATTACCTCCACCCCCATCTGCCCTCCTCTCCATCATCCCTCCCTTTTATATCTTCTTCCCTTTTCTTTCCTGTGGGGTAAGATAGCCAATTGAGTATGTATGGTATTCCCTCCTCAGGCCAAATTTGATGAGAGCAAGATTCACTCATTCCCCCCTCACCTGCCCTCTCCCCTCCTCCCACAGAACTGCTTCCTCTTGCCACCTTTATGTGAGATAATCCACCCCATTCTATCTCTCCCTATCTCCCTCTCTCAATATATTCTTCTCTCATCCCTTAATTTGATTTTATTTCTTTTAGACATCTTCCCTTCATCTTCAACTCACCCTGTGTCCACACTCTCTCTCTCTTTATATATATACACACACACACACACACACACATATATACACACACATATAGATATATATATACACACATACATATATACATACATGCACATTCACTTATACATAAACATAAATATATATATGCACATATTC
Source organism: Trichosurus vulpecula (assembly GCF_011100635.1). Classification (NCBI taxonomy): domain Eukaryota; kingdom Metazoa; phylum Chordata; class Mammalia; order Diprotodontia; family Phalangeridae; genus Trichosurus; species Trichosurus vulpecula. The sequence goes on along the minus strand of NC_050575.1, from coordinate 236,446,715 downwards.
TTTCAGCTACTATGATATTGAGGTCTCATGAATCATACACAACATCTTTCTATGTAGGAATGTAAACAAAACAGTTCAACTTTAGTAAGTCCCTTGCAATTTCTGTTTCTTGATTACCTTTTCATGCTTCTCTTGATTCTTGTGTTTGAAAGTCAAATTTTCTATTCAGTTCTGGTCTTTTCACTGAGAAAGCTTGAAAGTCCTCTATTTTATTGAAAATCCATATTTTGCCTTGGAGCATGATACTCTGTTTTGCTGGGTAGGTGATTCTAGGTTTTAATCCTAGCTCCATTGACCTCCGGAATATCGCATTTCAAGCCCTTCGATTTCTTAATGTAGAAGCTGGCAGATCTTGGGTTATTCTGATTGGGTTTCCACAGTACTCAAATTGTTTCTTTCTGGCTGCTTGCAGTATTTTCTCCTTGAACTGGGAGCTCTGGAATTTGGTGATAATATTCCTAGGAGATTTCTTTTTGGAATCTATTTGAGGAGGTGATCTATGGATTCTTTCAATTTCTATTTTGCCCTGTGGCTCTAGAATATCAGGGCAGTTCTCCTTGATAATTTCTTGAAAGATGGTATCTAGGCTCTTTTTTTGATCATTGCTTTCAGGTAGTCCAATAATTTTGAAATTATCTCTCCTGGATCTATTTTCCAGGTCAGTGGTTTTTCCAATGAGATATTTCACATTGTCTTCCATTTTTTGATTGCTTTGGTTCTGTTTTATAATATCCTGATTTCTCATAAAGTCACTATCTTCCACTTGCTCCAATCTAATTTTTAAAGTGGTATTTTCTTCAGTGCTCTTTTGGACCTCCTTTTCAATTTGGCTAATTCTGGCTTTCAAGGCATTCTTCTCCTCATTGGCTTTTTGGAGCTCTTTTGCCATTTGAGTTAGTCTATTTTTTAAGGTGTTGTTTTCTTCAGTGTATTTTTCAGTACTTTTTTGGGTCTCCTTTAGCACGTCATTGACTTGTTTTTCATGGTTTTCTCGCATCCTTCTCATTTCTCTTCCCAATTTTTCCTCTACTTCTCTAACTTGCTTTTCCAAATCCTTTTTGAGCTCTTCCATGGCCTGGGACCAGTCCATGTTTTTTTTTGCAGGCTTTTGGTGTAGGCTCTTGCACTTTGTTGACTTCTTTAGGCTGTATGTTTTGGTCTTCTTTGTCACCAAAGAAAGAATCCAAAGTCTGAGAGTGAATCTGGGTGTGTTTTCACTGCCTGGCCATATTCCCAGCCAACTAACTTGACCCTTGAGTTTTTCAGTGGGCTATGACTGCTTGTAGACTAAAGAGTTCTATGTTCCACGTTTGGGGGCGGGGGGGATGCTCCAGCTCTGCCACACCAGCACTCCTCCTTCCCCAATAACCCCCAACCCGGACTGGGCTTAGATCTTCAGCAGGCTGTGCACTCCTGCTCTGATCCACCACTTAATTCCTCCCACCAGGTGGGCCTGGGGCTGGAAGCAACAGCAGCTATAGCTGCCCTGCCTCTGCTGCCCCAGGGGTGGTGGCAGAACCAAGAACTCCTTCCACTTCCACAGCTTTTCCCACTAACATTCTCTGCTGTCTTTGGTGATTGTGGGTTGAGAAGTCTCTTAACTGCCGCAGCTCACTGATTCAGGGCACTAGGGCCCACTCCGCCCAGCTCCTGGTCTGGTTGGTTCGAGCCGCTCACACTGGGCTCTGCTCCGCTCCTAGCTCCCAGCTCCATGTGGGATAGACCTTACCCAGAGACCATCCAGGCTGTCCTGGGTTGGAGCCCTGCTTCCCTCTGCTGTTTTGTGGGTTCTGCAGTTCTAGAATTGGTTCAGAGCCATTTTTTATAGGTTTTTGGAGGGACTGGGTGGGGAGCTCACACTAGTCCCTGCTTTCCAGCTGCCATCTTGGCTCCGCCCCCTCATTCCCAAAGGTACATATTCTAATCCTATACCCACCTTCTACAGATGAGACTGAGGCAAAGGATATTGTGCAAAGGCATACAGCTAGCAAGTGGCAGAGCTGAGATTAGAAATCAAATGCTATGACCCCAAGTTCAGCATCCTTTTCCACTGGAACTGCCCTTATCCCCTTTGTTTCCTGAATGAGCTTCAGCTGTGGATCTCTCTGCCACAACTCAGATTTCCTAGATGGGGAAGATCTCTATTCTTACTGTGCTTGAATATGTTTGCCTCAAAGAAGAAGTACCTCTCCCCAAGCTGTGTTTCAATAAGGGTCTACAGGAATAGCATTGCTTAAATGAAAAATTTTATTGCTAAAAATATTTAGGTACCATTAGGCAATTGGAAATATAGAATACAATTTATTATTGATGCAAAACTATCTCTATTGATACACTGATAGCAGAAAACTTAAATGATAGCTGCTGTTAAGTTGGTGACAGGGAATTTATAGTAAAAGCTAAGTCTATACCTAGTTTATATTTGGCTATAGAACAACTTGTCTTGTTCAGCAAAACCCTGTATTTTTTGGCCTAAGGACTGTTTATTATATGCCAACTCTCTTCTACCATCTTGCCAAGGTGAACAGTCCTTCTTCACCTCATAAAACACCTAATAACTCATTAATACCTTTTCAGGAAGCCTTGGCAGAGAAGGCAAAGATGGATGGCATGAGGAGACAGAAGGATCCTACCTCTCAAACTTCACCCTCTACAAGGTCAAGGTCAGGGTCTAACTAAATCTATGAGACAATTCCGGAAAGAGTGTGTTAAGTATTCAGTGTTTAATGCCAAGGACTAGCACTAAATTTATTTTATCTGTTAGGAAGCCAGCAATACAGGATTTTTCTAATGCCCTTTCCTCAAATCCTTGTGTCCTGTTTTACTTAATTTTTCTCGAAATATGCTATATGTATGAATGTTCAACATTTAGCTGTTTGTGTGTCAGGGTGGGGGGTTGTTACCTTTCTGTTTTTGGCAACAGTTTCAAACTCAAATGATAAAAGGGCCAAAATCATACATGAGAATCCCTGTGGGCAAACAAACTGACTGAAACACACACACACACACACACACACACACACACACACACACACACACATTAACTTGGTGTTCTATGTTCTATTCTCTATTCTATTGCATTTTTATTTATTTTAAAAAGTATTTCTTGATTTTAATATGATGCACCAGCCCTTGGAAATATTGCAGGCTTCCTGTTTGACACTTCTGATACAAATTTCTTTCTGGGAACTCTTTTCCACTGTTATTCACAGGTCTGATTCCCCAAGGAGATAGTTATATTGGGTTCAAGGTATTCTTGGGTCCACACTTGTAAAACTGTAGATCAAGAGACTCCACCAGTGAGCTTACTTTTCTAGTCAGCCATTGACACAACTAGTTTGAAACAAAGGCTTTTGGGGGGCAGAGCCAAGATGGCAGCTGGAAAGCAGGGACTTACGTGAGTCCCCCACCAGATCCTTCCAAACAACTATAAAAATGACTCTGAACAAATTCTAGAACTGCAGAACCCACAAAATAGGAGAGAGAAGCAGGGCTCCAGCCCACAACAGCCTGGATAGTCATGCGGTAAGGTCTATCGCAGTTCGGAGAGGAACAGAGCCCAGCATGAGCCATGCCTGGACCAACCAGACCTGGAGCCAGGCGAAACAGGCCCTAGCACCCTGAATCAGTGAGCTGTGACAGTTACCAGACTTCTCAACCTGCAAACACGAAAGACAACAGAGAAGGTTAGTGGGAAAAGCTGCTGGGACAGAGTGAAAGGAGTTGGCGGTTTGGTCAGCCACCCAGGGGGCAGCGAAGGTGATGCAGCTCTGAGGCTGCTTACAGAGCTACAGCTGCAGTTGCTTCTGGCCCCAGGCCTGCCTGGTGGGAAATGAGAGTCATGTGAGAAAACCATGAAAAACAAGTCAATGACTGGCTAAAGGAGACCCAAAAAAATACTGAAGAAAATAACACCTTAAGAATAGACTAACTCAAATGGTAAAAGAGCTCCAAAAAGCCAATGAGGAGAAGAATGCCTTGAAGGGCAGAATTGGCCAAATGGAAAAGGATATCCAAAAGACCACTGAAAAAAATACTACCTTAAAAATTAGATTGGAGCAAGTGGAAGCTAATGACTTTATGAGAAATCAAGATATTATAAAACAGAACCAAAGGAATGAAAAAAAATGGAAGACAATGTGAAATATCTCATTGGAAAAACCACTGACCTGGAAAATAGATCCAGGAGAGATAATTTCAAAATTATTGGACTACCTGAAAGCCATGATCAAAAAAAAGAACTTAGATATCATGTTTCAAGAAATTATCAAGGAGAACTGCCCTGATATTCTAGAGCCAGAGGATAAAATGGAAATTGTAAGAATCCACTGATTGCCTCTTGAAAAAAGATCCCAAAAAGAAAACTCCTAGGAATATTGTTGGCAAATTCCAGAGCTCCCAGTTCAAGGAGAAAATACTGCAAGCAGCCAGAAATAAACATTTGGAGTATTGTGGAAACACAATCAGGATAACACAAAATCTAGCAGCTTTTACATTAAGGCATTGCAGGGCTTGGAATATGATATTCCATAGGTCAATGGAGCTAGGATTGAAACCAAGAATCACCTACCCAGCAAAACTGAGTATCATGCTCCAAGACAAAATATGGACTTTTAACAAAATTGAGGAATTTCAAGCTTTCTCAGTGAAAAGATCATAACTGAAGAGGAAATTTGACTTTCAAACACAAGAATCAAGAGAAGCATGAAAAGGTAAACAAGAAAGAGAAATCATAAGGGACTTACTAAAATTGAACCGTTTTGTTTACATTCCTACATGGAAAGATGATGTGTGTAATTCATGAGACCTCAGTATTAGGGTAGCTGAAGGGAATATACATACATACATACATACGTATATATATATATATATATATATATATATATATATATATGTGTGTGTGTGTGTGTGTGTGTGTGTGTGTGTATGTGTGTGTGTATATATATATATATATATATATATATATATATATACATATATATGTATGTATTCAGAGAGAGAGAGAAAGAGAGAGAGAGGGCACAGGATGAGTTGAATATGAAGATATCTAAAAAAATCAAATTAAAGGATGAGAGAGGAATATATTTAGAGAGGCAGAAAGGGAGAGATAGAATGGAGTAAATTATCTCACATAAAAGTGGCAAGAAAAAACCAGTTCTGTAGGAAGGAAGAGGGGACAGGTGAGGGGGAATGAGTGAATCTTGCTCTCATCGGATTTGACCTGAGGAGGGAATAACATACACACTCAATTGGTCATCTTACCTCACAGGAAAGAAGGAGGAAGGAGATAAAAAGGGTGGGGGGATGATAGAAGGGAGGGCAGATAGGAGGAGGAGTAATCAAAATGAAACACTTTGGAAAAGGGACAGGGTCAAGGGAGCATATTGAATAAATGGGGTAGGAGAGGATGAGCAAAATATAGTTAGTCTTTCAGAATATGAGTATTTTGGAAGGGTTTTCCATAATGATACACATGTGGCCTACATTGAATTGCTTGCCTTTGTAGGGAGGGTGGATGGGGAAGGAAGAGGGGAGAGAATTTGGAATTCAAAGTCTTAAAAACAGATGTTCAAGAAACAAAGTTTTTGCATGCAACTAGGACATAAGATATACAGGCAGTGGGGCATAGAAATTTATCTTGTCCTACAAGAAAGTAAAGGGAATGGGGATCGGGGACAGTGGGGTGACAGAAGGACAGAAGGGAGGGCTGACAGGGGAATGGGGCAACCAGAATATATGTCATCTTGGAGTGAGGGGAGGGTAGAAATGGGGAAAAATTTGTAAGTCAAACTCCTGTGAAAATCAATTCTGAAAACTTAAAATATGCAATAAATTAAATTAAAAGAAAAGAAACTAAAAAATAAAGTAAAAAAATTAATTAATTAAAAAAAGAAATGAAGGCTTTTCCTGAGGCAGGACAGTAAATACTCCTTCAATACACCTGAGGCTCACCCTGACACCAAAAATAAAAAACTCTGAACAAAAAACAATAACAACAACAACAACAACAAACCAACAAAGCGTAACATTAGCAGCAACACAGAATAGGCATGTGCATGGAATATTCCAGTGGGTAGAATGCCCACATGTATGGAGAATGTATGGCCAAGACAAGTCATGCCGTCAATGGCACAATACTCTGAGATCCTGCTACTGCTTCTCTTACTAAACCAGGGCTTAGTTCTCACCAGAGTTGACATTTGGGTGATGGGGACAGAGGGGGGAGAGGCAGAGTTCAGAGGACAAAATGCTCTCTCTATTGTAATACCTGGGCATATCATTCATTGGACAGCCATAGTTTTTATTTAGCTGTAATACTTGGCTGGGAGGGCAGCTAGGTGGCACAGTGGATAGAGTGCTGGGCCTGGTGTCAAGAAGACTCGAGTTCAAATTCAGCCTTAGATACTTATTAGCTGTGTGACCCAGGGAAAATCATTTACCCTTGTTTGCCTCAGTTTCCTCATTTATAAAATGAGCTGGAGAAGGAAATGGCAAACTACTCCAGTATCTTTGCCAAGAAAATCCCAAATGGGGTCAAGTAGGGTCAGATAGAACAGAACAATGACTTGGCTGGGGTACTGCTGTGTTCTTTAAAAAAAAGTATAGAAACTATTGGCTAAGTCTGGCAGAAGTTTACTCAGTTATGCAGAGGATCAGAGAGCTGGGTCATTTGGGCAAAATAATGCCCTTAAACTTATTTTTTCCTTTGGGCAAATATTCACTGTATGGGTTTGGGTCACATTGTTAAAAGACCTTACCCTTATTTATCATGACTGACTATTCAGCATTTTTCCTAAATCTTCATCTCCATAAGTTAAGCCACAACTGATCTGGGTCCGTTTGCCCAAATATCAGAAAATAGGTGTAGGATCCAGGGTCCCCCAATTTTGTTCCATTTTTTAACTCTTCTTTTAGTTAATGCAAATGAATGTAGAAAAAAGTCATAGTCGCAACCTATGTTCTGGGAGCAAGTTAATGGTATCTAGGCCCACTGTAGCTGCTATCATGGCCATTTAATATACCAATGAGCCCAACCTCACATGCTTTACAAGATGGTGAGGGGAATAAGCATTTATACGGTGCCTACTTTGTGCCTGGAACCATATTAAGCCCTCATTTGATTCTTCCAAAAACCCTGGGAGGTAGGTGCTGTTACGATTCCCATTTTACAGCCAAGGGAAACTGAGACAAATAGAAGTTAAGTGACTTGCCCAAGGTCACACGGCTAGTAAGTGTCTGAGTAAGCTGGATTGAAACGCAGATCTTACTGACTCCCGGCCCAGTGATCTATTCAGCTGCTTCAAAGTGCAAAATGTTATACTCAAATCTAAAAGGGCTCGCTGCTTACAAAGTTCAAATGTAGTGGTAATGAGGTGAATCATTTCAAATTATTGTCTCAGTCTTTAATTTTATTGTTTGTTAAAAGGTACCCAGCTACAAAAGTACTATGTCAAACCTTCTTAACTTATTCAACTATGCAACTTATTATCATACACTAAATCCTGGATGCTGGAGAAAAATCAATCAAATGCATTTTGGAGGGAGGTGGCTGAAACTCTCATTTCATTTGTAGGTAGGTGATTTATCTGCAAATTACAGTCTTAGAGAGCTGGCTGGTACACAGACAGGTTAAGTGATTTACTGGTAGTCATTCAACTAGTATGTATTTGAAAGAGGACTTAAACGAAGGTCTTTGTAATTTCAAGGCTGGCCCACTGTCTAAAGTGCCACATGGGCCCTCAAGTGCCATTCATTGTAATTCTTGTTCCTGAGGTTGCCAATACGGTATTTTACCCAGCCTCCCTTTCAGGGATGGTAGTGACATAAAAGAAAGAAGGAAAGAAAGAAAGAAGGAAAGAAAGAAAGAAAGGAAGGAAGGAAGGAAGGAAGGAAGGAAGGAAGGAAGGAAGGAAGGAAGGAAGAAGGAAAGAAAGAAAGAAAGAAAGAAAGAAAGAAAGAAAGAAAGAAAGAAAGAAAGAATTTAAGAAAAAAAGAAAGAAAGAGAAAATTGAGGCTTGAGGACTTAGAGGAATGCCCTTCATACTTACCTGGCAGGAAGCAAACATCGTGGAATGTTAAGGAGCTAACTGAGCATGCTCAGGCACCTCTTTCTCTTATTTCATTTTCAAGGATCCATCGGTTTCCTAGAAATCAGACTGAACCTGAAAAATGCATTTTTTTCAGAGATTGAGAGCCAAGATGGACAGACAGCAGAGACAGAGAGAGAAAGATAAAGAGACAGAGGCAGAGAGAGAGAGAGAGAGAGAGAGAGAGAGAGAGAGAGAGAGAGAATTTATTAAGGGCTTACTATATGTCAGGCACTGTGCTAAGTACTAGAGATATGAATAAAAGCAAGACAGTCCTTCCCTTCAATGAACTCACAATCTAATGAGGGAAGGAAATACATGAGGAAGAGGTGGAAAGTGGGGTTTGGGGAGTATACGTAGCTAGAGATGCCCCAAAAGTTCTCTGGGTGCCTAGAACTGAGCAGAAGAAAGCCAAGTCTGGTTTTGCTGACAGGAATTTCATTGGGGCCAACACTTGGGAGGCGAAGTTATGCAACACTGTTGACAAAAAGTGAAATTCTTTTTTGTGAGACTCGAAACTGGAATGTTTGCCCATAGAAGAGTCTTGATTAGGTTTATAAGATACAGTATACCATCCTAAAAAACCCATTGTGCCTAGGACTGAAAGAGTGAAGTTAGCTCTCTGGTCAGTCCCACCAAGGAGCCAGGTCTGTTGCTTCATGTCTGTAAAAATCCTCGACTTCTCATCAAGAATATGATGAGTTAGTACAAAGCCAGATGTTCACAAGGGGTCTGAAATGCTGAAAATGATTTGGAGGGATTTGGTAATGAGTTATTCTTATTCCCTAAATCGTTTAGCTTCCAGAATCTGTGTCTTCATCTGCAAGCTACCACCACAAAGATTTGTGATATCAGATATGGACTTGGAATTTGAAATGAAATGCACATATTAGTGGACATATTTATCCCCTCTATAAGTGTGCATGTTTGTGATGATAGTAACCACCAAAAAACATCAGAAAAATTAACAACACTGTACATTATAATGCTGGTGATGAAGAAAAACCCATTGATTATTCATAGGACAAAACAAATAAATACCTTCGAGCTTCACTATAACACTCAGTGAAAGAGAAAACTAAGTATCAAGCTGGATCGTCTTGGGTTGCATCCAAGGGGATTTATTACTGAATTCAATTTAATTAATTAAACATTTTAAATGCCTACTACATATGAAGTCTGGGGCTATTCATTGTACTCCAAAGACCTAATGGGATTATATGATTATATGGTTGGACAGAACCTTAGAAATCATAAGCTTCAACCCCAATGTTTTACAAATAAGGAAACTGAAGCCCAGAGAGAGGAATTGATCAGTACAGAGTCATTCAGGTGACCTTTCAGAATTTGAACTTAGATCCTCAGAGTTAGTCTCTTTCAAATACACCATACTGCTTTTCCAACTACTCCAGCCCTCCCAGGAGAATGTAAGCTCTTTGAGGACAGAAATTATTTCATTTTTGACATTGAATTAATAGCAGTTTCGTATCTGGCACATGGTAGTTGCTTAATAAATGAAACTCAAATTGCTTCCCTTATGACATGATTATAATGTCATCATTATAATAAGTATCATAGATTTATAGCTAGAAGGGGATTTAGAGGTCATCTTATCCAACTCACTTCATTTTTAAAATGAGAAAACTAAGTTCCACAGAGGTTGAATGACATTCTCAAGGTCACACAGACAAGTATTAGAGTCAGGATTTTAATTCAGTTCCTCTGTCTCTAAATTCAGAACACTTGCCACTAAACCACATGCGCGGCCTGCTATAAGATATTAGTTGTAAGCCATGTACCTCCCAAATACACACAAACATGTGTGTGTATATACACATGTATAAAATAATAACTCCAAAGTGAGATTTGGGTTGGGGTAGATTGGTTGGTGCTTGTCCTTCATGCTCAAAGAGAACCAAAATCACATCACTATGTCAGGGTCAAGGTGCAGTGTGTCCAACTGTGATTAGACCAATATGAGCTCAGAAGGCAGGAGATGAGCAGTACAGTCCTTCAAAAAGGCTGCTCAGACACACAGGGGGCTGTCAAACCCCACTGCTGCTTTAGTCCAGTGAGATGACAACCCTATGGCTTGGCCCACCTGTATGCACGATTGTGACTACAGCTCCCAGCTTTTGACTCGAGCATACATAAATTGGATTTTAGTAAAGCAGAGTTGTGCAAACTTGTCAGCCTCACTCTCTCTTCCAGAGTCATCCATGTCCAGTGTCAAGACAAAAGTAAAGATGACTGGTGATGGTTCAGGATGCAGTGGATAAGGTTAGTGTCTTCAACGTCTGACCATGGATCCCTGAAGTGTCTGTAGACCCTTGGTTAAGAAATATTGACCTAGATAATTTTCCTCTAAATTCAGTCTAAGGCGCATCCCAGGCTATGTTATTACTCCTCTTGAACCTTGGTGTCTTTCTGGATTCCTCACCCACATTTAGCCCTTATATCCAATCTGGTGTCAAACCTTATCATTTGTAACTTAACATCTTTCCTATTCATCTCTTCTTCACTCAAATAACTACCCTTAGTACAGGTCCTCACCACCTAACATCTGAACTACTGAAATGGCATCCTAACTGGTCCTCTTGCCTTCTCTCCCCACTCAATTTCATCCTCTACTGAACTACCAAAGTGATTTTTACTAAGATCAGTTCAGAACGTGGCATCCCTTTTTCTTTCTTTCTTTCTTTCTTTCTTTCTTTCTTTCTTTCTTTCTTTCTTTCTTTCTTTCATTATTTAATATTTTATTTTCCCCAATTACATGTAAAAACAATTTTTACATTTTTTTCAAATTGTGAGTTCCAAATTCTCTCCTTCCCTCCCCCCACCCTGAGATGGCAAGCAATTTGACATAGGTTATACATATGTAGTGATAAAAAACACATTTCCATATAAGTGAAACAAATCTCAGACAAAAAAAAACAAGAAAAATAAAGAAAGCAAAGAAAATGTATCTTTAACCTGCATTCAGGCTCTACCAGTTCTTTCTTGGATTGTTGTATTGATGAGGATAGCTTAATTATTCACAGAATATCATCTTACAATATTGCTGTTAGTATGTACGATATTCTCTCGGTTCTCTTCATCTCACTTTGCATTAGTTCATGTAAATACATGTTTCTCTTTGAGAGCATCCTGCTCATAATTCTTTTTTCCCTTTTTTATCTTTTACTTAGTATTTATTTTCCACTGTTACATGTAAAAACAATTTTTAACGTTCATTTTTAAAACTTTGAGTTCTCAACTCTCTCCCTTTCTCCTCCCTCCCCACCCCCATCATTGAGAAACAAGCAAATCTATATAAATTATACATGTGTAGTCATGCAAAACATATGTATGTTAGTCATGTTGTGAAAGAAAACAGAAACAAACAAAAACACTTAAGAAAAATAAAGTTTAAAAAAGTATGTATCAATCTGTATTCAGACACCATCAGTTCTTTCTCTGGGGATAGACAACATTTTTGATCATAAGTCCTTCAGAGTTTTATTGTTTTATTGCTGAGAATAGCTAAGTCATTCACAGCTGATTATCTTACAATATCACTGTTACTTTGTACACAGTACATTTCACCTTGCATCAGCCCATGCAAATCTTTCCTGTTTTTTTCTCATTGCATCCTGCTCATTATTCCTCATAGTACAATAGTATTCCATCATAATCACATAACAGAACTTGTTCAGCTATTCCCCAAATGATAAACTCAAGTTCTAATTCTTTACTCCCAGAAAAGAGCTGCTATAAATATTTCTGTACATATAGGTCCCTTTCCTTTTCTTAGCTCTTTTGGGATATTGCTAGGTCAATGGGCATGCATGGTTTTGTAGACCTTTGGGAGTAGTTCAAATTGCACTACAAAATGGTTGAATCAGTTTACAACTCCACCAACAATGCATTAAAGTCTCATTTTGCTGACATCCCCTCCAACATTTGTAATTTACTTTTTCTGTCCTCTTTGCCAATCTAATAGAAATAAGATAGTGCCTCAGAATTGTTTTAGTTTGCATTTCTCCAATCAATAATGAGTGAGAGTATTTTTTTCCTATGGCTATAGATAACTTTGAATACTTCATCTGACAAGTGATCATATCTTTTGATCATTTATCAATTGGAGAATGGCTTTTATTTTTTATAAATTTTACTGAGTTCTCTATATGTTTGAGAAATGAGACCTTTATCAGAGCGGCTTCAAAAATTTTTTTCACAGTTATTATTGCTAACTGTATTTCCCTCCATTCTATCCTCCCTCCCCAGTTCAAGCTATTCTCTCTCTCCTTACACCCTGTTGTTCCTCAAAAGTGTTTTGCTTCTGACTACTCCCTACCCCAATCGCCCTCCCCTCAATCACCCCTACTCTTCTCTTATCCCCTTCTCCTCCTACTTTCCTGAAAAATAAGAAAGATTTCTATACCCAATTGAGTGTGCATGTTCTTCCTTCTATGAGTGTAGTAGGAGGGCAGAGTTTATAATCTCAAAGAGGATCATAAACATGTCTGAAAGGTTCGGAACCGCCGGATATAAGAAACTCTCAAAGTAGAAGGCAGAAGAATCAAAACATTTATTTAGGCTCCACAGTAACCAACCCATGAACCAGAAGCCCCATTTTGATATGTTGATCAAAATCTTCCAGGCCCAATAAGTACGCCTTGCAAGAGTAACCAGGAGGCTACAGAGAAGCATGATTGCGTAAAGCAAAATCATGCTTCCCCCTCGATGGTAATAAGATTACCCACTGGCCTGAAGTCTTTGTTCAGCTTCCTCCCGTAGATCAGCTCTGCTACTGGCAGCTCCTGCCTCAGCTGTGTCTGTGTCTGTAACTGAAGCTGCAACTGTAACTGACGATGTAACTGTCGCTGTAACTGACGATGTAACTGTCGCTGGCTCCAACCGGAAAAGGAAAAGAAGAGCTCTTCAAGCTGTCCTCTCCCCTCTTATAGGGTTTTTGACATCATCAAGCTCCGCCCGAATGACCAGGGCCGATTGGTTCCTGAGTTGGCCCCTCCCCCTAGCATAGACATTAACACCTCCCCTCAGCCAGCCCCATGACTCATCACACAGGAAGTTGTCTGGTCCTGCCCCGGAAGAGCAAGCCCCAGCGTCCAGGGAAGCTCAATGAGGCAAGCTGAGTCATTCAAAGAAAACAAAGGCCATTCTGGTTACAATGAGCTAATTCTGATGAGAGTAAAGATCTTTCACTCCCCTTCACCTTCTTCTCCACTGTAAAAGCTTTTTCTTGCCTCTTTTCTGTGAAATAATTTACCGCATTCTACTTCTCTTTGACTTTCTCCTAGTACATTCCTCTCTCACCCCTTATTTTTATTTTTTAGATATCATCCCTTCCTATTCAACTCGCACCTGTGCCCTCTGTTTATATATAGTTTTCCTAACTACTCTAATGTTGAGAAAAGACTTTTGAGTTACAAATATCATCTTTCCATGTAGGAATGTAAAGAGTTTAAGCTTATTACATTCCTTATGATTTCCCTTTCCTGTTTACCTTTTTTATGCTTCTCTTGATTCTTGTTTTTGAAAGTCAGATTTTCTATTCAGCTCTCGTCTTTTCATCAAGAATACTTCAATATCCTCTATCTTGTTGAATGTCCATTTTCCCCTGAAGGATTATACTAAGTTTTGTTAGGTAGGTGATTCTCGGTTGTAATCCTAGCTCTTTTGCCTCCAGAATATAATATTTCAAGCCCTCTGATCCTTTAATGCAGAAGCTGCTAAATCGTGTGTTATCCTGACTGTGGCTCAATAATACTTGATTTTTTTTTTCTTTCTGGCTGCTTGCAATATTTCCTCCTTCACCTGAGAACTCTGGAATTTGGCTATAATATTTCTGGGAGTTTTGGGATCTCTTTCAGGAGGTTATCTGTGGATTGTTTCAGTTTCTATTTTACCCTCTGGTTCTGGAGTGTAAGGGCAGTTTTCCTTGACAATTCCTTGAAGGGTGATATCTAGATTCCTGTCTTAATCATAGCTTTTAGGAAGTCTAATAATTTTAAACTTATCTCTCCTGGATCTATTTTCTAGGTCAGTTGTTTTCTCCAATGAGATATTCCACATCTCCTATTTTTCATTCTCTTGATTTTATTTTATTGTATCTCAGGTTTTCATAAATTTGTTAGCTTCCATTTGCTTCATTCTAATTTTTAAGGAATTATTTTCTTCAGTTAGCTTTTATACCTCCTTTTCCATTTGGCCAATTCTGGTTTTTAAAGCGTTCTTCTCCTCATTGGCTTTTTGGACTTCTAACATTTGGCCTACTCTTTTTTAAGGTGTTACTTTCTTCAGTATTTTTTGTGTCTCCTTTACCAAGCTGTTGACTCATTTTTCATTATTTTCTTGCATTACTCTCATTTCTGTTTCCGACTTTTCCTCTACCTCTTTTACCTAATTTTCAAAATCCTTTTTGGGTTCTTCCCTGGAATAAGACCAGTTCATATTTTTCTTGGAGGCTTTGGATGTAGGAGCTTTGACTTTGTTGCCTTCTGAGTGTGTGTTTTGATCTTCCTTCCCAGCATAGTAATTTTAATAGTTTTTTCCTGTTGTTTGCTCAATTTCTCAGCTTATTACTTGACTTTTAGCTGTTTTTTAAAGTAGGGCTTTGCTTCCAGGGTGGTAGGTCCACTGCCCCAAGCTTCAGAGATTTTTTGCCACTGTTTTCAGAGATACTTCTAGGGACCTGTAAGTTTTCAGTTCTTCCAAGGTGCTATGATCTATGAAAAGGTGTTTACTTCTCCTCCAGCCTGTGCTCTAATCTGTGAGTGATAACAAGCACTCTTTTCTGCCTGGAACTGTGAGGAGGGTACCCCCTTTGTTACAGCTGCAAGCTCTTCTGTGCTAGTGCTCCTCCTCACCCTGGGATTGCCACTCAGGACTGCAACTCGAATCTGAGCATAGGCAAAGCAACAGAGTCCTGTCTCAGTGCTAGCAAAAATCCCTGTAATCTCCTTCTGATCAATTGCTTGACCAGCTTACTATCTGTAGGCTGAGATTTCCTTAAGCAGCTACTGCCACTGCTGCTGCAGCTTCAGTCACTCCCAAGGCCTGCTCTTGATTTGCTGGGGCCAGGGTTGTGCTAGCATGGCCTGCACTGGACTGTGCTCCACTCTCACCCAGATGTAACAGATCTTTCCTGCTGATCCTCTAAGTTGTCTTTGGTGTCTGTGGGCTGAGAGTTCTGGAACCCTCCACTGCTGCCAGTGATTCAGTTGCCTTTAGGCCTGCTCTGTGTCTGCTGGGGCCAGGTCTGCAATGGTGCAGCCTTTTCTGGACTGTGTTCCTCTCTCACCCTGATGCAACAGACCTTTCCTGCTGATCTTCCAAGTTGTCTTGGGCTGACAATTTGTTTCATTCCATCTTTTTGTGGGTTCCACTGCTCTAATTTTGTTTACAGTAATTTTTAAAGGTATTTGGAGGGGCTTGGGGGAACACTCAGGAAAGTCCCTGCCTTTACACCACCATCTTGGCTCTGCTCCCTGCTCATCATCTCTTAAAACTCAATAGTATTCCATCACAGTTATATGCAAAAACTTGTTCAGCTATTCCCAATTGATAGGCATCCCTCAGTTTCCAATTCTTTGCCACTATTGAAATCAGAGCTTCTATAAATGTTTTTGTACACATAGGTCCTTTTCCTTTTTTAAAAAATTTCTTTGGGATACAGACCTAGTAGTGGTATTGATTAGTCCAAGGGTATTCATGGTTTTATAGCCCTTTGGGTATAGTTCCAAATTGCTCACCAGAATGGTTGAATCAGTATACAGCTTCACCAATAGTACACTAGTGCGTTCCGAAATTTGTCATTTTCCTTTCTTGTCATGTTAGCCAATCCGATAGGTGTGTGGTAGTAGCTCAGAGTTATTTTAATTTGCATTTCTCTCATCAATAGTGATGTAGAGCCTTTTTAAAAATATGACTAGAAATAGCTTTGATGACTTTGTCTGAAAACTGCCTGTTCATATCTTTTAACCCTCTATCAATTGAAGAATGGCTCTTATTTCTACAAATTAGATTCAGTTTTCTATGTGTCTGAGAAATGAAGTCTTTATCAGAAAGAAACTCACTGTATTTTTTTTCACAGTAATGATTACCAAATATTTATTTCCCTCCATTCTATTTTCCCCCTGTTTATCCTACTCTCTCTCCTTTTACCCTATCCATTCACAAAAGTGTTTTGATTTTGATTTTTACTTCCCCCAAACTGTCCTCCCTTCTATTAGTTCCCAATCACCACCTTCTTATATTACCTTCTCTTCCTACTTTCCTGTTTGGTAAAGTAGATATCTCCATCCAAATGAATGTGTATGTTATTCCCTCTTTGAGACAATTATAATGACAGTAAGGTTCATGTACTCCCCTCCCCACTTCCCATTTTCCCTTCCACTGTAAAATCTTTTTTAGGCCTCTTTTATGTCAGATAATTTTTTTTCCATTCTACCTCTCCCTTTCCCCTTCTCCCATTGTATTCCTCTTTCTTGTCCCTTAATTTTATTTTTTTTAGATAATCACACCATCACATTCAACTCACATTTCTGCTTTCTGTCTATATATACTCCTCTTAACTGTGTAATAATGATAAAGATTTTTAGGAGTTATAAATATCATTTTCCCATGTAGGAATATAAACAGTTTAACATTATTGAATCCCTTGCGATTTCCCTTTCCTGTTTACCTTTTTATGCTTCCCTTTAGTCTTGTATTTGCAAGTCCAATTTTCCAATCAGCTCTGGTCTTTTCATCAGGAATGCTTGAAAGTCCTCTATTTCATTTAATATATATTTTTCCCCTAAAGAATTATACTCAATGTCACTAGTTAGGTGATTCTTGGTTGTAATCCTAGCTATTTTGCTTTCTGGAATAGCACACTTCAAGCCCTCCAATCCTTTAATACAGGAGCTGCTAAATCTTTTCTTATCCTGACTGTGGTTCCATGATATTTGAATTCTTTCTTTTTTGTCTGTTTGCAACATTTTTTCCTTCATTTGGGAGGTCTAGAATTTGGCTATAATATCCCTAGGAGTTTTCATTTTGGGATCTCTTTCAGGAGGTGATTAGTGGATTCTTTCAATTTCTGCTTTTTTAAAAAAAAAGTTATGTCTTTATTTTTAGTTTTCAACGTTCACTTCCATAAGTTTTAAATTTTCTCCCCATCCCTGCCCTCCCCCCTTCTCAAGATGGCATGCAATCTGATATAGTCTCTACATATACATTCTTATTAAATATATTTTCACATTAGTCATGTTGTATAGAAGAATTAGAACAAATGGATGGAATAATGAGAAAGAAAAAAAACAACAAAAAACCAAAACTAAACAAAAAAAGAGAGCAAATAGTATGTTTTGATCTGTATTCAGATTCCATATTTCTTTCTTTCTGGATGTGAATGGCATTTTCCATCATAAGTCTATTAGCGTTGCTTTAGGTCCTTTCATTGCTGAAAAGAGCTAAGTCTATCAAAGTCAGTCATTGCACAATGTGGCCATTACTGTGTACAGTGTTCTCCTGGTTCTGCTCACTTCACTTAGCATCAGTTCATATATGTTTTTCCATGCTTTTCTGATGTGTGTCTGCTCATCATTTCTTATAGCACAATAGTATACCATTTCATTCATATATCACAACTTGTTCAGTCATTCCCCAATTGATTGGCATCCCCTCAATTTCCAGTTCTTGGCCACCACAGAAAGAGCTGCTATAAATATTTTTGTACATGTGAGTCCCTGTCTCATTTTTATGATATCTTTGGGATACATACCTAGAAGTGGTATTGCTGGGTCAAAGGGAATGTACATTTTTATAGCACTTTGGGCATAGTCCCATATTGCCCTCCGGAATGGTTGGATCAGTTCACAACTCCACGAACAATGAATTAGTGATCCAATTTTCCCACATCTTCTCCAATATTAATCATTTTCCTGTTTTGTAATGTTAGCCAATCTGATAGGTGCTATGTGGTACCTCAGAGTTGTTTTGATTTGCATTTCTCTAATCAATAGTGAATTAGAGCATTTTTTTCATATGACTATGGATAACTTTAATTTCTTCCTCTGAAAACTGCCTGTTCATGTCCTTTGACCATTTATCAATTGGGGAATGACTTGACTAAGTTCTCTATACATTTTAGCAATGAGGCCTTTATCAGAGAAACTGGTTGTAAAAATACTTTCCCAGTTTTCTGCTTCCCTCGTAATCTTGTTTGCATTGGCTTTGTTTGTGTCAATTTCTCTTTTACCCTCTTGTTCTAGAATACCAGGGAAGTTTTCCTTGATAATTTCTTGAGATAGGATGTCTAGGCTCTTTTTTGTAAATCATGATATTCAGGTAGTCCAGTAATTCTTAAATTATCTCACCTGGTTCTATTTTATAAATCAGTGTTTTCTCCAGTGTTTTCACATTTTCTTCTATTTATTCATTCTTTTGATTTTGTTTGATTGTCTCTTGATGTCTCATAAAGTCATTAGCATCCACTTGCCTAATTCTAACTTTTAAGGGTTTTTTTTTCTTCAGTGAGCTTTTGTACCTCCTTTTACATTTGGCCAATTTTACCTTTTAAGGGGTTCTTCTCTTCAGTGAGTTTTTTAATATCTTTTTCCATTCTGCTTTTCAAGGAATTCTTTTCTTCGTTGGATTTTTGTGCCTCTTTTATCATTTGTCCTATTGAGTTTTTTCAGGTTTAATTTTCTTGAGTATTTTTGGGCCTCCTTTATCAAGCTGTTAAATCTTGTTTTTTTTCATGATTTTATTGCATCACTCTCATTTATCTTCCAAATTTTTCCCCTACCTCTTTAACTTGATTTTTAAAATCTTTTGTGAGCTCTCCTATGGCCTAAGGCCAATTCATGTTTTGCTTTGAGGCTTTGGAGGGAGCTTTGATTTTGTTTTGTCTTCTTCTGAGTGTGTTTGGATCTTACTTGTCATCATAGTGACTTGCTATGGTCAGATTTTTTTCTGTTGCTTGCTCATTTTCCAATATATTTCTTGACTTTTAACTATGCTAAAGTGGGGCTCTGCTTCCCAAATGGAGGGGGCACTGTCCCAAGCTTCAGTTATTTTTATGCAGCTTTTTGCAGAGGTAGTTCTAGAGACCTGAAATTTTCAGTTCTTCCAAGGTGGCATGATCTAGGGCAAGGTGTGTTTACTACTCTGCTGTACTGTGCATGGTTCATGAGTGACCACAAGTACTGTTTTCACCTCTGCAACTATGACCAGGGTCCATGCTCCCCTGAAGCTGCAAGCTCTGCTGTTACAGTACTTCTCCTCACCCTGGAACTGCCACCCAGGACTGTGACTCAGATACAAGTATAGGCAATGCAACAAAGTCCTGCCCCTGTTGCCAGCAAAAGGACTGCTGTAAATCTCCTTCTGAACAATTGCTTAACCCCTTTACCATCTGTGAACTGAGAGGCCTAGAAACCACCCCTACTGCCACTGATTCAGTCACCTCAAGGCCTGCTTCTGGTTTGCTGGGGGCCTGGTCTATGCTGGCACACTGGTGCAACAGACCTTTACTGATGACCTTGTAAGTTGCCTTGTACTGGAAAAGATGTTTAAATTCATCTTTTTGTGGGTTCTGACACTTTAGAATTTGTATAGAGTCATTATTTAAAGGTATTTGGAGAGATTTCGGGGAGAGCTCAGGTGAGTCCCTGCCTTTATTCTGCCATCTTGGCTCTGCTTCAGGGCACCCATTTTTTAATAAACTCTAGAGGCTCCCTATTACCTCCAAACAAACAAACATGAAGTCCTCTCTTTGACATTCAATCTTCATATCCTATCCCTTTGACCTTTTCCAGGTTTCTCATACTTTATTCCCCAACAAACACCATGATCTATACATTGTGACTCCAGAATATAGATGAATGTACTCCACTATCTGAAACAGATAACCTAATAGAACTTATGGAACCAAATTCTCTGTTATCTTCTTTTATGCTTGAAGAAAACTGATTACATATAGAGGTCCTCAAGTAAAGTACAATTAACGACTTGCCAGGAATTGTGTACAAGACCTTATTTATTCAGATGTGGTTGGAGTGGTAGTTATTGAGGTTCGTTCCTCCTTTGGTTGAATCCCATTATGGCCTTGGATTGGTGATCTTCCTACGTTCTAGGTACCATGACACTTGGATGACTAGCACATGTAATAATGATAAGAATCAATGGTTGCTTTTCCTGATGAAGCAGGTTCACAATCTTGTCTGAGAATTTCATATGTAATTGTTCGCAGAACATTGAGGTAGAGGTAAGGAGGAAGAACATTCCAAGCATGGAGGACAGCCAGAACAAAAGGTATGGAGAATAAGAGTGGAGTGTGATTAGTAAGAATCAGAGAGAATGCCAGTTTGGCATACAAAAGGCAAGAGGGATAGTAATATCTAATGAAGATGCAACTATAGGTTAAGGTCAGGCTACGCAGGGAGTTAGTATTTTATGCTAGAAGCGACAACAAGTCACTGGAGTTGGTAAAATAGGGAGTCCCATTGCTTTGGCAGCAGTGTGTAGGAAGGACTGGAGTAGGGAAATAGAGGCAGAGAGATGATCTCTGCCCCCAAAACAACAATAACAAAAACAAATAAATCTAATGTCTTACAAGAAGTATAAAGAACAACAGCCTATGTCATTTAGTCATTATCCTGCCTTCAACTCCTGGCACATTATTCAAAATGTTCATTGCGTATAAAGCAGACATTCTGAATTATTGTCATTGCAGCCTAATATATGGTAATATGGTCTCCCTTCCCCTTCCCTAGGCCACCGGCCATTGCCCTGTTCTTTAATCCTGAATTATTGCTGTACTAAGTCTTCTCAGCATGGTTCACTTGAAGCCTTCGGTAGGGGGCTGGGAGTGGGGACACAATTTGCACTACTTTTGAATAAGACAGTTTTCAGATTAGAATTTGGATCAAGTCCTCATGATAAACCCTGCCTGTGCTTTATAATTATTGAGGAAAGCCATGCCAAGCCAGAGGAGGAGGGGGAGGGAATGCATAATTCCCACATACTCCTGGAAAATAGATGTGTTGAAGCAAAACAATAAGAGAAAAATAAATACTTTCAACCAACTCTACTTCACTACACTCTGTGTGTGTATATGTGTGTGTGTGTGTGTGTGTGTGTGTGAGTGTGTGTGTTTCTTGTCACTAACCACAAACCTTCAGGATTTGGAGAAAATGCCTTATAATTAATTACTTGCCAAAAATGATGTCAAAGTACTGGAGCTGTGCCATCCAAGGCCATCCTGCTGGTTGTCTCAGTACACAAGGACATGGCAAGGGTAGCTACAGAGACCCCTGAGGGAAACACAAAAAAGGGGGCATTTGATGATGGTCACGCAGTGATTGGAAGCTGTGAAGCCAGGTGGAAGAAGGTTGCTCACTCCAACTCCCCCTAATATTAAACAGCCAACTGCCTATGTGCCACCTGTGGCTAATTATAATGCCAGCTGAGGTGTATACACACAAGGTGTCTGCTAATCTCTGCTTTATAAAATGCTGAGGCCTACGCGTTAAAGAACCAAAGGTGACACTCTGCGATTTCCTTGGGTGTCGTTGGAGTAGGGGTGGGGGAGAGAGAGAGAGAGAGAGAGAGAGAGAGAGAGAGAGAGAGAGAGAGAGAGAGAGAGAGAGAGAGAGAGAGAGAGAGAGAGAGAGAGAGAGAGAGAGTGAGGGAGGGAGGGAGTGAGGGAGTGAGGGAGGGAGAGAGAGAGAGGGGGAGGGAGGGAGAACCTTTCATTTTACTGCCAAACAATCCCATAATATCCATGAGAGAATGCATGTAACAGTAAAATAGGGGATAACAATAGTGCCTCCCTCCCCAGCATTGTCTTGAGACTTAAATGAGATATTTGTAAGAGATATTTGTAATGAGAGTTTAACACAATGACTGACACATGGTAGGCACTTAATAAGTGCTTGTTTCCTTTTTTCTTGTATTTTTAATTTAGGGATTCTTTAAAGGTTTTTTTTTTATTTTAAGGTCTGTAAACTTTTTTAATATTCATAATTATTTAAATAGAATTTATTTCCTTTATGATCTTATGCATCTATTTTGTGCATTAAAATCCATTATTTTGACAAAATATCCATAGGTTTCACCACAGTGTCAAGAAAGTCAATGACCCACAAACAGGGTTAGGATCCCATGCTCTAAATCTATACATAATCTTTTCTTGGGTCTCATACAACACTTTATTTTCATCTCTCACTCACTTACATTTTATGCTAAAGTCACACACATATTTCATTCTTCTCATAAACTCTTCAAGGACTGGAATTGTGACTTATTTTATTACTAGTTCACCCTCTTCTTGAAGCATAGTAACAGGTCTTTAATAAATATTTGTTGAATTTGAATCCAATCATAGGATTGCAGGATTGAGAGATGGTAGGATAATCCACATGGAGCCTCTTATCCAACACACTTTATGGGGGAAAATTTGAGGTGCAGAGAAGTGACTTTCACACAGGTAGCAGAATCCCAGATGTCCCTGATGCAATTAATCTACACCTTTGGTTTTCATCACCGCTATGATCATTCATTTGCATTGACTGAATCTCTTTAAAATTTAAGAAGTGCTATCCACATTATGAGGCATTATCCACATTTTACAGGAAAACAACACTAAGGCTTAGAAAGATAAAACAATTTATCTAAAGTCATACATGTTTTTAGGGTTAATTTCAGGGTTTGATCCTGGGTCTCCAGGATGTATGTCAGGATTCCTTCCATTTTACCATGTATGGTCATCCATAGACCACTAAATTTTTGTCAGGCCTAAATTAGTGACTATGTGTATGTCTATATATATGTATGTATATATAAAATGGCATGTCTTTCTTTGATTGAAGAAGATTCTCCCCCATTCTTTCCTGTCCTACTTAAAAAAAGGAAGGGCAATAGGAGCCAAAATCTTCAAACTCTAGAAAGAAATATTTTATGTCTAATGGAAAATTAGTGCTACCATTTACTTAATGACATCCTGCCATTTAATTTTTTTAAATAAGATAAAATCTATAAATACTACAATTGATTAAAGACCACTAAAACTGAAGGTTTTCTTTAAAGCAAACTTTAAAAAAAAAGAAAATTATGTTCTCAAACTTCCTGAAAGGAAATCTTATCTCATTAACATATTATTTAATGACATTTGAAATTAGTGATGGGAAAATCCTTTAAGTTAAGTCCAAGATTTTTCTCACTAGTATACTTTCCCTATCCTACTTTGGTCCAGTTTTAAGTAACTTGGGCAGTGGGGCCTCTGGTGCTTCCCTTGGGTGAACAAAGAAAGATCACATCTGTCTGATACACCACAGAAAACTAAGCAGTTTTTCATAATTTAACAGTCAAATTGGAGGTTTTCTGTATTTTCCTTCATGAGATCTGAGCCTCAGCATCTCCTATGAATGGCAACCCAGGGGAGGATCCATCTAGACAGAGTCTAACAGATTTTTGTTTTAATGATTTTGACCAAACCAGTATACTTCATTATTCATTTATATTAAATACCAATTTGAATGCTAATGCAAAACCTCATATTTTTATTGGACAACCTGAAAAGTATTGAAACATTCACTGAGATACAAATATGGTGAATCAATAAAAAAATACTTATGAAGTGCCTAATATACTCAAGGTCTTTTTCTTTGGTTTATCAGTTCTGAGATTTATCAGGTTGGAAGACAGAGACCCAGTAGTTGACCAGGGACCAAACTTTCCTTTCTAATATAAAATTAATTCCTTTTTATATAATTTTTAAGGTTCACATAGTATTCTTCTCCCAATAAATCCTTGAGGTAGTCAAGAGTAGGTATTATTATCCCCATTTACAAATGAAGAAATATCAAGTCAGTGAGATTCAATGACTTAGCTATAGTCTCTAGTTTGTTATTGTCAGAGCTGGGATTTGAACCCAAGTGTCTTGCTTTCATTTTCTGTGGTCTTTACCCAAATCACAACATTTAATTACAAGAACTTTCACTGTTTCTCTTATATATTAGGCACATGATCTGTTTTCTGTGTTTAAATACAGAGGATGGAGACTGATCAATTCAATCTACCACCCTTTAAAAGGATGCTTAACATAGCATAGGTCCTTGCAAGAGTGTTGTTAGCTAATAACTCATCCCTTCTGGTACCATTCTATAGCCACGGGGGCAGAAGGCCTCAGAAAAGAAATAGCAGTTATGTATGCATTACCAGGAGAAGCTAAAGTTAAATGGCTAGTAGACAAATTCCAACAGAGAAACCTCTACACACTCTGGGCACTTGTATATACAATGAAAAGGATTAAAGAGGGATGAATAACAATCATAATGACAACAGAAAATGAAGATTGGCATATTGAATAGAGAACTGTTTTGTTTTGTTTTTTGCTTTTTTGGAATTAGGAAGATCTCTATTCCAGTCTGGCCATGGGCACATACTGGCTGTGTGATCCTGGACCTGTCACTTCAGCAACTATCTAAGACCCTAAGTTGCAGAACAGGTTTTGACCTACATTGAGAGAGAGAATATTCTCAAAGAGAATTCCATATACCAAGGAAATCACAGATTTTGTCAAAAAGATGGCACATGGAGATTGATGAAAATAACAAGTAAACTGTCCAAGATATTTTACAGAGGTAGATGATGCTTTTTATAAGCGAAAAAACGGGTAATGAAAAGTTAAGCGATCAGTCCAATGTGACATACTTGTACATACTGGTGGTAGAATAAAAACCAGTGTTCTAATGCCAAGGTTAATCTTCTTTTCTCAATCTCAAACTGCAAGGGTCTCAACCTGGCTCCCTAGAATGATGCATATGTAGACCCAATCTCCTATAGCACATCCTTGCTTCAAGGTAATAACCCTGACATTTTCACATACAAAAGGTTCCCTGAGAATCAGTCTTTGAATTATAGACTTTTAGGGCAAGAGGTGAACTTAAACTTTAGCTAGTCTTTGCTCACACCTTCAGGCAGAAGTGCCATAAAAAACTCTGGCGACAAATGAGAATTCCTCCTTTTTGAAAATGGACTCTGGGGAGGTTTCCATAACATCCCTCAGTAACCATTAACTACTTTAAACTATAAGAAAGTTTACTCCATGAGCACCTGTTGGGGAACACATCTTTAAGAAATTAGTATCAAAACCCTACAAATATCCTATTGTGGCCCAAATGACAGTGTATGTGTAATAGATATGTTTCTTTAAAGTTGTTCATAAATTTTTAAAAGTATTTTAAATATACTGGGGGCACTCATTTTGTAAACAAACTCTGATGTTAGTCCTTTATGGAATTGATAATGAGTGAAATAACAGTGAGGTGTAGTAAAAAGAGTATGAGATTTGAAGTCAAAGATCCTGGGCTCAAATCCTGATACTCTTTCTTACTAGCAGTTCATGTCAGTAACACCTTGGAGCCTCTGTTTTCTGGTCTATAAAATGAGAGGTTTAGACAATATGACCTCCAAGGTTCTTTTTCCACCTGTAAATCCTATGATCTGCTCCAATTTATCACTGTAGAAATCTAGGATTTCAGACTTGGTGTGTACTTGGATTTCAGAACATCATTTAAATGGTGATAATACTATGGTTCTAAGTACTTATTGTTCTAAGAATCGAATGCAACAATGAAGAGGAGATCACTTAGTAAAATACAATCATTAAATTACTCATAATTTTATAGTGCTCAGGATCAAAGGATCATGGGATCATCTGGAGCTAGAAGCGACCTTGGAGGTCACCAATCCAATCCTTTCCTTTCACAGTTGAGTAAATTGAGACTGAGAATGGTTAAGTGGCTGAGGCTTACAAATCTTTTTCTTCACAACCCTTTGATATAAACAATGTAATTATCATATGTATTTTATATAGGAGGAAATTGGGGCCAAGAGGCAAAATGAGATGACCATGGTCATATACCTACTAATTTCAGAACAGACATGAGAACCAATACACAATAATGATGACATTTCTACGGTATTTTAAGATTTGCGATGTGCTTTATATGCATTATTTTATTGAAGCCGTACAATAATACTGTCTGGTAAATACAAAAAATATCATTATCCCCATTTTAGAGATGAGTAAACTGAGGCCCAGAGAAGTTTTACAAATCCAGTCAGTGCCAGAATAGGCTTTACAATCTACATCTCTTAATTCTAAGACCAGCTGTACTATCCTCAAGGTGCTGCACTGCCTGTCTAAAAGCCATAGAAATGTGTGGGATCATTATTATTTTATTGTTTTTTTTATTTTAAAGCCCTCATACTCTGAGAAATAGTCAAATGGTTCTCTTCACAAAAAGAATTTGATTTATCTTTACATATTTATCGTTACATATTTATGTATTTATTTTATTTATGTATTAAACTTGCAAAATTTATATTTATACATTATTTTATAATTTTATGCCTATTAGCTATATACTTTTATATGTTATTTTGCTTACCTTTATGCATTGTTTAATAGTTGACAATGTCTTTTAACATCAGTTATCTCATTTGACCATTACCACAGCCTTATGAAATCAGTAAAACAATCATCATTATCCCCATATGACAGATGAAGTACCTGAGGACCAAAGGAATGGTAACCAAGGTCACGTATTTAATAAATGGTATCACCAGGAATGTAAGCTAGGTTTTCTGGATGGTTTTCTTCCTTAATAAAGCTGTACTAGTGAAACAAATAGTGAAACAAACTTCTTGGACATATGGGGTGTGGGAAGGGTATTATTTGGAGGGGATTAGGTCAGGGGGCTTTGAGTCAGGAACACCTGAGTTCAAAACTAACCTCCGACTAGCTGTGTTAACCTAAGCAAGTCACTTAACCCTGTTTGCCTCAGTTTCTTCATCTATTAAATGAGTTGGAGAAAGAAATGGCAAACTACTAAAGTATCCTTTCCAAGAAAACCTCAAAAGAGGCCACAAAAAGTCTGAAACAACTGAGCAACAACAAGCACCAAAAGCCTGAAAGGAGTGGCAAGGAGGGTGGCAATTTTATATATTTATATACATACATATTTACATATATACTATTTCCCAAGTAAATGTAAAAACAATTTTAACTTTCATTTTTAATATTTTGAATTCCAAATTCTCTCCATCCTTCCTGCCCCCCACCCTTGTTAGAAGGCAAGCAATTTTGAAGTGACTACATATGTAACATCATCCAAATGTATTTCCATATTAGCCAGGTTGCAAAAAAAAAAAGACAAGAAAAATAAGGAAAGTTTAAAAGTATGCTTCAATCTGCATTCAGAGTTCAACAGTTCTTTCTGGAAGAGGACACTGTAGATCCTTTGGAATTGTCTTGGATCATTGTCTTGATCAGAGTAGCTAAGTCTTTCACAGTTGATCATTCTTACAATACTGCTGTTATTGTGTACAATGTTTTCTTACTTTTGCTCACTTCACTTTGCATGAATTTGTATTAGTCTTCCCAGGGTTTTGGGAAACCATCCTGCTCATCATTTCTTATAGCACAATAATATTCCGTAACAATCATATACCACAACTTATTCAACCATTCCCCAAATCATGGACACACTTTCAATTTCCAATTCTTTGCCACTAGAAAAACAATACATGCTATAAATATTTAATGCACAAATAGGTCCTTTTCTTTTTCCTTTGGTCTCTTTGGGATGCAGATGCAGTAGTGGTATTGCTGGTTCAAAAGGTATACAAAGCTTTATAGACCTTTGGGCATAGTTTCAAATTATTCTCCAGAATGGTTAGACTAGTTCACAACTTCACCAACAGTGTATTATGGTCTTAATATTTCTACATCCCCTTTACCATTTGTCATTTTCCTTTCCTATCATGCCAGTCAAACTGATAGGCGTGAGGTGTCAGAGTTGTTTTAATTTACAATTCTCTAATCTGTAGTGATTTAGAGCCTGTTTTTAATGTGAGTATTGATAGATTTGATTTCTCCTGAAAACTATCTGTTCTCTTTTCACCATTTACTAATGGGGGACTGGCTCTTATTTTCATAAATTTGAGAAATGTGGCCTTTATCAGGAAATCTCCCCCACTTCTAGTTTCCAGGTTTACTTTTCATTTTGGCTGCATTAGTTTTTTTTCATGTAATCAAATTTTTAATTTCATGTAATCAGAATTATACATCTTACTTCCTAAAATCTTCTCTACCTTTTATATATTTATAATCTCCTTCTTTATAAATCTCACAGGTACATTTTTCATGCTCCCCCAAGTTTATATCATCCTTCATGTCTAATTCATTCATCTCTTTCGACCTTCTCTTGCTATATCGTGTGATATGTCAGTCTATACCTAGTTTCTGCCAAACTGCTTTCCATTTTTCCAGCAATTTTTCAAAAATGGCATAGTCTTACATCAAAAGCTTGGATTTTGGGTTTTATCAAACTCTAGATTTCTGTGGTTATTTACTGCTATGTATTATGAGCCTAATCTGTTCCATTTCTCTACCACTCCATTTCTTAGCCAGTACAATATTGTTTTGATGATCACTACTTTGTAATGGAGTTTGAAATCTGGTACTACTACTCTGTCTTCCTTCAAATTTTTTTTTCATTGATATTCTTAACCTTTTCTTCTTCTAGATGAGTTTCATTATTATTCTTTTTTTAAGCTGTATAAAATGTGTTTGGTAGTCGGAGTGGTATGGCACTGAATAAGTAAATTAACTTAGCTAGAATTTTTATTTTTATTGTATTGGTTCAGCCTCCCCATGAACAATTACTACTTCTATAGTTATGTAGACCTGTCTTTCTTTGTGTGAAAAGGGTTTTTAAATTGTGTTCATATATTTCCTCACTTTGTTTTGGCAGACAGATTCTCAAGTATTTTATATTGTCTATGGTTATTGTGAATGAAATTTATCTTTCTTTTCTTGCTGAGTTTTGTTGGTAGTTCATAGAAATGTTGATGATGATGATTTTATATCCTGAAACCTGGATGAAGTTATTGTTTCATTTAGTGTTTTAGTTGATTTTCCAGAGTTCTCTGTGTATATCTTCATATCATCTGCAAAGAGTAGTAGTTTTATTTCTGCATTGCCTATTTTTATTCCTTCAATTTCTTTTTCTCATCTTCTTGCTATAGCCAGCATCTCTAGAACAATATCAAACAATAATGGTGATGATGGGCATCCTTGCTTCACCCCTCATTGTATTGAGAAGGCTTCAATTTTATCCCCATTACAGGTGAAACTTGCTCTTGGTTTTAGATAGATGTTACTTATCACTCCAAGAAAAACTCCATTTATTCCTATGTTTTCCCATGTTTTTAATCAGAATAAGTGTTGTATATTTCACAGGGTTTTTCAGCATTTATTAACATAATCACATGACTTTTTATTTTTCTTATTAATATGGTTAATTATTCTGTTAATTTTCCAGATATTGAACCAGCTCTACATTACTGGCATAAATCCTACTTGGCCATAAAGAATGATCTTTGCAATAATTTTCTGTAATCTCTTTACTAGTATTTTGCTTAAAGTTTTTGCATTGGTATTGATTAAGGACATTTGTCTATAGTTTTCTTTCTCTCTTTTGCTTTCCTTGATTTAGGTATCAAAACCATATTAGTGATTTAAAAAAAGTAATTTAGTAGGACTCCCTCTTTGCATATGTTTTCAAATAGTATATAATGTTGGAATTAATTGTCTCTTAAATGTTTGGTAGAATTCACTTGTAAATCCATCTGGTCCTAGGGATTTTTTTTCTTAGGGAGCTCTTTAATAGTTTGTTGAACTTCTTTTTCTAAGATAGAGTGATTTAAGTATTCTATTTCCTCTTCTGTTAATCTGGGCAATTTATATTTTTGTAAACAGTCATCCATTTCACTAAGATTGTCAAATTTACTCTCATACAATAGGTAAAAATAGCTCATAATTATTTGTTTAATTTCCTTTTCATTGGTAATGTATTTACCTTTTTCATTTTTTATACTAGTAATTTGATTTTCTTGTTTCTTTTTTAAATAAAATTAACCAATGTTTTATCTATTTCATTGCTTTTTTAGTAAAACCAGCTACTAGTTTATTTATTAGTTCACTTTTTTAAACTTTTAATTTAATTATTCTCTCCCTTGGTTTTCAGGATTTCCATCTTGGTGTTTTATTGGGAATTTTTAATTTGTTCCTTTTCTTGTCTTTTTTTCTGGGATATTGTTGAATACTTAATTCATTGATCTTCTCTCTCTCTCTCTCTCTCTCTCTCAATCACTATTGATTAGAGAAATACAAATCAAAACAACTCTTAGGTACCACATCTCTCCTGTCAGATTGCTTAAAGTTACATAACAGGAAAATGATAAATGCTGGAAAGGATGTGGGAAAATTGGAACATTAATACATTGTTAGTGGAGTTGTGAACAGATCCAGCCATTTTGGAGAGCAATTTGGAACTATGCTCAAAGGGCTATAAAAATGTGCATACCCTTTGACCCAGCAATACCACTCCTAGGGCTATATCCCAAAGAGATCACACAAGTGGGAAAGGGAACTGTGTGTACAAAAATATTTATAGCAGCTCTTTTTGTGGTGGCAAAGAATTGGACATCAAGGGGACGCCCATCAATTGGAGAATGGCTGAATAAGTTGTGGCATATGAATGTAATGGAAGACTATTGTGCTATATAAGAAATGGGGAAGATATGGACTTCATAATAACCTGAAAAGACCTACATGATATGATGCTGAGTGAGAGGAGCAGAACCGGGAGAACATTGTACATAACCACAGTCATATTGATTCTGTGATGATTGACTCTGATAGACTTGGCTCTTCTCAGCAATACAAGGCTCAATGACAGCTCCAAAGGACTCATGATGGAAAAAGCTCTTTTGTTCTCTTTTTTTCTCTTCTTTTTTGGTTTTGTTTCTTCTCTCTCATGATTCATTCCATTGATCATAATTCTTCTTGGCAACTTGACTATTGTGTAAATAAGTTTAATGCAAAGGTTTATGTAGAATCTATATCAGACTACATGCCATCTTGGGGGGGAAGGGGAAGGGGAGGGAAGGGAAGAAAATTTGGAGCTCAAGAACATGTAGAACTAAGTGTTGTAAAATAAAAATAAAATATCCAATTAAAAAAAAAGAAATATGCTACATCCTATTTGCCACAAAGACATGTCTCTTCATTAACCTTTGGATCATTTGAAAATTCATGAGTGGTCTTCCCACGTTAACAATTTTTGATTGTCAGTTACTTGGAGAGTATCTATGTGCTGTACTCCCTAATAGACTGGCATTGTAGGTTATAACAGCTTCAATCCTCCCTTTCACCAATGAGAAGCATGTATGGTAGGGCTGCTAGCAGACTATGTTTTTTTTTTTTTTTATATCTGACAAGTCAATCCTTCCCTTCAATATACTTTCTTTTTCTCAGGCTCTGAAACAAGGGCTATTAACCTCTCTCTCTCTCTCTCTCTCTCTCTCTCTCTCTCTCTCTCTCTCTCTCTCTCTCTCTCTCTCTCTCTCTCTCTTTCTCTCTCTCTCTTTCTCTGTGTGTGTGTGTGTGTGTGTGTGTGTGTGTGTGTGTGTGTGCAAGATAAGCCTCTTTGCCAGTCTGGGAACCCCTATAGACCCTTTCTCAGAATAATATTTGTTTTTTAATGTCTAATGCAACATATGTGGGATTACAAAGTAAAATCATTATATTGAAATAGCTACCAAAAATGTGTATATATATATGCATATACATATATGTATGTACATATATGTATGTTGTATGTATAAAACTTATCCAACAGACCCGAGGTTAAAAACTTTTGCTTGAAGGCTTCAATTGTATGGAAAAATATATTGGCTACAGCTCCTATATTGGCAATTTTAAAATGATATTTTTGTCACAAAACTAGGAGGTAATGTTGCTACAGTTTGAAGTCAGTTCTTCTAACTCCAATTCTAGTTCTATTTTCAATAAACTAACTTATACAAATATTCATTTTGACTAAAGGAATATCTAACTTCATGCTGCTATCATTATCTTCTGAAGGCATGGATCTCTGATTTTATGGTGTTTAAAATTAAAATTTAATTTATTTTTTAAAAATCTTGATATAAAATAACAACTGATAATTTTTTATAAATTAATATATTTTTAATTTTCAACATTCACTTCCATATGTTTTAAATTTTCTCCATCTCCCTCCCCTCCCCCCTTTCCAAGATGGCATGTAATCTGATATAGGTTCTACATATACATTCTTATTAAACCTATTTTCACATTAGTCATATTGTATAGACGAATTAGAATGCATGACAAGAACCTGAGAAAGAAAAACAAACTAAATTAAACAAAAAAGAGAGCACCTGATAAATTTTTAACAAATGTAAATAAAAGGCCACTAAATTTGGGATAAGAACACCTGTATATGCAGCAGTGTGCTGATAAATCTTTAACAACAGGCACTCCAAAAAAGGAAAAATGTATGCACAGCACACCTAACTTTAATCTGCACTGTTAACATGTTCTCCATTGCTTTCTTAAGTCTTAATTCATTAAATCAAGTCCTCATTTGTAACATTTGTCAATTTCTGAGGTAGGAATGCTCACATTGAAAATTTAACAATCAGTTCTTGGAAGCTGGTATGAGCTGGCTCCAGCAGACCCCTGTGTAGATTGTTCATATCTCTTCCATGATCTATGTGACCTTGAGCAAGTAAATTTTCTTTTATGGGCCTCAGCTTCATCGTCTGTAAAATGAAGGAGAGCCAGATGATATCTAAAATATCTCCAATTCAAGATACTATGATTCATTAAACCTAATTCCCAAATCAGTCAAACTTTCTTGTTGATTTTATCCCAGTTTAATATATACATTTATATGTATATATACACACATACCCACATATATACATACATACACATATACATATATAATATACATTATACATAAACACATATAGCAATGTAACAATGTTGTACTTGAGGGAATATATTCTCTATAGCCTACTTCCTTAAGATTATCTGGATAAGGATGATCGGTAAGGTTCATCCAATCAATAAAGAAGAAAAAAAGCTAGCTCTTATAGTATTTTCACCTGTCTCTAACTATGGCTTAAAGAGAGTTCTTTGGTTTGGCTGTGACACATCAAGAATATTGCTGTTGAAGGAAGTTTGTTATAGTTGATGCAGACAACATTATAGACTTAATAACAGACTTTTAAGGACATATATTATACAGAATGTCACATTTCTTACAAATGCAAATTATCAAATTCAATCCCATCATTTTACAGATTGAGAACCTCAGGTACAGAGAGGTCAGATGATTTTCCATTGATCAGGTAAGCTCCTAAGCGTCAGCAGCAGGATCTAAACTCATGTTTCCCTCATTCCAAATCTAACAAACTGTCCACTAAAACACATCACTTTTTCCAAAGACCTTCCTTTGTACTTAAAAAAATCCACTTTTACAACTATTTGGTGGAGAGGAGTTGCTGAAAACTCATTCCATTTCTTTAAAAAATGTCAAAATTTTAAAGGAATGTAAGATTGACATGAGTCAACAGTAAGATACGAGAGCCAAAATAAAACTAAAATAAAATAAGCTAATGCAAACTTAGTACCTTTCGTGGAAAAAAAAAACATAGTTTATAGAAGCCTAATTGGTCATGCTACTTTTGAAATATAGTGTTCAGTTATGGATGGCACATTTTAGCAAGGACATTAGGCATCTGGAGAACATGAAGCAGAGAATAAGCAGGGCAGTGTAATCCCTAGAGATTACATGTGGGTACATTTACAGGAAGTGGAGATGTTTAGTCCAATAAAATGAAAACTTAGAAAGTATATAAGGGTTTTATTTAAGTGCTTGGTGGACTGTCATTTGGAAGAGGAACTACACATATTATTTGGCCCCAAAAAGTTGAAATAGAAACAATAAGTAAAAGATGAAAAATATAGATCTAGGCCTAGTATAATGGAAATTTGCTAAAAATTAGAACTTGCCAAAAAAATTGGAAATGACTGCCTCTGAAAGATGTCAACTGAAAGCAAGATAAATATTTTCGGAGATATAGGAGAGGAAATCCCCATATAATTTTTGTCCCCTAAGATTCATTCCAATTCTGAGATTCAGTGATTCTTTAACTTGTATGTGTAAATACATGAACATGTGAATTATATATGTATGTACGCACATATATGTTGTGGTATATGATATTAATATATAGCCTCTGTATGTTTATATGCATATGCACATATATGTATATATGTGTATAATATGTAGATAACTAACCTGCCTATTGTATAAACCCAAGAAAAGTATACATCTGAAGGATGGAACTGTCCAAGGAAGGCTAGGACAAGAAGTGTAGCTAATAAAGATTTTAGTAGATAAGACTACTTAAATCAGTATGGTCAAGCCCTGGGAAGTCAGCGAAGGCAGTGAGGAGTAGACAATTCCTAAGGGTCCACTGAGCATCTGATACCACAATTTACAAGTGTCTCATGTATTGATACCATGGACTAATTGGCTATTACTACAGACACCAGTCCAGAAGGTCAGAAAATCATTAAAGACAAGAATAACACACTCAGTCTTCTGATCCTGAAGCAGAGTCCATTTCCCCTTGATGTTTCACTGTCTGCTGGGTGTGGGTCCCTTGAGTTGTTGACCACAGCCTATCGATAAATACCTCTCTGGTTGAGGCAGAGATAGAAGTATTAGAACTGCCTGTAATAGTGCATTCTAATCTTTCATTGCCATATCTTTAGACTTAAGTTTAATACTCTGGTTTTGTGACAGTTAAGTTCAGATTGATCAGCACATTTACCAGACTTGGGGAAAATCTAGATTTCTAATCTTGAACCCAGTTTCCTTCAAGATAATTTTCTGCTCTCAAAGCCTAAAGACAAATATAGCAACAATTTTAAAAATGTTCACAAAATCAGTAAACATATTAATATCATTTCTAAGCAAAAGCTCTTGGGAAATAATCGAAAGAAATTTAACTCAAAATTAGCATAAAACTAATAAAATTCCATGGAGCAAACCTACCAATATATTTTCTGGCCTTATAAAAATACACTACATGTTACATTGAAAAGTGCATTGATTTGACTGTCGCAGGAGAAGGTTTCACATCCCAGTTTTGCCATATAAGTCCCGTGTGACCTCAGGCAAGTCACTTGACCTCTTTGGTTCTCAATTTCCTCTTTTATACAGTGAAGAAGTTAAGATCCCTTGCAGTTCTAATTACGAAAAAATAGTTATAGAGAGAATCATGGTTCATGGTTAGGCTATGCCAATAAATAGAGATATTACCCAAGTGGATTTACAGATTTAATGCAGTACCAATCAACATTTAAAGGTATTACTTTTTAGAATAATATGAAATTATAATAATATCATTTAAGGAACACATTTTTCACAGTCTTGAGAAATTAAAAAAGGAAAATAATAATGAAAGGGTCTACAATTACCAGATCCTCAAAGATATTTTATAGCAATAATTCTCAAACGTATTTGCTACAGGCTTAGAAATAGAAAAAGTAAATCAGTAGAAAATATTAAATAAGAAAATCCAGAAGAATTCAAATACATCACCGCAGTATTTTATAAACCCAACACCATAAATTACTGAAGGAAGGGCTCCCTATTGGCTAAGAATTGTTGGGAAAATTGGAAAGCAGCTTGAGAAAAATTAGGTTTAGATAAATATCTTGCACACTAAGCTCCAAATGGATATGTGGCATAAACAAAGAATGTCACATCAAAAGAGAAAGATGAGAGAGAGAGAGAGAGAGATGAGATGAGAGAGGAGAGAGAGGAGAGAGAGGACAGAGAGAGACAGAGACAGAGAGAGTAGAAGGATGTCCTTTTTACTTTTTATAATTCTGACCAGGGAAAGAACTCTTAACCTAACAAGGGATAGAAATGACCACAAAAGGTAAGAAAGAAAGAAAGGAAAAAAAGGAAGAAAGGAAGAAAGAAAGGAAGGAAGGAAGGAAGGAAGGAAGGAAGGAAGGAAGGAAGAAAGAAAGGAAGGAAGGAAGAAAAGAAAGAAAGGGAGAGAAAGAAAGAAAGAAAGAAAAGAAGAAAGGAAGGAGAGAGGGAAGGAAGGAAGAAAGAGAGAAAGAAAGAGAGAGGGAGGGAGAAAGAAAGAGACAAATATGAGAGACAGAAAGGAAAGAAGGAAGGAAGGAAGAGAAAGAAAGAAAGAAAGGGAAATTATGTGAGAAAGTTACTATACTATTTATACCTTTGACACACCATTCTCACTCCTGGTCATATACTTCAAGGAAATCAAAGGAGGAAGAGTATATCAAAAAATACTAAAATTTTTATAGTAATACTTTGTAGTGGCAAAAACCTGGAAATGAAGAGTTTGCTTAATTATAGGAAATGGTTCAACAAACTGTGGCATGTAATTGTTACATAACTATAATGTAGTCTTTCTTATTCTGAGTTCTATGAAATTTTATTGATATTTTGATAACTTTGTTTCAATTGATTTCCTTTGTAGTCATTTGTATTTTATTTTAAGCATTTAGAAAAATCATTCTGAGAATCAATCCATAGATTTCACTGGACTAATAAAGTCCATGGTATTTAAAATAAACAAACAAACAAAAAACCAAATCTATATTGCCACAAAAATGGCGAATATTAGAATTCGAGAAACCCAAAGAAAGATGCATGGAGTGATGTAGAATATAAAACAATATAATAAAATAACAACAATAAAGTAAATGAGGACAACACTAAATCCCAACCAAACTTTGATTAATTATGATGAGCAATCTGCATCTCAGAGAATGCATGATAAAGCAAAATTCTCTCAACTCAGTAGAAAGGTTAAGTATGTTATCTGTGGGATATGGTTTATGATGTCAGATATGGTCAATGTTGACTGATTTAGTTTTGTTTAACTTGTCAATATTGATGGCAGTAGAGAAAGAGGATATTGAAATGACTATTGTATAAAAACAAAAGAAATCAATAAAACCTTAAAGTGAACTATAAATTTACCTTAGGTTTTAAGACAAAATACTTGAGTTCATATATTCTCTGAACAAGAAAAGGAATATATATATATAATATATATATATATATATACACACACATATACATGTATATATGTATATATATACATATATACATATATGTGTGTGTGTGTTTGTGTGTGTGTGTGTGTAAATAAATGTCACACAAACATTTAGAAAATGGCACTATAATAAAATGATGCCCTGCTTTGGGGCTCTGCTAATGGTCAGTATCTTATTCTACAAAATTTAGCTTTTTGGACCTAGATAAGTTCACTGGTCATCAGGCAAAAAGGATGGAAAAAACTAATACCCATCCAGAATAATATGTTATAGGTATCAGGCCTTCTGAGTAGAGTTTCCCTTGTACCAACACTGCATTCTTGTGAAGTCTGTAGGCTGGTGCCATGGGTCTTGTAGTGATCTTTGTGTGAACATAGTGGTGGAAAATGGCAGACATATCCAATGCTGCCCATTAGGTGGGCATGCCTAAGCATGCCTAACAGAAAATGTGGGAAACTATTGGATGCTGGAGGAAATCACTTTTTGAATAGCTTTGTATCAGGACTTGTTTATGCCTGCTAGATGCTCACAGCTCAGCAGGGATTTCCATGCTCTTAGAGTCAATAGATTAACAGTACTATTGAGTTAAAATATGTATCTCTAATCATCCAGATGCCCCAAAATGATAAAATAAAGTTCCTTCCCATCACTGAGCTGAATTTCTGAAAAGAAAAGTCCTGACTGTATCTGCAAAAAATTAATAAAGTGGACCTTAATGATTTTTTGTTGTTCTATACACTTATGGAAGAAAGACATTTGGTCAAGTTAACCTGTATGTTCTGGGGGCTAAGGAAATATGGCATGGAATCATAGAAAAGCAAATTTAGAAAAGACCTTAGTGGTCCCCATTTCCCACCAGAGACACTGCTTTTGGACTTTGGACCTCTGCACCATGCTTTCCTTCCCCAGGAAACTCATTACTGGGAAATCTCATTAGTCTGCAAGATTGAGTTTGCCTGGTCCTCACATCTCATCAGCACCATTGGGCTCTGATTGGACTCTGGCTGAAGGGCAAGGCCAAAGACTCTAGGGCCTATTTCTTTTTAAAGAAAAGGGCTCAGCACAGTCTTCTCCCTATTTCTTATCAGATATATTACTTTTGGGTTTCTTTGGACTTACCCATCATGCCACCTAGCCAGATTTCCACCCCTTCCCACCCACCCCAAACTTG
Source organism: Trichosurus vulpecula (assembly GCF_011100635.1). Taxonomy (NCBI): domain Eukaryota; kingdom Metazoa; phylum Chordata; class Mammalia; order Diprotodontia; family Phalangeridae; genus Trichosurus; species Trichosurus vulpecula. The sequence continues at coordinate 236,408,404 of NC_050575.1, read as the reverse complement.
TCCCTTCACAGTTTCCTTTTGTGCAAGTGACAAGGACTTTAGGACAGGGACTGTCTTTTAAAATTTTGCTTGTATTTGTATCCCTGTCCCTTTGCACAGTGCCTGATACAGAGTAGGTGCTTAATAAATGTTTATTGGCTGACTGGTTATATAGGCCAACTCTCTAATCATAAGCAATAACTCCTATTCCAAAGTCCTATTGTGCTATAAGAAATGATGAGGGAGACGATTTAGAAAAAGTCCCATCACAATCATATGCCACAATCTGTTTGACCATTTCCCAGTTGATGGGCATCCCCTCAGTTTCTAATTCTTTGACACCCTAAAAAGAGTTGCTATAAATGTTTTTGTACATATGGGTTCTTTCCATTTTTCTTTGATCTCTTTGGGAAACAGACTTAGTGGTATCACTGGGTCAAGAGGTATGCACAGTTTTATAGCCTTTTAGGCATAATTCCAAATTGTTCTCTAGAAAGGTTTGACCAGTTTACAACTTTACCAACAATTCAATAGTACACCTATTTTCTCTCCTCTCTTCTAGCATTTATCATTTCTGATATGGATGAGGTCATATCTCTGTTGTTTTAATTTGCATTTCTCTAGTCAATAGTGATTTATAGTATTTTTTATTTGACTATAGATAGTTTTGATGTCTTTTTGTGAAAACTGCCTGTTCATAGCACTTGACAATTTATCAACTGAGGAATGGCTCTTATTTTTATAAATTTGATTCAGTCCCCTATATATTTCAGAAAAGAAGAGCCTTTATCAGAGAAACTTTATTTTTTAAAAATATTACTTTCTTGACTATGGTACCTTTTACCAAAATGTAGTTTTCTGATTATCACTTTTACTTAGATTATTTTTTGCTTTTGCTTTATCTGAGATCATGTTTGCTATGCCTGACATTTTTACTTCAAATGAAGTATAATGGTTTCTGCTCCATCTCCTTATTTTAACTCTGTAGGTGTTTCTTTCTATTTCAACTTGGTCTCTTGTAAACAACATATTGTTGGATTCTGGTTTCCAATCCATTATATTATTTACTTCCACTTTATGGGTGAACTCATTCCATTCACATTCAGAGTTTTGGTTACTATGTATTTCTTTCCATCCTATCTTCTGTGTATCCTTCTCTCTCTTTTTATCCTGTTCCTCCTCAAAAGTTTGTTTTGCCTCTGAATACTGCCACCCTTAATCTGACCTCCTATTTATCTTCCCCTCCCCCTCTCTATTATTTCCATCCTCTCCAATTAACCTATTGGGTGAGATAGATCCCTTCATATTTTTATATTATCCTAACATAATTGACTCACACCTATGGCCTCTATCTATATAGACTGATTCTAACTGCCCTAATAATGAGAAAATTGTTAGGAATTACACTTATTATCTTCCCATATAGGAATACATGGAGTTTAATTTTGTTGACTCTCTTAAGATTTCTCTTTCATGTTTACCTTTTTATGCTTCTAGAGTCTTGTGTTTAAATATATATTTTTTTCTACTCATCTCTGGTGTTTTCATTAGGAATCTTTGAGCATCCTCTATTTCATTAAAAATCCTTTTTTTTCCTCCTGAAGGATTATATTCAATTTTGCTGGGCAGGTGATAGTTGGTCTTAATCCTAGCTCCTTTGGCCTACATAATATATTCCAATCCCTCCACTCCTTTAATGTAGAAGCTGCTGAATCTTATGTGATCTTGACTGTGGCTGCATGGTATTTGAATGGTTAATTTCTGGCTGCTTGAAATAATTTCTCCTTGATCAGGGAGCACTGGAATTTTGCTCTAATATTCATGGAAATTTTCATTTTGGGCTCCCTTCCAGGAAATCATTGGTAGATTATTTCAATTTCTATTTTATCCTCAGAGATTTTGGGGCAGTTTTCCTTTAAAATTTCTCAAAATATGATGTTTAGTCTCCCTTTCTATCATGGCTTTCTGGTAGTCCAATAATTCTTAAATTATCTCTCCTAGATCTATTTTCCAAGTCAGTTATTTTTCTGATGTGATATTTCACATATTCTTCTATGTTTTCATTCTTTTGACTTTGATTATTTTGCTATCACATTAACTTATTAGCTTCCACTTATCCAATTCTAATTTTTAAGGATTTTCTTCAGTAAACATTTTAACCTCATTTCCAATGTGGTCTATTCTGCTTTTGAAGGACTTCTTTAGTGAATTTTTGTGCCTCTTTTACCATTAGACCAATTTTGTTTTTTAAGGTGTTATTTTCTTCAGTATTTTTGTGCCTCTTTGCAAGCTATTAATTCTCTTTTCATAATTTCTTGCATCATTCTCTTTTTTTCCATTTATTCTTCTACTACTACCTACTACATACTCTTTGAGGCCAGTAGACACAGATGAAGAGGGAGAATGTTCCAAGTACGGGGACAGCCAGAGAAAATGCCTGAAACCAAAAAATTGAATGTCTTGTTCATGGAATTACAAGGAGGGCAATGTCACTGGATCAAAGAATACATAGTGAGGAGTAAGATCTAAAGATTGTTGAAAAGGTAGAAGGAAGCTAGGTTATGAAGGATTCTAAACACCAAATAGAAGATTTTGTATTTTATTCTGAAGGCCATTGGGATCCTGCCACTGAAGTTTATTGAGTTGGGGTGGAGAGTGAGAGGTGGTGTGACATAAGTCAGATGTGTGCTTTAGGAAAATCACTTTGTTGGATGAATGGGGGATGGGTTGGATTAAAGAGACAAGGCAGGCAGACTTACTAGTAAGCTATTGCTATAAAGCCCTCAACTGTAACAGGTAAGAGATATTTCTAGTTTTGTTTTGAGATTATATTGGTACATAATGAAAATGTTCATGTCTTCAGTTCTTTTCATGCACACTTGTGGTTTGATCACTTTAGTGGTGAGCTTCATGTCAATGAAACATTTTCAATGTTTTAGATATTGCTATTTTTGATGTATTCTGGTGTTTCTTGTCTTCTTGTGTTACCAGACATGAAAGAACACCACTTGGTACATTATTTTCCATGTCATGCTGATCATCACAGTGGTTTTAAGCAGTGCTAGCCTATAACCATACACTTTCCCATCTATTTCTTTAACTTTTAGGAACAGTTTCATTGGAAGGCTAACCAAATCATATCATCCAGGAAGAATTAAGCAGCATTCAAAGGTTTCTTTTCACAGTTACCATGATAGTCCCAGGGCACAAAAAAACCCCTCTTATGTGCCACTCTTACTAATATTCTTTTCCCTTCCATTACCATGTACTCTTACAGAAGTAACAATGAGGAAGTTATCATTTTATTGTTATTTCTCTCTCATTCTCATCTTTTTCAATAAGGTTCAGGTAGAAATGGCTTGGAGACAAGTGACTATTCTGTTATTATTCCTTTATATTCAGTGTTCTTCAGACTCTTTCATTGGTCAATAAAAACAACCATTTCTTATAGGAGGACACAAGTAGTAGAATGATATAAGTTCATCCTTTGTATTCTCACTAAAAACATCACTGCTACATCTCCAGGAGCATACAGGATAACAGGAAAGATATGGACCTCATTCTCTCCCCTCATGACTTTGATATCTTCAACCAGGTCTCTCTGTCTCAAAGCCTTTTTGCCCCATGTAGCTTGAAGATGATGCTGCAAATCATTATTATTGTAATCATCATTACCATCATTAGCATTACTATACCAGAGGACCTCTAAAGTATGCAGTGACATCATTTATCAAACAGGTATAGTTGAATAAGATTTTGAAAACTAGAATGGATATACATAGAGCTCTTCTTAAGAGCTAAGAAAAGTAGACAAACAATTCTTTTTGGAGCCATTCTTCTTTGTGAGCCTAATGGTTGAGCCCACTAGATGCACTACTAATGGTTGCTCTTACCAAAAGTTTATTCAAAGAGGACGCACATGCACATACATACATACATACATACAAACATACATACACACATGCATACATAATAAATATAAAAAAGAAGAGGAAGTCAATAAGAAGCAGGGCTTCTAATAATATCACCCTGAAAGCAATATTGTGGGGTTTCTAGAGTAGTCCTCTGGGAGGAAGAGAAATGGAGTTGAAACAAAGAGAATGAGGTCAAACTATTGAGCCAGTAAAGCTGAAACCACATCTTAGATGCTTCAAATTAATGTAGAATCAACTCATTTCAGAGTATTCTGTTGCACAGAAACTATACATATGCACACACACACGCACACACACACACATTGCATAACATGTAGACCTGCAAACAAGTAGATTTTGTTCTTTGCTTTTGTTTTTGTTTTTTTTTTTCCAGAAGGTAGCTAGGGTTTTCTTTCATGTATGATATAATTCCTCAAGCTATACATTCATATTTTAAATCTATTTCTGATATAATGCTGTATTTAGCACTAAACATATCATGGGATTAACTGCAAATCGAATGGCAACATACTTGGCAAGACTGAAGTCTGAGATATTGTTCATGCATTCTGAGCTTTTGAGTTGATCTACTATATCAGGGGTTCTCAAACGTTTTTCTCTAAGAACTCTTTTACGCTTCTATTGAAGATATCCCCCAAGAGCTTTTATTTCTGTGGTTTATACCTATCAATAAATACTTTATTAGAAATGATAATATCTTAGTGTTGCTATAAAAAGAGCTTTGACCTTTCCAGCTCCCTGGAAAGGTCTCAAAAATGTCCATACCTCACTTTGAGAATAACAATAAACAATGAGCTTAAATAAGCTGTTGGGCCCTGTTAGACTAAGTAGATGAAACAGAATTGTAAGATATGAAAGCTCACTGCCAGATAATAAGCATCAATGGGATAGATGAATCAATGATTTTTTTTAAAAAAAAGATAACAGTATTAATCACTTACTAGGTACACTGGGCTAAGTGAGGAGAATACAAATATAAAAGCGAAGATAGCTTGACAAAGAGGACAGAAAGAAGTATCAATGATATCATTCTGATGGCAAAAAGTGATGAGGGTGAAAGAGGAGAGTGTGAAAGCTGGCTTGAAGCTTAACATTAAAAAAAAAAATGAAGACCTTGGCAACTGTGCCATCACTTTCTGACAAATAGAGGGAGAAGAAATGGAGGCAGTGTCGGATTTTATATTCTTGGGCTCACTCAAAAATTATTGTAGATGGTGTTTGCAGCCACGAAATTAAAACATGCTTGCTTCTTGGAAAGAAAGCTATGGCAAATTTGGATGGGATACAAAAAACAGACATCACATTGCCAGCAAAGGTTCATATAGTCAAAGATACAGTTGGTTTTTTGTTGTTGTTTTTTTGTTGTTTTTGTTTTTTTTGGGGTTTTTGCTTTTGTTTTTTCAGTAGCAACGTATGGCTGTGAGAGTTAGACTATAAGGAAAGCTGAGACCTGCAGAATCAACATTTACAATTGTGGTGCTGGAGAAGACTTTGGAGAGTCCCATGGACTGCAAGGAAGTCAAATCAGTCAATATTTAAAGAAATTAATTCAGGCTATTCACTGGAAGGTCAAATATTGAAGATGAACCTTAAATACTTTGGCCAAGTAAGGAGAAGACAGAACTCATTGGAAAAGATCCTGATGCTGGGAAAGATTGAAGGCAAAAAGCAAAAGGAATGGCAGAGGATGAGATGGATAGATAGTATCATGGCAACAATGAACATAAATTTGGACGGATTTCCGGAGATTGTGGAACATAGAAGGGCCTGAAGTTCTATGGTCCATGGGGTTATGGAGAGTTGGACATAACTGAACAGCTGAAGAACAAAATCTCTAAATCCAGAATCTATGGGCTTTCTGTGGTACCTTGCTACTCTGAGAGGTAGAGCTGCCTTCTACCCGTATGATATCTATATCTATGTTTGTGAGTATGTGAGTATATATGTATGTCTGTATGTATAGTTGTATATACCTGAAGAAATATATGTGTACATATCTTATTTCTATGAATATTTGCATATCTATATCTATCTAATTTATCTATCTAAGGGAGAGCATTCCATCCATAGGATTGTATTCCCCTACAAAGACATATAAAAAGTTAAGTGTGTGTATGTGGGTGGAGGGGTTAAATCCCTTTAAAAAAAACCATGCAAGTGCCAGATGTATTTTTTTTTTTTAGCTTAAAGGCCACTCTCTATAGGAGTCCTTTCCTGGGACTGCCAGCTGCTCATGACTTCTCTAAAACTACCTTCCAATGACTCTGCATGTATCTGGCAAGTACATATATATATATATATATATATATATATATATATATATATATATATATATATAGAGAGAGAGAGAGAGAGAGAGAGAGAGAGAGAGTTATATATTTATATAGTTATATTTATATGTATATACTCTCTCCCTCTAGAGACTAGAGAATGTAAGTTCCTTGAGGTCAGGGACTGTTTATGCTTTGTCTTTCTTATCCTTAGCATTTAGAACAATATAATAAATGGTGATTGACTGAGTAAGTACTTATTATTATGCCCAAAAGCCATCTGTATATGTGCCATATTTTTAATGAATTATTTTCTTGAATAATCTTTTAGACCTCCTTTTTCAATTGGCCAATTCTGCTTTTTAAGTCATTATTCTCCTCATTGGCTTTTTAAAGCTCTTTTGCCATTTGGGTTAGTCTATTTTTTAAGGTATTTTATTCTGTATTTTTTGGAGTTTGCCAAGCTGTTGACTCATTTTTCATTATTTTCTTGCATCCCTCTCATTTCTCTTTCCAATTTACCCTCTACTTCTCTTACTTGATTTTCAAAATCCTTTTTAAACTCTTCCATGGCCTAAGACCAATTCATATTTTTCTTGGAGGCTTTTGATGTAGGATTTCTGACTTTGCTGTCTTCTTCTGGCTGTATCTTTTGATCTTCTTTATCACCAAAGTAAGATTCCATAACTGAGTATTTTTTATGTTATCTGCTCATTTTCCCACCCAATTACTTGACTTTTGAGCTCTTTGTCAAGGTATTATTACTTCCAGAGTGGAGAGCACTCTGTCCCAAGCTTCATGGGTTTTGTGCTGCTATTTTCAGAGCTACTTCTAGGCACCTGTAAATTTTCAGTTCTTCTGAGGTGGTATGATCCAATGAGAGATGTTTATTTTTCTCCTGTTCTGTGGTCTGGTCTGTAAGTGACCTCTAGCATTCTTTTCTGCCTTGGAACTGCTAGGAGGATTGTGTCTCCACAGCCACCACAAACTCTGCCACACCAGTGCTAATCCTTGCCCCAGGACCACCAGCCAGGACTGCCACCCAGATCTAAATAGGTCAAAGCAAGAGAATCCTGCCTCAATGCCAATAAAGAGATCCCTCCACTCCCACTCTGATCAGCTGCTTGATTCTCCCCACTGTCTGTGGGCCTGGAGCTCTGGAAGCAGCCACACTGCTGCCACTGCTCCCTCTGCAGCCACCTCAGCCACCCAGGGGCTGGGACCTGACCACTCTCTTTTCTCACCCATGTCCGACAGAGTTTTCTCACTGACCTGCTAAGCTGTCTTTGGCCTTCGTGGGTTGAGAATTCTGGAAACTGCCACAGCTAGTGATTCAGGGTCCTGAGGCCTGCTGTGCTGGTCTGCTCTAGCCTGGTCTGTCCTAGAATAGCCCATGCTGGGCTGCACTCTGCTCCCAGCATGGTGTGATAGACCCTTCCCCGTGACCATCCAGGCAGTCTTGGTCTGGACACTTGTTTCACTCTGTCATTTTGTGGGTTCTGTAGCTCTAGAAGTTGTTTAAAGTCATTTTTATAGGTATTTGGAGGGATTTGGGGGGAGAGCTCAGGCAAGTCTCTGCTTTCACTCTGCCATCTTGGCTCCACCCCCTGTATATGTGCCATGTTCCCATACTTGCTTGTAAGCTTTATGAGGGTAGCTGTTCTTCTCATTGTAGCATGGTACCATGGAAAGCCCATAGATTGATTCAAAGAACTTGGGTTCAAATACCATACCTGATGCTTACTATCTGAGTAATCTTGGGAAAGCCATTTAATCTCCCTGGGTCTCCATTTTCTCATCTATTTTAAAAAAAAAGTTGATTAGACTAGATTGCTTCTTATGTCCCTTCTATACCTAATATCCTTCTATTATTTCCACTTTATGCACCTAGTCCAGATTTTTATACACAGAAGAAAATTTGATAAATGTCTGTTGAACAAAGGAACCCTTGGTCTTGCTGGATCAGCATAACAATAACAACAGTAATAGCCAATACTTATGTATCTTTACCAAATTTCTTAACACTTATTTCATTTGCTCCTCAGAATAGCCCTGGGAGATAGGTGCTATTATTATCTTTATTTTACAGATGGGGAAACTGAAACTGAGGAAGGTTAAGGAGGGTTAACTAGGGTCACACAGCTAAGCATCTGAGGTAGGAATCATGCCAAAAGGTGAGAATAAATGACACAAAAATAGAATTGAAATTACCCCTACATTATCATGGCAAATCAGAAACTCTAAAGAATCCACTCATTAATATGTGATCCACTTTATGAAAGAAAAAAAAAAGCATGACCAAAAGGGGCAGAACTTCCAGAAAAAATTTAATGCTGGAGGATTCTGGGAAGATGGAAGAGTAGGTCAGAAAATTCCAAGCTCTCAAGATTTTCCCCCACAAAAGAGTTAAAATAGAACCTTAGAGTGAACAAAGTGGGGTGGAGACAAAGAAGAATAGGGACACAACCAGGATCTACCAGAGACTGTCTGAGAAGGTCTGAAGAAGAACTCCAGGAATAGGTTGGTCCCAGAGAGGAGTAAACACCTTCAGGCTAGGTTCTGTTTTAACAACAAGAGGCTAGCCCTGGGGTTAGTTGGTTTGAGAGGCTGCCTCAGCCCCAGCCACTGGAACATTTTACCTCAGGATAGTGAGGGGAGTCACGTATTTGAGCCCGGAAAGATTGCGGGAACCTCTCCTGAATAGGAATGCTAGACCCAGCTATGCTGTGAAGAGCAGTGGGGGTGAGAAGGAACCAACACATGTTGGGTGAGTACAGAAGCAGTGGGTCAGAAAGCCCCTGGCTGGGGGCACTTACAGGAGGTTGGAGGTTTGGCTTTGGTTCCAGGCTAGAGGTAACCGAAGATCTGGGGCAAGAGGCACCATTTCCCATACCCCAGGGCTAGAGGTGATTATAAAAAATCAAGTTATTACCACAAAAAATGCACAGGCAAAGGAGAAGGAATGCAACTGTAGAAACCTATTACAGGAATAGAGATGACAAGGGTTCATCTTCAGAGGAGGACATTAAAGTAAAGAAATCCGCAAAGGAAAACATTGAATGGTCACTTGCCCAAAAAGAATTTATAGAAAATCTTAAAAAAGACTTTAAAATCAAATGACAGAGATGGAGGAAAAACCAAAAAAAAATAATAAAAATAATCCAGAAAAACAAGAAGGTTATGAAAGGAAAGTCAACCAATTAGAAAAGGAGATTCAGAATCTTGAGGAGAAAAATGACACCTTGAAAATTAGAATTGGGCAAAGTGAAGCCAGCAAAATTATAAAAGATCAAGAAATAATTAAACAAAACATGAATAATGAAAAACAGAAGAGAAAGTGAAACCTCTTATAAGAAAAACAACAGATTTGGAGACTAGATCAAGAAGAAAAAACATAAAAAATAATCAGAGTAACTAAAAGTTATGATCAAAAAAGAATCTTGATACAATAACACAAGAAATAATTAAAGAAAATTGTCCTGAAGCAGTAGAACAAAAGAGGACAGTGGAAATAGAAAAAATCCATCAAACACCACTTAAAAGAGATCCTATGAGAAAAACTCATAGGATTATCATAGTCAAATTCTGAAATACCCAGATCAAGGATAAAATATTAAAAGCATCAAGATTAAAACAATTTAAATAGGATAGTGCCACAATTAGAATTACACAAGACAGAACAGCAGAGGCATTAAAGGACCACAGGTCTTCACACACAATATATTGAAGAGCAAAAGGTTTGGGACTTCGGCTGAAAATATCATACCCTTCAAATTTCAGTATTATTTTGAATGAAAAAAATGGATGTTTGACAAACCCCCAGACTTTCAAGACTTTGTTAAAAAAATCCTCACTTTCATAGAAGATTCGACATACAAGAACTAAGTGACACATAAGTTACATACCAAAGACTGACTATAAGGGATTTACAAGAACAAACTGCTTACCTTTTTTATAACATGAAATGTAAAATGTATGTCTAACATTCTTATCAATAATTGTCGAACTTATAAGAAAGAGGGGTATAAGCCTGAATGTGATATGAATTTAAATAGTAAAACCATTTAGAAACAGCTAAAAACCGTAACTATTTTATACAAGAGAGGTGCAAGAAGAAGAAAGGATACAGAGGATTTAGATGGGGGAGGAGGGCTGGTAGTTCTGATAACCTACTTTCATCGGGAATGGGTTTGAGAGGGAACAATACATATATATTCAGAAGAGTATAAAAGTCTTCTAAATTTAGAAGAAATAAAATGGTAAGGGTTTAGTGAGGGAGAAGAGGACAAGGAAGGGATTATGACAAAGGAGGGATTTTTAGAGGGGAGAATGAGGGAATAGGTAAAGGGAGTTTAGACTAATGGGGATGGGGGAATAGGGGAGGGATCCTTAGAGGGGGGAAGGCAAGTAGTAGGAAGGAAGGGTGGTTGGTGGAGGAGTGTGGTAGGCAAATAATAGGAAGGTGATGTAGTGGGTAGAAGTAAAGTAGAGGAGGCAGGAAGGATAGGAAACAAAAGATATGTACAAACATAAACAAGCAAAGATTAGGAGTAGATTATGTTTGGAAAAGTATATGTCTATATATGCATGTAGATATGTATAAGTGTATGTATATATCTGTAAGTGTATGTATATATCAAGAAATATCTAAATTATCTTGTAGTCTTCTGGTTGGTGGAGGGAGAGGAAAAAAAGAAAAAAAATCAATAAGTGCACAGCAGAGAACAAAAGGAATCACAAGAAAGCTAAGAAAAGATGGACATTTCTCAACACAAAATGTATTATTTATCATACAGGCTTTCTTGAAATGAAAATTTATTGTTACATATTTGGAATCCTCTCCTATGTTCTGCTATGCACATGGCATACTTTTTTCTTTCTTTATATTTAAATTTCAATATTTAAGTTTATGATGTGTTTTTTTTTTCTTTTCTCTATTTTGTTTTTGTATTCTGGCAAAATACAATTTAATTAATTTAAAAAAAATAAATTTGATGTTCCTATACTATCACAATCTGGCACCCATCTTCTTTTCTAGACTCATTTCACATTTTCCCCTCTAGATATTCTCTGTTCTAGCCAAAACTGACCTGTCTATTTTCTATCTCAGTAGATCTGGCCAGATTGTTATTCATGCCTGGAACGCATTTGCTCTTCGCTACCACTTCAACTTCTTAGATTTCCTTCTAGTCTTAAGTTTCAATTCAACTTCCTACATAATGATTTCCCTCATTCTCCCTAATTGTTAGTGTTCTTTTCCCTCTCAAAAATAGTTTATATTTCCTTATAAATGTGTTCATGTGACAATGACTCACATTTGGCAACATATACACATAACATAAATAACCCTATGCAGTATTCACTCATATTTAGCATCATACAGGCAAAAATCTAGTCAAGGGGTTTGAGTTAATTTAGATTGTAATGTCTGAGATAGCCATCAGATGGAGATCTACATAACTTTGTGTTTGACCCAGAAGTGACTTTTAACCCCTTGCTGTACTACTCTAGTGTAGGAAATGAAATATTGATAAAATATGGAAACTCACCAATTTTATATTTTTTCTCACCCTCTCAACACTTGGTGGGGGTAAATCAGTTTCTTAAATCTCTTTCTACTGTATCTCTATTGAGTCAAACACATAATACATGATCATGGCAGTTTATTGTACATAGCTGAAAATGAAAAGAAAAATAGGCAAAATATTCCTCTATCAGGGTATAGATAATCTTTTCCCATGATTTCTGCTTCTCTTCATTCCTTCACTTCTTCATTGCTCTCCAGGATTCACTCCTGACTATCTGGATTTGTTTTCTTTCGGCAGTTTTCTCCCCCTGTGAGACCTCTCCACCCTGCAGCCACTTCCTCTGATTTTTCAATTCTTCTTTTAAACTTCATTTTGAGGAAGGGCCCAGGTCAACCTTGTTCATGCTTTCATTCCTCTACCAGCTCAGATCCTGAGTTTCCACTATTCTCCTGCTTGAAAATTCTCCCCTCCCCCTTTTCAGGTTCCATTTATGTTCTTCCCCTATTAGAAACTCCTTGAGGTCTGGGATTGCCCTTCTTTTTCCTAGTGTTTATATTCATACTTTGCAGTTCCTGGCATGTAATATATGTTTAAGAAATGCTTCTTGACTTGATTGACTCCACTCCAAGATCTTACAAGTTGAAGGGAAAGATCCCCAATCCATCTCATAAAAGGAATAGGACAAAGGATCTTCCTCTTCAGGTTCATGGCTAAAGAAATCAGAGAAGATGAGACTTCCTCTTCCCTAGTGTGAAAGCACTGGGAAACCTGCAGCCTTGAGGCCACATGTGGCCTTCTAGGTCCTTGGATGTGGCCTTTTGATTCAGTCCAAGTTTTACAGAACAAATCCTTTTATGGAGGGGACTTGTCCATGAAGTTTGGATTCAGTCAAAAGACCACACTTGAGAACCTAGAGGGCCACATGTACCCCTGAGGCTGCATGTTCCCCACCCCTGCACGTTTCATAGTAGCTATGAGTCTTAAACTGATTGTAGATGAGACTAGGCATGGGATTCATTGCTTTCTGTCCATATGCTGCTTTGTACTGCTTTTGACTAGAAGTCCAAATGGAAAAAAAGAGATTATAAATACAATTAAATTTTCCTTTTTCATTTCTGGCTCTTCCTTGGTCTTGCGGCAAATGCGTCACGCAGATCCCGGATTGTTATTTGTTTTTCAGTCATGTCCTAATCTTTGGGACCCCATTTGAGGTTTTCTTGGCAAAGATATTGAAGTAGTTTGCCATTTCCTCCTCCAGCTCATTTTACAAATGAGGAAACTAAAGCAAATATGATTAAGTGACTTGCCCAAGGTCACACAGGTAGTGTCTGAGGCCAGCTTTGAATTCAAGAAGATGAGTCTTCTTAACTCCAGACCCAGCACTGTACTGCACCAACTAACTTCTCAAATACAAGATCCCAGGTATAGGATGGCAATTCCTTTTCCATAAGAAAAGAGACAAGCTTTTCTCAACCTCTATTGAATTGGATTGAACTAAATATCTTTCTATGTTGTATGCTTAATAAGGCTAAAAACAATATTGTATGGACTTTCAGATCCCATATAGCTCCTAGATCAGTGCTTCACAAATCACATGTGATCAATAAATTATTTTTTATGAATATGATTTTACTAGCATTTTAAACACATAGACAACATTGGATTTAGAGTCAGAATACCTAGGTTTCAATTTCAGTTCTGGCTTTTATTAACTGTGTGGCCCTGAGGAATCTATTTCCTTTTTGTGAGCCTCCATTTTCACCTCTGTAAAATGAGTATCTTGGGCTAGGTGATTTCTAATTAGGCCCCTTTAAGTTCTTAGTCAGATGATCCTATAATTCTGCAGGGTTTACTCCTGCCTCAGGGTCCAGAACTTTGGTAAAGATAGGATAGGAGTAGCAAAACTACCAAAAGGTGAGCTCTTTTCCCCACTTATCTTTATCTATTTAACTTTTACTTATCTAAAAAAGTAATTTAAGAGAATGTGGAATTCGAATACTGGGAAATGGGCTTATCTGCTAACATTATGTGGAGGTAATATCTGGAAGTCCTTTCAATATGTAAGGGAACAACCTTGACCCTTTACTAAATTCAGTTGATATGGTCTCTTTCTCTGACTGAATGATGACCGTTTTACTAAGGCTTCAGCCCTCTTTTAACTCATGAATTCAGCTCAGCATATCTCCTTCATCATTCTTGTCACTATTAAAACTGGTAGAAATGAACTCACTACAGAAACTAATTCAAATTAGTTCAATCTTTTAAGAAACATTTATGAAGTATATACTTTAAGGTACACCAAAATGAATGGGAAGGAGTTTGGTTTTAAAGGCCTAGCCCTTTTTACACCTGACTTTGCTCTCTGTCTCTTGTTTATTCATAAATTGTTCACCTCTCTGCAAATCTGATAAGTAATATGTTCCACGTTCTTCTAATTTTCATGTAAAATCTTTATTTATATCTAGGTTATACATCCATTTTGACATTGTCTTGGTAAATGATGTGAGATACTGGTCCATGGCCAATTTCTGCCATACTGTTTTCCAGTTTTTCCAATAATATTTTACCAAATAATGAGTTCTTATCCTAATATTTTAAGTCTTTATAGAAACAACTGTTAAATAGAAACATGTGTAGAATAATTTTACACGCATATATATGTATGTGTGTGTGTCTAATGGTAGGCATTTCTAGGGTGGGGAGAGGAGAAAAAACAAAAACAAAAAGGAAAAGGAAATGTTCATATTAATTGTGTTGTATATTTGAAAGGAATAGCAAGTTGCACATAGTAAATTTTCAGTTTCATGTAAAATCATAATTTTTCTTCTAACATGTTATGGAAATACTTGTTTTATTCCATAACTTAAATATATATATATATATATATACATACATATATATATATACATATATATATATATATATATATATATATATATATATATATATATATATATATATATATATATATACATACATATTTAAAAGCATAGCCCTGTCCTCAGGGAGTTTATAGTTTAGAAGGTAGATACATGTTTATAGATAACTGTTCTACAAGACAGAAAAGGGTGAGCCCAAAGCTGTAACCCAGGTCTGAAGGAGAAACTGAGAGACAGAATATTGTAGTTGATAGAGCATTAGGCTTGGAATTTAATTCCTCCCAAAGAGATTATCTGTGTGATGCTGTGAAGTCAATTTATATTAAAAGACCAGGCATGTTGGTTGATGCAGAATTTTTGTTAATGATTTACTATCATTTATCTGATAAATGTACTTTAAATGTAAATAATTATAAGCAGATTTTTTTGCCTTGAAATAAAACTTTTCATCGTACTACCTCTATTTTTGTTGCCCTATGGAGAAAAGCACTAATAACGCCTACCATTTCTTAAGCTTTTTTTAAGATTGCAAAGTGTTTTACAAATATTATTTCCTTTTATCTTTGCAAAAACCTTGTGAGGTAGATGCTATCATTATCTCCATGTCACAAATAACAAAGCTGAGGGAGATCATGGTATGCCCAGGGTCATGTAGCTAGTAAGTATCTAAGGCTAAATTCGAACTCAGGTGTTCCTGACTCTTGGCCCAATGCTCTACTCCCTGGGGAATCTGACTATCATCATTGTTGTTGTTTTATCATCATTATCATCATCATGCACTGCATCATTAATAAAGCTCGGTGCTTTGAACTAGTCTTAAGTGGCAGTACTTCTTTGAAGTCTCCAGGCTTCAATTTTTTTCTCCTGTACAATGAAAGGGGTTGGGCTCAATGACCTGTAGAATCTTTTGCAGCTCTGTGATCCTATGCTTTACTTCTGATAGAATAAAAAGCTTCATAGAACAAGTAACACATGAAGTGAATCTTGAAGGACAGAAACAAATTCAACAGGAAGGAGAATTCAAGTAGAGAAAATAATGGGGGCAAAGGAAAACATTTATGGTTTGTCTCTCCACCTAGATTGGGAGATGTGTAAAGTGGATAGTGCTCAACTTGGAATCAGGAAGACCTGAGCTAGAATCTTGCCCCAGACTTTCACTAGACAGGTGACTCTAAGTAAATAATTTAATTCCTCTAACTCTCAGTTTCCTCTTCTATAGAGTGGGGAAAATTAATAGTACCTATGTCACAGTGTTGTTGAGAAGACCAAATTAGAAAATGTATATATGTGCTTTTTGAAGCTTGAAGCACAGTTATTACCTGTGAACTATGATTATTACTACTGTACTTTGCCTGTGATATTTATTTTTTGAAATACTTGACTATATCTGTGAATATCCCTTTGATATATAGAGGATACATGTTCAATTTCTCATTCTATTCATATCCTAAAGACGTCCATGCTCCAGGACATATTTATATTGTCAGATATAAAAGATGCAATTCAAGACCCACCTGCTTTATTCATGCTCTTGGCATGTGCTTTATCGTTATTATTATTATGTTTGGTTAAATGGTTCTGATGTCCCCAGAAGGTTTTTTTGCTAATGGAAAGAGTTTGTAAGAAACAGAATAAACAAACAAGCTGACAACCTCAAATGCTTCCCTCACCAATTTGACATTTGATATTTACAGTGAATTCAACAGCAAAGAACCATTTCAAAAAAGACTTCAATATTGGTTCATTTGGGCTCTCCAAAGCCATTGTGAAGCCATTAGTCCTTTCAGTTCCCCATATTTTGCCAAATTATTAGGCCGGTTTCCTAGGTGAAAAATGAGAGTTGCTAAGACTAAAATGTCACTAGGGGTAAAGAGAGGAGAAGAGGAGGGGGAATTTAGTACTGGGACTGTTTTTGGTTTGTTTTGTTTCTTTTCAACACTGTAGTTCATTAAAAGGTGAAATCGCATTTTTTAAAAAGGGAGTGGAAATGCTTAAGTTTAAACCATCAATGTAATCCAAAGACTACTTGACTGAGTTATACTCTTACCTGTGCCATTGACAGTGTGATCTTGGTCAAATCAATTATGATCTTTGAATCTCACTAAAGGAAGCATTGGACTCTCAAAGGCCATATTAGAAGTGTATAAGCTCTGTCAGGTCCTATCAATTTTAAAAGTCTTAAGAGTATGGGCTTAGTGATGAAATGAATGTCTCTAGTCTGAGGATGAGCATCATCTCCTAGATATGCTCAACCTCTTGAGTTTTCATAGTATTGCCCTCTTTTGGTTCTCCTTCCAACCAGTCTGACAGGTCCTTTTTCATCTCCTTTGCTGCCTAATCATCCCTACCACACCACCTAACTGTGGGTAAACCTTAAGGCTACATCCTAAGACATTTTCTCTTCTTACTCTACACCCTTACTTATTAAACTCATCAGCTCCCATAGGTTTTATTGTTATCTCTGTTCCAGTGACTCTTAACTCCAATGACACATTTCTATTTTCTTATTGCAAATTTCAAGCTTGTTGTCTTGACCTTGATATCACTATATCTCACATCTAAACCTATCCAGTCCTGTGCATCAATATATGAATGAATCAATATATGAATAAAATAACTCATGCATACAATATAGAAATTATGGCTGCACTATATCTAAAAATAGTATGCAACTGGAAAAGTTACATCCAAAAGTTGTTGCATCCAATAAATTCAGTTTCTGTGCTGACAAAATCTGCAATAATTCTGGACTCACAGACCTGGGTTTTTAATCCCATTTCTATTCTAATTTGCATGGGGAAATCATTTCCATTTTCTAGTCCTTAATTTCTTCTACTCTAAAATGTAAAGGTTGAAGTAGATA
Source organism: Trichosurus vulpecula (assembly GCF_011100635.1). Lineage (NCBI taxonomy): Eukaryota > Metazoa > Chordata > Mammalia > Diprotodontia > Phalangeridae > Trichosurus > Trichosurus vulpecula. The sequence continues at coordinate 236,390,950 of NC_050575.1, read as the reverse complement.
ATCCCTAAGGTCCTTTTCACCACCATTGATATTTTTTTATTCCATGACTATAAACAGAGAGTTCTGACTCCTACCCCAAGGATGATTCTACTACCTAAACATGAGAGCTTTCACTGACACAAAGAGCCAATTTGTGGCATGTGACACACTTCTATCAAGAAAGAAAAACACATGGGAAATTCCTAGAAGTACTCAGATATGCTTTGATTGATTGATAAACTTGAATTGATAAACCAACCTAGATAGGTTTGGATTAGATGTTTTAAGTTCCTACTATGCAGTGGGCACTATGCCAGGCACTGTTGTTACAAAGACAAAATGAAAATAGTTCCTGCCCTCAAGGAACTTACATGTTGGATTAAGAGCAGAGGGATGGAGACAGGGCAGAATGTTATATGTAAAGAGGTAAATATATACATGAGGAGTCAAACCTACTAGTAATAGCTAGTAGGTTTGGGAAAGGTTCCTTTTGAAGGAGGTGGCACACAAACTGGGTTTAGAATGTATTATTCTAGATCTAAGTGTTCAAAGGAGCGGAGGCAGAGCAGGAATGAATTCCAGATATGGAAGGAAGGAAAAAAGAATTTATTAAGAGCCTACTATGCACCAGGTACTATGCTAAACACTTTATAAATATCCTATTTGATCCTCACAACAACCCTGGAAGGTAGGTGCTATTATGACACCCTTTTGACAGTTAAGGAAACGGAGATAGACAGAGGTTGCTCAGGGTCACACAGATAGTAAATGTCTGAAGTTGGATTTCAACTTAGGTCTTTTTGACTCCAGGCCCAGAAGGCTAACCAATGCATGACCTGCCTACATGGAATAAATGGCAAGAAAACAGGAGATATAATTCTGAGCCTGAGCAATAGTCAATAGTCAACAACTATTAAGGTCCTGCTGTGTCACATACTGTGCTAAGCATTAAAAATACAAATACCCCTCCAACCCCGCCCCCCCAAAAAAGAAAAGGAAGATAATACCTGCCTTCAAGAAACTTAAATGCTAATGGAGAAAGACACATAAAAAGCTGAAAAGTGAGACTGGGGATGGTGGAGAAGGTAACTAACTTACAAGAGGTCACGATGGAGAAGTCAGAGAATTGCCAACATTGTGCAGCCAGGTGAGAAATTAATAGACGTCTGAGCGGAGCTCTCCCTTTGAATGGAGGTTTGGAGCCCATGGCCCCAGGCTCTGATAACAGAGGCAGAGGGTAGTGATGAGGTGGAGTGCCAAAACTACAAAAGAAGCCTTAGAAAATGATGAAGTTATCCCAATAATGAGTGTTCTGGGGCATGGTCAGGTGAGTCAGAGAAGTATTACAAGCAGATGAGAAAGGAAGAGGCAATTACAGGTAGGCCAATTTTATTGGAATATAAAGTGTATGAGGAAATAATGTGAAATATATCTGGAAACATAGGCAGAAAAATTGTGAAGGGCTTTAAATGTCAAGATAAGGACTTTAATGTATCTGAGAGGCAATAGGGAGCCACTGAAAGTTCTCAAACTGAATGGTGACACAGTCAGACTGTTGCTATAGCTGTGTGGAGCATATGCTCTGGAAATAATAGATTATATAATACATACATGAAGTTGAAGAAAAGAGGGAAACTAATTTGCATTTTTAATGGGGAGCTATCCAGAGAAGTCCCCAAATGCCCTTGATCTGCTAAAATGAATTTCAGTTTTATCCATCCTGTTAGCGACTTGGTATCTAATAACTAGAAACCAAGGTCACATTTACGATGTTATCCAGGTGAGGTTCATCATTAAATTTGGCTTCTTCCTCACAGTCTCCTGGGTTTCATTTAATGTAATTGACAGATGGTACAGAGGAAATTCAGGTGTTGGTTAATGAGATCTGCTTTTTTGAAATGCGGGTCCTCAGATTTTTCAAATTGATTAAGGCCAGTGGTAAATCTCCCTCTTGTTTCTCTGCGCAACAGGCTTGATCGGCTCCCCAATGTCCCTACCGAAGAACTGATCCTTCAGCAGTAGTCATACTTCATGAGGTGGGGTAGTTCTTAGAACACTAGGCACCATCTGGTAGATGGATGGGAAGAGGAAATGAGAAGCAGCTATTATGGATGTTGCCACTGATTAGTTATCAAGTGGCATCTAATTAGTTCATCTCTGATTATTGTGTAATTGAAGATATCTATCATATCCACATTTCAGTGATATACCCAAAATATTTCCCTTTGTCAGGAGGAGGATATGTGCCACATCATCACTCAGAGCTCAAGGTTCATCCCATGAGAGGCCAAATTTTCCCTACAGCACAGCAGAGCAAAGCGATTTGCTATAGATTTTTTTTTCCATTAGGGAGGGATTGTTTCAGGGAATCTTCTGACTCTTGAGCCATGGTACTTCAGTAGTCATGTTCCTGAGTGCAAAGAAACATGAGTGCTTGTATCTTATAAAATAATGAGGCTTTGGCTTAAGGGTCCCACTGAATACAGAAGTGGTAGAAATAGGTGATATCCCTTGTCAGAGTTTGACAAGATCCTCTCAAGGTTTTATATTACCCAAGTAACCTATGGAAAAAAATAGGAGAAAGAGAATCATCATCATCATCACCATGCCTTATGTTTTTTCTCATCACCCTCACTTTTTAGAATCCCTCATTTCCTTCAAAATTGAGGCCAAGCAATATGTTCTACGTGAAGCCCTGAACTGCCCTTCTCCTAGTGCTTTTCCTACCCCAAATACTTTGTATTTATTCCATGTATATTCAGCCAGGGATAGCTAGATGACCCAGTGGATAGAATGCCACGTCTAAAGTCAGGAAGACTCCTCTTCATGAGTTCAAATCTGGCCTCAGACACTTACCAGCTATGTAACCCTGGGCAAGTCTTTTAATCCTGTTTGCTTCAGTTCCTTCATTTATAAAATGAACTGGAGAAGAAAATGGCAAGCTGCTCTGATATCTTTGCTGAGAAAATCCCAAATGGGGTCACAGAGTCAGACATGACCGAATAACAGCATATTTGGCATATACTTACATACGTAAATAATAATAATAAGAAACATTTATCTAAAACTGCAGTTTGCACAGTGACTTACATATGTCATCTCATTGTATCCTCACAACAACCCTATATGGTATGTACCGCATTTAGCTCCATTTTATAAGTGAGGAAACTGAGGCTGAGAGAAGTTCAATGATTTACCCAGGGTCACTGGACTAGAAACAGTATCTGAACTCAAGTCTTCTTGCCCCTAAGTTCTGTGTTCCACCTAACTTCCTCTACATGTTTTGTTCTCTGATAGAATGTAACGTTTCTTAAGGGCAAAGTCTTGTCTTTGTATTCCTGACACCTAGCATAGTGTCTAGCAAATAGGAAGTGCTTGATAAATGCTTTCTGATTGACGCATCCTTATCATCATCTTCACCATTTTTCTAGTACACACGTCTATAGAGCTGCAGGTTGTATGAGGCACTTTTCTGCCCACACTGTCAGGAAGGCAGTACCTGTATTATTCCACCCATTTTTCAGATGAGGAAAAATGAGACCTAGAAAGGTAAAAGCCAAGCTAGTGGTGACTCAAGGACTGAAACCCAGGTCCCTGATCCCAAGACACAATTCTGTTTCTTAGTGTACATTAGAGCTAGAAGGGATTTTCCTGCTTCTCATACTACATTAAAGCTAGAAGGGGCTTTTGATTCCTACCCTGCAAATGTTACTGATAAGGAAACTGTGACCTAAAAAGAGGAGGTGACAGAATTAAGGAAATATAGCTGGATGTAGTGTGGCCACTAGAATCTGGTTCTCTTGCAGCTCCCCCCAGTATATCAGAATTCTCTTTGAAGTATGTGTCCTTCAGAAAAGAAGAAAAAAAATGTTTTCTATGAAATCCTCCCTGACTATGTCAGTTGTCCCAGTTTCCCACATCCTTTGAAGTTCTAAAAGACGGGATCATAGAATCAGAGCATCATGGATCGAGATGTGGAAGGGACCTAAGAGGCCATCTTATTCCGCCTCTTTATTTCATCCATGAGAACACTGAGAAATAGGAAAGTTAAATGATTTTCCCAAAGTCACACAGGTAATGAGGTAGAATTTGAACTCAAACCTGTGTGAACTTGGGCAAATTACTTAAACACAAGTGCCCTGCCTTCCCCCTCAAAAAAAAGACAAAAAGAAAGAATTTGAACCCAAATCCTCAGACTATAGAGCAAATGTTCTTTTCATTGTATCATACCATATCTTTACAGAATTCATACTAGGCAGTTTTAGAATATATTCTATGGGTCAGTTGTATCTCTTCAATCAGCCAGGGATGGGGGACATTCGGTCTGGACTCCAATTGTGGCCCTTTAGTTCCTCAAGTGGGGCTCTTTATCTGAATCCACACTTCACAGAACAAATCCCCTTAATGAAAGGATTTCATCTGTAAAACCAGGACTCAATCAAAAGGCCACACCAAGGACCTAGAAGGTCTCAAGTGGCCTCAAGGCCTCAGGATCCCCACCCCTGAGCTAGGCAATAAACTCTTTTAGGGTAGTGGCCAGAGGAAGAATGGCAGAACAGAAGGAGTGAGGTGATGTAGGGCAGTATCCTAGCATTAATAATTGTTGACAAAAGGGCTATTCCTTAACCTCTCTGACCTCTCAATCTTTCTTTAAAAGTAGAGGTAACAATCATTGGACAACTTTTCTCAGAAGATCCTACATTTAGAGCTAGAATGGAGTCTAACCACATAATTTTGCAGATAAGGAAACTGAGCCCTGGAGACATGAGATGAATTGTTCAAGGTCATACTAGTTGTAAGCATCAGGGATTTAAATCTAGGGTCTCTGACTCCAAATCTAGTGTTTTTCCCACTGCCTCATGTGAGAAATGTTAATTATAAATCTTAATCATTAGCCTTCAAAGGGGTTAGGACATAATTCCTTATTTTGAATGCTTCTTGACTGGTGGATTAGACTGGAGACCCCCCAAGTAACACAGTGAATAGAGGGCAGAGTTTAAAATCTGGCTTTGGACACTTATTAGCTGTGTGGCCCTGGGCAAGTCTCTTTACTTCTTTCTCCCTTAGTTTTCTCAACTGCCAAATGGGGATAATAACACCTAACTACCAGACTTATTGTGAGGATCAACTGAAATAATATTTGTAAAACACTTAGTATAGTGCCTGACACATAGTAAGAAGGTACTTAATAAGTCCTTGTTTCCTTCCCCCACTTTACCTAATTGGGAGAGAGTCAGCTTACAGAGGAAAAAAAGAAAACGTCGTGTGCATTAGTTTTGCTGATCTCCTTATTCACTCAGTGTTTGCTATTTGCTCTGTACTAGGAGAAATACAAAGGAGAATAAAACACAATCCCCATCCTGAAGAATCATATAATCTATTTGTTCCAGTCAAGCTCTTGTATCCAAATTCCACTCATTGTATAAAGTCCATCTATAGTATTGCTTCTTTCTGGAGTCCTCCCTCAACCCTTTCCTTTCCATCTTCCTCTCCTCTGAACTCCTACATTCCTTATTGTCTGCATTATACAACATAGTAATGTGTTACTTTTCTAAAAATTAAAATTGATTCCCATAGTTTAATCTTGTCTCTCCAATTCAACTAAGATAATATCTGTATAGCATGTACCACAGTGCCTGACACATAGAAGGCACTTAATAAATGCTATTCCCTTTTCACTTATGATTCTCTTTTCCCAATTAGATTTTGAGGTTTTTGAGGCTGGAGACCAGATTTCACCATGAAGTAGCTTAATATCTAATCTTTATTTGATTGCCTTACAAGTTAATTCATCATGATTCACAACAACCGATTTAGAAAAGTATGTTTTGCTATAATCCTAGGAGCACAAATTTGGTCATTAGAAACAAGAAAGCAGGAGACTGCTAGTCTAGTAATGGTCTGGTAGTAGTCAGGTGGGTAAATCCCTAACTTTAAAGTCAGAAGTCCTAGGTTTGAGTCCTGTCTGACACTTATGACTTGTGTGATCTTTAGCATGGGTCTCAGTTTTCTCATTTATAAAATAAGAACAGTTGGACTAGATGACCTATGAGGTACCTTCCAGCTCTAGACATGTTATCATGAAAAAAAAAAAAACAAGCAAACAAAACAGAAACCACAACAAACCTTTTTTAAGTGTCTATACGTATACACACACACACACACACACACACACACATACACACACACTGTGTTAGATGCTGGAGGAGATACCATGCTTAGAAAAGATTCAGAGTAATTTCCCCTTGGAATTATCAGTCTAGTTGGGGATAAGATATCAATGCCGATAACTAAATGTATATTATGACATGATAAGTACAAATAAGAAATGTGAAATAAAGCCCTTAGGTTTGAAGTATGAGATACAATCAATGCTGATCTCTGAGAGGAAAAGTCATTGCTAGAGGGGGTGCCATCTGAAGTGGCTTTTAAAGGATGAGTAATAATCAACAGGCACAATTTTGGGAGGGGAAGAAATCCAGGCACAGGGAACTTGGTGAGCAAAAGCATTTTTTTAACTGAATTCTGGTTCTGAAGGCAAAGAATAATCTAATTTTATCAGACTATGGAAAAGAATACAATGAGATAAATCCAGAAAGGGTAGATATCACCTGATTTTGCAGGGTCTTGAAGTGTAGGCAGAGGAAATTGAGCTTTATTTTGAGAGGCAATGGGGGAATGAGCAAGGAGCAAAAGATGATTTCTGAGCAGATGAGGAACATTTTCAGGGCTATCAATTAGAAAGACCTATGGGCAAAAAAGGAGGAGACTGCACAGAAGAAAGAGTGAAGGTGGAAGACATTAGGAGGATATGTAATTGTTGAAGTGAGTGGTAATGAAAACTTACACAAGGGTGGTGATAGTTGGCAAAAGAGGAAAAAGGAAAAAAATATTACTGCATGTTTCCCATGCATTAAGGGCATACTAAACAATTATCAGAACATTATCCTAAAACTGCTTTTTAACCTAAACGAAACAATAAAAGAAAAAATGCCACATGCTGAGCAGCATTATAATTTCAACTTGCAATATACAGTATTTAAATGCCCATTACTAGTTTCTGCTGGGAGTGTTTTAGGAATGAGACACCAGCTTTGAGAGCATTGAATTTAAATCTATGACACTACTTATAACAGGATATGCTTGAGCACCATGATAACTGTTCATAAAGTACAGAGCATTGTGGGCGGATCTCCAAAATGAAATAGGGTTGGGAGATATCACTTAGTAGGGTTGTGTTCTTTGTTTACTTTTATATTTGAGTTGGGCTCTCTCTTGGCAACATTTATGAGATATCATCTTTTTTCTCCTTATGAAAGGAATTTAAAAGAACATATATCCCATTGGGTTTGCTGAAAGTATTCTGCTGACTTTCTCTTTTTGTTTTCCTTTCTGCATGCTAGAAATGTTGTTTGGCATAAATCAGCTAAGCAGTCTTCTTAGGAACAATCTTCAGAAAAACCAGTACAATAATAACATTCAAGTAGAGATTTTTGAGAATCAACTTAACTTTTTTTACTTCATATTCAACATACATTATGGAGTGTGACAGGTAGAGGCAGCGACGAAGATGGGAAGGAAAAGAGCTACCCTGGATGGATGCTAGCTGCAAATGAATAAATCACTGAACTGCTTTAGTTCTCCATTTTATTTATATGTAAAATGGGAATATTACTTGTACTACCTACCTGAGTTATATGGAAAATGCATTGTAAAATTGAGAGGTCTGTAGACACAGAGAGAGACAAAGAGACAGAGAAACAGAGAACAAGAATCTATTTTTCTTTCTCCTTTTCTATTTCTGACCTTGTCTTTCTCTATCTGTCTCTGCCTCATCTCTCTCTCCGTCCCTCTCTCTCTCTGGGTATATACATATGGACTATAGCATCTCAATTTGAAAGCAACCTCTATCAGTGCTCATCTCCAATTAGTCAGCAACAGTCATAGCATTTTAAAAGGATAAATGTGATTTGCCGATGGTCACACAGATATTATATATCAGAGGCAAGATCTGAATCCAGGTCTTTCTGGCTCAAAGTCTAGCACTTTAAACATGGCAGCATACTGCCTCTCATACATAATGTGAGTTTTCATTATTTACATCATAGGGTTGTTATGAGAAAAATATAGAATAATGGATGTGAAAATATCTTATTAGGGGGCAGCTAGGTGGTGCAGTGAGTAGAGCACTGGCCCTAGAGTCCGGAGGACCTGAGTTCAAATCTGGCCTCAGACACTTGACACATTTACTAGCTGTGTGACTTTGGGCAAGTCACTTAACTCCAATTACCCAGCCAAAAAAAAGCAAAAAATAAAATATTATAATCAAGAATTATAATGTCTAAGTTGTTATTTTTCCTATCATGAAATGGGGATTTGAATCACTTTAGTGCAAGAATATGCTGGGTACAAGACTATTCACACTTTTGGATGCAAAGTTTATAAAATGTCTTCTAAACACAACCTTTGAGGCAGGAAGTGCAAGGGTTATTCTCCTATGATATTTAGTAGCTATCCATTTATCCATACAACTTCTACATATATGACATAATAACATAGCACAAACATAGCACAACATCTGCATTATGACAACTCCAAATGTCTTCTAGTAATCCAGGGACCAAGTTGCCTTTAGGCCAGGAAGCATTTAAAAAAAAATATGTCATAAAATCCTATAATTGGAAGAATCCTCAGAATTCACGATGCCTAAATTAGAATTTCCTACGTAACAACAATACTACAACAACAACATCAACAACACTGGCACCCTGAAGTTAAAAACAAAAAGAATACATTCAAAGCAATTAACACCATTGAAATGCCAATCAGCACACTTTCCACCATAAAGTGTGACACCAGATTTAGAAAGTATCCAAATAAAACCCACCCAATGTTAACAAATCATAGGACCCATGACTCTAAAGAGGCTATAAAAATATTAACACTTCCTCTCACCCAAAAGGAATAATTATTAAGAGATATTCTTGGATTACATGATAAGTTAAAAATTTATAAAATTTCTGTAGCATATAGAAATCACTTTACAGAGTAGTGGTAAAGGTTGATGATAGTCACATGTCCCTGTACTTACTGAATGTAACAAAATATGCATATACATATATAGAGATTTAAATAGTAAAACTTAAATACAAAATAAGAAAAAAGCAAAAGCATTGCCATGTGCATAGCAGAACATGAGAGGATTCAAAATATACAACAAATTTCCATTTCAAGAAAACCTAAATAATAAATACTACACCTTGTGTTCGGAGCTGGCCTTCTTTTCTTTACTTCCTTATAAGTTTTCCTTTGTTCTCTGCTGCACACTTTTTTCTTTGTTCTTTTTCCCCCTCACCCAAAGGTGTGTATACACAAACGTATGTGTATGTATGTACATATATATGTATATATACATACACATATCTATACATATATGTACAAACATATATATCTATATACAAAGATATATACATACGTATACTTAGATATCTATAATCATACTCATGTGTAAGTATATACATCCATATGCCGTTATGTATGACTGTACTATACTTATTTGTCCTCTTTCTCTGAGAGTGGATAACCTCTTCCTTCACAAGTCTGAGTCTTTCTGCACTTTTGTAAATCCATCAACTCATCATGTCCTATGCCACAGTACTATTTCAACCTTATGGTTGCTAGTTATTTTAAATAGTCTAAAACACTATTGATTAATATGGTGGACATATAGTACAGTTACGTATTTCATCTTTTGATTAAATCTATTTTAACTTTAACTTTGTCTGAGATCATGATTACTACCCCTACTTTTTCCCTAATAAATTCTACTCCTGATCTTTATTTTATGTTTGTGTGTATCTCTTATTTCCTATCCCTCCTGATGCCTCTACTTTACTTCTACCTGCTACCTTGCCCTGCTTCTTAACTTACTTAATTACTTAACCTTCCCCTCCTCCAAAGATCCCTCCCTTATCTTCTTATTCCCATTAATCTAAGCACTCCTCTTTACCCCCCATCCTAGTCTCTCCTCCTCCCTTCTAAAAATCCCTCCCTTACCCTCTCCCACATCCATATCCCCTGAGAATTTTATTTCTCTCTGTATTTAGAAGACTTTTATACCCTTCTAAATATGCATGTATTGTTCCCTCTTAAACCCATTCCAATGAAAGTAGGGTTCCAGAATTCACAGCCCTCCTCCCCCATCTAATTCATCGGTGTCAGTTCTTCCTCTCAGATATCATTTGTTTAATTATTCTTTTTTACCTTTTCCTAAATGTTTTTACTTTTTGGAATACTATCATATTCAGGTCTACCCCAATCTTTCTTTTGAACTACCCAACTACTAATAACAATCTTAGACATATATTTTCCATTTCCTCATACAAAAAGTAAACAGTCTGTGCTTATTGAGTCCTTAGTAATTATTCTCTGATACGTACCTTATATTTCTCTTAGATCTTATATGTACACTCTTCTGTTAAGTTCAGTTTTTTTTAACAAAATACTAAAAATCTGGTAATTCATTACATATCCTTTTCAATATTATTCAATAATATTGAAATATTGAAATATATTCAATATTTTTCTTTCAATGTTAGGCTTACCTTTGCTAGGTATCATATTTTTGGCCCAAACTCCAGTTCTTTTGCTCCTTGGTATATAATGTTCCAAGACCTGCTTTCTTTTACTGTCATGACTGCTAGATCTTATGTGATCCTAATTGTGACACCACCATATTTAAATTGTTTTTTCTTCTTGCTCATAATATTTTGTTTTTGAGCTGAGGGTTTTCGATTTTGACTATGATATTCCTGTAAGTTTTCCTTATAGAATATCTTTCAGATTGTGTTTGGTGGATTTTTTTCTATTTCTACTTTCTCCACTTGTTCTAACACTTCAGGACAATATCTTTTAATTATTTTGTGTATTATTGTATTGAAATTCTTTTTGATTGTGGCTTTCAGACAGTCTGAAATTTCTTGTGTTTTCTCTTCTTGACCTGTTCTCCAGATCAGTTGTTTTACTTATGACATGTTTCATATTCACTTCTTTTTTTTCATTTTTTAATATTTTCTTTTATTATTTATTGGTCTCTTATAGCTTCACTGGCTTCCCCTTGCTATTTCTAATTTTCAAGCAGTCATTTTCTTCCTTAAGATATTGACTCTCGAAATGGGGGGGTGGAGCCAAGATGGCAGCTGGAAAGCAGGGACTAGCATGAGCTCCCCGCCAAGTCCCTCCAAAAACCTATTAAAAATGGCTCTGAACCAATTCTAGAACTGCAGAACCCACAAAACAGCAGAGGGAAGCAGGGCTCCAGCCTGGGACAGCCTGGATGGTCTCTGGGTGAGGTCTATCCCACACGGAACTGGGAGCTGGGAGCAGAGCAGAGCAGAGCCCAGTGTGAGCAGCTCAGACCAACCAGACAAGGAGCCAGGCAGAGTGGGCCCTAGCGCCCTGAATCAGTGAGCTGTGGCAGTTACCAGACTTGTCAACACACAAACACCAAAGACAGCAGAGAAGGTTAGTAGGAAAAGATGAGGGAGTGGAAGGAGTTCACCATTCACCCACCACCCCAGGGCAGTGGAGGTGGGGCAGCTACAGCTGCTGTTGCTTCTGGCCCCAGGCCCACCTGGTGGGAGGAATTAAGTGGTGGATCAGAGCAGGAGTACACAGCCTGCTGAAGATCTAAGCCCAGTCCAGGTTGGGGGTTCTTGGGAAAGGAGGAGTGCTGGTGTGGCAGAGCTGGCGCATCCCCCCCAAACATGGAACATAGAACTCGCTAGTCTATAAGCAGTCATACCCCACTGAAAAACTCAAGGGTCAAGTTAGTTGGTTGGGAATATGGCCAGGCAGTGAAAACACACCCAGATTCAGTCTAAGACTTTGGATTCTTTCTTTGGTGACAAATAAGACCAAAACATACAGCCTAAAGAAGTTAACAAAGTGCAAGAGCCTACACCAAAAGCCTGCAAAAAAAAACCTGGACTAGTCCCAGGCCATGGAAGAGCTCAAAAAGGTTTTGGAAAAGCAAATTAGAGAAGTAGAGGAAAAATTGGGAAGAGAAATGGCAGAGATGTGAGAAAACCATGAAAAACAAGTCAATGACTTGCTAAAGGAGACCCCAAAAATACTGAAAAATACACTGAAGAAAACAACTTAAAAAATAGACTAACTCAAATGGCAAAAGAGCTCCAAAAAGCCAATGAGGAGAAGAATGCCTTGAAAGGCAGAATTAGCCGAATGGAAAAGGAGGTCCAAAACACCACTGAAGAAAATACTACCTTAAAAATTATATTGAAGCAAGTGGAAGCTAGTGATTTTATGAGAAATCAAGATAGTATAAAATAGAACCAAAGGAATGAAGAAATGGAAGACAATGTGAAATATCTCATTGGAAAAACCACTGACATGGAAAATAGATCCAGGAGAGATAATTTTAAAATTATTGGACTACCTGAAAGCGATGATCAAAAAAGAGCCTCGATATCATCTTTCAAGAAATTATCAAGGAGAACTGCCCTGATATTCTAGAGCCACAGGGCAAAATAGAAATTGAAAGAATCCATCGATCGCCTCCTCAAATAGATCCCAAAAAGAAATCTCCTAGGAATATTGTCGCCAAATACCAGAGCTCCCAGATCAAGGAGAAAATACTGCAAGCAGCCAGAAAGAAACGATTTGAGTATTGTGGAAACCCAATCAGAATAATCCAAGATCTGGCACCTTCTACGTTAAGAGATCGAAAGGCTTGGAATACGATATTCCGGAGGTCAATGGAGCTATGATTAAAACCTAGAATCACCTACCCAGCAAAACTGAGTATCATGCTCCAAGGCAAAATATGGATTTTTAATAAAATAGAGGACTTTCAAGCTTTCTCAGTGAAAAGACCAGAGCTGTATAGAAAATTTGACTTTCAAACACAACAATCAAGAGAAACATGAAAAGGTAAACAAGAAAGAGAAATCATAAGGGACTTACTAAATTTGAACTGTTTTGTTTACATTCCTACATAGAAAGATAATGTATATGATTCATGAGACCTCAATATCATAGTAGCTGAAAGGAATATGCATACACACACACACACACACACACACATATATATATATGTGTGAATGTGCCTGTGAGTATATATGTGTGTGTGTGTGTGTGTGTGTGTATGTGTATATATATATATATATATATATATATATATATATATATATATATATATACAGAGAGAGAGAGAGAGAGAGAGAGAGAGAGAGAGAGAGATAGGGAGAGATAGAATGGGGTGGATTATCTCCCATAAAGGTGGCAGGAGGAAGCAGTTCTGTGGGAGGAAGGGAGAGGGCAGGTGAGGGGGGAATGAGTGAATCTTGCTCTCATCAAATTTGGTCTGAGGAGGGAATACCATACATACTCAATTGGGTATCTTACCCCACAGGAAAGAAGAGGGAAGAAGATAAAAAAGGGGGGATGATGGAGGGGAGGGCAGATGGGGGTGGAGGCAATCAAAAACAAACACTTTTGAAAGGGCACAGGGTTGGGAAGGAGCAAAATATGGTTAGTCTTTCACAACATGAGTATTGTGGAAGGGTTATACAAAATGATACACATGTGGCCTATGTTGAATTGCTTGACTTCTTAGGGAGGGTGGGTGGGAAGGGAAGAGGGGAGAGAATTTGGAACTCAAAGTTTTAAAAACAGATGTTCAAAAACAAAAAAAAATTTGCATGCAACTAGAAAATAAGATACGCAGGCAATGGGGTTTAGAAATTTATCTTGCCGTACAAGAAAGGAAGGGAAAAGGGGATGGGAGGGGAGTGGCGTGACAGAAGGGAGGGCTGAATGGGGAACAGGGCAACCAGAATATACATCATCTTGGAGTGGGGGGAGGGTAGAAATGGGGAGAAAATTTGTAATTCAAACTCTTGTGAAAATCAATGCTGAAAACTAAATATGTTAAATAAATAAAAAAAAACAAAAATAATATATTGAATCTCTTCCAGATGGCTGAGTTTCTTTTCATAATCTTCTTGTTTTTCTTGGATTGTTCTTATCTTTCCTCAATCTCTCTCTTTGATTTTAAAAGTATTTTTAAAGTCCTTCTATGAATTCTTTTTGGGCAAGTAACCACTTGACATTACTCTTCCTGGTAAGAGAGGCTGTTTTTCCTTCAATATCCTCCTCTAAAGGTGAACCCTGTTCTTCTCTATTCCCATAGTAACTTTCTATATTTGGATTCTTTCTCCTTTACCTGCTTATTGTTCTTACTATTATTATTGTTATTATTATTATTATTATTTTTATTATTATTATTATAGCAGGTTTTTTGTAATCACCTCTAGTCCTGTGGCATGGGGGATGGTGCTTCTGATCTCAGATAACCCTTCAGTTCTCCCTCTGGCCAGGAAACAAAACCATGAACTCTGCTGTCCTGTAAGTGACCACAACCAGGAGACGTCCCACTGCTTCTGCACTCACCAGGTGTGTGTTGATTCCTTCTCATCCAGAGCCACATCTTGACAGTACAGCTGGTTCTGGATCCCACCCCAATTTTTCCCACCATTTCCTTAATGATACCTTTTGTTCTAGCAGAAGAAATTCAATTTTTTCCCTAGCTATACAAAGTAATACTTTGGTAGCTCAGTTTACATAGTACTAAATGAGTAAATTTACTTAAGTAATATTTTCATTCTAATTGTGTTCGCTCAACCTGCACGTGAGCAATTAACATTTCTCCAGTTATTTAGATGTGTCTTTATTTGTGTTGAGTGTTTTGTACTCCTATACATATAGTTCTTTTATGTGTTTTGGAAGCAAGGCTCCCAAGTATTTTATATATCCTATAGTCATTTTAAATAAATGTTTTTTTCTAAAACATTCTTCTTGGTTTGGTTGATATAAGGAAATGATAATGATTTGTGTTGGTTGATTTTATATCCTGCAAATTTGCTAAAGTTATTGTTTCATTTAATCTAAGATGACTCTAAAAGATTATCAAAGTAAACCATCGTATTATCTGTATAAAGTGCTATTTGTTTCATCTTCCTATGTTTACTTCCTCAATTTCTTCTTCACATCTTGTCTTTATACCTAGAGACTATGTCAACATATTATAGAGTGTCATTTCTGCCATTTTATCATTTTGTAATGATGTATTTCCATTTCTTTGTCTACTGCTGATCTTATTGGGAAGATCTTTAGTTTATCCTCTGGGTTTTAGATAGGGACTATTTTTTTATATTTAGTGAAAATCTGTTTATTCCTATGTTTTCTAGTGTTTTTTTAATAAGGGTGGGTATTTTGTCAGAAGGGAATTTTCCCTGTCTATTAATCCAATCATATGATTTTATTGTTATTAGTATGGTCTATTATGTTGATAGTTTTCCTAATATTGAACCAACCCTGAATTACTGGTATAACTTCAAAGTGTTTATACAATATAATCTTTAGGACATATTGCTAGAGTCATCTTGCCATTTTTTTTTTGCATCAATATTCATCAAGGAGATTGGTCTCTATTTTTCTTTTTCTGTTTTGACTCTCTCTAGTTAAGTCATCATGATCTTATTTACACCATGGGTGGTATTTGGAAGGATTCTTTTTCCTATTTTTTTTTCTTCAGACAGCTTACATAATTTTGTACGGATTGATCTTTGAAAATTTGATTAAACATATTTGTAAATGTATCTGATCTTTCCTGTTTTCCTTTGGGGGATCATCGGTGACTTATTTGATTACTTTTTCAGAGATTGAATTATGTAAGTCCTTTATTTTTATTCTGTTAATCCAGGAACTTTATATATTTTTTTAAAATATCCATTCATTTTATTTAGATGTTCAGTTTGGGCATATAATTAGGAAAATAATTTCTAATTACAGCCTTTATTATTTTTTCTTTTATCAATTCACTTTTTTTCATTTTTGATAGTGGAAATTTGGTTTTTCTCTTTCTTTTAATCAAAGTAGTTAATGTATTACCCACTCTATTTAAAAAATTGGTAGTTTTATTTGATAATTCAGTCATTTTAATTTCAATTTTTAATCTCTTATTTGTTTTCAGGATTTCTATTTTAATGTTTAATTGTGGTTTTTAAATTTGTTGGTTTTGAATTTTCTCACTGAATTATCAATTTGTTAATAATTTTTCCTCTCTATTATTGCTGAAGGTGTCTGATATATATATAGATATATATATATCTATATATATATATATATATATAGATAGATAGATAGATAGATATCCCCATTAGGACTTCTTTGGCTATATCCCCCAAATTTTGGTGTATTGTCTCATGATTGTCATTGTATTTAGTGACTTTATCAATTTTTACATGATTTGTACTTTGGCCCATGAATTCTTTAAGATTAAGTTGTTTAATTTTGAATTGATTATTAATCAATTCTTTAGTGGCACTTAATTGAAAGTAATTTCATTGGATTATGGTCTGTTAAAGATGAAAAAGATGCTATTCTTTTGCATTTTCGTTGAGTTTCCCTTCCCTTAGTCAATTCCATACTCAATTTTTGTAAAGGCATCATCCATATTTGAAATAAAATTGTAATGCTTCCTATTTTCCATTCAATAGTTACCATAGGTTTACCACATGTAACTTTTCTAAAATCCTATTCAGGTCTTTGATTTGCTTTTTTTGTTTGTTTATTTTTGTATTAAATTTATCTAAGTCTGAAAGGGGTACATTGAAGTCTGCTACTATTATAATTTTACTATCTTTTTCTCCCTATAACTCATTTTAGATGCTATGATATTCAGTACATATATGTTTAGTATTGATAAAAATTCATTTATATGAAACCTCTTTTTAATTAATTTTTTAAATTTATTTTTAGTTTTCAACATTCATTTCCACAAGATTTTGAGTTGCAAATTTTATCCCTATCTCTACCCTTTCCCGCACCCAAGGTGGCATGTATTCTGATTGCCCCTTTCCCTAGTCTGTCCTCTCTTCTATCACCCCCCATCACCTTTTCCCTTACTTTCTAGTAGGGCAAGATAAATTTCTATACCCCATTGCCTGTATATCTTACTTTCCAGTTGCATATAAAAACATTTTTTAACATTTGTTTTTACAACTTTGAGTTCCAAAGACTCTCCTTTCTTCCCTCCATACCACCCTCTTTGAGAAGGCAAGCAATTCAATATAGGTTATACATTTATTGTTATGCAAAAAAAACCTTCCATAATATTCATGTTGTGAAAGACTAACTATATTTCCCCCCATCCTATCCTGTCCACCTTTATTCAACTTTCTCCTTTGACTCTATCCCTTTTCAAAAGTGTTTGTTGTTGGCTACCTCCTCCCCCAATCTGCCCTCCAGTCCATCATCCCCACCATCTCTTATCACCTTCCCCCCTACTTTTCTGTAGGGTAAGATACCCAATTGAATGTGTATGTTATTCCCCCTTGAGCCAAATCTGATGAGAACAAGATTCACTCATTCCCTTTCACCTACTGCCTCTTTCCTTCCATTACAATAGCTTTTCCTTGCCAATTTTATTTGAGATAATTTATCCCATTCTTTCTCTCCCTTTCTCCTTCTCCCAATATATTCCTCTCTCACCTCTTAATTTTATTTTTTAGATATCATCCTTTCATATTCATATCTCTCTCTCTCTCTCTCTCTCTCTCTCTCTCTCTCTCTCTCTCTGTGTGTGTGTGTGTGTGTGTGTGTGTATATATATATATATATATGTGTGTGTGTGTGTGTGTGTGTGTGTGTGTGTGTATTCCCTTTAACTACCCTAATACTGAAAAAGGTCTCATGAGTTACAAATATCATCTTTCCATGTAGGAATATAAACAAAACAGTTCAACTTTAGTAAGTCCCTTATGATTTCTCTTTCTTGTTTACCTTTTCAGACTTCTCTTAATTCTTGTGTTTGAAAGTCAAATTTTCTATTCAGCTCTGGCTTTTCCATCAAGAATTCTTGAAAGTCCTCTATTTCATTGAAAGTCAATATTTTGCCCTGAAGTATTATACTCAGTTTTGATTCTTGGTTTTCATCCTAGCTCCTTTGACCTCTGGAATATCATATTCCAAGCTCTTTTATCCCTTAAGGTAGAAGCTGCTAGATCTTGTGTTATCCTGATGGTGTTTCCACAATACTCAAATTATTTCTTTCTGGCTGCTTGCAATATTTTCTCATTGACCTGGGAACTCTGGAATTTGGGTGCAATATTCCTAGGAGTTTCATTTTGAGATCTTTTTCAAGCAGCAATTGGTAGATTCTTTCAATTTCTATTTTGCCCTGTGGCTCTAGAATATCAGGGCAGTTTTCCTTGATAATTTCTTGAAAAATGATGTCTAGGCTCTTTTTTGATCGTTGCTTTCTGGTAGTCCAATAATTTTTAAATGATCTCTCCTGGACCTATTCTCCAGGTCAGTGGTTTTTCCAATGAGATATTTCACATTGTCTTCCCTTTTTTATTCTTTTGGTTCTGTTTTATAATTTCTTTATTTCTCATAAAGTCACTAGTTTCCATTTGCTCCATTCTAATTTTTAAGGCAATATTTTCTTCAGTGGTCTTTTGGACCTCCTTTTCCATTTGGCTAATTCTGCCTTTTAAGGCATTCTTCTCCTGATTGGCTTTTTGGAACTCTTTTGCCATTTGAGTTAGTCTGTTTTTAAGGTGTTATTTTCTTCAGTACTTTTTTGGGTCTCCTTTAGCAAGTTGTAGATTCACTTTTCATGATTTTCTTGCATCACTCTCATTTCTCTTCCCAATTTTCTTACTTGATTTTCCAAATCCTTTTTGGGCTCTTCCATGGCCTGAGACCAATTCATAATTTTCTTGGAGGCTTTTGATGTAGGTTCTTTGACTTCTTCTGTCTATATGTTTTGATCTTCTTTGTCACCAAAGGGTCTGACTGATTTCAGAGTGGAGAGGGCTATGTCCCAAGCTTCAGGGGTTTTTTGCTGCTGGTTTCATTACTACTTCTATTTTGAGATGGTATGATACTCCTCCCCTGGCCTGTGCTCTGGTCTATGAGTGGTCTCAAGCCCTCCTTTCTGCCATGTAACTACCTGGAGGACTTCCTCTCCACAGCCAACCCAAGCTCTGCCACACCAGTGCTCCTCCTCCCCCAAGGACTACCACCCAGCACTGCAACCCACATTTAAGCCGGGCAAAGCAAGAGAATGCTGCTTCTGTGCCAGTACAGAGATCCCTGCACTCCTGCTCTGATCAGATGCTTGATTCCCCCCACCAGTTGTGAGCCTGAAGCTGGAGAAGCAACCCCTGCTGCTACTGTTGCTGCTGCTACTGCTGCTGCTGCCACCACCATTGCTGCTGCAGCAGCCTCCACTCCCCCAGTGCTGGGGCTGGACCACACACTTTTCTCACCCAGGTCCAACAGTTTTCCCACTGACCTGCTCAGTTGCCATTGGCATTTGTGGGTAGAGAACTCTGGAAACTGCCACAGCTCAGTGATTAAGGGCCCTGAGGCTTGTTCTGTCAGATCTACTCTGGCCTGGTGTCTTCTGGCACAGCCCATGCTGGGCTATACTTTGCCCTCAGTACGGTGCAATAGATCCTTCCAAGTGACTATCCAGGCTTTCTTGGACTGGAGACCTGTTTTATCCTGTCATTTTGTGGATTCTGTAGCTCTAGAATTTGTTTAGAGTCATTTTTTACAAGTGTTTGGAGGGATTTGGGGGAGAGCCCAAGCAAGTCCCTGTTTTCATGCCACCATCTTGGCTCTCCCCCTTTATATGAAACCTCTTAACAAAATACACTTTATTGGTATCTTTTAATCAAGTTTATTTTTGCCCTTCCCCTCTCTGAGATTATGATTGTTACATTTATCTTTTTTTTCAGATAAAGCAAATTAAATTTTTCTCCAGCTCCTCATTTTAATTTTGTCACATATTTTTATGTTTCAAGTGTTTTCTTTATAAACAAAATATTTTTGGCTTTTGCTTTTACTCCATTCTGCTATCCTCTTCCATTTGGTAAATTAATTAATCCCATTTACACTAACATTTATGCTAGTTAATTACTTATTTTATTCCTTCCTATTCTCTTTTCAAGGCAAGTTATTCTTGGTTGCAAGCCCTTATACTTTGCCTTTTGGAATATTCTATACCAAGTATTTGACTTCTTCATAGTAGTGGCTGCTAAATCTTGTGTGGATATGATTACAGTTTCCTAGTACTTGAATTCCTTCTTTCTGTTTGCTTGGAATATCTTTTCTTTGACGTGGAGGCTCTAGATTTTAGCTATAATATTCCTGGGAGTTTTTGGTTTGGAGAACGTTTTGGAAGGTAACTAGTAAAGTCTCTATTTTGATTTTTCCCTCTCATTCTAAGAGATTTGGGCAGTTTTTCTTTCCTTTTTAATTTATTTAAATGTGCTGCATAGCCACAATATTTTATTTTTTATGGCTTTCTGATCAATCATTCCCAAATTATCGTTCCTTGATCTCTTTTGAGTCAGTTGTATTGAATACCTTTTATTTTCTTCTAATTTTTTTCAGTCTTTTTATACTATTTTAATATCTTTTGTTGTGTCCTGGAGCTATCCTAATTTCTAAGGAGGTTGTCGCTTGAGTAAAGTTTTACAGTTGTTATGCTAAGGTATTAATTCTATTTCTTGTTTCAATTCCAAAGTGCTCATTTCTTCCCCAATTCCTTCCTCAAGCTCTGTTATTCCATTTATAAAATTGTTTTAACTTTTTTTTATTGCCTCATTTATTCCATGAATTCTGGTTGAGCTTTTACCTATTTTTTTTTCTCTTTGACACTTTGCTTATAGATATTTTGGAGTCATTCTCTTTCCTTCTGGGTTTTTTTGTCTTGGGCATCTCTGTTGCCACAATAGTAATTAATGGTGGGATTTTTTCCTAAGTTTTGTTTTATTTACCTCATTCTTTTAGCCTTATTTCTCATCTTTGGAATTTGCATTACAACCAAGCTATGCACAGTTTTGGAGGAAATAACTGACCACTGCCTTGTTTTGATTTCTTTCCTCTTGGGTCCACTTACTACTTTCTTTTGGTATTACTTCTTATCTTATTTAAAAATATTCTCAGAGACAGCTCAGACTGTGGGGCTGCAAGCTTTTGGTGCACCCAAAGTGGCCTGATCCAGAACTAAGTCTGACTGCTCTTTTCCTTGTATGAAGTATGGAAGGAAGCTCTCGGCCTGGGTTTGTGTCTACATAACTAACTTTGGCTTTGACCTTGGTTGGAGGTCCAACCAGAAGTTGGACAGGCAATAGGAAGTTCTAGAGACGCAGAACAGCAAAAATGCAGGCTCTCCTTTGTTCTGAGCTCCCTGTCCTTGTTATTCAGCTACAGGATTCAGACCAGGTTAGGTTCTGGATATGAGAATGGCTATCTTCCCAGAGTCAGTGCCACACAACTGCCACTCACTTCTGTTGTTATTCCTTGCCCATAGCATAACCTCAAGCCCAAGAATTTTCCTATCCTAAACTCTCACTCCTAGATACAAGTCCCCTCCTCATTCTCTACTGGATCTGTGACCCTGCTCAGGGGTGTGATGACAGAGATACCAACTGGTACTTGCTCCCTGAGCAGTGTCAAACCCCTCTGCTTGATGTAGGACCTTTTATTGACATTTTATTATGTATAGCTGAAAGTGCTCTTTCTTTCATTCTACCACACATACACACACAAGAAGGCTCTTTTTGGTAACCCCAGGCTAGTTCTTGTCCCCATTATCCAAATACCTCTTTATCTAACTCCTTATGCCAAATTGTGCAAAACAAAAACAAAAAAACATTCATTGTGATTTTTTTCTTGTATATCCTGATCAAGACTCAGTTTGATACACTTTCTAGAACACTGGGGAATAATTGTGAAGGGGAATTGGCCTGTACTGCTTCCTCCTCCTCTGCCATCTTGGCTTACCTCTTGATGTAGATTTTGTAAAGAAAAAGTTGAAATTCTACAACATATTACTGCAAGTTGAAAAGAAATAGCACCTAGAAAGATACCATCAAGTATCCAGAATTATACAAAAACAGGTTACTATCTTGCCTAAACCAATGACAAAACTATAACAAAATCACACGTTCCCAAATAGTCTTGAAAAATTTTTAAAAATAGCATCATCATCAACAAAGCTGTGTTTACATTTGGCTAGACATAACACTGATCCATAAAAATTTTTTGTTGTTCTTCGGTCCTGTTTGAGTTTTTCTGACCCCATATGGGGTTTTCTTGGCAAAGATACTAGCGTGGTTTGCCATTTCCTTCTCCAGTTTGTTTTACAGATGAGGAAACTGAGGCAAACAGAGTTAAGTGACTTGCCCAGGGTCAACAACTAGTAACTATCTAAGGTCAAATTTGAACTCAAGTATTCCTGACTCAAGGCCCATCATTCTATTCACTGTACCACCTAGCTACCCTTATAGAAACTTAATAACCACATTTTAAAAGACATTGCTTTGCCAAATATGCATAACCACTTATATTGGTGTAATTAAAATGTAGATACCTAGCAGAAGACATCAAAATCAGGTGAGGATAGGATGAAGTATAAATCATTCCTATCATGCTATATGATGCTGAAGTTATCCTCAGGGTGCTTTTAGTGACTAGAGAAGGTGAATTTGCATCCTTTTATTTTTATTACATTACCAAAAAAATCATTTTATCACCTTACACAATAGTCTGTGCCAATGATTCGAGACTATTTTGAACTCAACTTCATCAAATATAAGATGAGAAGTATGAGAATAATAGTATTTTATTAAATTTTTATGTTTAAAAATGCTTTCCCCACAGCAGATCTATTACAAGTAGTCCAAGCATCATAATCCTCTTTATACAAATGAGCAAATTGATAAACATAGAGTCAAGGCAGCAATATCTCTAAAAGCTTCTACTTGAAGATCTCTTAAGCAGAGGTATCTCTTGAGCCTGGCCATTATAGTTTTGGAGAGATCTAATTATAAGGGAGATTTTTCTCTAACGTATAGCTAGTCTGGAAACTGGATTCCTTACATATTCCCAAGTGTTCTTAACATAGGTCCATGAACTTATTTTTTTAATATTATGATAATCTATATTTTAATATAATTTTCTTTTGGAATCCTATGTAGTTGATTGTGCACATTTAAATTCATTATTCTGGGAATAGTTTTGTTTTTTCTTTTTTTTTACCAGACTGACAAAGGGGTCCATCAACCAAACACATACACACACACACACACACACACACACACACACACACACACGGTATATACATACATGGTAAAACTTCCTGTTCTTATCAATGTTCTTCATTCTGTCTTCTGAGAACACATAGAACAAATGTAATTAATCCACATGACCTGCTTTCATATACTTAGAGATTGCTATCATATCATATCTTCTTCTTTCTAATCTTTATTATCCAAGCTAAAAATCCTTAATCCCTTCAACTGATCCTTGTATTGCATGGTTTACAGTCCCTTCAGCATCCTGTTTGTCCTCCTTCAGATGTACTTAGCTTGTCAATATTTAAATTCCCCTTGCTATGTTCAATCTTCCTCCACCCTTAATCCCATAATCCCAATTAATAAATATCTGTTGACTAAAATTCATCTGAAATATTATACAATTGAGAAATATTTCATCTAATGCCAGCCATGAGATACTAAATTAAATAAAAACATTCAAAGTCTGCTTTAAATCAATTTATATTGTTGTATGATAATTGTCTTTGTTGGTTTCTTATTAGATTGTAATGTCATTGAAGACAGGGACTGTGTCTTATTTGAACTTTATATCTCCCCCCAACACCTAAGATAGTGCTATAATATATACTACAAGTGTAGCTCCTGAATACATTGATTAATTGATATCACTCATAATAATATACGAAAAAGTTCATAATATATAGAACTCCAAGTTTTGCAAAGACCTTCTGCATAGAGTAGGTACTTAATAGAATTTTGTTGTATTACACTATACTTAATGATCTACTATATCCTTGCCAGTGCAATTCATATTTTCCATTAATTTATTTAAGGAACACTTAAGGGTCTACTATTTACATGGTCCTATACTAAAGGGCTGAGGATATCAAGATAGAGAAGAGAAAGTTCCTGATTTCAAGAGCTTACAATAAGGTAGGAAAACAATATGGATATGCAAATAACTATAATACAAGTTAGAAAATGAGAAATATTCAGCAAAGGACAAGAATATATTTAGAAGAGTGAGACAGAGACAAAGGAATCATTTCTATCTTTGGGGGGGGGAAGGAGAAAAAGGGGAGGCTGTGGAAATCATCTAAGTATTGAAGAGGGTAGCAAATGAAATGGGAGCTTAAGGAAGGGAAGGATTCCAACATAGATTGATGCTCCAGTCATAGAGAATGGCATATGATTTTGGACAGATTTGGAAGGCAACAGGATAACATCACAAAATGGCTAGTATTCAAGTATGCCTGGAATGTAGACGTCAGGAGGGAAAGCAGTAAGAAATGAGGTTGGGAAGGTAGTTAGGCTCAGATTGGGCATGGTATTGAATGGCAGGGTCAGGACTTTGTAATTTTTCCTGCATTCACTCAGAAACCACAGAAGGCCCCTGAGAAGAAAAGTCATGATCAAGAAGAAAACTTTAGTGTAATGCAAATAATGGATAGAACAAGGGAAGGGAATGGAGGATTCAGTTTAATTCGATAAACATTCAAAAATACCTACTATGTGCAGAGAACTGTGTGCTGAGTTCCAGAAGCCATTTTCAATACCCATTGATACCAATCATTAATAAATTGTCCAGAGTTTCATATCACCTAATTGGTGGACCCACAAGGGAGCCAAGTCTGAGTCAGTTTCCAGGAAAAACAAACAAGCAAAACCCCAGAAATTGATCTTTCCAGATTCATTTGATCAAGAGCCTAAACCTGACTCTTTCAAAATCAAGCTAGATTCCACAAATCATATGTCAGACAATTGCCCTTCACAAAGGGTGCACCCTGCAGATAATGTGAACTTTGAAAAATAATTCTAGGAGTTCATTGTTATGCTTAAGTATGGATTTCTTTTCAGAATTTTTGAATCCAGAAATATGTTTCTTAATAATCAGATAATGCTCAGTGGCATGTGGGCCCTTCCATATAGTTTCTAAAGTGGTTTGTGTACATTATTGCATTTGAGCCTCACAATAGCCCTGAGAGCATGGAGGAATAGGACTAATTTTCCCCCCTCACAGATGGAAAAAATGACTGCCAGAGAGATTAAATAACTTACTTGAGGTCACACAGTTAATAAGTAGCATAGTCAGGGAGCAAAATCAAGGTCTTCTGACTGGAATTCCAGGAAATAGGAAACTGAGACCCAAGGAAAAAACAAGTTAAAATGCATAGAACGAGGAAGGCTTAGGGTGCCAAGGGGAAATTTCAGCCAAGGGCGATGCTCTATTTGTCTGGAGTGACTTTAGAGATCACTGAAGGTGTGGGTTGATTGACTCCCTGGCAACACCAAGTTGTTTTTTTTCCCTCCATTGCAGGCTGGGGAGATGGGGGAGAGGAAAAGTTAGCAGGGTCTTAACCCCAGTGTTCAGAGTTAGAACAACCATCTAGGTACCTGGTGGAGATGGGGTGACTTAGATGTGAGTCCTTTCTGCCATCTTTATTTTGTCCACTAAATTGTTTCATGTTCCATATTTTGTTAGCTTTCAGTGCTAGCTGGAGAATTTCATACTCCTGGAGTAGAAGTAGAAATGAGTTAAAATTAGGTATTTCCAGATCCTGGAGATGGAGTGAGAACAAAACCAGCCATACATGTTATTTGCAAAGGAAAACCCTCAAGGGTGAACTCAGTCATCTGTCAGAGGAGAGCAGTGTATGAGACCCACATGACACATGGTTTATATTATATGGGGTTTTATCAGTTGCCCTCTTAGCAGCCTCTCCAGGTCTAAGGGTCACTGAAGTTTCCCTGGAGCCCTGCGCTGCATCTGGCTGCTGCTCAAGACAATTGACTAGCAGGTAAAATGCACGACTGATGAAATTATAGATTAGCTTCCTCATTTTCCCTTCTCATTTTTAGCTCTTCCCTGGGCCTTTGCTAAAATGAAGCATTGAAAAGAGCAATTCCACTCCTAGAATAGCCAGCTTTTCTAGGAGACTGAGATATGCTAAATGCATTGTTTAAGGGAAATGTGTCATTCCCAATCTCAGTGCTGCTCCCAAGTCCCCAGCCTCCCTTGGCTTTGACAGAGAGCTATGGGCCACCTGGCTCCCATTCAAACAGAGGCCAGGTCACACAGAGGAAAGAAACTGGCTTCCTTTCAAAGGCACTCCAGTCCAACTGAATAAATGCTGCAACTTTATACATTTGAGCTGCTACAAAGCCTTTAAAAAATAAGATGCTTCAATCTGAATTTCAAATCTGGTGGGTGGATTCCCTTCCCCCTTCTCATCTCATCTAGGATTTGTATTATCCATTGAGCTCCAACAAAAGAAATCCTCATGGGACAGATAGAACTGGTGATCTCTATAGTGTGAACCCTGCATTTTCACAGAAGTGGCTTTCTTTTTCCTGGGAAGGTCCAGACATGTACCCAGCTCTTACAAGTATATCCAATTAAGCCTGTAATTTTTCAATACATATTCTTCTAGTTCCTACCTAGGTTACATTCTGAACAATCAAACTTTCCCTTACATATTTTCAATCTTCTTTCTCAATGATGGGTTCATTTTTTCATCAATAACCATGACCACTGCAGACCTGGAAAGGATGCTAGAGATTATTTAGTTGTACCCTCTCATTTTATGATGAGGAAATTAAAATCCAGGGAAGTGACTTGTCCAAGGTAATTGGATTGGTTAGTAGTAGATTCAGGCCTAGAACCCAGGTTTCCTGACTCCCATTTCAGGGATTTTTATATTTGTGTGTGTGTGTATTATTTGTGTGTGTGTGTGCGCGCGCGTGTGTGTTTTCTTTGAGGTGAGTACGGCATTTGGTTAGACATAGATTTTTTTTCCTCTTTCTGCATGCTCTTTCCTGGGATGATCCTTTAGATTAAGAAGATACTCAGTTCAAACTAATAATTAACGGGACAAAAACTACCCACTTCATTTTTGAACCTCACTGCCAATTTGCTGTTCTTCAAATCCTACCCCCATCCCCACCAACCTCCTGTCCAAAACCATGTAGAGGAAATAAAAGCTATCATCATCAATACCCCTCAATCTTTCTTGGTCTTCATTAAGCACATTTGGCTTATGCCAAAAACCCAATTTTCTTTAATGGGTTGCCAACCAATGAAGTAAGACACAATGGACATAATAGGCTGCAGCATGTTACCAAAGATTAGCTGTGCACTTGAAGTGGCATACATGATATCAAAGAGATGATGTATGACTGTAAAAGAAGGTCACTCAGTCATGAGAGGAGAGCAAAAGATAATAGATGGAGAGGCCATGCCTTGCACTGGGGCTCATGAAATGTCAAGAGATCAAAAGGAAGCTCTCTCCCCTGACAACATTGGGTAGAATGCCTCCCACCCTGAGGATTTATGGGAAATAACAGACAAGAGTCCCACAGGATGAGTAGATTTGGATGGGTTTCAATCTGCACCATTGGAGGCATACTCGCACTTGAGAGATAAAAGAGAGATTTCAAATACTAAAATATTAAATCTGAGCATTCTTCAATACCACCTAAGTTAACCACCTCATCCTATTTGCCCTAAATACCTTAACTAGGAGAGGATATGAGTTAATCAACCCCTCATTGGCCCTAGACTAGATGCTAAATAAAAAGCCTTTGTTGAGGGGGATGGAGTAGTTGCTTGGGTTTAGTCCCACGTTTAATACATCCCAGCTGCAGAACCAGGCAAATCATTTAACTTCGAAGTGAGCATGAGTGAGGCAACTTTCTAAGAAAAAGTACTAACCTACATTAGCAGAGAGTTTTCTTATCCTAAAGTCTTCTATACTAATGAAATCACAGGTCCAGCCCCTATTCCTCTCTGTTTGCCTATATTCGAGGAATTTAAATGCTAAAGAGGAAATATGATGTGTATTCAAGAAATAAATCTTATATGATATAAAATATTTTACATTATATAAATATATACACAAGCATATATGTATATGAACTATATGTAAAATTAATATAATAATAATAATGATGATAGCTAATGTTTATAAAGCCCTTCCTGTATTCTGGGCACTTTGCTAAGCACTATACGATTATTGTCTTACTTGATTCTCACATCAACCCTGGGAGGTAGGTGCTACTACTGTTCCCATTTTACAGATAAAGAAATTGAGGCAAAACACAGTTAAGTGACTTGCCCAGAGTTAAATGGCTAAACAGTACCTGAGGCCAAATTTGAACTCAGGTCTTTCTACTTCCAGGTGGAGCATTCTATCCGTTGTACCAACTAGCTGCCCAGAGAATCAATACGGAGTAGATAAATCAAGGCAATTAGGGAGAGGGTACCAGCAGATGGTGGAAATGGATATCAGGAAAGGTTTTATGGGAAAACTGATACTTGATCAATATCCTGACAGAAAAAAAGGGATTCCGTGATGTATAAATGAGGAAAGAGTGTGTTGTAAGCATGGAGAGGGGCAGTTTTACTGAATTACAGAATGCAGGTGAGGGAGAAACGTATAATGGGGCTGGAAAAATAGAGTGAAGGTGGGTTGAGAATGCCTATAAAACCTGAACCAAAGTGTTTACATTTTACCCTAGAGGCAAAGGAAGCCATTAGAGTTTACTAAGTAGAGGAACGACATAGTCAGATCTTCAACAAAAGAAAATCTCTTTGGTAGAAGTGGGAAGGAAGAAATGGAGAGGGAAGAGGATAGGAGGTAAATGGACCAGTTTAAAAACAATCTCAATAATCTAGGCAAGAAATGATAAGGCCTTAATTTAAGCAGAGAGAAGGAATCAGAATAACAGGTGCTATTGGAGTAAAACAGCAAGATTTGGCAAATTCTTGGACTCACATAGTGAGGGAGAATAAGGAGTCAAAGACAACCACCAGCATTATGAGCCTAAGAGACTAGAAGAATGTTGATACCTTTGACAGAAATTCACCTCATGGCTTACATGCTTCCTTCAAGACTCAGTTCAAATTCAACCTTCTTCAAGAGGCTTTTCTCACTTGCCACCTCGTGGACAGTGCCTTTTTTCAGAGATCACCTTGCATTTACACTGTATCCATCTTGTTCGCACACAGCTGTTTGCATATTTTCTCCCCTATTAGAATGTGTTCCTTGAATGCAAGGATCATTTAGCCCAATGTCTGACACATAGCGAAAACATCATCATCATCATCATCATCATCATAATAATATCTAATATTTTTATACAGGTTCCTTTGTGCCAGGTACTTTATAATTATTATCTCACTTGATCCTCACAGTGACTTAAGAAGTAGGTGGTGTTATTCCCATTTTATAGATAAGTAAATTGAGGTAAACAGAGTTTGAGTGACTTTCTAAGGGTCACACAGCTAGTAAGTGGCTAAGTTTAAATTTGACTCAGTCTTCCTGACTCCAGGCCCAATGCGCTATCCTCTGTGCCACCCACCTGCACCTGCCTCATAAATTCTTGGTGCTGGTGATGTTGTTGATGACGGGAAATTTGAAAGAGTGATTTGCTTGAGATGAACAATCATGAGTTCTGTCTTAGATGTGTTGACTTTGGGGTATATTTCAGTTTCCTCATTGATTAAAAAAAAGGGATTGGATTTGGTGACCTCTGAGGTCCCTTGTAGTCCTAAATCTATGATTCTATAATGATTCTTGCTTAAAAGTCATTCTGTTTTCTGGCTATCACCTATTAATTGATTATTGCATTATATAACTTTCAATTAAAAGTAGCTTAAAAAAGAAAGAGACTCATCTGCTTGGCTATCTAAAATGATAAAAATAAAGTTGGAATAATAAATTAGTAACAAAAACTTATTATTCATAAGACAACACTGTCTACCTGCATGTTTTTCCAAATCATTTTCAAAAACAATGTGGCATTACCAATTTCATTGCTCTCCTTAATATATTATTTTGATATTTTAGGGAAAATGAAAAATGTTAGTAAAAAATTATTTCATGTTTGTCTCATACTGTAAAATGTTTATTTTGTACATTGTGTAATTCATATATTATTATAGTGTATACATATATATTTCATAAATATACATATGTTGGTGTGTTTGCACTTTTAAAACTGTTATCATATGTATGGGTGCACAAAAAATTATAGACCTCCCCCCTTTCTAGCCTCCTCCAACCTACCACTCTTCAAATCCTTCTGACATCTGTTGAACCACCTGAGTCAAATCATATTAAATCAACAAGTATTTGTTAAACTCTTACTATATGACAGGAATTGTGTTTTACATTGGAATTACAAAATACAGGGAGAAAAGGTAATCCCAGCCCTCAACGAGATTCCATTCTAGTGGGGAGAGATAACATAAAAGGAAGCTGAAAGTGAAAGAAAAGATGTACAGAAAGGTGCAAGGTAGAGAACGTCCAGACCCTCAGGAATGGAGTCTGGAAAGGAATAAAGACCTAGCTGGCCTTAGGAGGCCAGGAGGTGTCAGACAATCAGAGCAAGAAGATACTTCAGGTATGAAAAGTTCAGAAGTGGAATGTTTCTGTGGTATGATAGAGAAAAGCTGGAGATTTAGTTAGTAGCAGGGCCGGAAGAGGAGTTATAGATAATGGAAAATAATAAGGAGAGCCCTTACCTGATTAATCTTGGCTCCGCAACTGATTACTTTTGTGGCCATGGACTTCCTTACTCTGGGCCTCTGTTTGCCCTCTATAAAATAAGAGTCATACAAGATACCTAAGGCCCTTTCAAGCTCTGACATTCTGTTATTCTATCTGAGTATTATGTATAACCTATGAGTCCAAATTCTGGCTGAGGTTTCCAATGGACTGATCCAGGGGAGACTAATCCCAGGGTAGTGATGACTTATGTATCCCCTAAAGACTCCCAACGATTGTCCCGCAACCAACATAAATTGTGTCTTGCCAGTTTGGTTGGCCTAAAGGCCACTTTCATTCCTGAGTGTGGCAATATCACTGGGCCCCTGCATTGCCAGTCTTCCTGATGATACTCTCAAGGCCATCTGACACTCATCTAATTCCCATATTCAGCTAGACATTGACCCCATTTTCTAATAACCTACTACATTAGACTGTATGTCAGTAGAATGGAAGATCTCTGATGATATTATGTGGCTGCTAGTCATGATTACAAAGATTTGAGTCTAAATAGCATGTCTAAAGGCAAAAGCCTCAAGGTGATGACCATAAGTGAGTCCCTGAACTTTTCAGATTGGAAAACTGGTTTCCCCTTCCTCCATTCCCATGTTTCAGACTGGGGCTGATGAGGCAAGCCCTCAAACTGCTAATTCATGTGGTCAGAGATTTGGTGCTCCAGACATTCTAGTTTAATCTATTTTATATATGAGGAAACTGGGACCCAGAGAGGGAAGTGACAGCCAATAACACATAGTTAGTGAGGACAGCCAGAATTCCAACCCAAGTTTAGTGAAATAAATCCAACATTCTTTCCATTATATCACATGCCACCTAAACAAGGAAAGATCATTCTCATACCTAAAATTCTCCTTAGTTCTAAAATTGTATATTATATGATCCTGTGTTTAACTTCATTTTGATATGGACAGGTACCTTCCTCTCTCTTTCTGGACTTAAGTAGCATAAAAAGATTCAGGGACTCAGCTCCAGGACCCAAATAAGTCTAAAGCAAGAAGTAATAGTAACATAAAGAGAGCCTTTTTAAGGCCCACTACTTCACCAAGGAGGCCAGTCCATAGGAAACTACCTACTAATATCAAAGTTCACTTTTGGCATAGGCTCAAGTTTTTCTTCAAACTTATTCCTGCTGTGTGACTAGCCAAGTCACTCTTGGTGCCTTCTAGACAGCTTTCTAAGATTATAAATTACAATAATCAATCTGCAGTAGTATATAGTGAGTTTTTCACAATGAAATTATAGATCCAGACCCAAATCAAAATAAAACCTTAGAATTTTAGATTTATGAATTGCCAAAGTTAGATTTGACTTGAGAGATTATCTAGTCTAATTTCTTTATTTTACTAGCCCAGAGAGTTGGGGTAACATAGCTAGATTGTGGCAGATGTGAGATTAGAAGCCAGGACTCTGTATTCTTATCTGATTGTTTTTATACTTCGACCCAGAAGTTCCTAAGTAAATCACTTTGTGTCTGAATCCACAACCCCACCAACTGAGACTGACTAAAGAGTATGTTCATTGGTTGACCACTCTGACCTATCCAAGAAATGTAGGGATGAAGAATGAGTGCCATTGTGTTAGAGCAAAGCCTGGGGAGGCAGATTTGTTTAGATAATTAGTCATTCAACTGACTCCATATTTTGAGGCACATATTCCTAGATGAAAACTACTTCAGGCCCCAGATTCTAGCCTCTGCTTCACCTCTATCCCTGAGTATTTACTTTTACTAAGAAATTCAAGTTCTTCATAAGGCTTGGTCTCAGGTTTACACTATTGCTTGGACACTGGCCTTTTCCTGGGTTAAAAAAAGTGATTTTCCCTTTTTTGGAAAGGGAAAAATGATACACTGCATGCTGAAATGGCAGAATTTACTTGTAAGGTTCTCTAGCTCTCTAGCAAGATGGAATGTACTCCTTCCTCACCTACACCTCATAAAATCATCCTCTTTCTGCAAGACACAACTCAAGCATCACCTTCTACAGGAAGCCTTTTCAAATTCTCTCACTAGCTGGTGTCCTTTCTGCCTTCTATTTTTATTTATGCTCTTTATATTTATTCTGCATATAATTATATGCTCTCTCAATGTCTTCCTTTATTAGAATGTAAGCTTCTGGGGTGTGAGGATTATTTCAGTTGTTTTAATTGTGTTCCTAGTTGCTAAAACCGAACCTAGCATACAGTAGATACTTAATAAATACTTGTTGATTGATTGAAATATTCAATTTAAAATAAGCGTTGATCACTCGCTGCACAGTACTATGATAGGAATTGGATGGGCTACAAAATATCATATTACGCTGCCTTTAAAGAGCTAGTAATCTGTTCAGGGGCAATGATGAATAAAGCAATCAATGTACTCATGGGAATATATATAAAAAGACTGAAGCAATCCTTACTCCCAAGGACCTTACATTTTAATGGGGTTATATATATATATATATATATATATGTATGTGAGGATGTGCGGAGTGTGGGGGGGAACAAGAGGGAGAGAGAGGGAGGGAGAAGGAGAGGGAGAGGGAGAGGGAGAGGGCGAGGAGGGAGAGAGAGGGAGAGAGAGAGAGAGAGAACATAAATCAATGCAAAGTAGTTAAATAGAAGGGAGTATGAGAGGGAAGGTATTACTACTTTGGGAGATAAGGAAAACATCATGTAGAAGGTCATGCTCTTAAAGGAAGGGAGAGATTATAAAATATGGAAAGGAGGAAGGAATATATTCCAGGCAAGCCTGAAGGACAGCCAATGAAAAGGCATGGAAGCAGGAGATAGAATGTAATGAGGGAGGAACAAAGAAAAGGCTAGTTTGGCTAGAATGAAAAGTATAAGTTGGGGAATATTGTACAATGAAACTGGAGAGATAAGTTGGGACCAGGTTCGTAAAGGCTTTAAAAGCTAAACAAAGGAATTTATGGTTTATTATAGAGGCAACAGGGAGTCATTGGAGTTTATTGAAGAGAGTGACATGGTCAGATTTGTACCAAAGGAAAGTCAATTTGGCGCAATTTAGAAGATGGACTGGGGTGGTGAGACGCTCGAAACTGGAAGATAAATTTGGAGGCCATTTCAATACTCTAGGTAAAAAGGTGATGAGAGCCTGAACTAAGCTGCTCACTGTGTCAGAAGTACTAGCTAAAAATAAATGAAAAAATGACAAAAAATGTTTCTGAGATAGTGCCCATGATTCTCTCTCCTTCCTATGTTCTCCTAGGCATTTACCAAAGAAAGAAATGGAATTTGGATGGAGACAATCAGAAGGGAATTCCAGGCTTGGACTTGTTAAAATAACCTTTGTGAGGAAGAAAAGCTGTTTTAGAGAATGAAGAAGAGAGTGCTATGGTGTATACCACGGTAAGCTGTATACCATGTTCGGTTCTATGGGGAATGCAGAAATATAAGATATAGTCCTTTCCCTCAAAGAATTTACATTCTGGTCAGGGAGACCAGACACAGAGAAAACAATATCAAAAAAAAAAAATGCAGGAGGTAATATAGGAGTAGGGATTGAACCTGGACCTGTGATTTAGGGAAAGCCTAGATGGGGAAAGTCCCTCTACCAATGTAGGTAAGCACTTTCTCTGACATTTATAATATTAGAGGGTTGCCTAAACCAATAGTGTCAAATTCAAATAGAAACAAAACCCTGTGGGCCACATATTGACTTAGAAAACCTTAAATTAACATTATCTATGTTGTATTTTTTTAAAATTTATTTGTCTTTAGTTTCCAACATTCATTTCTATAAGATATTGAGTTCTAAATTTTCTCCCCTCCCTCTACTCTCCCCTCCCCAAGACAGCATGCAAACTGATATAGGCTATACATCCACAATCATATTAAACAGATTTCCCCATTAGTCATGTTGTAAAGAAGAATCAGAACAAAAGGGAAAAAAACAAGAGAGAAAAAAGAGAGAGAAAAAACAGTATGCTTCGATCTGCACTCAGACTCCATATTTCTTTGGATGTGGATAACATTTTCCATAATGAGTCTTTTGGCAGTGTCTTAGATCATTGTATCGCTGAGAAGAGTTAAGTCTATCAAAGTTGGTCATCTCACAATGTTGCTGTTACTGTATACAATGTTCTCCTGCTTCTACTCACTTTATCATCAGTTGATGTAAGTCTACTCACTCCAGCACCAGTTCATGTAAGTCTTTCCAGGTTTTTCTGAAATTAGCCTGTGGATCATTTGTTATGAAACATTCATGTACCACAACTTGTTCAGCCATTCCTCAATCTATGGGCATCCCCTCAATTTCCAATTCTTGCCACCACAAAAAGGGCTGCTATAAATATTTTTGTATATGAGGGTCCTTTTCCCATTTTTATGATCTCTCTGGGATACAGACCAAAAATTGGTGTTGCTGGATCAAAGAGTATGCACCCCTTTATATCCCTTTCGACATAGTTCCAAATTATTCTCCAGAATGGTTGTATCAGTTTACGACTCCACCAACAATGCATCAGTGTTACAATTTTCCCACATTTTCTCCAACATTTATAATTTTCCTGTTTTGTCACGTTAGCCAATCTTTTATATGACTATAGACAGCTTTAATTTCTTCCTCTGAAAACTGCCTATACGTATCATTTGGCCATATATCAATTGGGGAATGACTTGTATTCTTTTAAATTTGACTCAGTTCTCTATATATTTGAGAAATGAGGCCTTTATCAGAGACACTGGTTGTAAAAATTATTTCCCAGCTTTCTGCTTCCCTTCTAATCTTGGTTGCATTGTAAAAACTTTTTAAATTTAATATAATCAAAATTATCCATTTTGCATTTATTTTTATTTATTTTGTTGAACATTTCACAATTTTAAGCTGGTTCTGCCCAATAAATTTGGCACATCTGACCTAGACCACTGAAAAGTTAAATGATTTGACTAAGATCGGACTGCCAGTATGTGTCCAAAACTTGGATCTAGCTCTTCCCATTTCCGTGACGAGCTCTCAATCCACCAGGCCACACTGCCTTGCAGTGGACAGCACTGTGTTATCTCCCAAAGATAATATGATTTATTGAAAACCCCAGTGTATTGGGAATCAGGAGATCTGGTTCATATTAGCAATGCTGCCCCTAAGCAGTTGTGTGACATTAGATAATTTATTTCCCCTTTCTGGACCCTGGTTAACCATGTATAAAATAAGAGGGCCCACCTAGATGATCTCTATTGCTCCTTCTAACCCTTATGTGAGTATACAGCAGGCACACACACACACACACACACACACACACACACACATAAACACACACAAAGTGGGATGAGGACTCTAAGAGGGATTGGAGAATAGACCTTCCTGCTTCATCTTTCTATGTGCATTTGATGTCTGGCTGCTTATCTGCCTTATTACTAATTCACTTGGAACTGCCTCCCATCCTCCCATCCTTTTCACAACAATCTTAAGACTTAACCTTCTATATTAAGATGCAGATTTATACAATCGTGTTATTTATATTTCAGAGGGGGTATATGTGCATGTGTGTGCATACACATGTGTGTCAAAATCTTCACATGGAGTGGTTTCATGATGACTTGATATAAGATACCAAACAAATTAGAACAAACCATTCATCCCTGCCCATCTTGAATGCTCTCACTAAGCAGAGATTACAGAGCTATAGAGCTAACATGCAGCAAATCAAAAGAGAGAATTCTTTTGAAGGAAGCCCAGATTGCAAGATGAGAAGATCCCAGGGAGCTGCTGTTCTGAAAAATTCTATCTGTAGTATTTTTAATATCAGCTTGATGAGATCTCTGTTATAAACAGGTCTGGTGCCATGTAATTTGCAACATGATTTCACTGTCTGTTTATCTATCCATCCGTCCATCCATTCATATGTATATAAAGGAGGCAGGAAATCTGGTGTCTGTTGCTAGTTCATAAATCAGTGTCTGCTCTCAACAACATCTGAATACAAATGTGATTAAATTTGATACCATGCCCATTTTTCATTTATCAGATTTCAGGATCCGATGCCGAAGCAGCTGGCCTACTTAAATGCATACTGCTTTTAACCCCTGGAGTACCAGGGGCATGTCCCCCAGCAACAAGCTAAGGGAGAGAGTCCTTTGGGGGACTACGAAACAGGGCCCTAAAAGAGAGTATCAGCTATTCAAAAACCACATTTGACCTTTTCCCTAGTGTTTGGAGAGCACAGGAAGAGGAGGAGGATGAGAGGATTTATACCTGGAAGACAGCTTGGAGAATATTTAGACCAGTCATTTCAGTTTTCTCATAAGAAAGCTGAGCCCCTGAGGACTGACTTATCTAAAGTTACATAGGGAACAAATAGTGGACCAAGAATCTGAACCCAGGGGTTCTGATTCCAAATCCATCCTCCTTTCACTGAGTCACACGAAAAGGAGGAAAAATGAGGAGGCAGGGTAAAACTAAGAATATTAGGAAAACAGAGGAAGAAGAGGAAGACAGACTTATTAGGAAAATAGAGAGCAATCCTAACAGTGATAATCCACATTGTAGTTTTTTACTCCAGAAAGTGTCCTTTCACATGCTCATTGTACATATGAGAAAACGAGGGTGTAAAGAAATGAGATATTATATGTAAAGTGCTTAGCAAACCTTAGAGTACTATATAAATATCAGCTGGTATCACTATTATCAACATGACTAGTTAATAGAACAGCTGGGTCCAGCATGCAGGCTCTCCGTTGCTCTTTCTATTAATACCACACTTTCCCTAATGGTACCAGACTGCTTAAATTGTTCTCATCTGCACATTCCTCTGGGGGAAGTCTTCACTCGCTTGAGTTAGACATACCCCTAAGTCTCTGAAGGGTTTGAGGCCTATCAGTTACCCTGATCTGCAGAGAAGGTTTTGCCAGGGTGCGGCCACTGAGCAGGCTATGGCTTTTCAGGGCCACAGGTCCTGCACAAGTGAAGATACCATCCGTTAATTGATGTCATTGGTCCTCTTCAAAACTAAAGGACGAACAACAGCAACCAGACTTTTCAGCCAGTGACCTAGAGAAGGGATAAACTGATAGAAAATTATTAAAAGTATCTAATCACTGTGTCAGATGAATATCCATACACAATATGTAGAGCCCCTTTTTTGAAAGCAAGACCAAATTGAAAAACTCCAATTTTGACGACGGGTTTCTAAAAACAGTCTTTATCATTATCAAACTATGCAGTCTATTATTATTATTATTAATATTCACTTAATAAATACTGCATCTGTCCACTTCTAACAATTAACATTTTAATTAATAACAATATCCAACATTTAAAGAGCACTTTAAGATTTGCAAAGGTTTTTGTTTGTGTTTTATGCCCGTTACTTCCTTTTAGCCTTGGCATAAACCTGTGAGGGAAGGATCACAGGGATTGTCCCAATTTTACAGAAGAGGAAACTGAGTTAAGTGACTTGACTGTGATTGTGCAGTATTAGAGGTGAGACTCCCAAATTTGAAGTCAGCCTCCATATCTACTGTAGAGAAATGCACATGAAAATGGTAAAGAGAAATGAGGATGGGACTGGGCACAGGAAACCTGATATCTAGTCCTGACTCTTAAACTTATCTTGTGAAAGTTGTTTGACTTCTGCAGGCCTCAGTCACTATTCATCTGTAAAATGAAGAATTTCAATGCAGTTCAAGAAACATCTATTAAGCAATTTAGATCTAAGAGCCCCTGGGTCGTGCTTGAGATTCAGCATTAATAATAATACTTCTCATCCATAAATATTTAGAGTTTACAAAGTATTTCTATATATATTACCTATTAGATCCTCTAAATTACCCTCTAAGAGAGAAGAGAAAGGATACTTATTTTCATTTTATGGATGATGAAAATGAGAAACAGAGGCAGAAATGGCTTAGCTCCATTTACAAAGGCAATAAATGACAAGACTCGAAGGTAGACATCTTGAATCCTTATTCAATAGTTATTCCTTCCACTTTCCTGCTATAACTCCATGACTGTAAGATAAACCTTGAGTCTTGATACATAAGCTTTATTCATTCACCCTAATGTATTCACATTATAAGGGTTCAAGGTCTCCCGGGCCCTTTTTGAAAAGTCAGGGTTCCCTATTCTGGGTCTGCTGCTCAATATAGAGCAAGGACTCTCAGAAAACATTTTCCATTTGTTCTTCTTCTATCAAGAGTACCAATAAATGAGTACCAATATCCTCTATAGGTAATAATATAAAGATGGAAACAATGGTTTTATAGGTAGGGTAGCAAACTCCTAAACAAAGATCTGTGATCTCAACTAAAAAAAAATCCACAAACATTATTGCACTTTCAATAGCTGGATTTTTATGTTCATTTCCATTCCTGAAATATGAAGATGTTAATGCAGCCCTCCTCCAAGGGCATAAAAGGAATAATGATTAATTATGAAACACCTAAAATTATGGAGCAATAGAAATGAGCCAATTGGGCTCACAATTCATGCCTCTGACATATTAGACATGCTGGCCTTGGCATTACTTAAAAATCATTTTTCCATGGTAGGATACAACGTATTCGATATATGTTGAATAAAACTTGAACTTATCCACTGATCCTGGCTTGAAGACTTTATACATATACTCTGTCTGTATTGTTAACCATATTTACTCTTACTATTTTCTTTCTTTTCCCCATCCTAATCTCACCCTATTTTTCCTCAGGGAGTGAATAAAGGAAGTATTGCTTCATACCTCCTTCCCTACCTACTTTGATACAGTTCTCCCACCAGAATGGGAACAAGGAAAAGTTCTCTTTGCTCCTCTTCCTTCCAGCATTCATAGGGTTAACTGAATCTCCATTTCCCCACCTAAGTGAAGCTGTGATTATCTCACCAGCAATTTCCACCCTCAGCCAGTCCCCAGATATAAAAGCTGCAGAAATAAAGGCTTATGGGGGAATAAACATTTTCTTTCATTTAAACATCAAAATTAGAAGGAGAAGCAAAAGACCCCTTTTTAAAAATGCTACTAGGCTTTCTGCTCAAGAATCTGGCCGAGAGCAGACAGGGATTTATTAATGTTTTTTGTCTTCTCAAGTGCAATGGTATTTACTGTGTGAAAGGAAACAGATCAAGCTACAAATTAGTTTCCTGGTCACTCTTATAGATAGGAAGAGGTACAATACAGTGTATTAGGCACCCACACTCCCCTGCTCAGTGAACAGTGGTTCAAAGGACCCTAAATCCATATGTCACAGTTATCGGTTTACATTTAAGCTCCAGATAATATGCAAAGTTGGGGTGGAAGAGGTGGATGGCAGATGGTAGTCCACATGGCTCACTTATTCTTCTACACTTCTTTGGTTTCCTTGGCTGCCATCAATGGCTAAAAATTGCTAGCCTCATCATGGGTCAACTCAACCATACCTTGGATTCCCTCTGTGTCCTAAATTGATTCTGGAAGAAGGGCTATCTAACCTTTGGGCCTCTTGAGAACAATCTGGTAATAACCTGGCTCTTTCTTTCAAAACAGTTTATCATATGTGAGACTGAAATTATCCTGCTGTGGCATATAATTTATGTGGATGAATTGGGATGTTTTTTGAACTGATAAAATACAAAATGAAAAGAAGAAAAAAAGAATTGACCTTTTGCAGTGAAATTGTTCATTCTATGATTCAAAAAATTGCAGTGCAATTAATTAAATCAATTCTGAAGCCACTAAATTCCAGAAGCAAAATGGGGTTGGGACAGTTGAAGTACAAATCTTTGTAAATTACACAGTAAATATCTTCTAGAAGATCTTCTAGGTCTTATAGAATATCTTCAGCTACAGCTCTCTGGTACCTATTTCATTAAAAATCATCACTGAACAATGGCACAAACAACTTGTGGAGTAATGGAGAAAGGATTTTTGGGAAAGGGAGTCAAGAGCAGAATCTTTAATGGTCTGTTGAATCTGCATCATTGCAAAATGGACCTGCGGAATGTTGTGAAATAGGCAGAAGTCTTCCAGTCAGGTATTCAGGTGATTATATATCTCTAAAATGAGGACAATGGGCTAAATAATTTCTATGGAGATTGCTGAGTTCTAATATTGTTCATCCTAAGATTTTTCCAGATCCGACATTTTGTGTTCTATGATAAAGATAAGATGGAATGTCAGGAAGCAGTAGGGTCTAAGTGACTAGATCTTAGACAACCAATTTAGATTTCTGACTTAAGATTATTCCAGAGATTGAGTATTTTTATGAGTGCAAATGAGTGAGTTACGATTACTACAAAGTTGATATACATTTCCACCTTTGATCATCTCCACATATTCAATGGCTTCCCTCATTGTCATTCCAATGAAATAGAGGGTTCTGGTTTTATTTGTTCTCCTCTGGCCTAAGGTCTTATATTTGCTACTCACTCCCCAAAACTGACTCTCCTAAGTTCAGGCCCAGGAAGATCAACTATAAACAGTACTAGTGACCATTTAAACTCTGTGTTTATATGAACTGTAGTAAAGTCTCTCATCACCTTAGGCAGTAGATTTAGGTGTTCTGGGCAAGAGACAGTTGCCCTCCAGAATGACTAATTTACAAAAAGCTATAACACAATAAAATACAATTACCATTAAATTAGACTAAACAGTTGAAGATAATGAAGATAATAATGATAATAATAGAGCACTATGTAGTTTACAAAATGCTTTCACATATTCTGAGGACAGCCCTATGAGGAAGAGAAGGGTATTATTATCTTTATATTAGAGATGAAGAAACTGAGGCTCAGAGAACTTAAATGAATCTCCCAAGATTACATTTTTAACCACTTAAAAGCCTGTTCAGGGTCTTGCAGCAGGGCTGTATAATGGGGAAAGTACTTAATTGTTCTAGTGTCAGCTCTCATATTAATTGGATGTGTAACTTTGGACAACTCGCTTAATCCTTCTAAGTCTCAGTTGTCTTCTCTAAGCTCTCTTTTATCTCTGACATTCTAGGATATGACTTCCTATTGTGGAAGGATTTTTAGATAGGGCAAATATTTGTTTTAAACTGATACTTCTTTTTTGTGGCTATAGAAAAGCTGGGTAGTGCAATGGATAGAGTTCCAGGCCTGAAGTCTAGAAGCACTCAACTTTCTGAGTTTAAATCCAGCCTCAGACACTTACTAGGTGTGTGATCCTGAACAAGTCACTTAACCCTGTTTGCCTCAGTTTCTCATCTGTAAAATAAACTGGACCAGGAAATGGAAACCACTTCAGTATCTTTGCCAAGGAAAGCCCCGGAAGGCAAAACAGAGAGTCCAACATGACTGAAACAATTGAACAACAAGAGAAAGTAAAAACAACTGAAATATCTTTTCCAGTGGCCTGGCTCATTAACACCTGTTAATCAGATAGGTCATATGGGTCTCACTCATACTTCTAAATGAAATTTGGGTGGGGAGGGGGGAAAGGCTTTCAAATACTTGAAGACAGTTATTTTGTTTTCCTCTACAGTATCATCTCTTCTCCAAGCTAAACATTCCCCTTCTTTTAATGCTCATGTGGCATGATCTTGAGGTTTGTCGCCATTCTTGTTCCCCTCCTGGGTTTCATCTCCATCCTCTAAATGTCCTTCCTACAACATAGTGTCCTGAACTAAACATGATACAGTAGCTACTATAGCTAGCTACTGTACATGGGATACAATTGAGGCAGAGACCAATGGGTCTGTCACCTCCCCAATGGAGGACCCAGTGCTTATAATACAGCCTAAGATTGTGTTAGTTTCTATTCAGGTATGTGGCAATTAGTTCATATTAGCATGGCGGTTCACTAAACTCTCCCCATCATTTCACTTTCAAATACCATCTAGCCATACCTCCTCTATCTTATGAAGACTTTTTGAACTCAAATGTAAGCTGTTACCCTATTTAATATCTTATCTGATTCGCCTTCAACATGCTAGTTTGTCAAGATCTTTTTTTATCAAAACCCAATTCTGCCTCTTTGTTCTTCCCACTCATTGGTCCAAGTTGATAGATAGCATATCAGTTACCTCTGTGGGACCAAGGAAAACAATTCTAATCCCTTTCCACATGTTAGCAAGGGAAAATTTGAGCACAGAAAATGTATCTCTTTATTCTTCAGGCTAAAAATCCCAGTTTCTTCAAATAGTTTTCAAATGGTATGGCCTCAAGTCCCCTCATGTCAATGTCCTCCTTAAAATGCGGTGCCCAGAACTGACACTAGCTGTCCAACTATAGTCTGGCTTGAGCAGAAGACAGATGATTTGCTACCTTCCTATGCTCTAGTTCAACAGTGCTTAACCTTCTTTTGTATGTCAAGCACCCCTTTGATATTGCAGCAGAGACTATGGACCCTTCTCAGAATGCTTTGAAATGCATACAATAAAATACACATCTTTCCCTTCCAACTCTCCTTTCTCTCTAATTTCCTTATTATTATCCTAGGTATCACTATCATCCCAGTCCTCATAGTCACCTAGACTTACAACCTAGGTGTCATCTTTAACTCCTCATTTCCTATTACCACCCCCATATTCAGACAATTATCAAGTCTTGTTTCTACCTTCATAACATCTCCCATAGGTCTCCTTCTCTCCTCTGACCTCCACCCTAACATAGATCCTCATCATTTCATGCCTGGACTATTTAAACAGCTTTCTGGTTGGTCGGACATCCTCAAGCCTCTCTCTGCTTCAGTCCTTCTTACACTCAGCTGTTAAACTAATCTTCCTAAAACTCAGGTCTGACCATATCACTCTCCTATTCGATGAACTTGAGTGGCTCCCTCTTACCTCCAGGATGAAATATAAAATTGTCTGTTTTGTGTAAAAGCTCCTCCTATATTTCCAGTCTTCTTACTATTTACTCCCTTCCATGTACTCTGCAATGCAGTGACACTGATCTTATTGCCATTTTATTTAACACAACACTTGGTCTGCCTCCAAGCATTTTCACTGGCTATCTCCCAAGTGTGGAACTCTCTTTTTCCTCGTCTCTACATCTTAGCTTCTCTAACTTCCTTCAAGTCTCAGCTAAAGTGCCATTTTCTACAGGAAACTTTATTCAGACATCCTTAATCTTAGTGCCTTCCCTCTGAAATTACCTCCAATTTATCTTACATATATCTTGTTTGTAAATAGGAGTTTCCATGTTCTTCCCTACGTTAGACTACAAGGTCTATGAGAGTAGGGAATTTTGTTTTTTATACCCAATATTTAGCATAGCTAAGGATAGAATGGCCTGGTATTCTATGATGCATGGGGACATAAAGAGTTGGACACAACTGAATGACCGAACAACAATAACCAAAAAAGACTGACTAACGTTGATTTACAAGAAAAAAATATTGAAATACATTTATCAAAATATTTATAAGTATAAATAATTTCACATAACCCCAGTTAAGAACCCCTTTTTAAACACTATGCCCCTTTTAATTAATTTTTATTAATGTACTTAATCTCATTGCTTTTTTCCACTGCCATCTTATACTAATGACTTTCAACTCATGAAAGCACCCAGGTACTTTTCACTTGAATGATTGTAAACATTTCCTATTACTTCTGGGGCAGAAAGGGAAGGCAACTAAAATGAGGTATGTAGCTTAAGAGACTGCTGGGCTCCCACACCAGCCAGATCTCCTTGTTGACTGATGCCAAAATCGGGGTGGGTGTGAGTAAAAAGGTAAAAAATAGAAATGGTTACCAGGAAATATTTTTCTCCCTTTCCTAATGACATTTATATTAGCAATTTATCCTGGTGGTAATTGATCATAAAATCAGATTGTTGGCAAGCCATATGTAGCTCATAATGACAACTGTGGGCAAATGATCAACAGTACTCTTCTGCCAGATCTCAGGAGTCGACTCAACTCATTCAGCATGAGGGCCTCAAATCAAAGGCCCCACATGAGTGGCACAGAATACAAAACTGCCAGGAGAAAAAGTGAATGTAAAAATTCATCTTGAATTAAAAGTCTGATGGGGCAGCAAAAGACAAATGAAATATAAGGTTGCATTTAGAAAGCCATAGGGTCCAGAAGCAGTAGGTCTTATTTCCACTCTGCTTGGCC
Source organism: Trichosurus vulpecula (assembly GCF_011100635.1). Classification (NCBI taxonomy): domain Eukaryota; kingdom Metazoa; phylum Chordata; class Mammalia; order Diprotodontia; family Phalangeridae; genus Trichosurus; species Trichosurus vulpecula. Next base: position 236,346,253 of record NC_050575.1, on the reverse strand, counting down.
CTGATTTAGGATATAGTGTTCATTGATAATATTAAGCCCCTTGAGGTCACAGACTGAGTTGTTTTTTGTTTGCTTTTTTGTCTTTCTTTTTATCCTCAATGTTTAGCACAGTGTCTAGAACATAGTAAGCGCATTTTTAAAAATGCTTACTTATTGACTAATTAATTGATTAGTTGATTGGATTGCATACTGTAGTCAAGGACATCTCTGTGGGACAGATATATGTCTCATAAGGCTGGACAGTAGAATTGAGCTGGTATGTAGACAACCTATGATGCACTCCATGTATCAGCCTCTTCCTCAAAAGTATTTCTCCACCTACTTGAGGTCTCTGTGGCTTAAAGACCAGAAGCCCTTGGGAGGTATCTGTAGTAGAAAGAGCACTGGCTTTGGGAAAAGATGATGATTTGGATTGCAAATCCCAACTCACTCATTTTCTACTTGTAAATTTTAGCAAGTCTCTTTAGTTCTCTAAAACAGTATTTCTTCCTCTATAAAATGAAGAAGTTGAACTATGTGACCTTCCAGCTCTCTAATCCCATGATTCTAATCAGGGCTTGCCATAAACCCTCTTTAGTTTTTAGAGAAAACACAAAATGTTAGAGCAAGAAAATCCTTAGAAATTTAGTCCAGCCTCCCTGTTTTTACAGAGAAAGAAGAAGAAGCTCCAATAGTGAAGGCTATAGAAGAAAATAAGCAAATGAGTGTTAGGGTCTTGTTTAGAACCTAGATCTTCTCACTTTCCTCTCATTACCTCCCCATCCCCATACCACAATTGCCTCAATCTGTTGGAGATGCTTGATCTTTCAATTCCGTTTTCCCAAAACAGAATATAAACAGCTTCATGATTCAACTCTTCACTGGCCAGGTCGCACCATCTCCCTGCCCTGCTCCCCAAGTGACTGTTTCTTCAACAAGCCAGTGTGGGTACTTGTCTTCTCTGTGAAATCTGAGGGGCTCTGTGAGACTCCACAATGGCAACTGAGGGATGATTTGACTTAATGTGAGTAAAAAGATCGTAGATTTAAAGTTGGATTGATTAGCACCATCATCTCTCCTCCTTAGACTGTTAAGTATGCCCATTCTGGCCTGCTAGTTCTTCCATACACACAAGGCTTCATCTTCCTACTCCATGAGTTTTTATTGGCTGCCTCTCATGCCTGAAATACAATCCTTCCTTACCTCTGCCTTTTCGGATCTCTATTTTTCTTCAGAAGCTTTAGAACCACCTTCTGTGTGGAGCTTTCCTCTCAGTTGCTAGTGCCTCTCTCCCCAAACTACCTGGCATTGACTTTTGCATATTCAATATATAAGCACATTTATACATACCACTTCATTTGTTATTATAAAATAGTGTCATACTCAAAAAGAAACAAGGCCACTAAACCATACATAAGGATCCCTATGGGCAGCATATTGACCTAGTTTTAATTGTAATATTAACTATACTGTGTTGTATTTTTATTAATTTTGTTAAATATTTCCTAATTATGGTTTAATCAGGTTCAGACTACACCAGGGAATGTTGTAGGCCACATGCAGCCCACAGACCATGTATTTGACACCTCTGCTGCAAAACATAATCTATTTGAGGGCAGAGACTATTTGTTTCACTTATCTTCATAAGCCCTGAGCTTAGCATAGAGCCTGGCATATATTAAGCACTTAATAAATGTTGATTGATAGTCCACCTTCTGAATTTTACAGATGAGGAAACTAAGGCTTATAGAGAAGTACTTGCCCAAATCGATCAGAGAACCAACACATATTAAAGACAGACTATGTGTTAGACAGTGTGCTAGGTCTTGGAGAGAAAAAAGACAAATGAGAGAGTACTTGCCCTCAAGACCCTTATGTCTTCATAGTGGGGTTCCAAACAAAGCAGAATTCTAACCAATGGAAGGAGTTTTGGTCTACTCAGTTCTAAGCAACAGATTACCATGATTTCTTTTCCCGTAACTGGGGCAATATTGATTTGATGTCTATTCCCAGGACAAGAGCAAGAAGTAGAAAGCCCAGAGGATGTGTGTGTGTGTGTGTGTGTGTGTGTGTGTGTACATGCACTTGTATTTTTCTGTGTGTGTATCTGTGTGCATATGTATCTGTGTGTCTGTGTCTGTGTCTCCACGTATCAGTCAGTGTGTCTCTGTCTTTATCTCTGTGTCTCTACAGGTGGTTCCTAAAGTCTAGAAACATAGGCAAAAATGCATATTTTTAAGTAATGAAATCAATGAAATTTTCAACAAAATTTTATTTAATTGGAATATTAACAAATTACATCTTCAATATGATTTCCATCATTTGTGATGCAAAGGTTGCAAGATTCACGTGAACTTGATGCAATAACTCCACATTTCCATCAATTGCCTATGTGTCCAGACTTTAAGAATACTCTGTATATCTCTATGTCTCTGTATGTGTCTCTGTGTATTGAGGTGTCAATCAAGTATAAGCTGACTAGAGCACACACAGTTACTTATGTAGTAAATAGGAGAGCTAGAATTCCACCCCAGACCCTACAACTACAAAGCAAGTCCTCTTTGTCCATATGCTATCATTTAGCCTTAGCCAAGTGTAGATTAAAACATCCTTCTGTGGCAAAACCCATCAAAATTAAAACAAACAGACCCATTTTATTTTGCTGTCAAGCCTTGTTTGCTACAACTTTCAGGTTCAAATTTCTATTATATCCTCTCTCTACTTCTACTTCAAGTTCATAGGAAACGATGCCCCCTGCCTGCTCCCCATGGATTCTTTGTCATGCCCTCATGCCAGTACTTTCCACTTTATTAACCACTGAGTTTTGTCTAAGGAAGAGCCTAGGGTGGCAAAAAAAAATTATTAGCATCCCACTTAACTTCCTACCTCAATTCAGCATTGTGGCTCACTCAGATAGATGCCCAGAGAAAGCCTACCCACTTTGAAGATATACCTTAATCCTAGGCTTTTATTATGGAAGGAAGAGGTTTAGGAGAAGGAGAGTAAAAGGAAGAAGAAGAGAGAAAGAGAAAGAGGAAGGGGAAGAAGAAGAGGAACAGGGAAAGGAAAAAAGGAAGCTAAGAAGAGCATCAGGGAAGGGGAGGAAGAAGGAAGGAGAGAAAGAAGAGAACACTCTATCAATAACTATTTCAAGTTTCTGAGGTTGGCTTTCAAAGAACAAACACTGAAACTCTTGAATCTTGCTTTAGAGTCATTTTCCTATTTCATAAGTGTGCGATTAAGCTCAGGAAATGTCATAGTAGACACTAAACTGACCGTAGAGATTTGATGATGGGATCTATTTTTAATTGAATTTTTGTTAATGTTCTCCAAGTGATAAAAACTCTGACAACACAGAATTTGCCTCAACTTGCCTCTGAAAGGGAGAAGTAGTGGTGTTATCACACCAAATAGCTCCTCTTTGTGTTTCACATACTGGTATGGGATTTGATCATCCTCAAAGGAGCGCTTTACAAATCACAGCTTTTGTGAACGACCTTATTTATGCCTTCTATTTTGCTGCTCTGTTAATGTTATCATAGGATATTCTCTGGCACCATACTCTGAAGGGAAGCCAGAGTTGTTCAGGAGGAAAAAATATTGAGCTGAGAAAGAGGGAACCTATTAGTGCCAGCACTAACAGTACCATTTGCTACCATTTGTTGGGCAAGTCAATTCCTTCTATTTAGGACCCTCATCTGTAAAAGTTGGTGCTTGAACTAGAAATCAAGGGTCCTTAACAAGGGGTCTGTGAACTTCAAAAATATTTAAACAACTGTATTTTCATATATTTATTTCTTTTTCAATTCTATATATTTTACTTTACGAATTTAAAAACATTATTCTGAGAAGACATCCAAAGGCTTCATCAGATTTCCAAAGGAACTCATAGAAAAAATTATTAAAAAGCCCTGGCTTATATGGTCGTTGAGCTTCCTTCCAGCTCTTTCAATCTATGGTCCATAATCAAAGGTCCTTTTACACTGTAACATTCTATGTTCTATATTACACGGTCTCTTACTGCTCAGAGAGACTATATAATTCTATTAAGGAAACGCTAACTTAATGGAGAAAGGATGAAGTATAAGACTAATTTTTTGTTCCTTTTTGCTCTTGCAAATAACCACAATCCCAAAAGAGCTAACCATGAATCATAGAATCACAGGCTGTTCCCAGGAAATCCCCTGGGAAGGATTCTAGGAAATGTAGTCGAATTCATAAGCTTAGAAGCACGCTGGTTTGGGGTTGATGAGCCAGCTGGACAAGCTCTTGTACTTGTGGGCTCAGTGCAGCTGCACTTTCTATCCAACTGTTAACACAGTCCTGGCCTTATAATACAAGGCACATAAGCTAGTTGGCTTCAAATCTGGAATCTGGCCTACAGTAGAACCTCATAATGATGCTGGTGTCAGGAGACAAGGATAATACCTGAATGATGGGTTTTCTGGGTAACGTTGAGAGAGATGCCCTCTTTTTCACTGTGAATATGGTTTGATCCACAATCCAACCAAATACAGCATGTGGAAAAAAAGTTTTATAGAAAGATTTGACTATAATTTTCCTATGAGGGCAACATTCAAGCAAAAAAAAAAACAGAATTCAAACTAATGGGATGATAATTGTCAAGCTGTGAGATAATTTTAGAGAGCAGGCCAGACAGCATGTCATAGAATCAGAGATATGGAGCTTGAAAGTATCTCAGATATCTAATCCAATCCCTTCATTTTACAGGTGAGAAAATTGAGGCTCCAAGAGACAATATAGGTAAGTAGAGTGAGTTCTGGATTGAATTCATGCTTTGCCACTTGTATAATTTTGGGAAAGTCATTTAATCATTCTGGGCTTCAAGTTACTCATCATTAAAATTAAGGTAGTAGATTAGATAGATTCTAAAGCACCATCCAGCTCCGAATCCATGATCCTATTGTCCTATGATTTCTTCTAGACCTGTATCTATTACCCTATAATGATATCAACACAGCAACTAGAACATAGTAGTATTTAATAAATGTTTACTGACTGACAATTTGAGGTTAGGTGATTTTCCCAAGGTTATAAAAGTAACAAAAAATGTTTTGAAAGCAGGTCTCCTGGTTCCAAATCTAGTGTGCATTCTAGGACTCTCATGACACTGTACTACCTTATCAGCCATTCCTATTTTCTACATATTGTCTTTAAAAGTGGACATTAACCAATTATTCAGTCAATTAATCCACTTCAGTAGTCAAGATAACCAAGATGAGTAATTTAGGTCTATAGTGAGCATGCAACCCAGAATTATCTAGTCTGACTATAAGGAAAGCCAGAAGACTGTTAAGTCTCTTCTTCACTTTTAATACATAGATGGTAGTTTTGGTTCCACTTACCAGTAACAAATTAATTATAACGACACATTCAAATGTTTATATATTATAGAATACTGAACTTGGACTCCAGAGACCTGGGCTTGAATCCCATATTGGACACTTAGGAGCTATGTGACCCTGAGAAATTCATTTAACTCCTTGGACTTCAGTTTTTCTCAACTGTAAAATGAGGCAGTTGGACTCAAGGGCATCTAAGGCTCCTTACAGTTTTAAAGTTGCATGGCTTTTTTGCATCCCAGGTTTCAGAGGTCTCAGGAGGTTATCTACTTATTTTATGACTGGAACCAATTGACAGGTGCTCTAATGCAAATGTGAACACTGCTACGGCAACTTAGTAAATTGAACTAATGGACTAGTAAATACAGTACGTGCACAAATAACTAGAGATAGAAGGACTAGTGAATCAAACAGAGCATGTAGAAAGGTCTACTATGCAGGGAAAGGTACAACAAAGTTTAGGAATAGTGGTTGCCATCCTGTAGTTCTAATTTTAGTTAGAAATTAGGGGAGCCAATCAGAGGAAACAGAGATGGTATACAAACAGAACACCAGGTGGAATGTGGTATTATTTACTGACTAATGTTTAAGACATAAGAAACTATGGGGAAAAAGTGACTAAAAATTAGTTGGTAGAAGTGGTATGGTAGCTTTATTACAGTCATCTAAGAGCTATTTTTTTTTCTTTCTTCTGAGTCTTGAGGGGCAACACATGCTAGACCAATGGGAGAGGTTAAGAGAAACTTATGTATTAAGCTCGTGTTTTCAAAGTACCAGTACGGGTCTGTAGTCATGTCTTATGCTATTCCAGAACCTGACAACAAAATAAATTAATAGAAAGAGAGACTTCTGATATTCATCCAAGATTGAAGCTAAGAGCTGCTTATATAAGGCCTTCTACTGTTAAATCCACTCCTCTGTTCCCAAGGAAAGAATTCTTGATGGCAGGCAGTGGAAGATGACACCACTGATTTTTAAATGTTTCTTTTCAAGTCAAATCAACTAGCATAACCGAACAATAATCTATTCCTAGGCTCATATTAGAAGCCTTTCCAAATCAGCAGAACCTATCACAGCTTTCATTCCATTGGCAAAGTCTTTGGAAACTCAGAGTCACATCTGTCCTAATGCAATATTAGAAGACTTTGCTAGAGGGCCCTAAAAGAGATACAGTTTTGACCAAAACCTTGCAGCATCCATATACAATACAAAGATAATAAGGTTTTAGGGTCTGACCAAAGGTTTTTTTTTCTTTCTCTCTCTCTCTCTCTCTCTCTCTCTCTCTCTCTCTCTCTCACTCATGTCTTAGGTTACTTAGCTCAGAGCCATAACTGCTATGTGGGACTAGAAATATTTTATTAGAAAAAATAGACACTAGCTGGAAAATGCCCACCCCTCCACCATTATGTCAATTTTAATGTAATATAACTACTTCTATGGTCACATGAGCAATAAACAAACAAAGAAAACTATATTTTCCTTATTAGAGTGCAAAGCAATTTGTGTCCTAGAAGGCCCTTTTCAACTATCTGTATGAGTACTAAAATCACATCACATTTTATGAAAGCTGATGCCATTATATGAGAAACTTAGAGGTGCAGTAGGAAGAACACTGGACCTCAAGTTAGAAGACGTTGCAGTGACCTTGAGTAAACCATTTAACATCTTAGAGCCTTTGTTTCCTCATCTGTGAAATGGGGATAAAATCATTCTCAATGACTACCTTCATGAGACTATTTGGAGGGTTAAATGAAATATTGTATGAAAAGCTCTTTAACTATGAATGTTTTATATATATATATATATATGTATATATATATATATACATATATATATACATATATATATATTGTTAAACTATCATCTTTAATATGATCACTTTTCAATTCACATTTTACTTGAATATTTTTAGTATCCCTCTAAAAGAGTGTATGGAAGATCCTCAAGAGCAGGGACTACATCATTTTAAAACTCTGTGTACACAGTGTTTAGCACAGGGAATTATACATAGAAATGGTTGGTGATCATCTAGAAAAGGAAGTGTTTTAACAATCTGGCTGGCAGCTTCTGTGGGGGTGTAAGATCCACCCACAGCCAGCACCCAGAAAGCTGCCGGCACGCCAGGAAAGCACAGGTTCTTTTTATCTGCTTAACCAAGGAAAGAATAATAAAGGGGTTGACAAGGTTACTTTAATCCAGCATATGGACAGTATTCAGTTAGTTCAGGGGAGCATACAGACAACATTCAGTTAGTTCAGGGGAAAAAAAAACAGCCAGCACCCTGAACTTTAGAACATTCATTTAGTTCGGGGGGAAAAAACCAGCACCCCAATCTTCAGAACAAAATACAAACAAATTACAAATATCAACAGACAGACCCAATACAATTCATAGTTACCAACATCTAGGTTCAGCCCAAGAGCTCGGAAGAAGGGCTGGCCCAGAGTCATGCTCGCCACCACTGCCGCTCCAACCAAAAAGGGATCTTCAAGCTGTCTTCTCCCCTCTTATAGGATTTTTGACATCATCAAGCACCGCATGAATGACCAGGGCTGAATGGTTCTTGAGCTGGCCCCTCCCCCTAGGACCCTGGGAGGTTCACATCCATGTAGACTAGGTTAACACCTAATAGGGCGTGGCTCTGGAGTCAACACCTCCCCTCAGCCAGCCCCATGAATCGTCACACAGGAAGTTCTCTGCTCCCAGGCATGGGTTTCTGGGCTTCCTGCCCAGGAAGAGAAGCAGCAGGCACAGGAGAAAGGTGAAGAGCTTCCCCAAAGATGACCCTACCAAGGTTCCACACCTAACAGGGCTCTGGGCCTGGGGCCCAGCACCCAGCAAGGCTCAATGAGATAAACTGAGTCACTCAAAGAAAACAGATGCCATTCTGGTTACACTAAGCAGTGAATTAAGTGAGCCAGAATGGCTTCATCAATGTCAGGTCATGCCAGACCTGTCTTATTTCTTCTTTAGATAAGGTTACTAAACTGCAAAGTCAAGGGAATACAACTTATCTAGTTAACCTTTCTTTTAGCAAAGCATTCAATGGAATATCACAAATTATCTATTTTATGGAAAAGATGGAGAGATATGGGCTAGACAATAACACAAGTAGAGAGAAGTAATTGACTGGCTGGATTCAAAATATAGTTTCCGTTGGTTCAATGCTAACTTAGCTAGAGGTTTTCAGAGGATATCTCAGGGAACTCTGTTTAGCTCAGTAGATTATATAACATTTATCATCAGTTTAGAGCTGAAAAAGACCATATAGTCCAACATTTTAATTTGTTTTTTGTCAATGACTGTTGATTGACTTGGTAAAGGTGTGGGAGGCAAGTTTATCAAATTTGCAGATAGCACAAAGACAGATAAGCTAGCTAACCCACCGGATGAGTGAGAATCCAAAAAGATCTTAAATAGTTAGAGCATTGTACTCAATCAAATAAAATGAAATTTAATGGGGAAAAACGCAACATCTTGCACTTGGGTTAAAAAAGTCAACTTCACAAATACAAGATATGGTTACATGGATAGATAGCAGTTTGATTGTGAAAGCTCAGTTTGAGTCAAAAATGATGGCATAGGATCAAAAAAGAAAAAGCAAAAAACAGCTTTTGGGTTGCAATGAAAAGCATGATGTCCAGAACTAAGGAGGTAATCATCCCTCTGTACTCTACCATGACTAGATGATATCTGGTTCATTCTATTTAGTTCTTAGTGTCACAATTTAGGAAAGATGTTGATAAGCTGGAAACTGTGATGAGGACAATCAGGATGTTGAAGTATCTTGACTCCATTGGAATTATGGGAAAGGGTAACAAAGACAAGAGCCAGTTCGGGAGGTACAGTATTTGAAGGGCTATACTATGGGTCTAAGCAGAGGGATGAGCAAACTTACACTATGGTCACTTGACATGCACTTTGTAGGCTCCATGATGCAGTAGAAAGACTGGTGGATGTGGAGCCAAAGGGTCTGGCTTTCAATCTCAGCTCTAACATTTATTACCAGAGTGACCTTAAACAAGTTATGTATACTTTCTGGTTCTCACTTCACTGCCCTGTAAAATCAGGAGTTATTGTAGATCAAGGGTCTTAATATGGGGCATGTGAATGTTTTGAGGTGCATGTAGATAAAGATTAGATATAGATAGAAATAAATATGGATACAGCTATAGATAGATATAGATTAAATATGTGTTAAATGGGTGGCACAGTGGATAGAGTGTTGGGCCTGAAGTCAGGAAGATTCATCTTCCTAAATTCAAATCCAGCCTCAGACATTCGCTTTTTGACCCTGGACAAGTCACTTTTCCCTGTTTGCCTCAGTTTCCTTATACATAAAATGAACTGGAGAAGTTAGTGGCAAACTATTCCAGTATATATTTGCCAGGAAAACCATAAGTGACATCACAAAGAGTTGGACAGGACTGAACAAGAAAAAAAGATTAAATATATATATATAGATATAAACATAGAGGTATAGATATAAGTAATTGTATTTCAATACAATTAGTTTCCTTCATATTTCTATTTTCTTTTGTGCATTTGCAAACAGTATTCTGAGAAGAGGTCCATGCACTACCAGTTATGACACAGAAAGGATGAGAACCCTTGCTCCAGGTGACCTTTGAGGCCTTTCAGTTTTAAGGCTAAAATCTTATGGTATCAAAATTTTTTCTGTAAAACAAAAAATCACTCAAACTGCACTAAGGTGTTTGGGAAAGAAAGAGCAAAGAGCACTGCCCTGAAAGGATCACATAGAAATTAGTTAAGCATTTACTGATTTCAACAGAAAGGCATTTTCACTGGAAATACTTTGCATAAATAAAGCACCCTCTCCACCCCCCCCCCCCCAGCCAATTGGTAGAAATAACATCACTGAGCTCCAAAAGTGGGCTGGGTGAGTAAATTTTGCATTCCTGGCACAGATAGATTTTCATACTGACTAGACAGGGATTATGAGCGATATGTCAACTATTTACTGTGTGAGTTGTTTCCGCTTTCCAGTGGTGCATACTATAAAATGCTAGAGATTTAAAAGGTTCTCTGTGCGGTCTCATGAAGGCAGTGACAGACACTCTTAATTTGTAAGCATTAGCAGAATGAGATGCAGTTGCAGAAATTGTAATTGGATCATCTTTGTATTTTATGTCGGCGTGTCTAAGTACGCTTAAAGGATGCACCATGTGCTTGGTGAAACCCGACAGAAACAGAGGAGCTCTTGCAGACATGACAGATAATAGCAGAGTTGACTTTTTACTGTTGATTCTTCATGTGTATGTGTATTTCCAAGGCACTGTTCATTAAATAAGAAACTTGAAGCTTCTGACTACAAGCTTAATGGTTATCAAAGCTTTTGGACATTAAAATCATCTGTAATCACCATTCCATTAGCAAAACATACAGAAGGCTGACTTTATAAAGTGTAAAATGCAAAATTCATGTCTCTCATCTTTGTTTTCCACTAATGTTCATGAACTCATCACACTAATTAGCTTCCTTCAGGGTATCACTCATTTTTTCATCTCATTATTAAGGTGTCAAACCCTAGGCTATAACATATAGATAGAGAAGTGTCCGAATGTTAATGACAGATCTTGAAATAGGTGGTTTCTGTGGCTTAAAGGATGGGGAAGGAACTCTTTGGCACAAGAGGCATCTTTTTCAACAGCTCTGTGTATAGAATACCTCAATTCATGGCATTGAAAAGGAACTTTAGGATCGCAGAATAGAGTAATCTCAGTTTAATTTGTTACAGTATCCTTCCTCATATCAGCACTAAATCTGCATTGCTATAATATCCACTAACTGGTCCTAGTTCCAACTTTTAGGGCCTCAAAAATATATCTAATTAATATCCCATTCAATAAGCTATCGATTGTTTGAAGATAATAAAGATGCCCTGCCCTCCTCACTCCAACAAACAAACAAACATCCCCAGCTCCCTCAATAAGTCCTTATATGGTATGATTTCCAGTTCCTTCACTACCCTGATAGCTCTCCTCTGGACTGACTCCATCTTGTACACCACATTTAAACTGATTCAACATTTAAGGGACTACCATGGACAGGGACTGGGTGATGGAGAGTAATTAGTGCTGAACTTGCACTTGCAAGACCTGAATTAATATCTCAGTCCAACTTTTGCCTCCTATGTATTTATGTGACCTTGGACAAATAATTTAGCTTCTCTAGTCTTCAGTTTCCTCATCTGTAAAGTTATGGGATTAGACTAGATGACATCTAAAACAGTGGCATGCTGGGACATATTTAACAACCAGCTCTTTGGGAGGAGGGGGAGAGAAAGTACTCGAGGTGTAGGATTAAATTTAATCTGTAGTACTAACATTATCTCCATCACTTTCTTATACAATCAAAACAATAAATCATGCCTGGCTTGTAGCATTTGCAGATTTCCAAAGGATAAATGTTCACACTTAAAATTTAACAATCAGTTTTCTCAAGTCAGTTTGAGCTGCTCCAACTTGCCTCTTTCTTTATGATCCTATGTGCAAGGGGTATAGTGCTAGGCATAGAGGAAGATATAAAACATACTATGGATAAAAGTCAAATATGCTCTGGCCCTCAAGAAATGACATAACCTAGTAGAATTTGAAAAGGCATTAGGGCTCATCTAGTTCAATTCCATCATTTTGCAGATGAGTAATTGGGGTGCAGAAATATGATCTAACTTTTCCAAGGACACAGAACTGAGCAGAACCTATTAAAGGGTTGTATACACATGAAGTGCTTAATAAACATTTATTCAGTTTGTATAATAGAAAGAGACCTGTATTTGAATTGAGGGGACCTGAATTCAAATCCCATTTCAAGAACTTACTCCCTATGTGGTATAAGGCAAATCATTTAATTCTCTGTGCCCTGGTGTCTTCATTTATGAAGTATACATAATAACTTTAGAATATATTTCATAAAGTTGTTTTAAATATAAAATACTATGAGGTTAATAGAGCACTTGTAGATTATTGAAGAGCTGGCTTCTTTCTCATACACATACCTCTCTCTCTCTCTCTCTCTCTCTCTCTCTCTCTCTCTCTCCCTCCCTCCCTCCCTCCCCCCCACTCTTTTTCTTTCTTTGTGTGTGTCATGTCTCTTTGTCTCTGTCTCTCTGTCTCTCTCTTTCTCTGCCTCTTTCTGTCTCTCTCTGTCTCTCTCTCTTTCTCTGAATTCAAGGGGTTCTTAACTTACAGTACACAAACTTTAAAAGCACAACTAGTTCCATGCTACTTTTGGTGTCAGAAAACCTTCAGTCCTATTAGTTGAAACTATCTGTCATAAATATCCCTTAGACCCTACTCTTTGTCATCATCAAAGATTTATTGATTGCCACAGCATCACTGGTCTCTTAATCACACTTAACACACTTCAGAGGATAATAGATGGTTATTTTTAGTAGCTATGTGACCACAGCCAAACCATTTAAACTCTTTTGCTCTATTTTCTCATTTACAAAATGGGTATAAATATATTTCAGCTAGTTACTTGATGGAGAGGCAGCATAACATAGTGGCCAAAGAGTCATCCTCAAAATCAGGAACACCTGGGTTCAATCTTACCTCTGATGTATACCCTAAAAAAGTGACTTAAGAGAGCAGAGCCAAGATGGAGGCATAAAAACAGGGACTCACTTGAGCACTCCCCCAAACACCTCCTAACACTTGTAAAAATGACTCTAAACAAATTCTAGAGCTACGAACCCATAAAATGACAGAGTAAAACAAGTCTCCACCCCAAGACAGCCTGGATGGTCACTGGGAAGGGTCTATCACACCATGCAGGGAGTGGAGCCTGAAGTAGACCTGATGAAGCAGCCTCAGGGAACTGAATCACTGGTACCTGTGGCAGTTTCCAGACTTCTCAACCCACAAACACCAAAGACAACTGAGCAGGTCAGTGGTAAAACTGTTGGACCTGGGTGAGAAAAGAGCATGGTCCAGCCCCAGCCCCAGGGAGGCAAAGGTGGCTGCACCTGTTTCCACAGCTCCAGGCCCACAGTATTTGGGGGGAATCAAACAGCCAATCACAGCTGGAGTGCAGGGATTTCTTTGCTGGTGCTCAGGCAGTATTCTGTTGCTCTACCCTTCTTGGATCTGGGTCACAGTCCTGGTTGGCGATCCTTCGGGGAAGGAGGAGCATTGGTGTAGCAGAGCTCATGGTGGCTGTGGAGAGGGAGTCCTCCTGGTAGTTACATGGCAGAAGGGAGTGCTTGAGATCACCCATAGATCAAAGCATATGTCAGGAGAGGAGTATCATACCACGTCAGAATAGAAGTAGCTCTGAAAACAGCAGCACAAACCCCCTGAAGCTTAGGACAGAGCTCTTTCTGCTCTGAAAGCTGTCATACCCTGACAAAGAGTTCAAAAGTCAAGTAATTGGCTGGGGAAATGAGCAGGCAGCCTAAAAGGACTCAGATTATACAATCTTTCCTTGGTGACAAAGAAGATCAAAGCATAGAGCCAGAAGTCAACAAGTGAAAGAGTCTACATCAAGAGCCTCCAAAAAATATATGAATTGATCTCAGGCCAAAGAAGAGCCCAAAAAGGATTTGGAAAAGCAAGTAAGAGAAGTAGAGGAAAAACTGGGAAGAGAAATGAGAGTGATGCAAGAAAATCATGAAAAGTGAGTCAACAACTTTCTAAAGGAGACCCAAAAAATTACTGAAGAAAATAACACCTTAAAAAATAGACTTACTCAAATGGCAAAAGAGCTCCAAAAAGTCAATGAGGAGAAGAATGCCTTGAAAGGCAGAATTAGCCAAATGGAAAAGGAGGTCCAAAAGATCACTGAAGAAAATACTGCCTTAAAAATTAGAATGGAGCAACTGGAAGCTAATGACTTTATGAGAAATCAAGATATTATAAAACAGAACCAAAAGAATAAAAAATGGAAGACAACATGAAATATCTCATTGGAAAAACCACTGACCTGGAGAATAGATCCAGGAGAGATAATTTAAAAATTATTGGACTACCAGAAAGCCATGAACAAAAAGAGCCTAGAAATCATATTTCAAGAAATTGTTAAGGAAAACTTCTCTGATATTCTAGAGCCAGAGGGTAAAATAGAAATTGAAAGAATCCATTGACCACACCAAAAGAAAACTCCTAAGAATATTGTAGCCAAATTCCAGAGTTCCCAGGTCAATGAGAAAATATTTCAAGTAGCCAGAAAGAAACAATTTGAGTATCGTGAAAACAAAATCAGGATAACACAAGATCTAGCAGCTTCTAACTTAAGGGATCAAAGGACATGGAATATGATATTCCAGAGGTCAAAGGAACTGGGATTAAAACCAAGAATTACCTACCCAGCAAAACTGAGTATAACACTTCAGGACAAAATATGGATTTTCAATGAAATAGAGGACTTTCAAGCATTCTTGATGAAAAAACCAAAGCTGAATAGAAAATTTGACTTTCAAATTTGAGAATCAAGAGAAGCATGGAAAGGTAAACAGGAAAGAAAAATCATAATGGACTTACTAAACTTGAACTGTTTCTTTACATTCCTACATGGAAAGATGATATTTGTAACTCATGAGATCTTTCTCAGTATTAGGGTAGTTGAAGGGAATATACATATATATAGACAGAGGGCATAGGGTAAGTTGAATATGAAAGGATGATATCCAAAAATAAAACTAAGGGGTGAAAGAGGAATATATTGGGAGAAGAAGAAAGGGAGAGATAGAATGGGGTAAATTATCTCACATAAAAGTGGCAAGAAAAAGCTGTTGTAATGGAAGGGAAGAGGGAGTAGGTAAAAAGGAATGAGTGAATCTTGCTCTCACCAGATTTGGTTTAAGGAGGGAATAACATACATACTCAATTGGGTATCTCACCCTACAGGACAGGAGAGGGGAAGGGTATAAGGGAGGGCAGATTGGGGAAGGAGGTAGTCAAAAGGAAACACTCTTGAAAGGAGACAGGGTCAAAGGAGAAAATTGAATAAAGGGGGACAGGATAGAATGAAGGGAAATATAGTTAGTCTCTCACAACATGACTATTATGGAAGTGTTTTGCATGTTGATACATGTGTAACCTATATTGAATTACTTGCCTGCTCAAGGAGGGTGGGTGGGGAGGGGAGAAGGGAGAGAGTTTGGAACTCAAAGTTCTAAAAACAAATGTTAAAAAATGTGTTTTTTACATGCAACTGGGAAATAAGATACAGGTAATGGGGTTTAGAAATCTATCTTGCCCTGCAAGAAAGTAAGGGGAAAGGGATGAGGGGGGAGAGGGTTGATAGAAGAGAGGACAGATGGGGGAAAGGGGCAATAAGAATACATGCCACCTTGGGGTGGGAGGAAGGGTAGAGATGGGGAGAAAATTTGTAACTCAAAATCTTGTGGAAATGAATGTTGAAAACTAAAAATAAATTTAAATAAAGAAAGAAAGAAAGAAAAAAGAGAAGTGACTTAAATTGACAATATCACTACTAGTTGCAGAGAATATGCCACATTGTATTAGTAGAGGGAGCTTCTTCAACTGGGGATGACTACACCAGTGGAATCAAGAGGTATAGTCTCTATCCCAGTCTCCCTCCCAGGATAATTATGAGCTAGTGTCTTTGTCAACCTTAATGATAATAGCAGTTTGAATTTACATTTAATTTAAGATGAACAAATGAAAAATTCTTGGCAGACATCCTTTCATGCATCCAAAGTTGAATCAAGTCTTTATAAGCCACTATTCACCAAAGACATGCCTGACTTTCCAACACCTTTGTTTTTACACATGCTGCTCCCTGTGTTTGGGATCACCATTTCCTCTTTTCCATTGGCTGAAATCCAACATTCTGCAAGGCCCATTCTACTGAGGTGATCCTGGTCATGCTCAATCTTATTCCCTGTCATCTTCTTATCAGTTATCTAAAAAAGGTTCCATCAGAATAACTACCTTACCCCCAGTCTTTATCCATCCTCACCTAGATTATTGCAAGAACCACTTGATTGATCTTCCTGCCTTAAGTCTCTCCACACACTAGTTTATTTTTCACACTACTGCCAAACACAGATCTGACCTTTAACACAGATCTGACCATGACATTTGCCTACTTGGTAAGCTCTAATGTCTCCTTATTGCTTCTATAGTAAAATATAAACTCTCCTGTTAAGCTTTTAAAGCCATCCATAGCTTATCTTTCCAGCTTTTCTGAACATTATTATCACTCTTACACTCTGTAATAAAGCCAAACTGGCCTCCTTTATGTTTTTCATTCATAATATTCCATCTCCTGTCTTTGTGCTTTTGAAATGTCTGTCTTCCATGCCTGGAATGCACTCTATCATGACTTCTGGCTCATAGAGTCCTTCTCTTCTTTAAAGTACAACTTAAACACTATCTTCTTCATGAAACCTTTCCTGACCAACAACAACCCTCCCCATACACAACTGATTGTGCCCTCCCTCTCAAACTATATTGTATTTAATACTTTGCATTTATTTGTATTTTTATCTTTATCTTTATTCCACATAAACTTATATGTGTACTGGTCTTGCCATTAGAACGTAAGTTCCATGAAAATGAAGACTTTCATTTATTCTTTTTGTGTCCACAGTGCCAAGCACAATTACTGATACATAGTAAGCCCTCAACAAATATTGATTGAGTAATTGACCTTCTACAATAAATAAAATTTATATACTCATAAGATGATAGGATTTAGAATTGTAAGAGTCCTAAGATATTCTCTATCTTATACATTGTCCACATCCTACAAACAAGGAGAATGAGAATCAGAGATGGAAAGTAACTTTTCTGATGTCATACTGTGAGTAGGTAGCAAAGGTAGAGACTGACCCCAGGTCCCTTAAATCCCAATTCAACTGTACCATAGCTATCGTCTCATTATGTACCAATCATTTACTCCCCCTTGTGGTTAATCGTCTTTTTCAAAAACAGAAATAATTCCTTGCCTCCTCCAAATAGACTGTTAGTTTCTTAAAAGTAGAGCTATGCATCTCCCATTACCATCCAAAGTGCCTAGAAAATTGCCTTGCAAGTACTAGGTGCTTGATGGATGTTTGTGATTGGTTGATTCAGTTGTACTTTCATCTGGACAGCCACCAGGTTTAACCCAATGCTTTATTTAAAATTGTACTTTCATCCAAGACTACAGAGTTTGGAAAGTGGTAGGGGCACCACAGGGATGGGAATGTTCTCAATTGAAGTAATTCCATGGGCAGTGACATACCCTGCTATTTCAAATAGATTCAGCATGAAAAAGGCATCCCCACAGGAATAAATGGCACTGTTCT
This sequence comes from Trichosurus vulpecula, assembly GCF_011100635.1. Classification (NCBI taxonomy): domain Eukaryota; kingdom Metazoa; phylum Chordata; class Mammalia; order Diprotodontia; family Phalangeridae; genus Trichosurus; species Trichosurus vulpecula. The sequence continues at coordinate 236,328,631 of NC_050575.1, read as the reverse complement.
TCCTAAATAGCAGCTTTATTTAATTAAGAAATTCAGGCAGTACTCAATGAAGTGAGAATTTAAATGGTAAGCCCTTGTGGTCTGAATGACAATTTTTGCCCTTACCAGCTAAACTGGCCTAGTCACCATTCCATGAATATATCTAGCATTTGCTTACTTTCTGTCAAAAATGACAGTATGAGAACTAGGAGAGATCTTAAAGTGTTGGTGAAAGAAGGCAGAGAGGTCAAGGTGAGACACAGAGATTGGTAGGACCAGACTTCCTCACTGGGGAAACTGCATAGTAAAAAGAACATTGGATTTGAAGTCAGGATATCTGGGTTTGAATCTCAACTCTGCTCATTGGGAAACTATGGGCAAGTCACTAAGCATCTCTGGGGCTCACTTTTCTCGTGTGTTAGATGAAAATGTTGAATCAGATGACTCCTGAGGGGACCCAGAAGATTGATGAAATAAATCTAATGAGATAGATACAAATAGGGACGAAAGGCCAATTTCTATATTTGAGTTACAAAATTAACTCTAAAACTACAAGATGAAGGAAGTGTAACTAAGCAACAGTTTATATAGAAAAAGTATAAGGATTTTTCTTGAATTCAAAACAAGTCAATATTGCAATACAGTATCTCAAGACACTAATTTAATCCTAAATAGCAAATAGTGTCCAGAATGAGGGAAGTGAGGATAATGCCTTGTCTGAACAAGGCAGAGTACATCCAATACATTGTATTTACTTCTGAGTGTCACATTTTAGGAAGGCCTTTGCCAAGTTGGAGAGAATTTCTACGTGAGCAAAAGGGATAACACAAGGAGGAGGACATGCATATGACTACTCGAAGGAACTAGAGATTGCCTAGAGCAGGGGTGAGGAGCCTGCACCTTGAGGCCACATGTGTACTTCTAGGTCCTTGGGCGATGCCTTTTGACTAAGTCCAAGTTTTACAGAACACATCCTTTTATTAAGGGGATTTGTTCTGTTAAGTTAGGATTCAGTCAAAGGACCACACTTGAGGACCTAGAGGGCCACATGTAGCCTTGAGGCCATAGGTTCCCCACTCCTGGCCTAGAGAAATTAAGACTTCAGTAGGGACATAATCTCTTCAATTATATGAAAGGCAACCATGTGAAAGATTGCTCATATATATTCTAATAGATTATAGAAAGCAGAACCAAGAACAATGGATATGTTACTGAGCAGCAGATTTTTTGATATCTAGAACTTCCCACCAATTAGAGCTATTCAAAAATGTTATGGGCTGCCTTAGAAGGTAATTTAACAACAACAACACCTAAAATGCATACCACTCTTTGATATTTGCAAAAGGCTTCCCATACATTATCTCATTTGAACTTCACAATAACCCTGTGATGTCAGTACTTTTAGTATCCCCATTTTACAGATGAGGAAACTAAAGCTGAAGAAGAGTGAGAGCCTTGTCTGAGGTCACACACAGCCACTAAGTCTTCAAAGGAGTAATATACAAAATAAGTTCTTCCTGATTCCCTGTCCAGTGTTCTATCTACTATACCATCTAGTTAGTTTGAAGATCCTCATGAGAGTTCTTAAAACAAAGGCTGAATGACCACTTGTTTAGAATTTCATAGTGGGAATTCTTGATCAAGTTAGCTTGGATAAGGATCCACCTTGAGGTGTCTCTAATATTCTGTTGTTCTTTCCTTCTGTGATCCTGTGACCAGACATTTTCCTTCCTCTTGACTGCACTAAATACCCTCTTAGAAATTCAATCATTTCAGTCCACTGCTCCCCACTGTGGGGAAAGCTACTAAAGGAGGCTTCCTACACAAATGGCAATAGCTGTGCTGTCTCCCTCTTCATCCTACAGTGTTCCATTCTTATGCCAGCTCTTCCAAGAAGTCTTTCCTGATCCCCTCATATTGTTCATACCTTTCATTGTATGATACCTACCTGTGTCCACATGATAATTCTCCTAGTAGACTACAAGCTCCTGGAAGGTAGAGACCACATCTTATTCATCTTCACATGCTTGTTGGTATACAACATAGAATTTTATAAGTTAAAATTACTCATAAAAATACTTGTTAAGTAATTTTGAATGTTTTTAAATGAATGAATAAAAGAAGTCTGATAAATACACAAGATCAATAAAACCCAATTTGGCAGTGGCAGGGAAACCAGCAAGAGGGGAAATGAGTAGAAAGAAAGTTCTTCTCTTTACTATCTGTGCCATAATGAATGTGCCATTTTCCCTCTGTAGGCCTCAGTTTCCTCATCTATAAATTGAGGGAGTTGGACTAGATGATCTCTTAAATACTTTCCAACTCTATATCTATGATCCTAAGATAATTTCAGAGTTTCAAGGTGCCTCAGAAGCCAACTAGTTAAACCCATGCCTAATCAAGAATTCTTTCTATGACATATTTAAAAAGTTGTATTTCTTCCTAAGGTAGCTAACTCCACTTTCCTCTAGCTGTGCTTGGTAAGTTTTACTTTATATTAAGACTAAATTTGCTTTTATTAAGACTAACATACAAAGACTAAATTTACCTCTTTGCTGCTACCCCTTGCTCCTAGTTCTGTCATGTCTCATCCCTCCACCTACAAAACAGACCTTCAAATGCTTAAAGAGAGCTGTCACCCTCCACCCTACCCACTATATTTTCTCCTCTATAGGCTTAACATCTCCAGTTCCTTCCACCTTCTCCCCACAGTGCCCTTCATTGTAGATAAGTCTAACTTAACATTGCCTTTCTCTAATATTTGATACCGAAGAACTGAACACAAATCCCCAGCCAATGCCCTTACCAAATTCTTCAACATTTCAAAGATCACTAGAATTCTTTCTGCCTTATTTTTTCCTCTTGGTTTAAGAATAATCTTGTAGAACTTTACAGAGGCTGTAAGAAATAATTACTCGTTACAAATCACAGCAAAAAAAAATCAATGCCACCCATTTTGCATGCTAAATATTAAATTCTTATGAGGGATACGAAGGTCCAATATTTGTTTTTTTAACCACTCTATAGCATGTCACAACAAGTCATTTAGATAATGTTTTTAATCAGCATACAGCAGTTACATTAAATTATCCCTGTGGTGAACGGGCAGTACCAAGACATTCACAGCACATTCATAAAGAATGACCCAGAGCCAAACTGCCCCTTGTCAATAAATTTACACAACAGTAATTACCTGAGGGTTATAATCAGCAAGAGAAAAAAAAAACAACCTAACAACTTGGGGCTGCTATCAAGCTATTGTAGGTGTAGTATAAATCATATAGAAAATTTGCATCTGAATTTCTTTAGAAGAAAATGGAAATTGTCCATTTAATGTAGTGCTGGTAGATGGGCAGGCAGCAGCATAAGATGCAGAACTCTAACTAGGGTAGGGAGTAGTTCGGCTTTGCCTCTGGACAAAAAAAAACATTAAAGGAGGCCAACTCTAATTGTGCTTACTCCTTCATCAAGTAGAAATAGTTGAGTTTAGCACCTTATTAGAAAGAATGGTTTCCCCCTGCAAAGAATTCCTCTCCAATCCTGATGTCTCCCCTAGACTTCTTTCCCATTTTTTGAAGTCTCCTTTTCAGTGTTTCTCTCCTACTGCACTCCTCTTGGTGATGTCCCGGGGTCTATCCTTTCACAGAGACTTGTGGTCTGAAGATCTATTTTGCTGACGTTTGTACTATCCACTAATCCAGACATTCACATCTTTGTGGTACTTGCTCTGGGCATCATCATTTTTCTTAATAGGTTTGTTATGCACTGACCCTTGGGTCAGTTCCTGAAATCTCAGTGGTCGTCGGGAAATATCTTGGGAAATGGAGGCCTTTCACACGCAGGTCAGGAGAATCTGGAAAGCAAGAGAAGCATTATCAACATGTGAATCCTTAAGAATTCTAAACTATAATCTTTGATAGCTGATGTAAAGGAAGCCACCTAGAACTAATCAGGAGAACTACATTTTTAGTCCTTTCAGTTCAATTCCATAAGCACTGTGCCTGTGTGCCAGGTACTAGGCACTAGAAACAGAAAGACAAAAAAGAGATGATCTCTGACCTCAAGGAGCTTGCATACTACTGGAAGGTTGCAATATGTACACAGATAAATACACAAGATCAATAAAACCCAATTTGGCAGTGGCAGGGAAACCAACAGGAGGGGAAATGAGGAAAGACTATTATAGGAGATAGCATTTGAGCTCTGCTATGGAAGAAGGTAGACTTTTCAAGAAGTGAGAGGGGAAATCATTCTAGGCATGTGGGACAACCTATGGGAAAAAAAAAACAAATATGGAAGGGGAAGATTAAATATTGAGTAGGGGAGCCAACAGTAAATACGCCAATTTGGCTGGAAAACATAACATATGAAGGGGCATAGGCACTGGGTGGAGGTGGATTGTGTAAATAGCATGGAAAGATAGTGAGCAGTCAGATTGTGAAGCATTTTGCATGAAAATACCTGGACAGAAAGATGAGATGATGATACAGGCCAGTAATTTAAGGATACCGATAACAACAGCAACTGTTAGCATCTATATAACACTTTAAGGTTTGTGAAGTGTTTTCCCTACCCTAGTTCAATTAATCCTCACAAAAACTTTGCAAGGTAAATGCATCCCCATTTGATGGATAAGGAAACCGAGCCTCTAGGAGATTAAATAACTTGTCCAGAGTCCCAGAACTCATAAGGGCCTAAGGCAGAGTTTAAATTCAGGTCTATATGACTACAAACACAACACACTAGTTCCTCTGATACATTGCCTTATTGTATAAGGCAATATATTGTCTTTAAACTCCTTTTGAATACTAGTACTCAAATAACAACACATCAGAATTTAAAGGTATCTTACAAATCATGTAGGGAGAGGATCATAGACTCAAGAGCCAGAAGTGACCTTACCTTTAAAGTATTAAACTTCATTAATATTTAAAGTATTAAACTTAAAAAATATTAAAATCTCTGACCCATTCTGATGCTTTCTCATCTATGAAGTGAGATTTTGGTCTCTGGTATCTCTGAAGTCCCTGCTAGCTCCAAATCCCATAATCTAGAAATATCAATGGTCTCAATGTTGTCCTCTTTAGATCCCAGATGTATATATCTCAGTCAGTGATTCATGGTCACAAGCCCTTTCCCTCTTGGCTATGTAGCTATTTCATTAATCCCAGAGAAAGGCCAGAATTAGAGATATACTTTGACATTTTCACTTTACTTTAGGGCAGTCCAGAAACCCATGTTAATGATATTTCAAGTCTTTACATTGTCTTGGCTTTAGTAAGATGTGGATTTCAATATGCATTCAATCAAAATTCCCTGCTGCTTTTATTTCAATGCATAGCCTAAAAGGGTTCTTCACCTCTGCACTAAGGCAAAGAACATGAAATTTTCACCTCAAAATTAATTATAAAAATACAACAATGACTAAAAGCCCCTGGAAATTACTATTCATGATGTTAGGGGCATCTCTGCCATTACTGAAACAAAACCTGCTAATGACTGAGTGCAGCTGGAAAGAATGACTGGGAAATGCATGGCTCATGGGAGGTGGACAGACAAAGCAGCTCCATAATGGGCTGCTAGCCACTTTGTGTTTGGATGCACTGTGGCCTATAATGGATCACAACAGCAAACACTCTAGGTTACTCATTTACATTAAAAGTAAACTCTCCAGATATTTTTTTTTTTTTAGTTTGCTGGGTTTTCTGAGAATCTCTCTGTCAACACACGATCATATTGTAGGCATGGGCCAAAGTGATGACAAATGTGACTGCTTAAAGAATTATTGAAATCTAAGGGAGAGTGTGAAAGTAGAAAGATTACTAGATTTTGAGTCAGAAGCCATAGATTTAAATATTGGTCCTTCTGCTTATCTTCTCTTTAACTCTGGGCAAGTTATCACTTCCCAGAGTATTTGTTTCTTCATGTGTAAAATGAAAAAAGTAAGATTAGATGATATCCTAGGTCCCTTCTAACTCAAAATTCTATGACCTAGTGAAACTGAATTGGCACAGATGGGCACATTTTTGATTCAATATTAAAAATAATAATAGAAAAACCTTTTCTAATAACTAAGGATAGTGAGATCCCCATCATTGGAAGTACAAGTAGAGGCTAAGTAAAAACCCTTTAAGAGCCTTGGTTTTACTTTTCTTTGTATCACCAACACTTAGCACAGTTTCTGGCATATAATAAGTAATAAATGATTATTGACAGAGAATTTGTTAAGCGTTTAGTATGCCACAGTTATTATACAAAGTGCTAGTGGAAAGGGGAGAGAGAGAGAGAGAGAGAGAGAGAGAGAGAGAGAGAGAGAGAGAGAGAGAGAGAGAGAGAGAGAGAAACCTTACTCTCAAGGAGTTTATATCATAATAAGGTACTTACAAGAGCAGGGAGAAGAAGAGACACCCAATGCCAAGGTGGAGCACATCGGAGAGTAAGCAGCAAGTGGAGAATGAGAGTAATGTGGATTGACCTTCACATGGTATGGAAATTCCAGGTAGGGACTCATCAATCACTGAGATACCCTGAGACTGACTAGAAGAGAAATCCTGAAATTCTCATATTTTATCAGGGATCTAGGTTCTTCAGTGTAAATCCAAGCAAAACATATTTATTTTCTTTTTCCTTTTTTTTAATAAAGAAGTTTAATGGTATAGAACCACAGAATGTCAGACATGGAAATGACATCAGACTTGATGAAGTCCAATCCCCTCATTTCAAATAATGAAACTAGACCCCAGAAGGGGAAGGTGATGCCAACTACCTGCAAGAAAGTTAAAGCAATCATTGGCTATACTGGTTACTGGTTGGTTGTTGTCCTTCATTCTTGAAGAGGACCAAAATGACATCACTATGTGCTAGAGTCAAGTTTCAGTGTGTCCAACTGTGGCTGATCAGACCACTCAGAATGTTCTACCACAGGTCGGGCACAAATAGTTCTTGCAAACATTTGGGGTGGATTCTCTAACTTTATGCATCTTGCATTTCCTTTGAGCTATTTCAATTTTGCTTTGCTCATAGAACACAGCAGCTTCTCTGATGTAGGCATGCCATGCTGAGCAGTCCTGAACCAGTGTCTGCCATGTCACAAATCAATTCCAAAGTTCTTGAGACCTCGAGAGTGTTTTTGTATCTCTTCTTCTGACCACCATGTGAATGTTTGCCCTTTGTGAATTCTCCATAGAACAGTCTTTTTGGTTTTGCATTCGAACAATGTGGCCAGCCCATCAAAGTTGTGCTACCTGAAGTGGAATCTGAATGTTTGGCAGTTTAGTTCAAGAAAGAACCTCTGTGCCTGGTCCCTTAGGCTGCCAGGTAATCTTCAGAATCCTCCTAAGACAATTCAAATGAAAGCGATTCAGTTTCCTGGCATGGCCTGCTATGCTGCCCAGGTTTCACAGATGTACAACAATAAAGTCAGCAAAACTGCTCTGTAGACTTTCAGTTTGGTAATCAGTCTAATACCTCCTCTCTGCCATACTTTCTTTTGGAGCCTCCCAGACAATGAGCTAGCTCTGGCAATGTGTACTTCAACTGCATTATCAATGTTTACATCCCCGGAAAGTACAATACCAACGTAAGTGAACTTACCCGAAGCATTCAAAAGTTCTCCATTTGCTGTAACCAATATTAAGGAAGGGGAAGCATTAGCATTTAAGTAGGCTTATCTAGGACTCATCTTACTCTTTCTCATATCCAACTAATTTCCAGTTCATTAGTTACACCTCTGTAACGCCTTTCCTCAGACATGACAGATATGACCCTGAAAGTCACTTACTCTCTGTTTGCTACAGTTTTCTCAACTGTTAAGTGTGAATGACAATATAACAATTGTACCTACCACCCAGGGCTGTTGTGAGGATCATATGAAATAATATGTTTAAAGTTCCTAGTATGGTAACTAAAACATAGTAGGTGCTTAACAAATGTTTACTTTCTTCCTTCCTTCCTCCCACTCTATTTCTATTGACAAGTACCCTAATCTGGACCTTCATACTCACCATCCTGGGATATTTCACTAGTCTTCTAAAGAGGGTTAGCCAGTTTATTCTGCCCCACCTCCCGTATCTACTCCAGTCTTCATAATCAAAGACTCTTCATTATGCAGAGATCTGATTACATCATTCTTTTATTCCAAACTCTTCCTTGGTTCTTTATTAGCCTTCAAGTAAATTTAAAGTGCCTTTGCCTATCATTCGAGGTCCTCTAAAATTTGGTTCCACCCCACCTTTGAATTCCTATCTGGTATCACTCCCTGACATGTATTCTACATTTAAGCCAAAATGGAGGGGGCTCTGTCTCTCAAACACACCCTGTACTCTCTCACCTTTGCACCTTTGCTTACACTATTCCACCTTCCAACATGCTTTTCCTCTTTGTCTGTTACACTCCTCAACATTTTTTAAAGCCCAACTCAGATGCTGCCTCCTCCAGGATTTCTTCTGTGATCCCCATGATAGGTAATGACCTTGCTCAGACTTCACTCAGAACATTATTTTGTACTTTATGGTAACTTCCTGCCATGCCACTGCTGGTGCTCCATCCTTTTCATCTACCCACCCAAGCCTTCACCCTACCATTCCCAACCAGACCTACAGACACCATTCACTAGCTACTCAGCTTTGGAGTTTCTATCCTGGTGTTTTAAGATTTTAACTCATGACAACCCATGAGAACTGGCCCTTGAGTCAGAACCATGATTTTCCCTGGCCATTTTACTATATTCTACTCTAAAGTCACATTTCACCCATTTATACTCCTTATTCTAAGAATAATCAAATCAATATTACCATCACTTCTGGAAAGGGCTGGTCATTTGCCTTCCCTATAGATCTACTCATCATCCCAGTGACTTCCTAGACAAAAACACCCTTCCTTAGACATAAATCCCTTATCTATCTATCTATCTATCTATCTATCTATCCATTTATCCATCTATCTTTCCACATATAAATATACACAAACACATATGTATATATTTATGTAGATAAAATATACTTATATGCATTGTGTTATTTATAAACACACATATTTATAACCTTCCTTTTTGTGGTGTGTGTGTATGTGTATGTGTGTGTATGTATGTATGTATTTTCACTCTGTTAGAATTTAAGCTACCTCGGGACCTCAGGGAAGGTACAATATCTCTTTTATATTTGTATCTCCAGCATTTAGCCCAGTGGCTGATATATAATTAGAGTGCCAATATATCCTATTCATTTCTTCATTTCCTTCATTCATTGTAAAGCATTTACCATATTATATTATGCATTGTAGTTAGCTTGTATTCATTTCATCTAACTAAACTGGGAGTTCCATTTCTTATTTCAACTTTGTATTTCCCTCCGTTCTTACAAGGAGGTTCTGCACACAGTATGTGGGTAATAAGTTTTTATTGAACAGAGAAATGAATGAATGAAAGTGAGGTAGAAATGCTATGCCTCACATTGCTTCTTTGACAGTGAAAGCATGAGGAGATCAGGGGAAACTCTCTGGGCTGGGAAAACTGCACCAGACAGATTTGATTTAAGCCCATCTGTGAAGGTTACTCAAGCAGTTTATCAGAAGTGACACACACCAATGGACTCACCATGAAAGAGCCAGTGAGGGACAGATGCCTATTCTGAGACTAGCCTATCAGTAACTCTCCTTGGGGAGGGGACTGATTAAGCCCCTGAACCACATTGCTGTCGGAGATCACTCAACCACACACCTTTTCAATAACACTCTTCAAAGACTTTTACAATTGATTGTGTGACAAGAGTTTTACATGAGCAACGGGACCAGCTTATCAACCCAGATTATTTCTAAAGAAGACTGTTAGAAGGAAGTAACTAATTATACATATGTGGTCCAAATAAGAATTAAAGAATGAATTACTAAGAAGGCTATGAATTATAGGGAAAATAATATTTGATCTGTAGATTACTGTAAACCTTCAGAAATGGAAGGAAACTAAGAGAGTACCAAATCCCAAACTCATTTTAAAGATGAGGAATCTGAGACCCACAGAGGGGAATAGATTTGCCCAATTTCAGTCAGAGCTAGAGCTCAATGGGTAGCAGGACAGAACAAATCTGTAATGAACAGGACCCAAACATTAGATAGATCCTGTGAGGAAAAGCAAGAAAACTGGAAATATCACGGCAGTGCCCAGTAGTAGAAAGCCTGGACAAGCAGGTAGATCCTTAGGAAATTCTGATAACAGATACATGTTATATGAGTTTAGCATCAAAGGAGCTTAGTAGGGAATAGCAAGAGTGTGCTCCAATAGGCAAGTAGAGGCTTTTATCAGAAGAGACACAAGGAACAGGTACACCAAGGACAGATTTGATAATAAGTTTTGTGACCTAGTCATAAAGGTTTTCTTTTAGGGCAGAGCTCCAGTTCTTTGCAATGGGAAATATATAAGAGAGAAAGAGATGCCTGTACTTGGAGTCACAAAGCCTGAATTTGAATCCTTGTTCTATTACTTTCTTTGTGGCTTTGATTTAATTTCTAAGGGCTTCATTTTCCTCATCTGTAAAATGAAGGAACTGGATTTTTTTAAATCTCTAAGGTTCTTTACAGCATTGAATCTTAAGATTCTAGAGAGCAAGGACAGGGCCCAGATATGAAGCATCTAGGGAAGGGCAGGGTTTCTCTCTCCCTATCCCTCTCCCTCTCCCTCTTCCTCTCCCTCTCACTCTCTCTTTTCCTCTCCCTGTCTCTCTCTCTCTCTGTGTATGTGTGTGTGCAGATTTTTATTTACAATAAGCTGTGTTCTGTAGCTAAAAGATTTCCCACATTTACTACAATCAAATGGGCTATCTACATACAAATTCTATCCTGTTCAGCAAATTAAGTATGCCAGATAAAGGATCCTCCACATTCATTATAATAAAAACATTTCTCTCCAGTGTGAATTCTCTGATATATTTTCACATAGCTTCTGCAACTAAAGTTTTCCCCACATAGTTTGTACTCAAAGGATTTCTCTCCAGTATGAATTCTGTCCCATCAAGCAAGATTCTCACTATGACTGAAAGATTTCCCACATGCATAAAAGGTTTTTTCTCCAATATGAGTTCTCTGGTGTGCCTTTCAGTTGAAAGCTCTCCCGCACTGATTATATTTGAAGGGCTTCTTTGCTCCAGTATGAATTTTCTTATGTTCAATAAGTTGTGAACGCCAGGTAAAGATTCCCCATATACATAACACTCAAAGGGTTTCTCTCTCATATGAATTTTCTCATGTTGAGTAAGGCCAGAACTTAGACTGAAGACTTTACCACATTGACTACATTTAAAGGGTATCTTTGCTCCATTATGAATTCTCTTATGTTCAGTAAGCTTTCTATACTAGGTAAAGGATTTGCCAAATTCTTTGCATTTAAAGAGTTTATCTCCAGTATGAATTCTCTGGCGTATTGTAAGACAGTTCGTGCAGTTAAAAGATCTCCCACATTCGTAACATTAATAGGTTTTCTGTCCAATATTTAGTCTCTGATAATTTTTACGAGATTTTCTATGTCTGGAAACTTTCTCACATTTGTATGTTTTTTCTTTATGTGTTTTCTATGAGGCTAACTTAATGACTGTCTGCATAGCTTCTTCCTGAAAAAGAGTCCATCATATTTGCTTGGATCTATATACTTTTTAAAATTCTTTCCATATATGGCAGATTTCTGAAACCTTTTTACTTTATGAATTTCCTGTTGTGGAACAAGGTTTGACACCACGCTGAAGTTTCCAAATATACGAGATTCATTGGAATTAACCTTAGCACAAGTTTGTGTATACATACATTGCATATAAGTGGCGTGTATGTGTATACACACATGTGTATATGCATATATGTATGCATGTGTATACACACGCACATATATGTGTATATACATATGCATAAACACATACATTTGTGTGTGTATGCATGTCAGATTAGATATAGCTTCAGTTAATGGAACTGAATCTTTGGTCACAATACACAAAGAGCCTAGGGACTAGAACAAAGTAAGAATAGGTCTAGAAGTGAAGCTACAGGCAATAGTAGAAGGAGCAGTGAGATGACCAGAGTTTTAACCCCATCTTTTTGGCTAATTTGTTATGGAACCTGGTATAAGTAATTGTTTTCTCTCTAGGCCTCAACTGAACAACTAGGTGGAACAGTGCATGACAAAGTAATACCAGGCTTGGAGTCAGGAAAACTTTAATTGAAATCTGGTCACAGATACTTACCAGCTATGTGAATCTGGACAAGTCACTTAACCCTGTTTACCTCAGTTTCCTCATCTATAAAATAAGCTGAAGAAGGAAATGGCAAACCATTCTAGTATCTCTGCCAAGATAACCTCAAATGGGTCACAAAGAGTCAGAAATGACTGAAATAACCTAACAACAACAACGCCTCAACTTCCCAGAAGGTTGGACTAAAAGAAATCCAAGATTCTTTCCAGCTCTAAATTCTGAGACATTAAGCCAGAGCATTATGGATGTATGATGGATGTATGGATACTTGGAGCTTTCCCTGGAGCATGTGCCTTGGTCCCTGTATATGGAAGTTAAGTGGACCCAGCTGGATGATTGCAGATCCAGGGCAGGGAGCCAGTGATTATACCTACAATCCCAGCAGAAACACAACTAGAATCCAGGACTCTTGGTTACTAATCCCATGCATGTTCTGTACATCATACCCATTCCCTAGAATGTCAATTTTACAATTAACAAAAAGTCCCCCCCTTGTCAATTTGCTGTTGTAGTTACTGTTTCACATTGCACAATTTATTAGAATTCTATTAAAGTTCTTCTACGTGTTTAAATTATAACATTTCAAAAGCTTCCCCCAAAGAAAGCACCTGCTCTTATTTCACTTATATTTAGAGAGAATCAGTGATCATGCACCTCACATGTTGTGGCCTGATTTGTTGTTGCTGCTGCTGCTGTTAATCTTTCTATTTTTCTGCCCATCCCAAACCACATCTTTCTACTGAAGAAAAATGAGATTTTCCGTGTCTAACAGGGGGAGAGGAGGATGTTTGGCACTCAGCTGGTCCATTCAAAAACAAATACTTTGGGAAATGAACGATATGACCATAATTTATTTGGTCATGGAAACATGTGCCATGGAAAAATGTCAAGAACTTACAGTTACAAGGTTCAAGTACTGACTGGCAGTTAATTTGTTGCATGATATTCATCCAGAACCCTTTTCTAGATCTGGTTTCTTATCTGACAAATAGCTGTGATAATGTCTACCCAACTAAGTTTCTAAATTTTTTGGGAAGATGAATAATCACCTTATTTTTAGACCTAATCCATCTAAAGATTCATAATATTTTAGAGTTGATCCTAATCAACCACAGAGTCATTTTTGTCAAATGCGAAGAATGAGAACTAGAGAGCGTAATATAGTGGAAAAGATCCTGGTTCTTTAGTCAGAGGGTGTGCTTTCAGGTTCTATCTCTGACATTCCCTATGTGTTCTTGGACTAGTCACTTAGCCTCTGTGGACCTCAGTTGCCTCATCTGTAAATTGAGGTGGGTGGACTTGATGGTCTCCAAGGTCCCTTCTGATTGTGATTTGTTGAAGGTCACATAGCAAGTAAAGTGGAAAAACTAACAAAGAATTCAGGTCTCCTACCTCCCAAGCCATTATTTTGTCCTGCTATGAATAAAATTAGAGATTATAAGTTTGAGTTTCTTTGAAATATTTAAAAACCATTGTTCAAACATTAGCAATCATAACTGGTGACATAAGTTCACAACTTCAGTGTTATACTCATCAGACATGCACTCGCACCCTACATATCAAAGCAGTTGATAAATCTTAAGGTTTCAAACTTTATAACACATCATCTTCTCTCCACTAACAACCATGACCCAAGTTCAAGACCTCATTGTTTCTTGTTTAGACTATTACAATAAACTCTTTACTGGTTTTGCTGCCTGAAGTCTTTCTTCCTTCTAAACCTCTTCTACAGAGTGGGCAAAGTGACTTCCATAAAACATAAGTCTGATCATGCCAAACCTCCCTCCACCAACAAACTTCAATGGCTTCCTATTACCTTTAGGATCAAATACTAAATCCTTTATTTGTCATTTAAATATTTTCACAACCTCTCCTCTTCCTAGCTTTCTAGTTTTCTTACATTTTACATTCAACTCTAGCAATTCCTTACTCTGCTTCTACCTATGACAAAGAAGGGAAAGTTTCTATCAAATATTTCATCTCTATTTAGTTAATTATTTCCAGATGCCAGACCAATATCTTACACCATATACCAAAATGAAGTCAAAATGGGTTCATGATTTAGGAATAAAGGCTGATACTATAAGCAATTTGAGAGAGCAAGAAATAGTTTACCTATCAGATTTACGGAAAAGAAAAGAATTCATGACCCAACAAGAGATAGAGAGCATTATAAAATGCGAAACGGATAATTTTGATTATGTTAAATTGAAATGTTTTTGTACAAAAAAAGCCAATGCAACACAAATTAGGAGGGAAGCAGAAAATTGGGAGAAAATCTTTACACCTAGTATCTCTGATAAAGGCCCCATTTCTAAAATATACAGGGAACTGAACCAAATATATAGGAACAGAAATCATTCCCCAATTGAGAAATGGTCAAAGGATATGAACAGGCAGTTTTCAGAGGAAGAAATTAAAGATATCTATTGGCATATGAAAAAATGCTTGAAATCACTACTGATTAGAGAAATGCAAATCAAAACAACTCTTAGGTACCACATCTCTCCTGTCAGATTGGCTAAAATGACAAAACAGGAAAATGATAAATGCTGGAGAGGATGTGGGAAAATTGGAACATTATTGCATTGCTGGTGGAGTTGTGAACTGATCCAGTCATTCTGGAGAGCGGTTTGGGGCTATGCCCAAGGGGCAGTGGAGATGTTCGTGCCCTTTGGTCCAGGGATACCACTTCTGGGGTTGTATCCCAAAGAGATCACACAAGTGGGAAGGGGACCCATATGTGCAAAGGTATTTACAGAAGCTCTTTTTGTGGTAGCAAGGAGTTGGAGGTCAAGGGAATGCCCATCAGTTGGGGAGTGCCTGAACAGGCTGAGGTGCATGAAGGTGATGGAATACTGTTGTGCTGTAGGAAGTGGGGATGATACGGACTTCATGGAGACCTGGAGGAACCTGCATGACGTAATGCTGAGTGAGTGGAGCGGAGCCAGGAGAACATTGTACACAGCCACAGATGTATGGACTCTGTGGGGACTGACCCTGGCAGACTTTGCTCTTCTCAGCAATGGCAGGGTGCGGGGACAACTCCAGGGGACTCACATGGGGAATACTATCTAGGAAAGAATTGTGGGGTATGAATGCAGATTGGGGCACACTTTATGCTCGCCTTTCCCCCCTTTTTTTCTCTCTTTTGTTTTTGTTTTGGGTTTTTTTTGGTTCTGTTTCTTCTTTCTCATGATTAATTCCATTGGTCATGATTCTTCTCCACAACTTGACTAGTGTGTAGATTATTTCAAGATGGAGTTATACGTGGAAGGTGTGTGGGATTCCATGCCGTCTGGGGGAGGGAGGGGGAAAGGGAGGGAGGAAGGTCTGAAATTCAGAATTGTGTGGAGCTGAGCGTTGTAAACTAAAACTTTTAAAAAAAGAAATTAAAAAAAATTATTCCCAGATGCCGATTTGCAAACATTTACATTTATTACCTAGATCCAAACTAATAAGTTTGAGTGAACTATCAGGAGACAAATAACCAAACTTCCGCTAGGTGAGAAGTCCTAATGGCAGCAGCATAGGAAAGAACTCTTGAATTGGAATTAGAAGTAAGTTTCAGTCCCATACATGTCAGTTATCAAGCGTAGATAAGTCACTTAATGTCTCTAAATCTCACTTTCCTCATTTATAAAACTATCATACGACTTGATGTGAAATAGGAGAGACCTAGGTTTAAATTCCAGTTCTGACAGAAACAAATTTCATGTGCCAAGAAGTCACTTAACTTCTGAGCATCAAGTAACCCCCTCAGACTTCTCTCCTAAGCTATAACTGTCCTACAGTGTGTATAGGTTATTATGGAAAGACTAGCACCTCTGTTGTGAGGGCTTGCTGAACCCTCTTTGGGGCTGCTTATCCACCTTTGATATCCAATCACTCACCCAACTTTCACCCATAGCTCCAAGAAGCTGTAGCATGCACATTGGCCACACCATAGTAAAACCATCTCCACAACAGGCTAAAACAGGTTGAGGATAACCAACAGGCAACAAACCCATCAGTGAATTAATGTGATATGTATCCCAGTCATGGGAAGACTTCTCCCCATCATGGTTGACAGATGAGAACAATTTGATCCAACAGCCATGAAAGTAGCTGAAGCAGGAACCATGGGGTACATAGAGCTTGGTCAGACAGGGAAGACATCAAGGTCACCCACTGCATCCTGAGGCATTGCCAGTCATCCTGACTTTTTCCTCACCACTAGACCTAAAGTGTGAGGCTGACAACATTGTAAAACTCTGCTTCACTTAAATCTAATTCACACACAAGTGAAGACATTACCACATGGTATCATTAGTCCTCTTCAAAACTACAAAGAATGAATAACAACACAGATATCTTATACTAGGAGTTTCCTTTACTGACCAAATCAGAGATTTCAGATCTTTCTCCATATCATGTCTGGGAATAGTCCTCTGAGTATAGTAGGCACTTGAAAAAGGTTGGGTTTTTTTGTCATTGTTTATAATTGAAACTTGGTATGAAACCTCTCCCTAATTTTACTAGAAGTTTCAGCTCCTCCCCCCATCCCTTTCCCTCTCAGATTCTCAGGAAAATTAATGACTGTATTATTTATCGGACAAGGCTGCTGTGCACAGAGATAAAACTAGGACATAGTGTCTGGGGCTTTGATCCAGAGTGCCAATGTCAGAAAGAGGGCTGCTTACTGATAATTAAATTCCTTTAGTCTGAAGCCCATTGCCTTGTAAGTCTCAGTAGACCCTCTGCTATTTAACCTTTCTTTATTCCTCACCTGCTCCTGTGCCACTATTCAAGGGTTCCATGATTGTTGCACCCTTTTCCAGGAGGCCATTTCAACCACTGACATTCCACTAGCCTGTTTATTCCCCCCACCTCTCCACCCCAATAGCATTCTAAGTATTTGGCAGGAGAGATCTGTGCCACCAGGACATAGGCTGGGATATTTGGGCAAAAGACTATTCCTTCTCCTGATAACATATTACTTGATGGAGAAGGAATCTCTTCTATGCTCATTGTTGTTACATGTTTTTAGGGAGTACTCTAATCAGCAACATTGTGGGGGCACCCAGCCTGCTCCCTCTCTGGTGACCACTCCAACAAGAGGTCTCTTTCTCCTCCCTCTCCCCACCAAGTGATGTCCCAGGACCTCAACTCTGATGGAACCTTTTGTCCTAAGTTGTGAGGTCTTTCCTTGGGTCTCTCCATCATCCATACCTATCTAAATTCCTAGTTTACAGCTTTTGTGGTTGGGAAATCAAATGAGATAAAGTATACAAATACTCTGTAAGATATGAAGTTTGCACATGTATGTATATATATACATACATGTGCAAACTTCGTATATGCATGTATGCATATGTGTATGTATGTATGTGTACACTATATATGTATATATATATATATATACATGTATTTTTCAATGTTATTAAAGTATGGGAGTTGGACAAGATGATCTCAAAGACCTCTTTGAGCTCTGTCATTTTCTGTAACCAGTTAAAATATTTCTCTAGATTGTAATCTGTTGAGGTAAGGACACTGCTTTATTCATCTCTGCCATAATAATAATGTTTCAAGGTTTCTCCTTACAGACACCCTGTGAAGTAGATGATGTTAGAATTCAAGTTCCTTGAACTTAAAGATCATTACATTTCTTGTACTTGTATCCCCAGTGCCTAGCTGTGCCTAGAACACAGTATAAGTTGTACGTATTTGTGTCTCATGGTAGCCATCACTGGGGTAGGTGGGGCTAAGGGGAAAAATTACATCATAACTTTATTATATATTTAAAAAGAATAAGAAGTTGTACATAGTAGATTGGCAGTTTCATGTAAAAGCATACCTTTTCTATTCTACTATACTATGGAAATGCTTATTTTATTTCTTAAGTTAAAAATAAAATAAATACTTATTGCTTGATCTCTTATTTTACCAATAAGAAAATTTGAGGGTCAGAGAAGTTAAATAACTAATCTATGTCACACAGCCAGTGTCAAAAAATCCCTACTCTAAAACTACCTTAAAAAGTCCCAGGTCAAAAGGAATGTGACAGTGTCTCATCCCCATTTTGGTGAGTTCTCAGACTACCAAAGGCTCTTGTCCCTTTTAAGCCTGCTTTACCCACTATGCTATACAACATAGTATCCAGGCATGTCCGCATTGGCTACCATCTAGGGAGTTTTATTGCTAATGTTTCAAAGGTACTCCATTTTAAGGCACTTCTCTGGTAGCCTCACACTATGAGCCTGAAGTACAGTATTCTAGACCTGTTCCAAAACTAAATGCAAACAGCCTCCTTCCATCCAAACATGGTGCCCGCTGGAGCCTACTCCATCTTGGTTCTTGTATATGACTGCTATAGCCCAATAAAGCATTTTTACTGCAACATGCAGAACAGATTTGCCAGCCATCCCCACATTTACAGATGGCCATTAATTTTTTTCCCAATGTAATGCATTCCATTCACAACGCCCCCCCACATACCTCATCATAAATTTTGAGTGTAGAGAGGCATCGTTACAGTTAAACATTGAAAAATAAATGTCCCTGCTTACTTCACCATTTATTATTTCACCCAGGATTTCAATCTATCTTAAGAATGTCTCAGGAAAAGCAATTAGTTTGGTAGGCAAGGCTTCAAACATTGTTGAGAGTTTTCCCTTCTCTGTGTAATATGAAAGTTGATGCCAACAAGAAATCATCTGTAGAATTCAAATTAATAAATAAGTCCTTATTGATACATTTATTAATGGCCAGGTTGTTTTTGCAATGGTAGTTTTTTAGAAGCCATCATGTTAACACAGAACAAATTACATCAAAGATGTCCTTTCTGGGTACAGGAGTAGATGGGCTGCACCCAGACTTGTGAAAGCACAGGCTGAAGTACAATTTTATCTCTAGATACTATAATGTTCTACATCTGTGTAGTATATAGATCACTTGGACTCAGGAAGGAAGCAATTCTCAGATACTTACCTACCTTAAGAGACTTAATAGCAGCACAACCCTAAGCAAGTCATTTATCCTCCATGAACTTTGGTTTCCTCATCTGTCAAAAGAAGACAGTAATAGAGTCAACCTCATTTGACTATCGCGAGAGAAAAATGAGACAATGTACATGAAAGCACTATGAAAATACTTTTGTCAGCTGTTACATTCAAATACTCAATGGATTTGTCATCTCATCAAACTGAGCATTTCCTCCAAGGATACATACCATAACCATTCATTGCCTGCCCTTCTTTGTGACTCTTGTGCATGTCCTCCCAGAAATTTCACCACAAGATGTACACACAACCTACTAGGTACCTTCCTTAATTTCTCTTGACATTCTGGGAATGCATCCTCCAATACAAAAATGACCAAAAGATGTGAACAAACAATTATCAAGAGACAAATTGTAAACTGTAAATGACTATATGATAAAATATGACAAATCACTAAGAAATAAGCATCAAAAGAACTTTAGGTTTCACCTCATACTCAATAGTCAAAGATAACAAAAAAAATAATCTTGGAGGGGTTGTGGGAAGATAGGCCCACTTGTGCATTTTTGGGAGAACTGTGAATCCCTGTAATCATTTTGGAAATCTATTTCATGCTATACAAATAAAGTGACAAAAATGTCAATCCCCTTTGACCTAGGGATTGTACCACTTGGCTTATACACCAAGGGTATAATAATAAGGAAGTCTTTATATATAGTACACCAAAATACATATAGCAGCACTTTTTTGGTAGCAAAAAACTGGAAACAAAGTAGATTTCCAATGACTAGAAAACAGCTGAACAAACTATGGTACAAAATAGCAATGTGTTGTAGGAAAAAATGAATATGATAAATACAGAGAAACATGGAAAGGCTACTGATGCAGAGTGAAGTTAGCAGAAACAAGGAAGTAATATACTCCAATAATGCAAATGGAAATAAAAACCTCAATATAATTACCAGTAAATGTTGCAAAACTTACCCACTCTTTTGCAGAGGTGTGGGAGAAAAAGAAGTTGCTGAGTATGGAATATTGCACATATTTTCAGAATTTTTCACTGTATAGTTTGATTCTGCTAATTTTTTCTCTTCTTTTTCTTTCCCAGATATTCTTTGTTTCATAGAATCTCTCTCTGGAAGAGTAGAGAAGGGAAAGTAAGAGGAAATACAAGAAATGAAAAACTATGATTTAAAAAAAAGAATCATTAAAATTAAGTTTTAAAATTACAAGGATGCCACTGGGGCAGAGAGGTATACATTCTGATCATGTGACCAATCCATTTTCTTATTTGATCATAAATTTCTTTGGTATATGATCCTATATTCCTGTTTCTCATAGTTCCTTGTTTATGTATGTTATAACCTGACTGTATGCACCATGCAACTCTGCCTTACTCTTTGAGTAATATTTATTTTTAATTTTGCAGAATCCCGTTACTCACAGCGATCTTAGTATTCATCTAACTCTCTCATCCTTTTTAACGGAGTTTATATAGAAATGGTCCTGAGACAACTCAATAATCAGCTATTATATTTAAAGGTTTCTGTGGGCTTTTGTCAACATTGATAAGCTGACATTTATAATTGAATAAAAGTATTGGTTTGTAAGTTCATCTTCTGTAGGTTCACTCATATGTTCAGGACAACTCCACAAAGGAACAAAAAGAGGGGAATAATGTGTAATTCATCTGGTTGTGATTTATTTCATGCAGGTCTTTTTATTTTAAAAACTTTTTTAAAAAATTTCTGATAGATTAAAGATTTGGGGCATTTGGTATTTGAAAATGTAATTTTACATTTTTAATAGATCATTTTTATGGATAGGTGATTGGATCAAATTTTATTATATTTTAAATTATATATCAAATTATATTTAGAACATTCTCTTCCCAGTAGTTATTTGTTGAATTTTCAAGGATATTTTGAGGTCTGTATTTGTAGCACAGTGTTATTGGAAAGAGCATAGAACCCAGAGATGAAAGATGTGGTTTCAAATTCCAACTGTTACTGCCTTGGGAAGTCATTTAACCTTAGTTCCTACATCTCTCAAACTATATTTCCTGCCATGCCCTTCACCTCACCTCCTGCTAACTCACCAACCACTGTCCTTATTTCCTTCTCTCCTACCACTTCCCAAAGTACCAGGTGAGTGACTTTGGGAGAGAGGGAGAGGAATAAGATTTGAGGGGTGAATCTTGTTTGATCTGGGTAAGGAAAAAATATGAATCATAGATTTATTACCACAAGATGCCCTAGATGCATCGTAGGAACCACTCAAAGATAAAGAGATGTAATCAGTTGGATAAACAGCACAGTTTAGTGGAAATAGCTGAGACATGAGAGAACCTAGGTTTGAATCTTATCTTTGCCATTGACTGCCTTGTGTGACTATGAAGGAACATAGTATATCATTCACTGCATCTCAGTTTTCTCTTCAGCAAAATGAGAGTTAAGACTAACTAATTTCAAAGACTCCTTCCAGTTCTAAATCCTTTAATTGTTACATTTTAAAAGTTAGATTCTTATCCCAACTTTTGGAGAGGTATAGACATATTGGGGGAAAGGGGTAGAGGTTATGGGTATTTTTTAATCTTTTTTTTTTATTTTAGACTTGAATACTAAAACTTAAATAAGAAAAGAAAAAGAAACATGTTATAAACCTAAATATAAAATAATAAAAGGAAAACACCTGTAATGTGCATACGAGAATGTAAGAGAGGATTCAAAATATATAGCGATAAATTATAGTTTCAAGAAAAACCTATATATTAAATACTACATGTTGTATTGAAAGTTATCCATCATTTCTTTGCTTCCTTACAGGTTTTCTTTTGTCCTCTGTTGTACACTTTTTACTTTGTTCTTTTTCACCCCTTCCTCCCCCCATTCCCCTCCCAAACTACAATTAAGTGTGGATATATTGACATATAAATAGTGATATATACATACAAGTATACATATATACACATACATATATAAATATATACTTTCCCTAAGAAATTCTACTTCTAATCTTTATTTTTATGTTTACGTGTATCTCTTATTTCCCATCCGTCCTGATTCCTCTACTTTACATCTATCCTCTACCTTGCCCTCCTATTACTTAACCTACCGCCCCCACAATCCCTCCCTTAGCCTTCCATTACCATAAATCTAAACACCCTATTATATGCCTCTTTAACCTACTCCCTCACCCTCGTATCTAAAGATCCTTCCTCTGAGGTTATGGGTATTTAGTGTTGTATTTACTGGCAGATTTTTTTCTACATATTGTTAAGCATTGCTAATTTTGCCCCTGCCCTTAACAAACCAGAGGCAGAGACCTTCTAAAGTTCATTCTCAAATCATGGATGGCTTTACCCCAAGGCACATGGGTCCTAATTAGGACACCATGTTAGAGATAATAATATTTGCAGTATTTCCTCATGTGGCAGTTGTGAAGAAAATGCTTTGTAAACCAGAAAGTGCTATTTAACAGAAATTGCTACTTATAACAATCATTATTATGGAGAAGCACCACACCATGGTGAGTTGAACCCACCTCTGACCCTGGGCAGGTGACTTTAATTCTCAGTGTTCTAAGCTCTCTAAGTTGCAGAGAATGCAACTGTAAGTTGCATTGATAAAGGGAATTTCTTTACTTTTATAATTGTGAAATCATAGATCTAGTCCCTATCCTTATGCTATCATTTTTGTTAACCCTTGGTGACTTGATGCCACATGCCTTAGAACCCAATCCAGTAGATAGATACTCTAGTCTGAAGATTCCAAATCTGTCTTGTGCCAGGGACCCCTTCAGCAGTCTGGTGAAGTCTATGGACCCACTTCTAGGAGTGTTTTTAAATGCATAAAGGAAAATACATGAGATTACAAAGGAAGCCAATTACACTGAAATGGTTTCTCAGAGTCAGAAAGTTGAGTCATATACCACAGTTGCATGGGTGATAAATGGCAGGCCGGCAGTTTGAACCCAGGTCCTCTGATTCCAAATCCATTGTTCTTTCCACTACACCTATACCTGCCTCCAGGACCTCAAAAATAAATCTGCAGAAAAGGAAACAAGTCTTCAGGAACTCATGGTTCAGAATAGGAGTCTAGAAGCCGTTAGTAGTTTAGTGCAGAAGCAGTGTGGAAGGCAAATGAGAAATGATGTAGATATGTAGCTAGTTAAAAAAATTGGAGAAGCAAGGGAGGAAGTGTATAGAACAAGAATGGGGACAATGGAGCTCATCTGGGGCTATGTGCCAGAGACTAATATCAGGATATGCATATATTTCCTATTACACAAAACCAGGCATTTAATTCAACTTTGTGCTGACTTCAGTGTTCAAGTACCCCGGGTCAGAATGGTCAAATTCTTGTGCAAGTTACAAGAGAATAAGGTAGTGGATGGCAGGTAACACACTGAGAAGCTTGTAGCACTTTAGCTATGTAGTCTGTTTATTTTTTTTTTACCTTCCTACTGTCTTTGATATTGATCCTGTCCATGATTCTGGCTATTTTGCTTCCAGGAAGGGTAGTCAGGAATATGTGTGGTATGACTGTTTTCCTGGGGGTCTTTTATGACCCATGCTTATGTCTGATTGGTAAGCAGGTCACCAAGCAAATTCCAAAGGTAAAGGTACACATGAGCCATAATGGTCTGTCCAGAACATCCTTCGATACTGAGTTCCATCCCCCATCACTGAAGAAAATTGCCTAGCAATGGACATCTTCATGGCAGGCTGTGATAAGAAGGATATTTCTGTTAGACATTCACAACAGATCAGGAAGCCCAGCCCCAACCAAACCTCTACCTAAACACACTGACAAGCCAAGACAGATAAAGAATGTGACCGGAGATTGGGAGGAGATGGTAGAGAGGGGAATAGCAGCAACAAAAACATTAAAATAAACTCTAGCATGGCAGCAGACGACCGAGATTCATAATTGTAACCTAAGTATGTTTTAAGATGTTTTTCACAGTGGATGCTTTGTCAGGAGCTGCTCAAATGGGATTATATGAATTAGATGAAGCAGAAAATTAAAAGAACTCTAGCTCGGTTGGAGAACAGAAAAGATTTTAATAGATTGGGCAGAAAGAACACTGCTAACTGACAACATATCTGCTCAAAATGGATATTAGATACTAAATTATTTGTTAGAAAATAGAGATTTTGTGTTGTTCAGTCCATAGCTAATTCAATAGCAAAATGTTATATATCAATTTCACCATTCATACCCAATCTTTCCAAATTTTGCCCAAAGCTTCCTCTTCTAACACTGATTCCAATGATCTCTTCCTTGGGTGGATAATCAATCAGACAGTCCCAACCCTGAATTTGTGATACCCAGAGTGTCTCCAACTATCTCGAAGGGAGGTGTGGAAATTTTTAAATGTTCTCAAGACAAAAGTTGACTTTAATTTAACAATAATGTGGCATATAGTCACATATATGATATCACCACACTGCTTCAGTGAGATTCACAGGCACTCAGAAAATGATTAGGTGACTAAAAATCACAAATAATAGAGAAAACAAAGAAATATGAGAAGATTTCTCTGAAGTGATACAAAATAAATAAGGAATCAAAATTCTAACTTTCAAGTTTGGTAAGAATTGTCTGGTCTTCTGCTCTTCTGGTATAATTTGCAATAACCTGGGGTTTGCCATTATATAATGAAGCATAGTAAAAAAAAAGTCTTTATTATTGACTATTATTATTAGCAATACAGTATGAAAGAAATGTACAAAGGAAAGCATTCAGAAGGAAACACGGAAGCGAATTAAATATTCCTGTTACTATCTTATTAAGGTTAATGCGTATACTTTTTTTTTAAATAAACCAACTCTAAGTAAGGGAAGTTGATGGGAGGGATAGAGACAGACACTGAGACAGAGACAGAGCTAGTAAGCCAAGTCAAGTCAACAAGTTGACAAGCATTTGTTAAGCACTTACTATGGGTCAGGCACTGTACTAATCACCCTGGATACAAAGAAAGGGAAAATCAATTCCTGCTCTGAAGAAGTGTACAAATGAGTGGGAGATAACATGCATTCCATGTTATACCTACACAGAATATTTCGTAGCCATATATGTATATGTATGCATATATGCAGGTATATGTGTGTGTCTATATATACATGCATACATATAAATACATGTGTATGTATGTGTGTGTAAGCATATATACAGGTACCTATATTTACTTTGGAGAGAGCTGTTTTGGTTGAGTGACAAGGTTAGAAAGCAGACTATAGAGAATTAAGAAGAAAGTGAGAGGAAAGGAAGTGGAGGCGCCAATTATAGACATACTTCTCAAGGACTCACAATGAAAGAGGGGAGAGATATGAGATGATGGCTAGATGTGATAGAGAAATTAACTGAAGTTTTTTTGAGGATGGAGGGGACATGGACATGTTTGTAGTTAGCAATGAAACAATCAATAGACAAAGAGACATTGAAGTTAAGTGAGAGAGAGAATATGATAGCAATCTACAGGAAAAAATAAAACAAATGTATGAAGTATTTTCAAATTAAATTATTATATTAAACTAACTAGACACTTCATTGAATTATTTAGTCTGTACTTATACCTAGGGCAAAAACTACAAATGGAAAATGACCTGAGCCTAGAATTGAATTAGAGAGAGAAAGTTGGGATTGATCCCATTTGGGAAGTTGTGTCCAACAAAGAGTGACCCAGGCAGCTTCCCTCTATCAGAGTTCATTTTTTTCACACTGTTATATTCCAGAGGATATTAAAAGGTCATAAATCTGGAGACACATGATACCAAGAGAAAAAAATAACAACCGTAGATAGTATTGTAGTTATGAAATTTATACTATGATGAATAGAGTGTTGGCCTTAGAGTTAGGATGACCAAGATTCAAATCCTGATCCAGAAACTTAACAGATGTGTGACTCTGAGCAATTCACTTAACTTTCCTGGGACTCAGTTTCTTCATCTATAAGATAAGAAAGTTGAATTCGATAGCCTCTAAGGTCTGTTCCAACTCTGTATCTATGATCTTGTAACACAGAAGATGATGTGAATGAGCTAGGGTGATTTTTAAGTAATCTGTAAGACAATATCACCTACTACTTATGATCAAAAAATTGTATAAGAGACATATTCAAGGATTATGGACCAACTCTGAACCAAGAGTAAGCCTAAATATTATACTGGTATCCCATAAATGTTTTTAAGTCAAAGAAAGGTTAAAAGAATCATCAGTAGCTTTGTGTCATCTATAAATCAAATAAACATGTCATTAATCCTTTAAAAAATAAAACAACATAGGGCCTAGAACTGATAAATGAAATACTTCATTGGGCACCTCTTTCAAAGCTGGCCTAGTAATGAGTATAATCATTATTAATGTCGTGTTCTACTCATCTCCTGGAAGTTGTGCTCATTGAATGTTATAGTGGAAAGAGCCCTAGAATAGGTCCCAGAAGACCTGGGTTCAAGCCCTTATTTTCCCATTTGCTAGCAGAGACATCTTGAACAAATCAAGACATTCCTAAAGTTTGAGTTTCTTCATCTGTAAAATGGGAGGGAGGGAAGAACGAAGGAAGGAAGGGCAAAAGACAGAGGGAGGGAGAGAGGGAGTGAAATAGAGATATACAGAGGCACAAAGACTGAGAAAGAAACAGAGAGACCAAGAGAGATAGAAAGAGTTGGAAGAATTTAATCTTAAAAGGGAAGGTACCAGTAACTGAGGGGCCTGAAGAGCCAAGGTGAGGCAACATTCCAGGCTTGATATATAGGCAGTGTGGTATGTGAGCAAGAGCAAATAGGCCAGAATAGCTGGATCCTAGATCACACAGAAGCATAGAAAGGTGTAAAGTACAAGAAGACTAGAAAGGTGAGGAAGGTGACATGGTCAGATTGTGCCAGTGATTGAGAAACTCCTCTGGAACAGGTAAGGGGAGTCTTTGCCCAGGTCAGGGGAGGAGTTGAGAAGACAACAAGAAGAGCAGAGTTCAAAAATTGAAGTCAGGTAAGTTACCAAAGTGTTTTCAGAGCATGGGGATTCAAAGGCCCAGCTACTTTTCAAAGAATTCAGAGTCAAGAGAATATGTAGGAAATTAGGAAATGAAGATGTGATTTGATTTGCCCAAGTTATATTTGTAGCAGTGCATTGGTAATTAAGATGAGACTTTCTTGTTGTTTTAGAATGATGAATTAATTGTCTTTGATTGCGAAGCCCCAGGCCCAAACCCCTATCTACTAGGTGCTAAGCCTATGTGGGCATGAAGCCCTCAGGGTCCTAAGGGGAGCCACTAAGACCAGAGCCAATAGTAGGAACCTAAGTTCCGGTTCTCAGATGGCGTTTGATGATGGCTAAAGAGTGTATAAAAAGAGAGCACAGAGCTATTTGCTGCAGGCTCTGAGCCATAGGAGGAGTGGCACATGACTCTGGGCCAGCTGTTGTTATGAGCTCCCTGCCTCCTGAACCCAGATGCCTTCTTGGTAACTATGAATTGCATTCGGTCTGTTTATAATGTATGTTTGTAATTTGTTTGTATTTGCTCTGAAGTTCAGGGTGCTGGCTTTTTCCCCTGAACTAAGTGAACGATATTTGTATGTTGGATTGATATAAGATTGTTAACCCCCTAACGTTATTTTCCTTAGTAAAGCAGATCAAAGGAACCTGTGCTGATAGTGTTCTTGATGTGGGGCTTGTGTTGCTCTTTCACCCCCACAACAGCTGCTAGTCGAATCATTGCAGCAAATGGCATAGTCGGGTAGGATCTGCAGATTAAAAGGAAAGTATGGCATTTTGGCATACTGGGGGGGAGTTGAATGTTTCCCAGTTTTGGATTTCTCTTTGTACTTGAGGTGGCTATGGTTCTGTGGAGCCCCAGGAGCAACAAAGGCATGAAGGAAAACAGGCCAGTGGCAACGATGGGAGTGGTTTCCCAGGAGGCCAGAGCAGGGCCCCTGGGAGATAATCCCTCCTTCCAGAGGGCTTGAGCTGATAAACCCGGCTCTGGAAGATGGTGCTGAAAGAACGAATGCCTTGAGATTATATTATGTGACAACTTTTGAAACAGGAGTGGAGAATGACCTTCCTGCAGAATCAACAGGAGCAGGAATGGCTGGTGAGGAGAGAGAGGAAGCAGAAGACAGTGGCAAGGAAAACTGCCTACATGAGAAGTTTGGAAAAGTGAGAGTTGCGAGCTGCCTGCATCAGTATTCCAGCAGAAGCCAAGAGTGGCCAGCTGGAGCTGGAGGACTAGGAACCCAGGAGCTTGGAGTTCAGCCCTGGGGCAAGATGGAAACTATGTAGCAAGGCACTGAGTGTGCTTTTTTGCTGCCTTCCCCAGTGGGAGCAAAGAACTTTGAGGTGAGTGCAGAGGTGGAGAATCACCTACATCATAATTTCAATTCCAGCCAAAGCCAAGAAAAGCCATCCAGAGTTAGAGGACCAGGAACTCAGGGGCTTGGAATTCAGCCCTGGGGCAAGATGGAAACTTGAAGCAAGGAGCTAAGTGTGACTTCTTGCTGCCTTCCCCTGGGGCTGTTTGGGACCCAGGAGGGAGGGGTGAATTTGCTTATGGTAGCTTTATTGCCCAGCTGCCCCTCAAGACTTGGAAGAGGGAAATGGAACAGCATGGAGAGGACAGACCCCCGACAGAACTTTGTTTGGACTTTTATATTTACTGACTCATGGACTGTAGCTAATGGCTTAGCTACATGGATGCCTATATGGAAGAATCAGAATTGGGAGATTCATGGCAAACAAGTTTGGTATAAAGAGTTGTGGGAAGATATATGGGATAAGTCTCTGGTTACGAATTTGTCAGTTTTTCAAGTTGATGCTCACATGACCCTGACCATGCCAGAACGTGTGTACAATGAACATGTGGATGGGCTAGCAAAGATTGCTACTGAATGTATTGTCCTTACTCCGACCCCAACTGATGACCTGGCATTAGCAAAATGGGTCCACCAGACAGCTGGCTAATTAGGGATCCAGGCCACCCATCGATGGGCACAGGATCGAGGTATTAGTATCTCTCATGCATTGTTTAAACAAATAACAGAGGAGTGTTGTATATGCTAATTAGAAAAAGAACAAACTGTTCCTAGCATAGTAATTGTAGAAATAGCAAGTGGAAAAGTTCTAGCCCAAATTTGGCAGATGGATTACATTGGACAACTACCTCAAGATAAAGGATGTAAATATATATGTACAAATGACACCTATTCAGGTGTACTAGTGGCTTGTCCTTATAAGGATGCAACTCAGAAAAACACCTGTAAAACCCTAGATATTGTAAGTCTATACTATGGAACCCCAATGCAGATTCAAAGTGACAATGGGTCACATTCCAAGGGTAATGAAATGAAGAGATATTGTGTATTGAATAATATAGAGTGGATATATCATATTCCATATTACCCACAAGCATCTGGGCTAATTGAAAGAATGAATGGATTGTTGAAAGAACAGCTGAGAAAATTAAACTCTAATAATTCATATTGACATTGGAAGGATAATTTGTCTATTGCCTTATGTAACTTGAATAATAGGACCTTAGGAGGGAGTACACCTCTAGCCAGAAAGATGAGCCCAAATCTGCAGATTAGAAAACAGATGTGAGATCCAAAATATTGAATTTTGGACTCTGAGGGAAGATGTCCCACCACCGTGTCCAGGAACACCTAGTTTGGCAGCATATGATTTACAACGTATAGAGAATTTTAGGTTAAGTAGGAAAGAGATAAGAAAAACTTCTACTGGGATATGTATGAGAATCCCCAAGAATCATTTTGGATGGATATTACCTAAACCAGGATTAGCAGTTCTAGGAATACATGTATTGGCTGGATTGATAGATTTTAATTATCAAAGAGAAATTGTCCTGACACTCCAGAATTTGGGTGAAAAACCTGTACAGTTTTGTAGAAATGATAGGATAGTTCAAGTGATTATTATCCCTTGTGAAAAAAATACCCATTGTGAAAACTGACCCTCCTCCCAAAATAGCTAATAGAGGAATGAAAGGGTCTGGCTCTATTGATAGAATAAAATTGGGAACTAAGGCATGGGTAAAACAGAAGCCATATGATGTTCCAAAGGCTGCAGAAGTCATAGCCCATGGGAAGGACAATACTGTAACAGTTGTTTATTCATGGGAAGATAATTACCGAATGATACCCCTGACCCCTATATTTTACTGTGAATAGGGCTATAATAATAGATTCATGGATTCCAGAAGCATGGCTGATGCTGAGAAATGCCCCAAGCCACTCAGAGGGAATGGGATCTTGTGTGATTAACAGATGAAAGTTTGTATCTGGGGGGAAAATGCCTTGAGGGCAATCCTAGTCTATATTTAGGATGGGATCCTCCTGACTTAGTTTCCTTATTGTATTCCTTTTGAAAAGAAACATTTCCTACCTGAGTTTGGCTACAAGATTGAGTCTTTGCATAATTCCAGTCTCAATCAAAATGGAGATGATTTTATTTAAAGGATAATAGCCCATACTTACCTACTCTTTCTGTTGTTTGTTTTGCTTAACTTTGTTGCTAATTCTGTCTCCTTTAGGCTTAAGCCCTCTAAGTACCTTACACATTCAGATCACTGACTGCCTAAGCAGCTAGCATTCCTGGAGCTCCTGCCAGCTTGCGAAAGAACTCACCTCTCCAATGGGACTCTTGACCTCTTGGGGCAGGGACAGCTCTACGTCCAATTTCAGCAAGAAGAAGCTATGGAGAATGAGACCTCTGCCCCTAACCCCACGATTTTGAGTGCCGTTCCTTTGAGGGGGGAATGATGATATTGTTCCGTGTACTTATTTTGTATTATCCTTGTCATATTGTTACATTGTTGTGGTATTATTGAAAGCAGTTTCCCATTGACCTATGTAATGGATACAAAGATCTAGGGGCCGACAAGTGAGCCATGTGGCCACTCTGATGATGAGATGTTATGTTAAGTATTTTGCAAATGTGATGTGTTCATTTTGAGGGGATTCTATTGTACTTGGGGGAAAAAAGAGTTTGTACCATATTTAGACACAAGTTGCCTATGTAATGGATGTGAAAGATCTTGCAGCCAGATGTAAAGGGGACCAGTAAGTGAGATCTCCCCTCAGCTCCCTCCCTTGCCCATTTGAATAGACTTCAGGTGGGGCTCCACCTGGGGCCAGTGAAGGGAAGTCTGATTAGATCTTCACTCTTAAATAGGCCCCAAACCCATAGCTACTAGGTGCTAAGCTAATATGGGCATAAAACCCCCAGGGTCCTAAGGGGAGTTGCTAAGACCAGAGCCAATAGTATGTGTCTAAGTCCTGGTTGCTCAGATGACCTTCTAGTAGATTGGATGATGTCTAAAGACTGTATAAAAAGAGAGAGCAGAGCTTGGAGAAGGAGATGTGGCTGAAGCAGGAGAAGGAGGAGCAGCTGAAGCAGAACCAGAAGAAGCCGGAGCAGAAAAAGCTGAAGTAGCAGGTGCTACAGAGAGCAGGACTGACCCGAGAACCAGCTTCCAGAGAGTGCTGAGCAATGGCTTGAGACCAGTGGGTAATCTTCTTAGAGGAGGCCCTAGCACTGGGGGGAAAACACAAGTATGGTTTGGCTTACTGCCATAATATTTTGTATAATCTCCTGGTTGCTATTGTGAGTTGGGCTTATTGAATCTGGAAAGATTCAGCCATAATTAGGGACATTGGTCCATGGGTCTGCTACTTTGGAGCTTGAACAAATGCTTTAATTCCTCTGCCTTCTACTTAAAGAATTCCTTATATCCTGTGATTCTGAAGCATTCAGGCCAATTCGTGATTTTCTTCAAAGTCATGAATTCTGCCTTAATGCTATAGGCAGTTTGTGTGTCTTACCTCTCACTGATGATGATGTGCTCAAATGGTTAAATGTCAGAATCCCTCATACTTCCTTCTGACCCATGCCAATCAATGGACCTTTAGAGTGCCTAGCGCCAGGACCCAGACAAAAATACCGAGCTGTGGTGTCACTTCTCAGGGAAAGAGTTTGGGCATGAGAGCTCATGTTGTTTGGGAGAAAGGATGATTTTCCATAAAAAGTTTGTACTAGACATGGACAATTTTCTTTTTAAGTGTGTCCCATCCTGCCCTGGTCAAACTTCCATTTCTGCTTTTTAAGGGACCAGCCTGAGTTGGGAACTCAGCCCTAGAGAGACCACCCCAACACTATCATCATTCCAATTAGGTCCCACTATTGGAATCTGTGTAAGGAGCAAATAATTAGTGCACCTTGCTTATTCACATCTGTTTCATTAATAGAGCATCTCCTCTAGCAAGCAAGATGGGCATTTGGGTTGCCAGAGCTGCTGATCCTTTCCTTTTGCTGAGTTACCATCCTTGACAAAGCCAGCCCACTGAAATGTGACAGCCGGTGGAGCAGCCGTTTGGAAAGCGGACATCCTATTTCAGCGATATCCAGCTCATTTCTAAACGGTGAGATTTCATTAGGATAGGGATGAGGAGTGCTGGAAGTGACTTGGATCACATGGGTGAACACGAAGGCATCTCTCAATAGCCTCCAGCTGGTGATTATATGAACCTATTGAGTTCAGAGCCTCCTATCACATGAATATAGATTAGAAGAACAAGGAAAGGAATAATCAGAGAATGATCTAAACTGGCTTGCAAGGCCCTGTGAAGTAATCTTTACCTCAGATTCTGATTTCCCACAATGTTTTCTTAGGATGTATTAAAGGCAAGTTTGAACTGGAATGTGATACAGAATATTTTCTATGAATTTAACTGCCTCTAGTCTCAAAACAAGACACAGAGTGGATGCACATCTATTCACACATAAGCCATCGTGATTCAAGAGGATCTATTTTCCATTTTAAACCAAACTTTTTAATAATAAAAATAAAATATTCTGCATGCCATGCACAAAGTTTACTAATTCCCTAAGGAACTTCACCAAGGCTTCAACCCTCCAGTGCATCTGTGATCCCAC
The DNA here is from genome assembly GCF_011100635.1 of Trichosurus vulpecula. Taxonomy (NCBI): domain Eukaryota; kingdom Metazoa; phylum Chordata; class Mammalia; order Diprotodontia; family Phalangeridae; genus Trichosurus; species Trichosurus vulpecula. Next base: position 236,295,493 of record NC_050575.1, on the reverse strand, counting down.
CAATGAGGCTCTTCCTTCCAACAATGACGACCATAGTTCATCTATGTTTGTTTATCCATCATTGATTTTGTCTATATCCTTCCATACATTTGCAATAGAAAGTCCACTCAATATACTAGGGGTATATCTCATTTTTATCTGACATCAATCAGTCAACAAATGTTTATTAAGCACCTACTCTGTACCAAGCACTGTACTAGGTGCTAGAGATACAAAGACAAAAATGTAATATTTTCAGCTTTTAAGAACTTTGCATTGTAAAGGCAATAAAAGTATGCATATGAAAAGATACATAATTACTATAGATCAGTACAAGGTAGTTAAATATAAGATACTTAGAGAGGAAAGGAAGTATTAATTCATGAGGCTGGAGATGCAATTAAAAAAAGGATTCATGCAGAAGTTAGTGCTTCTACTGCCCCCTGAAAAAAATAGAGGGATTCTATAAAGTAGGTTTCTTATTTGTCACACCTTTCAGCCTACCACACCCACCTTAAACTTCTTCATTGCACTCTATCTTAATTATTCATAGATCTTGGAGCTATTGGGCAACACCAGTGAAATATTGTTCTTAAAACAGGGGCCTTTTGCTTTTGACAGAAGTTTGGAGCTTTGAAAGGATCAATCTCCAAAGACTACCAAAGGAAGAAATACAATTTGGCAAGAAATTGGTTTCTCTTTGGATCCTCTATGCATTTCTCCTTCTTCCCTAAATCAATGAAATGAAAACATTTTATCATTAGCATTTTAATAATTTCAGTAAATATCAAACATTTAAGAATTCATTATTTGTCCTGTGCTATATGATGGAAATAAAGATTAAGGGAAGGGAAAAATTATTTTTTCAGTGCCTACTATGTGCCAGGCATTGTGCTAAGGATTGTACAAATATCAAATGAAATGTCATTTGATCCTCACAACAATACTGAAAAATAGTTGCTGTTTTACAGTTGAGGAAATTAAGGCAGACAGAGAGTAAGTGACTTGCCCTAGGTCTCACAGCTTCAAAGTGTCTATGGCCAGATTTTAACTAAGGTCTTTCTGACTTCAAGTCCAGCTTTCTATTTACTGCATAACCTCTAAAAAGGGAACATTCTGGTTGGGGGGGGGGGTGTAGTCAAGTTGGTAGAGTTGAGGCAGCAACTCAGCTCACCTCTCTCAACATTCCCATCCAAAGAACATTAAAACAATGTGTCAAGCTTAATTCTGCAGAAACAGAGCCAAAAATATTTCAAATAAGACATATTTTCCACTCCAAGAAAACTTAGAAGGTCAGCAAGAGACAGCTGTAACAATGGGTTGGGGGCTTGCCTGGAGCACAACAGGTGTTAGCACCAGTGGCACACTTTGGAGGCAGCTACATCAGTGGCAACAGCAGCTTTGGGAACTCTCAATGTCTAAAGTGTTTAGACAACTGGTCAGAAAGAGATTACGGAAGATACTGGGTGTCTGGCACTGAGTGAAGGACCCTGTCTCATTGCCCATATGCAGTTCTAGGTCACAGTTCCAGGGCAAAGAAGAGCACTTGTAGTAGGTCTCAAGGGAGTCGCCCTGGTCACAGTCACAGAGTCAAGAGGAGTGTTATTATTTGTGCCTGCAGGAGACCAGGGGATTTTGCTGTGTAAAGCCTAGAGCACGGAACAGGAGAAGACACCTCTCCCTCAGTCACACGATCTTGTAAGTACTGAAGATTTACCCATCCCTAGGATGAGCTCTGAAGGCTACAGCACAAAAAGACTGATGTTTGAGAAGTGCCCTCTCCTCCCAAGAAACAAAATTCACCTTTAACATAGAGTTAAAAGTAAAGAAACAGGGTAGAAAAATGAGAAAACTACAACAAAACAATACCTGACCAGAAAAATCTACTATGATAACAGTGAATATCAAGGCACAAACTTACAAGAAGACAACAACATGAATGCAGCTACAAGAAAAGCCTCAAAGAAAAATGTGTATTGAACATAAGCCCAAGAAGGATTGCTGGAAGAGCTAAAGAAAGAGATAAGAATTGTAAAAGAAAATTAGAAAAAGAAATAATAGGTCTAAAGAAAAGTATGTAAAAAGAAATAACAGCTTGATAAAAGAGGCACAAAAAAAAACAAAGAGAATAGCACCTAAAAAATGGAATTGGCCAAATAGTAAAAGAGACACAAAATTCACTGAAGAAAATAAATCCTTATAAAGAAGAATTGGTCAAATGAAAAAAGTTCACTGAGGAAAATAATTTCTTAAAAAATAGAATTGGGCAAGTGGAAGCTAATGATCACACAAGACATCAAGAAATAATAAGACAAAGTTAAAAGAGTGGGAAAATGAAGAAAATGTGAAATATATCTGAAAAAGACAACTGACCTAGAAAATAGATAGAGAAGAGATGATTTAAGAATTATGATACTACCTGAAAGGTATGATTTTCTAAAAAAGGATCCTAGACATCATATTTCAACAAATTATAAAGGAAAATGGCCTCAGTATCTTAGAAAGAGAGGGTAAAATAGAAATTAAAAGAATCCACCAATTATCACATGAAAGAGGTCCAAAATGAAAATTCTTGGGAATATTGTAGCCAAATATCAGAGTTCCTAGTTCAAAGGGGAAAAAAATCTTTCAAGCAGCCAAAAAGAAACCATTCAGACACCATGAAGCCACAATCAGGATTACAAAAGATTTATCAACTTCCATGTTGAAGGATCAGAAGTCTTGGGGTATGATATTATGGAAGCCAAAGGAGCTAGTATTACAACCAAAAATCACCTACCCAGAAAAGCTGAGCATAATCTTTCTGGGAAATAATTCATATTTCATGAAAAAGAGGACTTTCAAGCATTCCTGATGAAAAGACCAGAGCTTCATAGAAATTTTGACATTCTAAGACAACACTGAAGAGAAGCATAAAAGTGTAAATGTGAAAGAGAAATCATAAGAGAAAAAGTTTATAATGTTAACATTCCTATGTGGGAAGATGATACATGTAAATCCTAAAAAGGTTATAATTCTTTGGGTAATTAGAAGGAGTTGACATAGAGAGAAGACATGAACGTGAGTTAAGATGATTTAAAAACTAAATGAAGACTCAAGAAAAAGGGATTCACTGGGAAAAGGAAGAAGGTAAAGGAAGAATGGGGGAAATTATGCTACATAAAAGAGGCACAGAAAGAATAGTTTTTGCAGTGGAGAGAAAGATGAGTGGTGGTGGTGGCAGACAATGCTTGAACTTCACTCCCATTGAAATTGATTCAATGAGGAAAGAATATATATACAAAGTTATATTGGTGTTGAAATCTGTCTTACATAAGAGGGAAGTAGGAGGGTAGTAGGAGAGTAAGGGAATTGAAGAATGGGGGGGCAGAATAAAAGGGAAGGCAGATTAAAGAAGGCAGGGGTCAGAAGGAAAATAGACTTTTGAGGAGGGACAGAGGAGAGAGAGAGACAGAGCAAGAGAGAGAAGGATAACCTGTGGAAAAATAGGATTGAGGGGCAATACGCAGGGATAACAGGATTGAGGGAAATTACAACTCACCCATAAAATGGAAGCAGATAGAAGAAAGTATTAGAAATAAAGAATCCAACAATATGTTGTTTACAAGAAACACACTTGAAATACAAAGACTTACCCAAAGTTAAAATAATGTTCTGGAGTTGAATTTATTATGCTTTACCTGAAGTAAAAAAAAAACAGCAGGGGTAGTAGTTACAATCTCAGACAAAGCAAAAGCAAAAATAGATCTAATTAAAAGTGATAATCTAGGAAACTATATTTGATTAAAAGTTACTATAAAAATGAAGTTATTTCAATATTAAACATATATGCAGCAAATGATATAGATTCCAAATTCTTAAAGAAAAAGTTAAATGAGATACAGGAGGAAATAGACAGTAAAATTCTACTACTGTGGGATCTCCATTCTCCTAAGAACCAAATAAATCTAATAATAAAATAAATAAGAAAGAAGTTAAGGAGCTGAATATAATTTTAGAAAAGTTACATATGATAGACTTCTGGAGAAATTTGAATGGGAATAGAAAGGAGTATACCTTTTCTCAGCTCTAGATGGCACCTTCAAAACAATTGACCATATATTAGGGCATGAAAACCTCACAACCAAATACAGAAAAGCAGAACTATTACATGCATACTCTTTAGATCATAATGCAATAAAATCACATTCAATAAAGAACTATGGAAGCATGGATTAAAAGTTAATTTGAAATGAAGTGATGTGGGGGCAAAGTCAAGATGACAGAGAAAAGAGAGCAACTTGCCTAAGCTCTCCCCCAAACCCCTCTGAACATTTTTTTTCACCTTTAAATAATTTATTTATTTAATATATTTTTTTTCAGCATTGATTTTCACAACAGTTTGAATTACAAATTTTCTCCCCATTTCTACCCTCCCCCCCACTCCAAGATGGCATATATTCTGGTTGCCCTGTTCCCCAGTCAGCCCTCCCCTCTATCACCCCCCTCCCCTCTCATCCCCTTTTCCCTTCCTTTCTTGTAGGGCAAGATAAATTTCTACGCCCCATTGCCTGTGTATCTTATTTTTTAGTTGCATGCAAAAACTTTTTTTTGTTTCTGAACATCTGTTTTTTAAAACTTTGAGTTCCAAATTCTCTCCCCTCTTCCCTTCCCACCCACCCTCCCTAAGAAGTCGAGCACTTCAACCTAGGCCACACATGTATCATTATGTATAACCCTTCCACAATACTCTGAACACTTTTAAATAATGCCATAAAAAATTCCTGGAGCAGCAGAACCCACAAAAAACTGGGTGAAATAATTTTCCAACCAAAGACAAGTTAAAGGTTGGCAGGAAATATCCATCACAAATCAGTGAGAGTGGAGCAAAGTCCAGTACAGGCTGTACCAACACAAACCCAGTCCCAGAAAACCAGGAGCAGGCCTTGGGAATGACTGAATCAGTAGGGGCAGTGGCTGCCTTTGGAGCTCTGAGCCCACAGACATTAAGAGGTTTGAACAACTGCACTGAAGGAGTTCACAGGGGTCTCTTTGCACCAGAGCTTGTTGCTACAGTGGATCAGGGACCCTCATCACAGTTCCAGGGCAGAAAAGAATGCTTGTGGTCACTCACAGACCAGACAACAGGCCAGGACAATAGCAAAGACATCTCTCTTTAGATAATACCTACTTGGAAGAACTGAAACCTCACGGGTCTCTAGAAGTATCTCTGAAAACAGCTGCACAAAACCCCTGAAGCATGGGACAGTGCACCCTCCACCCTGGAAGCAGAGCCCTGCTTTAACAAAGAGTTAAAAGTCAAGAAATAGGCTAGAAAAGTGAGCAAACAACAGAAAAAACTTTGACCATAAAAAGTTATTATGGTGGTAAGGAATATGAAAACATACATTAAGAAGAGGATAACAAAGTCAAAGCTCCAACATCCAAAGGCTCCAAGAAAAATATGAATTGATCTCAGGAAGAGCTCAATGAAGATACTGAGAATTAAGTAAAAAAGGTAGAGGAAAAATTGGGAAGAAAAATGAGAGTGATGGAAGAAAATCATGAAAAATGAGTCAACAGCTTGGCAAAGGAGACACAAAAAATACTGAAGAAAATAACACCTTAAAAAATAGACTAGATCAAATGGTAAAAGAGGTACAAAAAGCCAATGAGGAGAAGAATGCCCTGAAAAGAAGAATTGGCCAAAAGGAAAAAGAGGCAGAAAAAATCATTGAAGAAATAAAAAACTCCTTAAAATAGAATTGGCTAAATGGAAAAGGAGGTACAAAGCTCACTGAAGAAATTAATTCCTTAAAAATTAGAATGGAGGAAATGGAAGTCAACGACTTTATGAGAAATCAAGAAACAATAAAAACAAAACCAAAGGAATAAAAACATATGGAAGAATGTGAAATATCTCTTTGGAAAAACAAATGATACAGAAAATAGATCCAGGAGAGATAATTTAAAAATTATTGGACTACCTGAAAGCCAGAATCAAAAAAGAGCCTGGATATCATCTTTCAAGAAATTATCAAGGAAAATTGCCCTAAGGTTCTAGAACCAGAAGGTAAAAATAGAAATTGAAAGAATCTACCAATCATCTCCTTAAAAAGATCCCAAAATGAAAACTTTCAGGAATATTATAGCCAAATTCCAGAGCTCCCATGGCAAGGAGAAAATATAGCAAGCACCCAGAAATAAAAAATTCCAATATTATGGGCCCAGAATCAGGATAACACAAGATTTAGAAGCTTCTAAATGAAAGAATCAGAGGGCTTGGAATATGATGTTTTGGAGAGCAAAAGAGCTAGGATTGTAACCAAGAATCACCTACCTAGCAAAACTGAGCATAGTCCTTCAGGAGGAAAATGAATATTCAATGAAATGGAGAACTTTCAAGCATTCTTAATGAATAGACCAGGGCTGAATAGAAAATTTGACTTTCAAATACAAGATTCAAGAGAAGCATAAAAAGACAAACAGGAAAAGGAAATCATAAGTGATAATAAGGTTAAACTGTTTACCTTCCTACATGGGAAAATGATACTTTTAACTCATAAGAAACTTTCTAATTATTATAGTATTTAGAAGGAGTATGTATAGAGAGAGGGGATAGGTTGAGTTGAACAGAAAGGGATGATATCGAAAAGGAAATAAAATTAAGGGGTGAGAAGAAGGAATTCACTGGGAGAAAGGGAAAGGGAGAGGTAGAATGGGGTAAATTATCTAACATTAAAGAGGCAAGCAAAAGCTTTTAAAGTGGAGGGGAAGATGGGGGATTTAGGGGAAGTGAGTGAACCTTACTTTCATCAGAATTGGATCAAAGAGAGAATAACATACATATTCAATTGATATAGAAATCTATCTTACCCTACAGGAAATTAGGAGAAAAAAGTGGATAAGAGAAGGGGGAGAGAGGTGGTAGAAGGGAAGGCAGATTAGGGGAGGTGGTAGTCAGAAGCAAAACACTTTTGAGGAGGGACAGGGTGAAAGGAGACAGAGAATAGAATAAACAGAGGGGAAATCAGATGGAGGGAAATACAGTTAGTAATTGTAACTGTGGGGAAAAAAAATTAAAGCAAGTTTCTCTGATAAAGACCTCATTTCTCAAATGAGAACTCAGTCAAATTTGTAAAAATAAGATCTATTCCCTAACTGAAAAATGTTAAAAAGCTATGAACAGTTTTCAGATGAAGCGATCAAAGCTAACTGTAGCCATATGTAAAAAACATGTTTTAAATCACTATTGATTGGAGAAATGCAAATTAAAACAATTCTAAAGTACTACCTCATACCTATTAGATTGGCTAATAAGACAAAAAGAAAAATGACTAATGTTGTAGTGGATATGGGGAAAATGAGACATTAATGCACTGCTGATAGAGTTGTGAATTGATTCAACCATTCTTTAGAGCAATGTGGAACTATGCCCAAAAGGCTATAAAACCATCCATACCTTTTTACCTAGCAATACCACTACTAGTATCCAAAAAGAAATTTCTTTTTAAAAAAGGACCTATATGTAGAAAAATATTTACAGCCCTTCTTTTCTGGTGGCTAAAATTGGAAATCAGGTATGCCCTTCAATTGGAGAAGGGCTGAGCAAATGGTATGATGTGATTGTGATGGAATAGTACTGTGCCATAAGGAATGATAAGCAGGATACTTTCAGAAAGACCTGGAAAATTTACATGAACTCATGCAAAGTGAAGTGTACAAAGTAACAACCATATTGTGAGATGATTAGCTATGAATGACTTAGCTATTCTCAACAATATAGTGATCCAAGACAACTTTTAAGGACTTAAGATGAAAAATTCTATCCATCCTCAGACAAAGAACTGATGGTGTCTGAATAGAGATTGAAGCATAGTTTTTCTTTACTTTTTTTTTTCTTGAGGGTTTTTTTTTTGGTCTATGTTTTCTTTCACAACATAACTAATCCAGAAAAATGTTTTGCATGACTATACATACATAACCTATATCAAATTGTTTACATTCTTTGTGAAGGGGTTGAAGAGGGAGGAAGGTAGAGAATTTGAAACTCAGAGTTTTTTTTAATTGTGTTTACATGTAATTGGGAAAATGTAAAATGCTAAATAAATATTTTAAAAGAACTAATGAAAAAGAAAAGAAATGAGGTAATTTAATCGTAAAGAAAAAGTGGGTCAAAGTGCAAATCATAGAAACAATCAATAACTTCATTAAAGATAACGACAAGAGTAAGACAACATGCCAAAATTTTGGGGACGCAGCCAAAACAATACTTAGGGAAAAATTTATTTCTCTAAATGCTTACATCAGTAAAAAGAGAAAGAGTAGATTAATCAATTGGGCATTCAATTTAAAAAAAAAAACTAGAAAAAGAGCAAATTAAAAATCCCCAATTAGGTACCAAAATAGAAATCCTGAACATCAAAGGTGAAATTAATAAAATTGAAAGTTTAAAAAATTAAACCAACAAATAATATTAAGGGCTGACTTAAAAAAATAAATGAAATATATAAAATATTTGATTAATTTGATTTTTCTAAAAAAGGAGAAAACCAAATGACCAGTATCAGAAGTGGAAAGGGTGAATTCACCGCCAATAAAGATTAAATTAAAACAATTATTAGGAGCTATTTTGCCTAATTACATGTCAATAAATATGACAATCTAAGTAAAATGGATAAATATTTTCAAAACTATGAATTTCCCAGATCAACAGACGAGGAAGTGGAATACTTTAAAAAATCCCATCTTAGAAAAAGAAATTGAACAAGTTATCAGTGAGCTCCCTTAGAAAATCTTCCCAGGATTACATGGATTTACAAGTAAATTCTACCAAATATCTAAGTAACAATTAATTCTAATAATATGTAAATTATTTGAAAAATTGATACTGAGGGATTCCTAATGAATTCCTTCTATGACACAAGTATAATTTTGATACCCAAACCAGGAAAAACAAAAACAGAGAAAGAAAACTATAAACTAATTTCCCTAATGCATACCAATGCAAAAAGTTTAACTAAAATAGTAGCAAGGAGATTACACAATATATAACAAAGATCATACACTATGACCAGGTGAGATTTATACCAGGAATACAGGACTAGTAAATATTAGGAAAAAATTACCATTTCAATGAAAAAAAATCATATGATAATCTCAATAAATGCAGAAAAAGCTTTTGATAATATATAGCACTCAATCCTTTTAAAATACTAGGAAGCATAAGGATTAATGGAGCTTTCCTTAAAACTATAAGTAGTATGTATCTAAAATCATCAGTAAGCATTATCTGTGATAGGAATAAACTAGAAGCCTTCCCAATAATATCAGGGGTAAAGTAAGGATGTCCACTATCACCACTTTTATATAATATTGTATTAGGAATGCTAGTTATATTAATAAGACAAGAAAGAAGAAATTTAAGGAATAAAAATAGGCAATGCAAAAATAAAACTCTCTCTCTTTGCAGGTGATATGAAGTCATACTTAGAGAACCCTAGAGAATCAACTAAAAGACTAGTTGAAATAACTAGTTTTAGTAAAGTAGCAGGATATAAATTAATGCACATAAATCATTCTCATGTCTATATATTATCAACAAACTCATGACAGAAAAAATAGAGAAATTCCATTTAAAGCAACTGCAAACAATATAAAATACTTGGGAGTCTACCTGCCAAGAAACACCCAGTAATTATATGAACACAATTACAAAACACTTTTCACACAAATAAAGACAGATTTAAACAACTGGAGAAATATTAATTGCTCATGGGTAGGCTATGCCAATATAACAAAAATGACAACTCTCTCTAAATTAATTTATTCATTGCCATACCAATCAAACTACCAAAGAATTATTTCATAAGACTACAAAAAATAATAACAAATCCATTTGGAAGAACAAAAAGTAAAAAATATCAAGGAAATCAATTTAAAAAAAGAAATTGAAGGAAGGTAGCCTTGTACTACCAGGTCTCAAACTATATTACAAAGCAGTAATTATGAAAACAATCTGGTACTGGCTAAGAAATAGAGTGGTAGATCAGTGGAACAGAGTAAGTACACAGTAGTAGTAAATGGTCATAGTAATCTAGTGTTTGATAAACCCAAAGACCCAAGCTTTTAGGACAAGAACTCACTACTTTAAAAAATTGCTGAAAAAACTGAAAGAAATTTAGCAGAAACTAGGTATAGATCAACATCTCATATCATGTACCAAGATAAGGTCAAAATAGATACATGATTTATACATAAAGGGGACTATCAAAAGAAAATTAGGGGACCTTGGAAATTATTTTTCCTGTCGGATCTATGAATAAGGAAATAATTTTTGACCAAATAAGAGCTAGAAGGGATCTTGGGAAGTAAAATGTGTAATTTTGATTACATTAAATTTAAAAGATTTTGTACAAACAAAACCAATGCAGCTAAGATTAAAAGGAAAGCAGGAAACTGGATGGTGGTGGCAGGGTGGGAGGGAAGGATTTACAACAAGTTTCTCTTATAAAGGCCTCATTTCTCAAATATATAGGGAACTGAGTTAAACCAGTAAAAATAAAAGTCATTCTCTAGTTGATAAATTGCCAAAAGATGTGAACAAGCAGTTTTCCAAAGAAGAAAGCTATCCATAGGCATATGAAAATGCTCTAAATTACTATGGATTAAAGAAAGGTAAATGAAACCATTTCTGAGGTAGCACCTCACATCTATCATATTGGGTAATATGACAAAAAGAAAAGAAAATAACAAATGTCAGGGGAGATGTGGAAAAAAACTGAGACAATAATATACCATTGGTCCAGTCATGAACTGGTCCAATTATTCAAGAGAAAAATTTGTAACTATGCTCTAAGGGTTATAAAACTGTACATGGCCTTTGAACCAGCAGTACCATCACTAGATATACCCAAGGAGATAAGAGAAAAAGGAAAAGGACTTATATGTCCTAAAATACGTATGGTAAAGTACCACTTCACACCTATCAGATTGGTTAATATGACAGAAAAGGAAAAGAACAAATATTGAAGGGAATGTGGGAAACCTAGGACAATAATGAACTGTTGGTAGAGTTGTGAATTGATCCTAACATTCTGAAGAGAAATTTAGAACTGTACCCAAAACTATGTATACTCTTTCACCCAGTAACACCACTACTAGGTCTGTATCCTAAAGATTAAAAAAAAAGAATGAAAAAGGATTTTCATGTACAAAAAGGTTTATAGTAGCTCTTTTAATGGTGGCAAAGAGCTGGAAACTGAGGGGATGTTCATCAATTGTGGATTGACTAAATAAGTTGTGGTATATAATTTTGATGGAATATCATTGTGCTGTAACAAATGATGAGCAGGATACCTCCTGAAAAAAACCCGTAAAGACAACATAAACCGATGCAAAGTAACATGAGCAAAACCTGGAGAAGAGTATATATATTAACAGCAACATTGTTCAGTGATCAGCTGTGAATGGCTTAAGCTATTCTCAGCAATAAAAATGATCCAAGGCAATTCTAGAAGACTTGTAATGAAAAATGCTACCCACTTTCAGAGAAAGAACTGATGGAGGTTGAATGTGGAAGAATTCATATTTTTTTAACTTTTTTCCTGGGTTTTTGTTTGTTTTGTTTTGTTTTAGCCTTTGTATTCATTTACAACATGACTAATATGGAACTATGTTTTTCACTTTTTTATAGCACAATAGTATTGCATCATAACCATATACCACCTATATCAAATTGCTTGCCTTCTCAGTGAATGGAAAGGAGGGAGGTAGAGAATTTGGAATTCAAATTTTTTTACATGGATGTTAAAAATTGTTTTTACATGTAACTAGATGAAAAACAAAATATTTTAAGGAGAAAAAGGAAAGAAACTTCAGCTAAAATATATTTTCTGAATTCCCCTAGTGCTCTGTATATATCTTATATTTACTTATATGTGTGCATATTGTTTTCTATGACAGAATATGAGATGCTTGAGGACAAGGGACAGAAAAGGAAGAAGAAGAAGAAGAAGAAGAAGAAGAAGAAGAAGAAGAAGAAGAAGAAGAAGAAGAAGAAGAAGAAGAAGAAGAAGAAGAAGAAGAAGAAGAAGAAGGAGGAGGAGGAGGAGGAGGAGGAGGAGGAGGAGGAGGAGGAGGAGGAGGAGGAGGAGGAGGAGGAGGAGGAGGAGGAGGAGGAGGAGGAAATAGCTAACATTTATAAAGCAATTTGAGCTTTGTAAAATGCTTTGTAAGTATCTCATTGTATTCTTACCACCCTGGCAGACATGTGCTTTTATTCTATCCATTTCATAGATGAAGAAACTGAGGTTGAGGGAGGCTAAGTGCCTCTCCCAGGACCACATAGCTAATAACTATCTGAAGCTGGATTTGAACTCAGATCATCTTGATTTCAAGTTCGACGCTCCATCTACTACATCCCCTGTATTGATCAGATTAGATTTAACAACAGTGATATACTGATATAGAAATTCAGGCCCAAAGATTTCCCCAAGGTCACTCAGCTAGTTCATGACAGAGCCAGACATCCCTGGTATCCTGGACTCTGAGTCCAGTTCTTTTTCCACTGCAGCAGAGGTCATATGGCGCAATGTTAGACTGACGAACTGAAGAGATTTAACTTCAGATCCTTAACCATGTCATTTAACCATGCAAGAGTCATAAAGTCTTAGAATTAAATTGAAGAAGACCATGGAGGATATTCTAGTCCAATCCCATTCCTATCATCTGCCCTCCAGTTTTAAAGATGAAAAATTGTGGGACTAAGAGGTTACATGAGGAAGGAAATAGCAGAGGTCACATTTCACCTCAAATTGAAAACTTCTGAAGGAGCCTAATAGAGCTGCCCCCAGCCCCAATATTCTAATTATGATAGGAGTACAAAGCAGGTATGTGAAATTTTACTATTTTCAATCTAAATTTGTAGTCATTCCATACTCTAAACAACTGGGTAAATTAATATACAGATTTTTCATCTGCCTATTATGCTTTCTTCAAAGTTATTATAAGGATCATATGAAATAAGGTGTGCCATTGCACCCCACACCTCAAAAGACTTTACAAATGTCATCCAAACAGAATACTTCCTACATCATCATTAAATACTCATCATCTAAAGTCTAAAGGCCTCCAGTGAGAGGAAGTGTACTACATCCTAAATCAGTCTCATTGTTGGACATTTATTGTCATTATGACATTCTTTTGTTGGCTTCTACTCATTTTTCCTAGTTCTGCCCTCTGGAACCAAGCAGGAAAATGTATTCTTTTGCTACCAGTTATCCCACTTGTGCTCCATAAGGTTCTCTTCCTGAACCTAAGTAATTAATTATAGTATGACTTCTAGAGTTTATGAACTGTAGGATCATATGTCTAGAAGGAGTTTAAGCATTTGTCTAGTTCAACTCCCTAACTTTATCCAGTCAGTCACTTTTATTAAGTGTCCACTGTGTGGCAGCCACTGAGCTAAGTGCTGCAGATTCAAAAAAAATTTTAAAAAATGAAATTTAAAAAAAAGGAAAAGAACAGTACCTGATCTTAAGGAGCTCACAATCTAATGGGAGAGATAGCAAGCAAACAAATAGGTAACAACAAGCTATATACAGGATAAATAGAAAGCAAAAATTAAGAAAGGGAAAGCCCAGAATTATGAGAGATTGGGAAAAGATTTAGTTGGGATTTAAAAAGAAGACAGGGAAGACAATAGGTGGAGATTAGGAGGGCAAGCCAGAGTAAATGCCTGCAGCCAAGAAATGGAGTCTCGTTCATGGAACAGCAAGGAGGCCAGTGTCCCTAGATAGAAAAGTACATGGTAGAGAGCAAGATGTAAGAAGACTGAAAAGGAAGTTAAATAATTTGCTCAAATATCTCATTTTAAAAAGATATTCAGAGCACATACAAATATGGGGCACTGTCCTGAGTGTGACTTAAACTGTCAAAACAAAGGGAGGCAGCAGTGCCTAATGGGAGGAGTACTGAAATTTGAATCACTAAGTACAGAGTTCAAATTCCAATTCTGCTCAGTAGCTATGTGTCCCCTTGGGCAAATCATGTAATCTCCGGGCTTCAGTTTCTTTACCTGCAAATTGCACCAGATTATCTTTTAGGTGTCTGCCATTGTAAATTGATAAACATGAAAAATACACCCACATGCCCATATACAAATGCAGAAGAAAAAATTTCTAATAGACTAATTAAGTTGAATCTTTCTCCATGTACCAAGTAAATAACAATTAGGTAGGAGAAAGAGGCAAACTTTGCCTCAATTTGCTAATGAGAATATTCAGAACAAATATCAGATATAAACATCTTAGCAATGATCAAGTCTAATACTCTTCTTTTATAGAGTCCAAGAGAGATAAAGTGACTTGTCCAAAGGCACAAAGTGCCCAAAATGGATCTGAAACCAAGTGTCTTAAATCTAAATCCAGGGCAAGGTTAGCCAGAGTTTAGAGAACACTTAGTTTCTCTCTTCCTGTCTTCCCTATCTCCATTGGATTATGTGTAATGATCTGTTTCTATTTAAGGAAGAGAGATTGCAGCTCATGCTCACAAGGAACTTACCTAGTTGTAATCAATTGATATTAAAGCAAAGGATGCAGTGAGGACATGTACCAGCCTTTGATATAGCCCCCTGAGCCTATTTTGTCTTGATCTGGGACATGGCATAGCATGCATGAGGTCTAAGCAGGAGCTATTCAGCTCTTTCAGGACCATAGGCTGACCTACATGCTTCCTGATTGCTGCAGCGTCGACTGTTTTATACCCGAGAGAACAAGAGCCAAAGCTTTCCACAAAAGCACCAATCTAGGCTAAGCGGACCCCAGGCACCTTTGAATACACCCATCATGAGTAAGTCAAATACAAATATACACAGGGGGTAGTAAAATTCCTTTGGTTCTCAGTGGCTGCATGATTCATTAGCCACTGTTTCTGGTTACATGTATCTCCTCTCCTGTTAAGGGAAAGCCTTACTCTGACTAACCTAAGTTGAAAAATCTATATCTGTATCTATCTACATACATACATACATACATATATATATATATATATATATATATATATATATACCCACACATACACATAGTGAGAGAAATATCTATAGTGAGATATCTATATACTTATACGCACATATACATTTATATACATACACATATATATATCTTCCAATATAGATATATTTCCTGATCTTGCTTTTTTACACCTTTCTATAAAAGATATTAGTTATTAATACTTGTACAGACATATGTGTGTATTTGTGTATGTGTGTATGTGTATATATACACCTTGTTGTTGTATTTGTCCTTCATTTTCGAAGAGGACCATAACATCAGGAAAATGGTGACGTGACTTGCAGTTGACTTTGATTTGAGTGAGGAAGGGTTGTGCAAGGTCACCAGCCTCACTTTCTCCTCCAGAGCCACCTGGATTCAGTGATCAGATTCATTTGGATGACTGGAGATGACCCAGGACGCAATGGGAAACCCTGGCCCTTTTAGGCTAAGGCCTTTTCATGTATTCGCTTAGAATGAGGTAATGCTCATTCAGTGAATAGGCCTCTTTACATACCTATATATATGTATATGTATGTGTATATACACCTGTGTGTGTATATACATATATATATATATATATATATATACACATTTCCTCATTGATTTCCATCATAAAATGAGATTTAGTTGACAGGGAAAGGAAGACAGGATAAAGAAGGAGAGAAGTGACCTTTTCTTTCTAACTTGTATTTTTCTATTTTTATTTTCATCTCCAGATTCTGTCCCTCTCTCCCTCCACTCCCTCTCCCATACACTGAGGAGGCAAGAAATACGATACCCATTATGTGTATGAAGTAATTCAAAACATTTCCACATTAACAATGTTGTGAGAAAAAAAGCAAGAAGAAATAAGAAAAATGCTTCAATCTACACTCAAAACCTATCAGTACTTTCTCTGGAGATGGATAGCATTTTTCATCATGAGTCCTTTGGAATAGTCATGGATTATTGTATTGATCAGAGTAATCAAGTCTTTCACAATTGATTATCATTACAATACTGATATTGTGTACAATGTTTTCATTCCACTTTGCATCAGTTCATATAAAGCTTCCTAGGTTTTTCTGAAACCATCCCCTTCATCATTACTTAAGCACAATAGTATTCTTTCATAATCATATATCACAACTCCTTCAGCCATTTCCCAACCAACAGATATCCCTTCAGTTGCCAGTTCTTTGCCACCACAAAATATATTTGTACATAAAAGTCTTTTTCATTTCACTTTGAACTCTTTGGGGTATGAAGTAACCATTTAACAAAGATCACACCAAAGTAGAAGTCACAGCACAGCATAGTGTAAAGAGCTCCAAATTTGAACTCAGGAGACTTAACTCTATGTCATGGCATCATCCTTGCCTTGAGCAAGTCACATCCTCTCATTGGTCATTGGTTTTCTGTAACAAGAAGGGTTTGGGCTAGAAATTTCTTTTTTATTATAACTGTTTTTACCCATTACTTAGTTTAAACACAATAAAGAGAATTTCCATACATAAATCAAAACATGCAACAACAATAGGACTATATATGAAATGATGAACTCTACTTCATACCACTTGCTTTAATATATAATTCTATATGTTTATTTTAAAACAGTTCTACTTGCCATGTTAGTAGTTGAACTACTGTTGTGTGAATTTACACAAAATATTGCAGTACTCCTTCAAGACATCATTTTTACTATCATTACATTATTATGAGCTCCACCTTTCATTAACCTCCCTTTCTTCCTCCCAATTAAGAACACAAACGGAGGGTGGGAGAGATAGGGTGAAGAGTAGTAATGATGAAATCCACAAAGCAGGCCAGAAGATTCTTAAGGACTTTTCAAGCTCTAACATTCTATACATGTGATAGTTCTTTCAAAATTATGTTTAGGGGTACATTCTGGGAAGATGGTAGAGTAGATCAAAATAATTTTGCATGTGTGTGTGTGTGTGTGTGTGTGTGTGTGCATGCATGTGTGCGTGCATATAAAATCTATTTGTGTCTAAAGGTAGTCACCTCTAAGGTGAGAAGAAAGAATAAATTTTTTTTTCTCTGCCTTGGGACCTAGTTTTTTCACTAGTACAATGAGAGGATTGGACTGAATGTTTTCTAAGATTCCTTCCAGCACTAGGTCCTATGACCACTTTCAAACCATAGAATAAAAAAGGAAGTTACCAAGTACCCATAGAGTACTAGAATTTATGATAGCATCAAAAAAATGAAATTAACAGTTTGCAAAAAGAAAATGTGACCTGTGTGTTGCACAACCTTTAAAATCAGCCTGTTCCTCGATCTTGATGTTGAGACACCTACCCGTGCATTTTTATATTTTGTTGTTCAGCCATTTCAGTTGTGTCTAATTCTTAGTGCCCCCAGTTGGGATTATCTTGGCTAAGATACTGGAGTGGTTTGCCATTTCCTGTTCCAACTCATTTTATAAATGAGGGAAATGACATAAATAGGGTTAAGTGACTTGCTCAGGGTCACACAGGTAGTAAGTGTCTGAGGCCAGATTTGAATTCACAAAGAAGAGTCTTCTTACTCCAGGGCCAGTGCTCTATCCTCTGTGCCAGATAAGTGCCTTACCCTTTTATATACCTATCTGTATGTTTTGTTGTTTCTATAGTTTTTTTCTTATTCTATGATATATCAATATTAGTTGATCACTATTCATCTTGTATGGGGTTTTTAATTCCCAATCTGTTTATTGTTTGTTTTTAGTGTGTATTTTGTAGATTTTTTTAGACTGATACCTGACTACCATTAATAAGATAATTACCATGTACCATTTCTGTATGATGTGTGAATATTCATACAGGACACATGGTTATGTCAAATCTACTACAAATAGTAACCAGTGTCAAAGAGTGATTCATATATTTAGGAGGTGCTTTCTTTACAACAGACTTAAGAAGTATTAAGGGAAAAATAAATATGACTATCCTTATTTAACTGACAGTGAAACTCATTTTCAGGTATAAAATGACTCGACTGAAATCACATGGCTCAACAGTGGTTGAAATGATAGTACCAATCAAATCAACTGATTGCAAGTTCAATACATTTTTCATTCTACTATGTTGCCCCTGGAGACTGAATTCCCATGCTTCTATAATACTATTTACATGGTTCTTACTAAACTAACTGTCACAAAAGGAGTTATTTTTGATACGGCAGGAACCAATTCCTCTGGATAAGGGTCAAAGAAACACTATTTTATTCCAAGTTCTCTTTCATATTGATGATAGTTCCGATGTGGGAGTGAGAACTAATGTAAGTAGTTACAACATGGGTGAGATCCAATATATCCATGACGTGCAATGACACCAAACAGTCATAAATTCAGTTCACCACATTTCTCTCTACTCCATATGCTCCATAGTAAAATCACTGGGCAGCAAAATCATGTTATTTTATATTCTTGAAAGATTTTTGCACAGTATTGGTACTCAACAAATATTGCTTAGTACAGTATATAAGCAGTAGCTTAGATGTTGAGTTAGAAGAGAAGTTTTCCACCATAGTAGAAAGAACACCAGCCTGGGAGCAAGGAGGGATAGGGTTTAGTAACAGTCCTTTTATTAACTAGTTGGGTTACCTTGACAAGTCATTTAACCTCTGTGGACTATTATTACCTTATTTGCAAAGTCAGATGAATGACTACTAAGATCCCTGCTAGCGCTAACAGTCTGAATCTACTATATAGTATGGTGAAATTAATCACTTTAAATCAGTGAAACATCTGACATAGTAGAGTCATATTTCTTGTAGGCTATGAGCCTACTTTTCCTCTTTCACATTTGTTTTTCTTATTAACAAAGGTAGTTGGCTATTAATGGTTGTGTTTAGAGCCCTCTGCCAATTATTTATAGTGAAGGCTGGCATTTTCCCCTTACTTGGGTATCATTGGGATCCCTTAAGTATTTAATGTTAGTGGTACATTTAAATCTCTTTTGTAGGTTATATACAAGAGAAGTAGGTTGACATAATGGAAAGAAAAATGTACAAGAAGTTGAGACTTACCTTCTATTCCTCTTCTATCATTAACTAGACATAGGGCCATGTGAAAATCATTTCCCCTCTTAGGGCTTCCATTTTTCTCCTCTATAGTCTATAAAGTTAGGAAAGGGCAGAGCCAAGATGGCAGAGAAAAGGCAGATGACTTGCATGAATTCTCCCCTAAACCCCCCCAAATACCTTTTTAAAATGACTCTAAACATATTCTAGAGCATCAGAACATGCAAAAAGACAGAGTGAAAAAAATTTTTCAGCCTAAGACAACTTGGAAGGTTGGCAGGAAAGGTCTATTACACCTAGGTGAGGGAGGAGTGCTATCCAACACAGGCCATGCCAGTGCAGACCAGGCCCCAGCAAACCAGGAGCAGGCTTGGAGTGCCTGAATCAGTGGCATCAATGGCAGTTTCTGGACCTCACAGTCCACAGACTACTGCAAAGACAACTTAGAAGGTCAGCAGGAAAGGTCTGTCACACCTGGATGAGAGTGGAACACAGTCCAGCACAGGCCCTGCCAACACAGTCCCAGCAAACCAGGAGCAGGCCTTGGGAGCCACTGAATCAGCAGTGGCAGTGGCTGCTTCTGGAGCTCTCAGCTCACAGTCATTAAGGGGGTTGAACAACTGACCAGAAGGGGATCACAGCAGTCTCTTTGCTAGCAGTGAAGCAAGACTCTGTTGATTTGCCTGAGCTCAGATCCAGATTCCTGTCCTGGGTGGCAGTCCCAGGGCAAAAAGGAACAATAGCACATCAGAGCTTGCTGCCAGTGGGGACCTTCCTCATAGTCCAGGGCAGAAAAGAGTTCTTGAGGTCTCTCACAGACCAGAGCACAGGCCAGGAGAGTAGCACACTTCTCCTTAGATCATACCACCTTGGAAGAACTGAAAATACAGGTCCCCAGAAGTATCTCAAAAATAGCTGCACAAAACCCATGAAGCTTGGGACAATACACCCTCCTCCCTAGAAGCAGAAACCCTACTTTAACAAAAAGTTAAAAGTCAAGTAATAGGCTTGGAAAATAAGCAAACAACAGAAAAAAAAATCTGGCTATAGAAAATTACTATGGTGACAAGAAGATCAAAATACACACCCAGAAGAAGATAACAAAGTTAGAGCTCCAATATCCAAAGCCTCCAAGAAAAATATGAATTGATCTCAGGCCATGGAAGAGCTCAAAAACGATTTTGAAAATCAAGTAAGAAAGGTAGAGGAAAAATTGGGAACAAAAGTGAGAGTGATGCAAGAAAATCATGAAAAACAAGTCAACATGTTGGTAAAGCAGACACAAAAAGTACTGAAGAAAATAACACCTTAAAAATCAGACTACTCCAAATGGCAAAATAGGTATAAAAAGTCAATGAGGAGAAGAATGCCCTGAAGAGCAGAATTGGCCAAATGGAAAAAGTCACACAAAAATTCATTGAAGAAACAAACTCCTGAAAAGTAGAATTGGCCAAATGGAAAAGAAGGTACAAAATCTCGCTGAAGAAAATAATTCTTTAAAAATTAGAATTGAGCAAATGGGAGTTGTTGCCTTTATGAGAAATCAAGAAACAATAAAAATAAAACCAAAAGTATAAAGTTAGGAAGGTTTAAATAATGCTTACTACTTGTATCACTTTTGGAAAGTCACTTATCCTCTCTGAGCCCCAATTTCTTCAATTTTAAAAATGAGAGGGTTAAACTATAGGACACTTAAGGCACATAGCTCTAAATCTATTAGTCTATGATGCTCTAAACTCAAAAAGTATAAGCTGGAATATAAAGTTACCATGAAAAGAGATATATACTTCTAGCATGACAAAGTGGGCATATTGATTGTCAAATGCATGCTTTCAGTAATGTTTAGTCTGTTCTTGGTACCTCAGCCATTATAGCTCCCCAACAACTCATTAAGATATGGAGATAACCATTGCTTCTGAAGAGTTATCCCAGCACACTTCAAGCTCTAATAGGTCACACAAACTTGGAAAAATTTTGAGTAGGGACATGTGGCAAGGGACTGTATAATACTTTGCTGAGGACAAATCTACCATTCTTTATGACCTGAGTAATGATTTTTCACCATACTGGAAAGTTTTAAAGACCACCTCCTAAGCTATAGATGAAGTATGATTTACTTCTTTGGAGAGAATGCCTGAAAAAAATCACATATCTTTGAAGTGTTGAGTCAATCAATCATCAAATATTTATTAAGCATTTACTGTGTTCCAGGCATTTTATTGAATGTTAGGCATACAAGTACAAAGAATGAAACAATCTCTACTCAGAATATACTTACAGCTTCTAGC
The DNA here is from genome assembly GCF_011100635.1 of Trichosurus vulpecula. Taxonomy (NCBI): domain Eukaryota; kingdom Metazoa; phylum Chordata; class Mammalia; order Diprotodontia; family Phalangeridae; genus Trichosurus; species Trichosurus vulpecula. The sequence goes on along the minus strand of NC_050575.1, from coordinate 236,274,189 downwards.
TATTCCATTTGTCCAACTAGAAAGTGTGTTCTCCTTTATTCTGACCTGTGAACATACTGCAGTAGACTGAGGGTACCATTTTTTTCCAGAGCTGCCCCAGTCTCACTTCTCTGGATCAAGAGAGGACATCAATGGGAAAGCATTTTGCTTTATGACATGATTAGTCATAGAATTTCTTTTATAAGTTAATTAATATGCATTTGTGCCCTTGAACAGGTTTTAAGACAAAGCAAAATTAGTCTTTTTAATTTCCAAAAAAATTGTTCAAACCACAGCACTCTCCCACCCCCAAATCCTATAACAAACTATATTAATAGTATGACTAAACCAATGGAATGGCAATTCCATTGGTGCAGCAGCTCCAGGAGGATGGCAGTTATAATCCATCTCCTATTAATCTATGACTTTGCATGTATGGACCACATAAGCACTGAGATCTGAAATGTGTTTCCTTTGTAGGTTGCTCATGGTAATGGCTGCTTACCATTAATTATTGTCTTTCACCCTTTCTAGGTGTGAATAAGATTGCATTCGTTGTCTTGGGTACCAAATGACACTCTTTATTCACATGGATTGAGTTTAACAATCCACTAAAGCTCCCAGAACTTCAGGCCATTTGAGTGCACTTCTAGTTCAATATGAATCAAGAGTAAGATATGGCATCCAATACTATAATCTTAGATTGTTGGAAAGGAGACAGAATGTCTAAGCAGGTAGGTGGAGCACTAGATAGAGGGCTGGGCCTGGATTCGGGAAAGACCTAAGTTAGAATCCAGCCTCAGATATGCACTGGCTATTTTAATCCTTGGCAAGTCATTTATAAGCTACCTGCCTCAATTTCCTCAACTACAAAATGGGGATATTAATAGCTTACCTCTCAGTATTGTTGTGAGGATCAAGCGACATAACATCTGTAAAGTGTTTGGCAAATGCGTGTGACAGAGTGGATGCTCAATAAATGCTTATTTCTCTCTTTCCAGGCCTAGAAGGATGAGAAGTGATAATCCTGCAGTTCTCTACTCTGGTCACTAAAGTAGCACTCACTATTACCTAATAATAACAGCTAAAATTCATATAGTTCCTACTATATGCCAGTATAGGAAAGATATTGGTAAACTTTAGAGTATTTGGAGGATGGCAACCAGGGATGAGGAAGCCCTTCAATTTTATATCACATGAGGATCAGTTTAAGAAAAATTGGCATAGGTCATGATAGAAAGGTGGTGGTAACAGCATAGAGACTGAGACACACACACACACACACATATATGCATACACATGCATGTGATGTGTATGTACATATGTATGCATGTACATATGCATGTATGTATATACATGGAGTAGCTAGATGAAGTAATGGAAAGAGTGCTGGGCTTGGAGTCAGAATGGCTCATCTTCCTGAGTTTCAGTCTGGCCTCAGGCATTTACTGTGTGACCCTGGGCAAGTCACTTAACCTGTTTGATGCACTTTCCTCATTGGTAAAGGGAGGTGGAGAAGGAATGACAAACCATTCTAGTATCTTAGCCAAGAAAACCCTAAATGGGGTCACAAAGAGTCAGACATGACTGAAAAATGACTGAACACGTATACATGCAATACACATACATACATATTATATATGTACATATATGTGTGTATATACGCATATATATGTGTGTATGTATGTGTGTGTATCTCCAATGTAAGAATTTCTTTTGCTTGACTATATATATATATGTATATATATATATATATATATATGTATGTATGTATGTATGTAAGAAGGGTTTTGTTTTTATTGTTGTCTCAGCATGAATTTAAAAAAGAAAATTGAAACAATAGAAAAGGAGAGTTGGCTATCAGCTTTTCAAGAACTCTATCTGGACATTCTAAAAGCTGTCATATGGAAGAGGGAATCGATTTGTTCTGTTTAGCAGAAGGAATAACTAGGAGTGATGAGATGAAATTACAAAGAAGCAGCTTTAAACGATATAAGGAAAAACCTTCCCCAATTGTATCTATCCCACAATGGAATGGATGGCTGTAAGAGGAAGGAAGTTCTCCTTCATGGAAATCTTCAGGAAAAGGTTGGACAATGGTAACCTGTTTGGTGATTTTTTTTTCCAATAAATATTAGAATCTCATAGAAACCATCTGCATTTCCTTCTAACCCTCAAGATTTTGTAATTCTATCCAATTCAAAGATATATACAAGGCAGAAAAAAAGGATATAATATTCACCAACTGGCAGTATCTTTGGGGAAAATTACCCCACTTTATTTCTGTCATTCATTCCCTCATAGGTTGAACTTCTATTGGCCAGTCACTGACCACTTTGATGTTAAGCATCACAACACCACATATACCATTTTAACTTCTTAGATCCTTGTTTGGTAGGTTCATTTATTTCCTCCTAAGCATTTTACCTACTATTCAAGAAGCTATTACCACAGATTTGTGCAGCACTTGCTTACAACAACTCTAAAGGTTTGATTGCTTTTGCTGTTAAATTCAACAAATCCTGGATATTTACAAATTAGTTGTTATGTGTTACCCACTGGGGATACAAATTCAGCAAATAATTCACAGAATTCTAGAATCTGGAGGGACATTTGACCTCATTTATTCCCTCCAATGCTATCCCAATATTTTCAAGATTAGGAAAATGGAGCCTGGAGAATTAAAGTGACTTGTTCTAAGGTCATAGAAGTAGTAAGTAACAGAACGGTTAGGGCAGCTAGGTGGTGCAGTGTAGAGAATTCAGTACTTGGAGTCAGGAATATTTGAATTTAAATCCTATATCAGACACTCTTTAGCTGTGTGACACAAATCACTCAGCCTCTCTATGCCTCAGTTTCCTCATTTGTAAAATAGGGATAATAATTTCACCTACGTTGCAATGTTTTGCAAGGATCAAATGTGTTAACTTATGTAAAGTACTTTATAAATATTAAAGCATTATTTAAATATAATTATATTATTATTGTTAACTACTAAGACTCAAACTTAGGTGTTCTGACTTCCAGTCCAGTATTTTTTTTGCTACTCTAGACTTTCCACTACACTACAGTTCAATAATGATTTATTTAGCTCCTGGGATCACAGGATTCAGAACTGGAAAGGGTCATAGGAAACATCTAGTCAAACTCATTTTATGTGCAAGGACACCTACATCCAGAGACCGAGTATCTTACTCATGGTCAATTTAGCAAAAAGCAATGAAGCCAGTATTTGAAATCAGATCCTCTAAGTACAAATACAATATATGGCACTATCAGGCAATGAGCTAGGCACTGATAGAGCATCATAAGTATGTAAGAGAAGTGCAAACAAGGAAAAGAGGGGGTTACTCCCTGGGGATCAAAGCAGGGAGGAAGATTTTTAAAAGGCTCAATGACATTAGTGGTACCTGAGCTTGGCTATGAAGGATAGAGAGGATAACCAGAGAGAAATGTATGCCACTGAAATGGGAAAGGAGAGGATGATTTCTGGCAATCAGGAGTAATCCAATTTCTCTTGAGGATAAAGTATATGGAAAGGAGGAACATGAGTTAAGACTGGAAGGATAGTTTTAGAAGCAAATTTGAGAGCCTTGAATGTCAACCCCCAAAATTTATATTTTGTATGATGACATTTTAAGGCACAAGAACAGAGTGGTGACATTGTCAGAGGCGTATATTATAAAGCTGACAGTCATTTAGAAATATGAGATACAACATAAAAATAAAAATTCTCTAATTGCCTAATGGAAAATAACTATCTGTAGATTTGCTCCATGTATTTAAAGTATACATCTTTGCTAGATCAGGAGTCTCAAACCATTTCAAATATAGTAGCTTCCAGACTACTATGAGGATCTCAATTTGCCCAATGATCCTGACAGCCATAGGGTGTTAGCAAGGATGGTATGATATAACATAAAGAACATCAAATTTGAAGTCATAGGCAATTGGTTTAAATCTTGGCTCCATAGCATAACTAGGGCAGGGTAACAGGGCTTTGACCTGGGACACCGAAAATTAGAGGGTGCTAATATAGTCTCTCAGCATGTATTTTTTTTTAAAATAAGTTTAGTACCAAATTAACAAGAAAAATAAGTTAAAAAAAACCAGCTGCATCTCAGATGAGATTCTTCTTTATCTAGTACTGTTGTTTCCTCCCCCAGTTGCAGCCACCCTAGCAACAACCTCTTGGTGCTCCAGAGTTTTTATTTCTTCTTCTTCCCACAGGCCGCAGTGTCTTGGGATCTCCTCATTAATGGGGATGGTCTTTCCTAAAGACTGAGGTTGCTCTCAAAGGTTCTACCCACCCAGTGATTTTCATGATGTTTGGGAAAAAAAAATATATTGCTGAAGCTTGTGCCAAGACATCAGAAGCCCTACCTACAAATTTAGAATCAAGGCATTTGTACTAACTGACCACTAAGGTCCCCTTCAACTCTAAATCCTATGATTTCGTCTGCTCAAGGAAACAGTTTCTAAAATCTTTATTGAAACAGAAGGCAGATCATTAACTCCAATACCTGAAAACTAAAGCGTGTTGCTTAAAGAGTGCCCTAAAAATAGTCTACCCTGATAACAGCTTCATTTGACAAATGTCAGGCTCTTTAAAGGTTCCCCCTTACAGACAGACACAGGGCAAGCCAGCATTTTCACGGTTGTCAAGTAACACTCTTAGCTGAAACACAGTAGAATAAAGCCTGACAGTGAACCATAACTGCATCCAAGTGCTGGTTATATAACGTAGCCTAGGAAAAATGAGTGTTTTTCAGATTAACTTTAATGCCAAAGCTGGTGGTATGAATATAATTATGGCTGATATTTTTGTTCTACAACTTGACAGCTAGTTAGCAATAAGTGCATCGTCTCATGTAGTTAACGATCCAGCTCTCAAAACACAAGAAGAGGAAAAAGGCTTGCCGTGTGGAATAACTCGAGTAGGATTTCTCCCTCCTGTCAGAGTCCAGCCTCTTTGGACAGCAGAGACGACTTCAAAAGGGGTCCTCAAGGAGGCAGCTGTTGATGATCTTATGACCTGAAGTCATCACTGATCACCCTTGTGGTATACTGTATCCCAGAGACCTCCAGCATCTTATAATACAGCTTGATATAAAAGACTTTCCCTCAAGACTTATACAACACAAGAAAAACAAACATAGACACACAGGGAATGGTGCCCAGGTCTATAATCTCCACAGAGCTATACTGATCTCCCATAATAAAGTCTCTCTCACTTTTCTTCCTCTCTTTTATTTGAAAACACTGAACAACTATCCCTGCTTTAATGTGTGAGTTACAAGCAGACTCAGAGTGGGAAAGAGGTTGGTGCCTTTGTTAGAAGTGTTAGGTACATCTTCTTGTATCCTTGCTCAATTTTTTTTTTGTTTCATTGATGGCAGAAAAGCCCACTTTTCACTAACAAACATCTTTGGTGATCTTTGTTTTATTCAAATTGGTTTTTGCTTAGTGTTCTACACTGACGAGCAAAGAAAGTAAACCTACATTATTTGAGGCAATGAGTAAAAATTGGTGAAAATTACAAGCCCTACCTAAATTCATCATCCTAGAAAGAATTCTGACAAGGCATTATTATGGGAAGCTACGCCCAAATCCTATGATTTAAAGATAGCAGATACCTTATACCCTACTCTGAACTTTGCTTTTTAAGACCAACAAACTGAGGCACAGATAAGTAAAGTGACGTACTCCAGTTCAGACAAATAGTAAAAAGCAGAAGTAAAATTCAAACACAGATCTTCCAAGTAAAATTCCAGTATTCTTTCCACTAAATTATACTACCTCGCATCAAACCATCTACTTTCTGAAAATCTTTTAAGGTATTCAAACTATCAGAAGCTAATGGAAAAAATAGGATTCAATATAACATGAATTCCTCATGGTATATGTTGATGGTAGAGTCCTGGAGACCAAAATTCCTTCAGCCTCTTTATTTCAGGTATTGAGGAAATGAGCTAAAAAATGTTAGTATCATTTTTTAACCATTAGATCCTCCTTTCAACAGGTTTCCATGACTTGGTGTAAATTGTCCATTAATTTAATTAGATAAGATTCATCACAGAAGTTATCCACATTCATTTAAACATTTTAACCGTTTCCTTTGTCATATTTGAGTGTATACACACATATGTATGCGTATATGAGTATATATGTATACACACATATATGTATATGTGCATATATATACATATATGGTTGTCCTTCGTTCTCGAAGAGGACTAAAATGACATCACTATGCTAGAGTCAAGTTACAGTGTGTCTGACTGTGACTGATCAGACCAATGCTCCACCACAGGTCGGGCGCTAATAATCCATGTGAACATTTGGGGTGAATTCTCTAAGTTTGCACATCTCTCATTTGTTTTGAGCTCTTTCAATTCTGCTTTGCTCATAGAGCACGGCACCTTCTCTTATGCAGGCACACCATGCTGAGGGGTCCTGTGCCAGTGTCTCTCAGGTCACACAATCAATTCCAAAGTTCTCAAGAGAGACCTTGAGAGTGTCCTCATATTGCTTCTTCTGACCACCATATTAGTGCTTGCCCTGTGTGAGTTCTCCATAAAATAGTCTTTTTGGGAAGGATACTTTTTGCATTCCAACGACATCATCAGCCTATCAGAGTTGTGCTCTCTGAAGCAGAGTTCGAAGGCTTCACTGTTTAATTCAAGAAATGACCTGTGTCTGGTACATTATCCTGCCAGATGATCTTTAGAATCTTTCACAGACAATTCAAATGGAAGTGATTCACTTTTCTCCCATGGTGCTGGTAGACTGTCCAGGTTTCACAGGAATACAACAATGAAGTCAGCACAACTCTATAGACCTTTACTTTGGTAGTCAGTCTAATAACTCTTCTCTCCCACACTTTCCTTCAGAGCCTCCCAAATGCTGAGCTGGTTCTGGCAATGTGTGTGTCAACTTCATTATCCAAGTGTACATCCCTGGAAAGTACACTACATATATATATATGTGTATGTCTGTATATACACACATACATGTTTGTATAAATATTTATATGTATTTGTATGTAATTTATGTTTACTTATATCATTCATATATACATATACCCATACATATATATATATACATACACATATGTATAGATGTATATTATATATATAATCCACAGAATTCAATAGATAGATAAATATACACATACACATATCCCTTTTTCAGTGTTAAGACTCTATTCCTTCTGATAAACAGTTCACAGATTCATAAAGTCATTTAGAACTGGAAAGGACCTTAGAGACCATCTAATCTAATTATTTCATTTTGTAGATGAGGAAACTGAGGCGCAGAAAATCTGTGTGACTCACCCAAAGTCACACAGCTAGTTAATAGCAAAACCCAAGTCCTCTGAGTCCAAATCCAGTCCCCTCCTCATTGGGACATGCTGCCTTTTTTTTTTAATGGGATGCAATATTGGAGTTTGGAAACTAGGTGTCAGGAGAAATGAGCTCTTCTAGTTCTGTTCTACCACCAGGGCTATGTATTTGGGTAAGTCACTTGTCCTTTCTGCCCCTCAGTGTACTGATTTATAAAGTAAAAGGTTGAACTGGTTCCCCTTCCACCTATATTTAATGATTCTACCAACAGTAACATTTAGGCCTACTCATGAATTATGTGTAGTAAATCAATTGTCAGTTTTGTGATAGCTGGCAACATTTGTAGATGGCCAAAGAGAACTACGTGTGGTTTGCTAGTTTGGGTTTGTTTTTGTTTTTTGTTTTTTTTGTTTTTTTGCATGTTTTGATGTTTGTTTGGGGCTGGCAACACTTTCCAAAAAGGAAGTGAGATATGAGGTGTAGAGGAGGAGACAGGAGACCCCGAGCCTCTGTGTCTTGACAAGTATACAAATCTTAAATTTGTTAGGAATTGGTGCTGTACTTTATAATACTTTGGGCCTACCCACATTTATATGTTTACAAATAGATTTATTCCCATTTAAAGTGACTTAATCAGGATCATCCAACTAGTAAGTGTCTGAGACAGGATTTGAATTCAGATCTTCTTGACTCCAAGCCTTAACTTCTCTAGTGGCCACCTAAATGCCCTCTGCCCCACCCTGCCATTTTCAGTTTCCTTTTGTTTATTGTCATGCACAAGTGGATTGTAAGCTCCTTGAGGGCAGGGACTATCTTCCCAGATTTGTATCTCTAGTGCTTAGTACAGGGCCCAGCACACAGAGCATGCTGAATAAACATTAATTGTATTGTAAAAGGAGCAAGATGCACTAGCTAAGGGTAGTAGAATGGAATAGTACCAGGTCTCCTCCTATCTCTGAGGCAATGCTCTTTCCCCTTTAACACACCACCATCAATTTTCAGAAAGCTCAAAAATGGCAAACTGAAATGAGATAGGGTAAAGAAAAAGCCTAAAATCCAGCCTAAAATGATGATTACCTATATTCAAGACTGAGCCTAAGCTAAAATTATAAATTAGTCAGTTTTTCTGTGCTTGTGTGAGGATTTTACCTGCCTACTCCACGTTTACCTCCCTTCTTATGGAGCCGGTGTGATGAAATGGGAAGAAATGGATTTGGAGTCCAATGACTAGTATTGAAACCCACCTCTGCCACTCACTGTCTACATAACTCACTTTTCTGAGCCTCAGGTCTGTCACCTGTAAAATGACAGGGAAGGACTAGATGGCCACTAAGGTCCTTTATAACCCTATATCTCTGATACTTAATGTTAGTTCCACCACTACTGTCCTAGGCACCTCAGAAAATGACTTACCATTTTTGAAGACTGAGGGCACCATTTTGAAGACTTCTTTTTTGTTTGTTTGCTTTTTCTTCAGTTATCTCCAATTATGTTTTTTCCCTTGCAGTCTCTGTCTCTGTCTCTTTTTGTCTCTGTGTCTCTTTCTGTCTGTCTGTCTCTCTCTCCCTCTGTCTTTCTCCCCACATCCCCGCATACTCATAGACACACATATTCAGTGAGCATTCTGATGTACCAAAGAAGAAAAAAAAGTAAGCAAATACCATTTATATATCACCCACATTTGCCATTATATGTGTTATTCCATTCCTCTTTAATGAAAGGATAGAGGTACATTTCCTTATATAGGCTGCAGAGCTCAGAATTGCCTTTCAACAATTCTAGTGTTTTATTTACTTTTATTATTCTTTCCATTAATGTTATTATAATTGCTGTAGATATTGGTCTCCTGATTCCACTTAACTTCACTCTGCATCAATTCATAAAAGTCTTCCCAAATTTCTCTGAACTCCCTGTGTTTGTAGGTGCTTACAGCACAATAGTCTTTCATTACATTCATGTGCAACATTTTATTTAGTTAATCTTAAGTTGATGGGCATCCATTTTGTTTTCAGTTTTTTGACATTAAAAAATGCAAAAATAAATAATTTGGAATACACAGGACTTTGTGGGGGGGAGGGACTGTAATAACAATAGGATGTCTAGGTCAAATGGTATGAAGAGTTCAATGATGTTTTTTCATGTAATTACAAATTGTTTGCCATATTTTGGCAAATGTATGGTTCCACCTAGCATATATTAGTGGATATTTCTTTTCTCAGCCTCTCCAACACCGAGTATTTCACTATTTCAGCTTATTTGCTGGGTATGAAATGAAACTTCAGAATAGTTTTTTTTTTAATTTTTATTATAATTAGGCATCTGAATCTTTGAAATATTGATATATCTTAATTATAAGGACTTAATTACAAATCACTTATGTGGACATATTTTTCCCATTCAGAATTTCTTCCTTACTACCTTAGCTTCATTGATTTTCAAATCTATGACATTGAAATTGTCAGTTTTGTCTTTTGTGGTCTCCTCTAGTCATTAATAAAGAATTCTCCCCTAGCCATAGTTATGAAAAGTGTCTTTCCATTTTTCTCCAAAAAAAATTTCTTGTGATACATATGTAGCCTTTTATATTTACATTATAGACCCATTGGGAACTTATTGTATATATTATAAAATGCTGATCTAACCCTATTTTTTTTCAAACTTCAATCCACATTTCCTAGGAGTTTTTGTGAAATTTGCTTGAACAACCACTAAGCTTTTGATTGAAATTATTTCTGAGTTTTCCTTATCCAGTTTTATATATTTTTATTTTTTCATTTCTTTTTACTAAATAGTCTTGATAACTGACTTTAGAAAGTATGGATAGAATTGAAAATACTTTATGTGACTCTGGTGCATTGACTAGTTATAAATACATGGTTTGCTTTTTTTTAAATTGAATCAGCCAGCATTAAGTGTGAACCTGGACCTTTTTAAAATCATTCGAAGCCATTGTGTGATATAGACTGGGTTATGATTTATACTTTTTATTTTAAAAAAGGTAAGTTATATTAGAATCAGAGATTCAGAATACTTTGACTTAAGAGGTTGAAACAAGCATGAAGCAAAGGGAAAACTGAGCTGTGGCAGAAAATGAAGATATCAGAAAGAACTCTTGGTTCTATGAACACCATAGAAAGGAAGATACAAGCTACTGCAAATTCCAAGAAAAAGTAGGTTTTTAAATGTTTTGTTTTACCAAATTTGCTTCATGATGTCTATCTATCCACAGATACTTAATATGATCTCCCATTTCTGTACTTTGGGATCCAGCAATTGTATTCATTAGTCATTTCTATTTTTTCTCATTATTTCTTTTGAATTTCTAGACCTTTTATTATTCTTAATAGAGATTATTATTTTTTCCACCAATATAAAGGAATCCCTTGGTAGTTTGATTTGTATAACATTTAAGCTATCAACTAATTTTACTAATATAATCATTCCTGTTATATTGACAAGACCCAGCTATGAGCAATGAATATTCCTCTAATTGTGTACAACTATTTTTAATAAAGAAAGATACATAAGCATGCCTATTAAAAATTGAGTATGTATTGATAAATTGATTCAAAATTTTATGATTTTAAGGTTATTTTAAATCATATTTCTCATTCTATTAGTCCGTCCTACTTTTTATAGTTATATAGAAACACTCATGATGTTTTATTAATTTATTTTGTACCCTGCTATTTTAATGAAGCTGTTATCCCAATTATTTTCTTTGCTGATTTTTACAGGATTTCATAAACTATTTCACCATCTGCAAATACTGTGAATCCCCATTGACAATTTGTATTCTTCCCCCCCCCGACACTTGTTTTACTCCTACAACTTTCTAGAAATGTATCAAATAATAGTGGAGAGGTGGCATCCTTGCTTTTGCCCTGAGTTGTTGGGGGGAAAAAACTTGTGGTGTTTCTCCATTGTTAACAATGCTAACTTTACACATGCGCACACACACACACACACACACACACACACACACATATAAACTAAAAATTACCTTTCTATTCCTGTTTTTTAGGACTTTAAAAGTGGTAAATATAAATCAGTGTTGTACTTTTTCAAAGGATTTTCCTGCGTCTAGTGATTTAATCCTGTGATTTAAATTGTTTGTATTTTTAAATGTATTAAGAATGATTAATTTGTTAAATATTTTCCTAATGGTAAAGCTTCCTTGCATCCCAGTAAAAATCCAACTTGATCACCATGAAAAAAAAGACAAATTGTCGTAGAGTTTTTTCTTCTTGTTGCTGTTGCTATTGTTAGAGTTGAATTTATTTTTCTCCATCAGTAGTCATTAGTGACAATAGTCCACAGTTCTCTTTCTTTGCTTTATCACTCCCTATTTAATAGAGTAATACTATATTTTTATCATTAATGGTGTTTAATAGAGTATCTTCTGAACTAATGAGAACAATTTATGTACCATAGCTTTTAACTACTCTTTAAATATTTGATATAACTAATCCGTAAATTATTCTAAAATAGAACTGTTGCATTTAGAAATTTGGAAAGATCTGTTGAATTCCTTTATGGCCTGTTTCAGAATTCCCATTATTTTATTAATTTCTGGTATTTTGTATTTTTAGCAGGCAATCTTTTAACTTCTCAGTTTTACAATCATATAATTTTGTGCAAAAGGTTGTGATAGTTATTTTTATAACTGCTCTCTGTCATGAATTTACTTTTCCTTTTTTTATATATAAGTATATACATATAAGTATATATAAGTAAGTTTACTTCTCTGCTTTTAAAAAATCAGGTTAGCAAAAGGTTTCTCAGCTTTTAAAAACTGTTTTTTTCAAAGATGAGCTATTAGTTTTGTTAATTATGCCTATGCTATTTTTATTTAACATTTCATATATTCCTACTCTAATGCTACTATTCCTATTCTAATTTTAAAATTTCTTCACTTCTGCATATTTTTGAGTTGGTTAATTTGTTTATTTTTTTAGTTGTCTTAATTGTATGTTTTCAGGTATTTGTTTTCCCCTAAGCATTGCTTTAGATATATCTAAATATTTTGCTATCTTATTTCATTGTTATGATTTTTTCACTTAATTGTTCATTATTTCTGTGATATACTTTTTGACTCATTCATTGTTTATGTCATTATTAAATCTTTAGGTATAAAACATTTTCTTCTGTTTTTAGCATTATTATTTTATGACATTGTTTATTGACATAATTAATATATATTATATGTTAAGAATATACTTAATATTTCTTTCATTTTACAGGTGTTTGTATTTGTTTACTTTGTGCTCTGGCATAGGTCTGTTTTTGGAAACATAACATTTGATGCTGAAAAATAAGCATTTGTTCAATCTTGTCATCATGAAAATATCATATACCTTTCAAATCTAATATCTCCAAGATTGTGTTCATTCTATAATTTCCTTTTTATTTAAGTTTTAATTAGATTTATGATCCTCTGAGCAAAAAAATGAAAACATATCACAATTATTTTGGTAATATTTATGTCCTTTTAAAATTTAGCTAACTTTTTTTTTCCTTCTTGAATTTGGTGATATGCCAGTTGGTACTCAGAAGTCTAAAAATGACTTTGTTTCATTGTCTCTGGTTCTTTAATCATAATATATTTTCTCTTTTCTCTTTGAGTTTCTCTCTTGACATTTTGAATTTTTATTTTTGCTTTGTCTGTAATGCCATTTCAGATCCTGGTTTATTAGAATAACCTGACTTCGTCATGCATTATTTGTGCCAAGTTCTCATTTTAATTCTTTATATATCTTTACTATTTAGTGATTTTCATGTACACAGAAAATATTGGTGTATTTTCAATCGTTTTTTCATCTCTCATTTTATTGGATTTCTTATTCCATCCATGTTTAAAAATACAATTTCTAGGCTTGCATTTCCCTCATATTCTTATTTTGTAATAATTCCATGTTTTCCTCTTTTTAAGTCAGTTCTATTTACTCATAATTGTTTTATTTACACGTATGCTAATTTATGCTACTGTATTCACATTGACATCGCTGTTTCCATTATTTGTTTTTGTTGTTGTCATTCAATTGTAAGTCATGTCTGACTGTGATTTTGAGTACACCAATACTATCCATGGGATTTTCTTGGCAAAGATACTAGATTAGTTTGCTATTTCCTTCTCCAATGGATCAAGTTAAGTAACTTGCCCAGGGTTGCACAGCTAGCAAGGGTCTGAGGCTTGATTTGAACTCAGGCCTTTTCTTAAATTCCAGCCCCAGCATTGTATTTACTGAAACACCTAACTGCCTCCATTTTAAACATTTTGCCTTAATTGTGGTTCTTTACAAATTTCCTCTTATCATTATTTTTCCCTTTCTCAATCTAAAGGAATGTTTAGTTCAAAATCCTTTTCCTACCCCACCACAATCACCACTTGAACCTCACAGATAAAGTAATATTCTTTTATGACACCCTTTTCTTAGAAGTTTTCATTTATTTTGTCTTCCTTTACTTATATTCCCTTCTAGTCGATTCTGAATTTCTTCATTGTATTTGCATTTATTCATTCTATGTGTCCCTGAAGAGAGGGAGAACTTCTTACATACCTAATTTGAGTTCCCTCCTCCAACCTCTAGCCTCGACTAGTGCATGTATAGATATCATTCTAAAACTCCTTCGCTTTATATGTACATTTATTTATTTAATTGTTTTATCTTGCTTAGTTTTTTTTTTTTTATTTCTTCCCTGAGGCCTTATTCTCAGAAATATCAATTCATGGAAGAAGCAGCGATTTAGTTTACTTTACCACATGTGTACTTGATATACCAAGTCACAAGGTACAGTCCTAACTTCTGACATTAATTACCATGTTCATTTATCCCTCCTGTTCTCTATTTATCCTATCTCTTGATATATATTCCCCCTTATCACCCTCAGAGCTAGCCCACAAAGCTCCTCCTTTTGAATGGTACACTGTCTGGAGAGTCATAGTACTTGTTCATAATGATGGTTTCCTATTGGTGCCTATTCCACGCCTAAATGAAACTCATTATAAGGCCCTTTCCTCTTATCACAGACATATGTCTATTTTCTCTCTTTAATCAATGAGAACATTATTTAAAGACTCTTTTTTTTTCATTTTCCATTGTAAAATTAGACCCACCTTCCCTTAGCCCTCACATTCGTTAAGAGATTAAGGAAATTGTTATTCTTTACCTTTCCACCTTCGGGAGTAGAGTAGAAGCACATTTTTGGGTCCCATCTGCTTCTTGCCTCTCTGCTCTGTATTTAAATGACTTCCTTTTGTCTTTTACAAACAAACACACACACACACACACACACACACACACACACACACATACAAATACACACATAATTTCTTTATTGCTATGTTTAGACCATATAATATTAATTCATTTTTTCTCCTTTTCTTCTTCTGATTTTTTAGCTAAATCCTTAGCTCCTTGTTCTGACTTTTACACTTTAAGTTCTTTTCTTTTCTTTGAATGTATGGAAAAATATCAACATTTTCTGTCCTTTGTGGAGAGAGAAGAAGGAAGAAGAGGAGGAGGAGGAGGAGGAGGAAAGAGATTGTGGTTTCAGGGTGAGCAATTTCCCAGGGGAATTGAGCAGGAGATCCCTCATCTGGACTCTGAAACCCAAGCCTATGAGGTTGCTTACCTTGGCTGTGCCCAGCATGTGTAACAGACTGGGGCTGAGGAGGGTGAATGGAAGCCTTAAGTATTTAAATTAATCAACATTATTTTATGAGAATCTTTTTACCTTATGTGTTCTCTATCTTCTTATCTTTAGGATTAAGATTTAGATACTAAAGATTTGGCACTTATTTCCATCTTTAGAGGTTTTTGTGTTGGATAGTTATGGGGATAGTATTAATTCCACCATCTTGCCAATCATAGTCTCTCCTCGCTTTCCTGACAACCTTTCCCCCAAAAAAGGAAGAAAAAAAATATTTCTTTCAGATGTTTCATTCAAATTGAGATGTGTTTGGCCTTGAGCCTCTCCCAAGGGGAATTATATAGTAACAGCAGCTGAAGTTTTCTTTTAAGCAATATTTAAACTGAGTGTCTAAGAAATTTTATCTTTTTTTCTAGAAAACCAATGATCCCTGAGTTGTCTCTGAAACCCCTGTTTTTATTTTGACTATTATAGAATTCATGTTGCCTTACAAAGTTGTTTTCTTTTGCTTTTCTTCTGACCAATTTTTATTCTAATTATTTTTGACTTAGATAATAAATGACAGCTAGGTAGATGATAGCCAGCTGTCTAAGTAGCTAGCTAGCTAGCTAATTGTACTTCAATGATTGGTTTCCTTGGTAATCATATGTATTTTTTTATTTTATGCATTTAAACATTGTTCTAAGAATGGGTCCATAGGCTTCAAAAGACTTAGAAAGGGGTCCATCACACACACACACACACACACACACACACACACACACACACACACACACAAAATGTGAAGAACCACCACCTAAAGACATAAAGCCCCTTTTGTGGAATTTCTGGCCTTAGTCCTAAGCAGGGAAGGATTTGGGAGAGTAGGATGCTGTGGAACTCTGAAATCCCACCACTAAAAAGCAGAGTGTTCTGTTCTCTGAGAAGGCTCACTCTACCTGGTTGAGAAGTCTCTATGACATCAAGAAACTGTATTTCAGAGATCAAATCCTGACAAAAGTGGGAAGGATGATTTATTGTAAGTATAGTAGATTTGTGTTTCATGCTTACAGAGAAGTGAGAGATGTCTCCTATAGAAATCAGTGAAGGACTACAAAGCTTAAAGGAAATCACATACAGAGATGTTCTTAGAGAGACATGTAGGGGAAAAGAGACATTGGTAGGGGAAATCAAAGACAGTAAGACAGGGGGTAGAGGGGGAAAGGATGAGAGTAAAGGAGGATTTTTTTAAAGGGCAAGAACAAGAGAGAAAAGGACAAATTTAAGGAAAGGAGAGCTCTGAGTAAGTAAAAAAACTGCAGCCAAAAGTTTAAGGAAATAAAATGAGAGGAACAAGCAAGTCAAGTCAGATGCTGAGATAGATAAAAATGGAGGATGAAGTGAGAGAAGCTCCTAGCGTAACTTTTTCATCTTTTTTTGGTGTGTTAGTTTTTAAATTTTTAAGTAGTAGTAAAATAAAGGCTGATAGTTTACTTTACAAAAAAAACAAAAGTAGAGAACAGAAGCATAAACTGACCAATAAATACTTTCCAACCAGGCCTAAGGGTGACACACAGACAATGGTAGAATAGAACCTACTTAAGGTCCTCCATCTACTTCCAGAGGACTGCCATGTAATAGAACTCCAGTAAGATCATTGCTTTCCTATCTACATAGACAACCACTTCCTGTGGTACCCAGCTGTGGTATCCAGGATTGTTTCTACTCCTGGGAGGGATGAATCTTCTAAATCAGGCAATATTTTCTGACTTAGGTACATCACTCACGATGCTTCAGAATTGAAACACAGTTCAGTCAGAACTCTATGTGAGAGCATTCATAGAACATTTTTTTCCAGCAAAGCAGATCTTCTAAACTTGGGAACCAAGAGTCCTCGTTCAGAATCTCAAATCCCACCTTTGACACTTACTAGCTCAGTGACTGTGATTAAATCACTTCATCCCTCTTAGTGTCAGTTCCTTCCCCTGTTCAATGGTGATAATAAATCCTACACTACCTCCCATGCAGGATTGTTTCAAAGAAAGTATTTTATAAACTTTAAAGAGCTAAACAAATATGAGTTGTTATTCTGCCATCTTACCCTTATCCAATCCAATCCAATCCCACCTGCAGGCATTATAGATCTCCTTGTATCTCTCCCTGGTAGTCTAATATCTCAAGGGTTTGTGTGTTTTTGTTTTTCCCTCACCTCACCCGAGAGTGCTTTATTGGTTTTTTAAGACCACTGGAGGTTAGCACTGCAGGGCACTATTGACTTCTGCTTACTGAGTGAACAAATTCTACCTCCTAGAGTCAGGCCTTGGTCACAGGCTATTTCTCTAATTGGTGAGGTGAACAAAAAAAGAAAGCGGGCTCTCTGCAGGGTTCTACAGCCAAATTGAGCTATTATCAGCTGCTGCTTTGGCACAAGATGGTGGCCCACATGTCCAATTTCAGCAGGGCCTTGGCAGCATACAAGAAGGAGCTCAGGGAGAGTCAAGACTCATTCGAGAGGAAAGTGAGGATCAGGTACCATGCCTTCCCAGAATGATAATAAAAGCTGGAGGCCCCACCTAGAAGCCAAATATAAGTTTCAATATTTTGATTAAGCAATCATCTTTTTAATGTGGGTGCTTCCTCCACTGGCCCATTTCATGAGGCATCCATCCACCCCTACTTATCTTGTGTAGTTCCTAAATCTTTCATATGGCATCCACCCAGTGTGGTGGAGGAGTTCCTCTGGTTCTTTTAATATTTCATGGTTACCAGGGCAGCACTTGGGCTATCCATCTGTTATCCCTTGCTATCATACATGACAGGCCCATCTCCTTTTCTGGTCACACAGGGCCTTGATAATGTCTTTTAGGCTACTTTATCATTCAGATAATCACCAGTATCAGTGGCAACCCATTGACACCCACCTTGCATCTCTCCATTTTCCTTTGGATCACCATTATTTCCTTTGGAAATAATAATTCTTTAGATGTTGCATTCCATGAATCACAAGCAAGTAGCATTTGCAAGGAATATTGCCTTTAATAATGTGGATTTAAGGATTATTAAAAGAATTGGGCAAATTCCCAAATGCCATAGATCCAATTCTGAGCCCATGTAATTGACCAAATGTAATCCATATCCAAGATACATGCTAGATGCAGCAGGTGGCACAGTGGATAAAGGATTGGACTTGGAGTATGAGCCTGGGCAATCTACTTAACTTCCATTTGCCAAAATTTCTTTAACTGTAAAATGGGATAATATTAGCACCTATCTCCCAGGGTTGTTGTGAGCATTAAATGATGTCATATTTTTAAAGCACTTAGCATGTAATAAGCACTTAATAAATTCTTGTTTACATTCTTTCTTACCCAATGGTCTAACTCAATGGTATGTCCATCTAACTGAATATCATAAAATGGATGTGATCTTCATCCACTTGGTTTTCCCTATATGGATGACTCTGTATGGTTCAATCCAGCCACCCCAAGGTTCCAGGGGATGAACGCTATATTCCTAGCTATGCCACAGTTTACAGGCTTGCCTCAGGTGACATTCTATACTTTTCCCACACCACAACAAAATAGAAAACTAGGGGAAAAATATTCCAGAGATTTCCTGTACCATGAGATGGAGAACTATAGTGAATTCTAGATAATCAATTGACCCCCTCAATTCAAAATAAGCCTCCAAATTTCCTCCCCTCCCTTTCATTATATCCACATGCAAGATTAGTAGCATCCATCTTGAAATGGCCCTCCCCTCAATCATTACTATACCTTTTCCTGTCCTCTGTCCTAATCAGATGAATACCCATATCAAAGATAAGAATAGCTTTCTCCTATAACTACTAAACTCTCTAATACCTCTCACATCTGTCTCCTTCTTTCTACTTACATGGGTTCCACCCTACCTTAGGTTTTCAACATCTCTCATCTGGTTTATTACAATAGACTCCTAATTGGCCCCAACCTCTAGTCACTCCCATATACAATGCATACTCCTCACTGTTGCTGAATTGATATTCCTAAAGCTTAAATCCTACTTTGTCACTGTCCTGACCAAGAAGATTCAGTGGCTCCCTATTGTCTTTAATATAAACTAAAAACTCCTCTCTTAAAAGTGCTTTACAACCTAGCTTCAACCTGCCCAATCATCAAATTCTCAGCAATATAGCCATCCAATACCACACACACACACACACACGCACACACACACACACACACACACACACACACAATCTTCAGCAATGATCAAACAATCATATGGAAATCCAAAGATTCAAAGCAGTCGCCTTACTGGCAGAAGGAGTTTGGGCATACTACTTTTAAGCCCCTAAATTTAAGCCATCATTCAGTTAATGTCTCATGGCAATATTAAGCTTTAGTGACTTAAAACTGTGTAAAGGCTTTTGGAATATCCTGTACTTTCAAAAAGAAAAAACACACACACATGTGTGTGCATATATATATGTATGTATATATACATATATATACAAATATCTGGATAGATTCGAAGTAAATATTAAACGTTTTAAAAAGTCTGAATATAGTTCACCAGTAATACCTTTGATTCCAAGTTAAGAGAGGTGTTTAACAGGAATAAAGTGATTTTCCTGGTCAGTTGTGAAATTATTTTAAAATAATTAGCATATTTTATAAGGACATTTGCACGTAATTAATCTGACAAAGACATTGCCAATGGCCAAATGTTCTCAATATCCAAAGCAGTTATATAGTAAGCTATATATAGTAAGCTTATATAGTAATAAATAGTTATAAGCTTATATAGTAAGCTAAGTTATATAGTAAGTTTCAGGATTGCTAATGACATCTAGCAGATACTGGGCAAAGGGAGAGTCTGGATGATGACTGAAAAAATTCACTTGAAGATAATGGTTACTTGAAGACAAATATTGACAGCACACACATAGACTACCACTCTGCAGAAAACAAAACAAAACAAAAACCCAACCAAAGCCAGAAAACTTTCTAAATGTACAAACATGTAAAAGGGGATAAAAGTTGGCATTGCTATTCTGTTAAAATATTTACACTAATAATTCAATGGTTCCATGATCTAACTGATATGATCACTCCTTTCATTGGCACAGATTATAAATTGTCCACATCTTATTTTTCACAGGTTTCACATCCATATCTTCCCACAATTCCTACATAGTAGAATTACCCACCATGCCAATGGCCTTCTTATAAATCTTTCAATATCCATGGGTATAAAATACAACACTCAAGCTGGTCATCTATTGTAATCTCTTACTCTTGATATATGACCTGCATTTCAAGTTTTACATTTCTTGGAAAACATCTCTCATGCCATTTATTGCATACAAAATATCATTCTTCTCCTTCTTACTTTATTACCACCATAAGCTTCTCCATTGACCTTTGGGACACCCATAATTTTGTCTCCCGAGATTGTAGTGTTCCATGATTTTTGGTTGTACCAAAGAATTTGAGGGTTGGGAGGGACCCAGCAGCCATCAAGCTAAAATCACATATTAAAAATATGTAACATTGTAACATACAAGACAAGTTATCATCCAGCTTTAGATTGAAGATGTCTAAGGAGGGACAACCACTACCTCTTACAAGAGCCCATTCTACTTTTGAACAGCTCTAATCATTAGGAAGTTTTTTTTTTCCTAATATCAAATATAAATTTCCTTCTTTGAAATTTCCATGTCTTTCTCCTGATTCAGTTTTCTGGGGCCAAACAGAACAAGTCCTCCATATGACATTTTCAAATACTGGGAAGATAGCTTTCATGTTCCTTCTTGAGTCTTTTCTTCTCCAGGCTAAATATCTCTAGTTACTTTACTTGACCTTTGCCATGCTCCTGGTTGCCTTTCTCTTGACAATCATTAGCTTATCCGAGTCCTTCTTAAGGAGCCCAAAACTTAATACAACATTCCAGATGAGGTTTGATGAGGGCAGACTACAGTGAAACCATGATTCTCCTACTCCTGGAAGCCATGTCCCTCATAATGCAGGCTAAGACTACATTAACCCTTTCTGGTTTCTATTCCCAAAGATGACACATATTGAGGTGTAGCCTACTAAAACTCCATGGTCTTCTTTTGCTACTTATTCATTAACCCCCTTATAGTTATGAATTTAATTTTCTATACCCAACTCTAAGAATTTACATTTATCTTTATTGAATTTCATCTTACCAGCCCAGCATTTTAGTGTCTAATGATCCTGTGGTCTCTATTGTCCACTGTGTTAGCTATCCCATTTAGTTTTGTGACATCTATAAATCTTACAAGCAAGTATGCCTTTGTCAAACCCAGTGATAAAAATGATAAATGGCACAGAGCCAAGCACAGATCTCTTGGGCACACCATTGGAGACTTCTGGCCACACTGACACTAAGCCATTAACAAGTCCTCTTTAGTCTATATTTTCAACTTGTACTAAATCCTTTTGATTGTACCATTGTCTAACCTATATCTTTTCTACATTTTTCTCCACAAGAATATGACAAGATACTTCATCCAAAGCCTAGATAAAATCTTGGTAAACTGTATCACTTGCATTCTTTTCATTTATTAGGTTTGCAACCCTATTCAAAAAGGAAATGAATTTAATCTGAAAAGACCTGTTCTTGATGAAACTGTGTTAGCTCTGTTTAATCATTGCTTTCCTTTCCCAATATTCACCTTCTCTTTCATTATATATTCTATTTCCCCCCAGGAATTGAAATAGAAAATGTTGGCCTACAGTTTGTATACTGCTCTCTTTTATATTTTGGAAATTATAACATTTACCCTTCCCCAACCTTGTGGTACCTCTCTGGTTTTCCATGACCTTTTAAACATCACTCATAGTGGCTCAGTAACCAAATTCATTAGTTCTTTCAGAACCTAACGTTGTAGCTCATCTGGATGAAGGGACTTAAATTGATCAAGGGCATCTTGGTGTTCTGTTACTATCTCCCTTACTTATTTTGGTACCAACTCTGTGATGGGCATTTTGGTTCTGTCTGGTACAATATAAATGTCATTCTCCTTTGACGAGAACACTAAAACAAAGTGGAAGGTAAGCAGCCCTGCCTACTCTCTGTTCTCAAGTATCATTCCATTTGCTTCAAGCAAAGGTCTTACCCCTTCTTTGATGCTTTTTTCTCTGAATATGGATTTAAATAAAAACATTTTGGTTGTCTTCTTTTTCATTCTATTCTCTTGCCCTCCCCCTCCCCAGTATCTGACAATGAATTAGACTTTCTCCTAGCCAAATCCAACTCCTCTAGATATACACTCGGTCCTCTTCCTTCCCATCTTATCTAGCAGATTGTATCCCTAATAATCCACCCTCCCACCTTGATTCTTCAATCTCTTACTATCTAAAGGAATCTTTCGTACTTGCTTCAATTATTATTATCTCCCCATCTTCCCTTCCCCCACAAAATCACTAGCTAGACTCTACTATTATTATAGATCATCTCCTCCTTCTCTCAAAGTCCTAGAAAAGAAACAAACAAACCTATCTATACTTTATCTCACTCAGGTGTCAATCCTTTGCGATCTTAATTCTGGCTTCATCAACAAACTAAAACTGCCCTTAGCAAAGTTACTAATGATCTATTAATTGTCAAATCTGTTGGAATTGCCAACCACCCTCTTTTGTATAATCCATCTTCTGTGGGTTTTCCTGATATACTTATCCTGATTCCTCCTACCTGTCTGACCACTTCTCCATATCCTTTACTGGCTAATCATCCATATAACACTCCATAACACTGACTGTTCCCCAAGTTTCTGTTTATTCTAAGCTCTCTCTCTCTCTCTCTCTCTCTCTCTCGCTCTCGCTCTCGCTCTCGCTCTCAGCTCCCCATAGGTTAATAGGTTAATCTATTATCATAATTGTCTATGAAACCTTGATATCCAACCATAGTGTCTCTCCTCAGCCTTAATCCTGTATCACCAATTACCTATTGGACATTTCAAAGTGCATGCAGCAGAGATGTCTCAAATTCAACATGACCAAAGTTAAACTCATCATCTTTTATTTCCACAAAATCGCCCCACTTTCAGATATTCCTGTTGCTATAATGGCAATACCATGATTCCAATCTCCTAGGTTTGTTACTTGGGCACTTTCATGAACTCCTCACTCTTACTACCTCTACATGTACAATTAGTCATCAAATCTCAACATTTCTACCTGGACAATATATTTAATATCAACCCTTTTGCCCCTCATCAATTATGATTGCCACAGCCTCCTAATTAGTCCCCATGCCAAAAGTATCTCTCCACTTCAAGATCTCCTTCACAATATTGCCCAAGTAACCTTCCTTAAGTGCTGATATGATCATGTCATTTCCCTGCTCAATAAAGTCCAGTGGGTCCCATTGACTCTAAGATAAAATAATAAACCCCTTTGTTAAACATTTAAAGCTCTACGCAACTAGCCCCAACCTATATTTCTAATCCTATTGGATATTCCTGCCTCTCCCATACTCTGCAATCCAGACCAACTGTTTTCTCAGTTCTTTACACACAACACTCTTCAAAGATTTCTTATGCCTTTGCATTGTTTGTCTTCCCATTCTTGGAATGCACTCCTTCATCATCTATGCCTCATACATACCCTCTCTTCCTTTAAGGTTCACCTCAAGCACCATTTGTCTCCATGAAGCCTTTCTTTATCTACTTCCCCTCCCAACTCCAGCTACAGTTACTTCCCTTACTAAACTACTTTACATTTAACTTCTTTCTATTTATTCTCTATTAGTTCTACATATTTATATATTTACTTGTTGTCTCCCCTGCTGAAATATAACTTCCTTTAAATTAAGGGTTGCATTTTTTTGTTATTGAATTCTTACTTCCGGAACCTAGAATAAGGTCTGGCATACAGTAGGTACTTTATAAGTGTTTGCTGATTTATCGAACTTAGTTTATCTCACCAGCTTCAACTTATTCTGAATTTTAGCTTACTGACACTATTTTTGGTATCTCTAAGAGAACAATGGTATTTAAAAAAATAGGATTTCGTATCAGCTCTCAGGTAGCTCAGCATTATTGAAGCACTGTTACACTCTTCGAGTCAGTCCAGTCTGCTCTTCTGTTTGAATTCAGACCAGTTCATTTTCCCTCTGCTGTACTCATCCAGGATCCACTCAATGGTGGGCTAGCCTATTCAGTGGCATATCAGTCTGGACAACATTCATCATTCATCCATTTGTTTTTTTTCCTGAATGGTTTGTTAGGACAGTCTCTTTCAATGACATAGATGTCACTGAAGAAAGCATTGTAATGTTCCAATCAATCTACCTCTCAATTATTTCCCAGTCCATCACCCTTGCCCTAGTCTTTCCCTTTCCACAACTGAAGCCCACGTTAGATGAGTTTAGTTTTATACTACCACCTTCCCCAGAGTGATTTGCTTCTTTACCCTACTGACGAAATTGCCCTTCAGTCCCCAGCCTTCAATTATTCCCACTCTTTAGCCTTCACTCTTACTCACATGGTCCTGAAGGAAGCTGGGGAAAATCATGAAACTGTGCTGGCGGGATCCATTACAATTTTATGTCACATTATCACAACTGGGTCCTCACTGCAGCAAGGCAATCCTTTTATATCTCCATAATTGATTCACATTCCCATAAATCAGAACACTTCAAAACATTTTCATCCTTCTTCAAAGCTAGGTTTTTGTATCACAACTCTCCTGATTCTCCTCCTACCTATCTAATCACTCCTTTTCTGTCTCCTTTGCTTAATCTTCATCCATGTCACCCTGACTAATCATTAGGGTACCCCATGGCTCTGTCATGGAGCTTCTGCTCTTCTCCCTCTAGATTATTTCACTTGGTGAAATCAGCTCCCATGGATTCAATTATCAAATCTGTGCAGATGACTCATACATCTACTCATAGATCCACTAGATCAGCCCTAACCTCTCTCCTAACTTGCAGGATCACATCTTTAATTGCCTTTTAGATAATCCAGCCAGATGTCCCATAGGTATATTAAACCCAACACATCCACACCTAAACTAATTATCTGTCCCTCAAAATTCTCTCCTCTTCTGAGCTTCTCTATTGCTGTTAAGGGTTCCACCACCTTCCCAATCACCCACAGAGCTCACAACAAAGCTATCTAGTAACTGACTAGCTGAATGGATTCCCTCCACATCTAGACATCTTAGAATCATTGTCTTCCCTTAAGGTTCATCTAAAGTCCCACCCTGTATACAGGGTTTTTCCTGATCCAGAAATATCAACTCCCTTCATCTTAAAATCTTTTGCTTACTTATTCATGTATATGATGTATTCCCCAGTAGAATATAAACTTCTTAAGGCTGAGGATTATTTTATTTTTGGCTTTGTATTTTCATTGCCTTGCATATTGGCAAGTCAAAGGTAGTGTTGAGGGGGAGATACAGTGTTGTCTGGAGCTACGAGTATGGGCAATCTGAATGTGGAAACTCTCCGTGGAGATCTGCAATTCATCCATTATACATACATACATACATATATATATATATATATATATATGTATATGTATATACACATCTATTTATATTTATATGTGTGTGTGTCTCTGTGTGTATCTCTGTGTATATAAGTTGCAGATCACTGATTTTATACATACACATATGTGTGTGTGTGTGTGTGTGTATATATATATATATATATATATATATACTTAAATATAGTTATAGATATATATCCTTAAAGAGCTTCCTGGGGGCACTAAGAGATTAAGAGGTTTTCCTGTGGTCACACTGTTAACATGAGTTTGAGGCAGGAGGTGAATCCAGGATTCATGAATTCAAAGCCAGCACTCTATTCATTATCCAACATTGCCTTGTAAATAGTAATAAGTAATAAATAAAATAATAGCTTAATAAATTTTCTGAAATAGAGTGTAGTGAACATATGGTAAAACCTATGGAGGTACAATTAAGGTTAACTTCTTAGATACGAGAGAGAAAAGTGACAATTGACACTAACATTTTGAATTTATTTGGCATATAGTAAGAGCTTAATCATTTTTTTCATTTATTCATTCATTCAAAATAAATAGTGGTGGCATCGTTCCCTTCTCTAAGTAGTTCTGTAAATTCCATACCCCACAAGTCCTCACCCCTTGCCCCTATTTATGGAGCAGTCCCTTCTCTGCATCCTCCATGCATTTCTCAACCTTCTCCTTAAAGCCCTTTATCTCTTCTTTGAAGACTTTTTGAGACTATGGCCCTGACAGCAGGTGATAAGCTGAGCAGCATTGCAAGTCAAGCGTGCATTGTTTCAGCCGCCACACAAGAGCCACCCCCTGGGAATTCATTTGGCTGGATTTGCCCTTGTCTAACATATGTCCTAAACCTTGTCTATTTTCCTGCTACTGGAATACCTAACCCCTTCCTGGTGCTCAGTAAGTGGAGATAATGACTAAAGGCAACAGAGCCACTGAAAAACAGGGACATTTAAATATTTACCTTGCAATGCCAGAACCCTCGGTGTATTAAATATCACTGTGGGACAAGATAGCACCCTGGGTGGTGGCGATGCTGATGGGATTTTGAAAAGCTCATAACCTGTAAATGAAGTGCTTCTAACATTTTTTGTGCCCAGCTCTCCCATGCTGCTTAGAGATTGAGGGCTCAGGAAACATTAGCATTATCTTAGAATTTTTACAATTGAAAGGGAACTTAAAGATAATCAAACATAAGATCCCCGTTTTAGAGGTAATTTTATGCAATTCAACAAGCATTTATTAAATGTCTAGCATGGCATGGCAGAGACAGCTAGATAGCACAGTGGATAGAATGTTGGGCCTGGAGAGAGGAAGATTCTTCTTCCCAAGATCAAATCCAGACTTAGATGCTAACTAGCTGTGTGACCCTGGGCAAGTCATTTAACCCTGTTTGCCTCAGTTTCTTCATCTGTAAAGTGAGTTGGAGAAGGAAATGGCAAACCACTCCAGTAACACTGCCAAGAAAACCCCAAATAACCCAAATGGGGTCACGAAGAGATAGACATGACTGAAAAAGGACTGCACAACAACAACAAGGATATGTCATAAAAGACATCCATCTTTGGAATCGGAAAGACTTGGATTTGGGGCAGCTAGGCAGTGCACTGAGTAGAGCACCGGCCCTGGAGTCAGGAGGACCTGAGTTCAAATCTGGACTCAGACACTTGACACATGTACTAGCTGTGTGACCTTGGGCAAGTCACTTAACCCCAATTGCCCTGCCTTCCCCCCTCAAAAAAAAAAAAAGACTTGGATTCAAGTTGTACCTTCAGCATGTTCTTACTGGCCATGTGGCCCCAGGCTAAATACTTAAACTCTCAGAAACAGAAGAGTTAGAAGAGTTGTCCACCTGCATTGGCAGAAGGAATTTCCTCCTGAAGGAGCTCCTTATGCCTATTAAAGCACAGGTCCAGGCCCCCCCAAAAGTGCCAAGCACTGGACATGCAAAGCCAAAAATTAAACAAGAGGGTACCGTAAAAGAAGAAATAACAAACACACTGATAAGTGAATATACAAAATAAATCTATAGCTGTTTGGGGGGGAGAGCTACTAGCATCTGGAACTACTTCCTCTAGGAAATGGAATTTGTGCTGATCTTTCAAGGAAACAAAGGGCCCTAAAGACAGAAATAAGAATGGAAACTACAAAAAACAGAGGGAAGTGACTATCTCAAAGTGAAACAGCTATTCTGTGGCAGATCTATGACTCTAACGTATAACTCATTCACATTTCCACAGTACATCATGGTTACAAAGCAAGTTCACTCAGATTATTGCATCTGCTCTCCACAGCAACCCCCTGCCAGAGATAGCAGAAGTATAATCAGGTATATGTGGATAGAGTGATGGAGTTCAGACATTTTCTAGGTGTGTAACTTTCACTTTACCTATGTCTGCCTCAGTTTCCTCATCTGTAAAATGGGGGTGATGGTAGAACCTACCTCATAGGGTTCTTACTCGGATCAATTCAGATAACATTTGCAATGTGTTCTGGGAACCTTAAAGCACTATATAAATGCGAGCTATTATTAGCAATCACTATCCCCTTCTTATAACTATGTTCAATTCAAGACAATATCTGCCTCTGGAAATAAAATGAGGGAAAGGAGAGCAAGTGGAAAGGCAGATCCTAGCCTCTTGAAGAAAACCAACAGCCATAGTTCCCAAGTGTCCCTAGGACCACAGAATCCTAGATTTCGAGCTGGAAGGGACCTTAGAAGCTATTTAAGTCCAACTACCTCCTTATAAAAATGAGGAAAAGGAAGCTCAGAAAAGTTGTGACTTGTCCAGTCACATAGCTAAATAAGCCTGCAGCAAGATTTGCATTCAGGATATTAGTGCAGAAGTTGGTCTCTAAGATCAAATCCAGCAACCTCATCTAAAAGGTGAGAAAAGAGACAGAGAGGCTATATGATTTTCTCATTGATGCACATGAAGTACATAGGAGAGTTGGGATTCCAAATGAAGTTCTCTGGCTCCCAAATCTGATGGATTTTGGCCCATGATATTGGAAAAGTTCCTGGGTAGGATGTTCAAGGCTCATTCATTTTATTAATATATTTGAAATATTTCTTATCATTATTATGAAGTCAGGTGTTGTAGAAGAGAGATGTATATGTCAGCCTCTGGCCATGTGAGCTACTTGAGAAGAGAAATTATTCCACTCTGTCTTAATATTCACAGAACCCAGCAAAATAGTGGGCACTTAATAAATGTTTGTTGATTAACCGATTCTGATGAATAGTATTAATAATTCCAAACAATTCAGCATTTACTTTTGTCAAGAGATAACAAAGTGGAAGAATCACAGGCTGCTCACCGTAGATACACAGAATATCAGAGCTCGAAAGGATTTTAGAGGACCAAGTCTATCTCCTTCATTTTACAGATGTTGAAACAGAGGTCCAAAGAAATTAAGTTAATTACCCAAGGTCACTGGTGACTGAGCTGGGTCCACTGACCCCTAAAGTAGGTTTCCATTACACCGTGCTTGCCTGACTAACAAAATAATACATTTGTATACTGTCTTATTGTTTACTATCTCATTTAAACCTTAGAACACTCCTACAAAGTAAATAACTAACATTTGTAGGGTGGTTTGTGGCATACAAGACATTTTCCCCTCAACAACTGTCTAAGGGAAGTAGTGCAGATTTTATTATTCCCATTTTATAAGCACAGAAAACTGAGTCTCAAAGAGGTTAGTTGACTTACCCAGGGTCACAGAGCTAATGAGTTTGAGAACCCAGGTTCCTCCCCAGGGCTTCCAGTTCTGGGTCCAGAATTCTTTCTAGGATGCAACCTTTCTTCTTATACTAGCTAGGGAGGTTAAGTATCATTATTTTCATTTTATAGATGAGAAATAGGTTTATAGACTTAACGTCACAGTATCTTAAATAGTGATAACAGTGGCTGGTGAGCTGTCCTTATTATTACAAGGCTATGTATGTAATAAAAACTCAATGAATAATTACTTATTGATTTCCTCAAGATGGCTCCTATTTAGGATTAAAAGGCCTGAAAATTGGATGGGGGAAACTAAGACAAAGGAGAGCAGTTGGCAGTTTTTGTTTGTCTCTCTCATATTCTCTCTCTAGCCCAGTCACACTTTTTTTCCCATTCAGAACAGGTCCCCAACAGGATAGTTTTGTCTCTGGCTCCTTTTCCCTTGAGGCCAGAGAAGAGGGAGAATCTGGTCAGCAGCTGCTCAAACATCTGCAGGCTGAGCCAGGCTAAGCAGAGAGAGGAAAACTAATTAACACTCTTCTTTCCTGGGCACCAAATAGCCATTACAGCAAGATGGAAAGATGAAGGAAAAAAAAATCTATCTGCTCAGATACAGAAGTATATCTGATAGTACCATTATCCTAGAAATGACAAACAATGTTCAATTTGTTCATGGCTAATAAAAGTAATGGTAATTATTATAGCCCTCACTTTCAATAGTACTTTGAGGTTCATACAACATGTTCCTTTAAGGACCTGAGAGAGTGGTTTTGGAAATATTGACATGCGCATTTTATGGGTGAGGAAATGAAAAGCTCGAAGAGGTTAAGGAAGAAAGGGAAGAAGTGTTTATTAGGCATCTACTATATGTCAGACATTGTGTTAAGAACTTACAAATATCTCACTTGATCTTCAGAACAGCCCTGGGAGGTAGGTGTTCCTATAATTATCTCCATTTTACAGATGGGGAAACTGAGGGGAAAAAGGGTAGTGATTTACCCAAGGTCACAAAGCTAGTAAGTGTTTGAGGCCAGATCTGAACTCAGGTCTTCCTGACTCCAGGTCCAGCACTCTAATCGTGGTACCATCCAAAGTCATATACCTACTAAGTCACAAAGCTAAGTCAGAAATTCATTATTTTCTGACTCCAGATTCAGCTTATTCTACAATGTACCACAAGGTCCTGCAATTAACAAGGTGAAAGAGATTATTTAAGACATTATTCTTGACTAGAGTCACAGAGAATTGGCCTGTAGCTTTGTAGACACAGCTGCAGACAAAGGAAGGACAGACAGTAGCGTGGCTTCCCAGGAGGCTGATCTTCCTGGTTTTGACCTGAAATTCTCTCCAGTAAGTGTAAATATTATGTTCTTTCTAGGAGCAGTAACACTTCAGTGGTAGCTCTAGTCAAAACAATGTAATAGGCCAAATTTAGTGACATCCCTTCTGGCTATGCAAGGGACAAATTGGGTACAGTAGAAAGGGTCTTGGGCTTAGAGTTGAGACTTAAATTCAGTTCTGACAGTTAATACTGACACGTTTGGATAGCACTTATAAATTTGTAAAGTGCTTTCCTCAGCGCGACAAGACAAGTGACACAGATATTATGAACTTCATTTTTCAGATATGGAAACTGAGGCTCAAACTGTCTGTGTCTTACACTGTTTTCCCTTCTAAATAGGTAGTGCCTGTACTCTTGGCCCATTTTACAAAGGATGACCCTGAGAGCTCAGAGAGGGTATGTGATTTAGCCCAGGTGGTACAGAGAGTGTCAGTGCGCAGACTGGAACCCAGGCTGTCAGACTCCAAATCCGCTGCTCTTCATTACATCACAATGGCTGTATTCTGCCTCCTCCGTACCCATCCTTCTTCTGACTTGCCTTTCTTTGTATCCCCAAAAATCACAGCAGAGGTGCTGGTCCTAGGGAGTTCAGGGAAGACTAGCACCTCTGGTGTGAGGGCTGCCGAGCCCTTTTCAGGGCTGCTCATCTGCCTTCAGTGTCCATCTGTCACCCAATTCTCACTTGTGGCTCCAAGAAGCTGTAGCATGCGCAGCGGCCACATCCTGCTAATATCATCTCAGCAGGCAGGTTAAACTAGTTTCAGGGGAATCGATATAGCTCAAATCCATCAGTGAGTTCAGGGATGTCTATCCCAAGCATGTGAAGACTGCCCTGGTAGAATGGGCAGATGAGAACAGTATATTACATCAGCCATGAAGGCAGCTGAAATAGGCTCTGTGGAGTGCTTAGAGTTTGGTCAGACATCAAAGATGCTGCTGTATCAAGGGCTGTCACCAATTGTCCTGACTTTTGTTCTTGCCACTGGGCTACAGTGACTCAGAAAGAGAGAGTGAGGTTGATGACCGTGCAATTCTGCCTCTCTTAAACCCATTTCAAGTGCAAGTCAAGACAAAGAAAAACAAAGGACAAAAATCCCCAACAAATAGCATAGTGCCTTGTATGTAGTAAGCACTTAATAAATGCTTATTGAACAACCAGATCACACATCTGAAGTCCAGATCATTGGTATTATGACTGAGGATTCAGGACTTTTGCCAAACTCTCATCCCCCTGATCTTTAACAGATCTTTCTCCTTAAATTTTCTCTCCCAACTCCCAAGGCCTGGGACTGTGCCATTCATTAAGGAAACCTGGGAAGCTGAAGAGTGCTCCTGTGAGAGGTGTGGGAGTGAAAGCAATGCTTGAATCAATGTACTACTATTCCTGTATAGGTCAGACTGTTACAGTATACATTGTCAAGAATGATTGGAGACTGAATAGACAGGGTATCTTGTGTCCATTCGTATCAAAAGAAACCCTTCAGAGAAAAGTATATTATTTCTTCAATAATAACATCTCTCTCTAAAAGATAAATGTCTAGTCATTTTAAGAATTTGTGGAAATTTCAGGATTTTGAAGCTTCTTTACATACACTACTCATTTCTCCTTTGGAAGCAGATCCTGATGTCATAGTCTGAAAAAAATTACAATGCAGGAAACACCAAATAAGCCCCAAGTTAAAATCTCTCAAATTTCCAAAGAGTTGTTTTCTCCATAATTAAATTAACTATATGCACAAATGAATACATATATATATATACACACACATGTGTGTATACATAAATAGGTACACACATGTGCATATATGTGTATGCATATACATATATATAAATATATGCATACTTATATGTGTATTATCATGGCTAACCAGGAGCAAGAAGCTTCATAAGAGTACAAGAAAAATATATGTGTTTTTGTGTATACACACATATATAGTATCAGAATGTATTTATGGGAATATATACATGTATATAAATGAATATATTTATTTTATTTAATGAACTATATTAAATAGTTCACTAAACAAAATTATACATACACACACTTTCTAGCTGTGTGACCTTATGCAAGTCATTTAACCCTGTCTGCCTCAGTTTCCTCATCTGCAAAATGAGCTAAAGAAGGAAATGACAAACTACTCCAGTATTTTTGCCAAGAAAATCCCAAATGGGGTCATGGAGGGTCAGACACACCTGAAAGTACTGAACAACATGACTAACCAGGTGCAGGAAGCTTTATAAAAGTGCTGGAATTAGAATCGGGAGGCAGAGTAGAGGTCCTCGAGTCCAAGGCTTGATTATTACCCACAAGCTATCAGGCAGGGCCAGAGACAGCAATGGTGGGCAGTTTTGCAATATTGCAAAATATCTCTGAGCTCATCACAGATGTGTATTCCTTCTGACGTGATGAGCACACCCATCTGTCTGCCCATGTTGTGCATTTATTGTCAGTGTCCCCCCATGAGTTTAATACTGGTCTCCACCCAAAAGATCTGAGGGTCTTCCTTGTATTCCCCTTGACATTGTGTGAATATCCACAGGGCACAAAGATTGTTAATGATCATCACTCAAATTTCCCCTGCCCCCAAATCTTCTTTCTCCAACATACCTGCAGGAGGTGGAGGAGAGATGGGTGATTCCACGGGGACAGGGAACACCCCCTATCAATGCAGATTACCACAGTGGCCTAGGGAACTGAAAAGTTCCATGGTTTGCTGAGGATCATGTAGCCAGTATATTTAAAAGGCCTGCCTGAAACCCAGAGTTTCCAGACTCCAAGGCCAGCCCTTTATTTATTATGCCACATTGCCACCAAGACAGTTTTGGTGTTAAAAAATAGAGATTAAGATCCTGAAACAGGGGTGGCCCGGTCGATAGAATGCTGGGTCTGGAGCCAAGGATCCAAGTTCAAATCCAGGCTCAGACAGTCACTACTTACTAGTTATGTGACCCTGAGCAAGCCAATTAACTACTGTTTGCCTCAGTTTCCTCATCTGTAAAATGGGGATAATAGATATCATATACTGCACAAAGTTGGTGTAAGGATCAAATGAGATAATAATTATAAAGTGTTTAGCACAGTGCCTGGCACATAGTAGGCACTATATGAATGTTTAGCTTTCGTTTAGTCATTTTTCAGTCATGTCTGACTCTTCCCTTTGGGGGTTTTCTCAGAAAAGACACTGGAGTGGTATGCCATTTCCTTCTCCAGCTCATTTGACAGATGAGGAAACTGAGGTAAACAGGGTTAAGTGATTTGCCCAAGGTCATA
Source organism: Trichosurus vulpecula (assembly GCF_011100635.1). Lineage (NCBI taxonomy): Eukaryota > Metazoa > Chordata > Mammalia > Diprotodontia > Phalangeridae > Trichosurus > Trichosurus vulpecula. The sequence goes on along the minus strand of NC_050575.1, from coordinate 236,240,387 downwards.
CAGCTAGTACATGTCTGAAGCCAGATTTGAACTCAGGAAGAGGAGTCTTCCTGACTCCAGGCTTGTCGCTCTGTCCTCTGTGTCACTTACCAACATACAAAGAATTGACAGTCATTATCAGGGGTCAGGTGAACTTTCAAAGCATCAGGTACATCAAACAGAATTAAATTCATTCAGGAGGATGCAGTTTCCAATTTGATTTTATTTATTTAAGTCCCCACATTTGGTCTTAGACTCTGGCCCCTTGATCTTCTTCCCTAGCTTCAGATGGTGACAAGTCCCCTTTATGGCTTCCTGCTTTGGAAACACCAAGGGGGTGCAGACATAAGGGCATAACAACTCCCATTTCTTCAGTTCTTTAAGATTTATAAAGTGTCTTCCTGACAACAACCCTGTGAGGGAGATTATAGAAATTTTATGATCCCTTTTCTACAAATGAGGAAACTGAGGTTTCTGAGAATTTCAAAGACTTCCTGCAGCTACTCTACTAAGGAGTGAATGGGGTGGGATTCAAAAGTGAACCTCTGCACAGTTGTTAGAAAATCAAATAAGATGATGGACGGCAAAGCACATCTGTAAATCCTGATATCAAAATAAGCTTCTATTATTATGAAAATGATGACAACATGGTAGCATGAGTAGAAGTGTTTATATTACAATGACGATCATGAAATTATCACAGGCCAAACACTGTGCTGTACAAAAATAGAACCGTTAATGTCAGAAAAACACTCCTGATTAAATATGGTATTATATAAAAGAATTTTTTCCTAAAATCTGCATTTTGAACATAAACAGATCTGTAAACTACCCCCCTGAGAATCCTTCTATTTATTTACATGTGTATGGGCACTTGAAAGCCCTTTCTTTGAAAATCTAGCCTGGGGAGGGTGGACTAAGCATCAAAAGAACACTTTAAAATACTTCTTTTGCTAAGCACATGATTTTATCCCTAGGAGACTGAGAAGGAGAGATAAGATAGGGAATGGAAGCTCGCATTAAGCCCCAAAGAGCATAGCTTAATTCACTTTTATTAGTTTTCTTAAAGAGTGTATATTCGGTTTTGTGATCAGCCCAGAAGAGAGAGAAAAGTACATACCAAAGGGAAGGAAAAAAGTAGACCTGAGGATTTTAAACTGCAATTCTTGTTTTTCAATATTCTCATTTTTCATTACTTGACATTTACAACGCACCTTTTCTCAAAGGAGTTTGAGGTGATTTATGGCATTTGACAGTGATATTCATAACATCCCTACAGAGAGGCAGACTGTGTCAGACAAAACACCACCATACTCTTCTCCCAGTCCAAACCAGTCTTCCCAAACTCATGGATTCCATCCCAGGTCTAGAGTGAGAGAGTAAGGAAAATGGAACAGGAAGAATGTCTACCATTCTGAATAGAGAAATGAATAAGTGGGGTTATCTGTGCCCCACTAGATTTACTTTAGCCAGGCACACTAGAAGGTTTCCACATGTCTAGGCCTCAGGCCTCTGGCCTTAGTCTTACATCAGGCCCACCCAGAATTGCCAGATCCTGACTTCTGACTGGAGTCCCCTAGCTTATACCTCCACTTACCGTTGGCCTGCTAATGAGGCAAGTCTCCTGGGCTTTGCAGGACACAATATCACCACCTGCCATGAAGTCTGAAAGAGAACCTTGAACAGTCTAGTCACCTGACTCCCTCAATGAATCTTTCTTCGGCTACTGATATTTTCTTGGATTCACTCCTCAAGGGTTAGCATGCTCCTCATATATATATATATATATATATATATATATATATATATATATATATATATATATATGTATGTATAGCCTTCCATCTTCCTCAACTCTGTCATCTAAATGTCCCCCTCCAAATCTACCCATTCTTCTTACTGTGCTCTCTGGAATTCATGCTCCATAACGTCACAAGCTTTCATCTTCAACCTTTTCTTGTACTACCCCCTCAGTGCCCAAGGAGGGATAGCAAACTTCTGCTGCCCTAAACTAATACACGCTGCTGAAGCACATCTCTTTTTCTGCGTGACGATCATCCCTAACTCCCATTGCTTTTTATGCCAATGTGATTCAGACACTCATCACCCTGCATTTACCACCATTCTTCCCATATAATCAAACCTTAATAAAGTTCTGTTGACTAATTGATTTTTAAAAAACAGCTTTAGGCTTCTGATTAAAGTCTGACACATCAGACCTGATGAACCTTTTCTATCCCTTACATAATAAGTGTCTTTCTCATGTTAACTAATTCACTAATAACAACCTTATGGGCTCATTGATTCAGAACTAGAAGGGAACCAAAAGGCCATTAGGCCATTTGCCCCTTCATTTATAGCAGATTAAACTAAATCCTATAAAGAGTAAGTGCCTTGCAAAGAGTCTAGTAAGAGTCTGAGGTGGGACCTGAACCTAGTTCTTACTGGCTCTACTGACCTTTCCTGAGAGCTCTTTTCCTTCCTTCAACCTTTAGGTGGAAAATGTGTTCTTTTTTAATTTTGTTTTGTTTTGGATTTTCTCCATGTGGAAAGACAAGCTGCAACTTGGACATTATCAAGTCCTTCAACTTAGGCAGGGATTGTTTTTTGGTTTGGGAGCAGCGAAGAGTGAAAAGAACATATTTCTCATTTTCACCCCACACACTCCTGAGGCTGCAACTTGCATAGCATTCAACATCGAAACACACCAGACTACTTTGCTTTTTGAACCTCAAGTCATAGAGAAAGAAACACCAATGAAAATGTTTGCTATTTCAAGAACAACTCAAGTCAGCATATGTGTATTGAATGCCTGCTACGAAGAGGATACCATGGGATACAGATATGGATGTCAGTTGAAGGATTTAGAGCTGGAACAATACCTACATCTCATTGAGTACTCTCTCATTTTACAGAGTATGAAACAAGCCAAGAGAGGTTAAACGGCTAGCCTGGGATCACACAAAAAGAAAGTAACGTAGCAAGAAGAAAAATCCCTGATCTCTCATTCTAAGTCCAGAGAGGTAGTTACAGGGGTTTTAAGAGGGCAGCAGACTGTCATGCTCTTTCCCAAAACAATGGTACTATTGATTATCTGTTATTCGCAGAGAAAGAGCAAGAGACGGAAAGGGAGAGGGAGATATACTGAGCAAATGCCCAGGTGCCTATACTGGGCAAATAGACCCTGGTCCCTGGTCCCTTGGTGGAAATCAGGACAGCTAAGCCTCAGGACACAGTTCCAAAGCTGAATTTACTTTTTAGGGAAAGGAAGGGATGTAGGGAAGAAGTATGATCTTTAGAAGCATTGGTCAATAGAGGATCTTTGTACCAGGTGAAGAGAAGGGAAGAGGGGCAGGGCAAAATTCTCATGGGTGCTTAGAAAATCCTGGTGTTCTGTTGGTTGGATAAATGGAATGTGAAACACACCTAGATACAGGCAATATGAATTTAAGGCAGGATTTGAACCCAAGTTCCCCAATTCCCAATCCACTCTACCCACTGAGCCAAGTAACTATAGTATGTGGATCATGAAGCATCTTGTAGTTTGGTAGTTTAAAATCTCTTTCCCCACCATTGCATCATAGATTTAGGATTGAAGGGGACATCAGAATTAGCTCACTTTTCCTATTTTACATGTGAGAAAACTGAGACCCAGGGAGGTAGAATGATTTTCATCAAATTCCACACATAGGAAATGCCAGTGATGAGATTTAAACTCAGATTTCCAGAGCCAATGTTCTTTCCAATGTACCATGTTGCTTTCTACTTGGTTATTAACTATGTTAGGATTGATTGACATTGCCAAATAAATATGCAGTCTCTACCTTTTACTCCTTAGCAGACTGATTGTAAATGGCCTATTCACCTACCTTTGTGTCTGGGCCTTGCTGCTATCATGGTCTTCTAGTGCCCGGGCCTGTGTTTTGGCCAATTGCAAGTGTCGAGTGACATTATTGTGGTGGAACTCATTGCTCTGTTAAGTCTGTCGGTGACAATCATCCTCCTACAACTGATGAATGCTTTTAATCCTGGACACTACAAATATTCACTAGCATTTAGAGAAGCCGTTTCAGCAGCAACAGACCACTTCCTAAGCAAATGAGGAATGACACATCTGGCCCAAACATAAAGGACTTGAATGTGAACATAATAGATCAAATATCTCTCTGGCATGGTACAGAGAAACCTCCTACCTGGCTCAGCATCCACCCCCATGATGTGGCCAGGCTGTAGAGGCAGTTGTGAACCTGTGAATTTTATTGGCGGAGACAGGTTGCATGGATAAGAAACCTGCCTTTAGCGATGTGGTCATTTTTATCTCATGTTTAAGTATAGAGAAGGATAAATTCCAGCAAGACATGGAGCTATAATGGGCAAGGACTAGGGCTCATATCGCTGCCACTAATTAGTCTTCCTGCCTTAGGGGGAGCCACTTTGCCCATCAATACCTCAGTTTCACCATTATGCTTCCCCAAAGACTACAAGTGTCTTGAGGGCAGACATTGCCTCCATTTATATTTGTATCCTCAGGATCTAGTACAAGGCCTGGACACAAACAAGAACAAAAACTAAAACAAAAACAAAAGTCACCATCATTTTCAAATGCTTCCTGATTAATCAAGTTGTGTTATGGGGGTAATGTTATGGATTAAGAGCTTATTATTGGCTAAAATGGAGCTAATTGTACTTGTACAATTTCCAGTATAGGGTTGTTCTGGAGAACATTTGAGGAAAAGTATTTTAAAAGGCACAAAGCATTATAGAAATACCTTAGGTGGCCAGTGGCCAAATACCTCAGCTTATCAATGGAGCCAATACCTGCATTGATACAGACTGGAATTTGTGCATCCTATCTCATCTTGTGTCATATTCTTGTGCAAGTCCTCACATACATCTTCCACAAAGGGACTACTCAAAGTATGAGAGCCATTGCTCCCAGTATTTTAATATTCCATGAATACTCAGTCTACACATCTGTATATGACCATCTGATAACTCCCTTTCTAATGATACATTTCCTAGATAAGATCCCATATCAGGCTACTTTTCAGGCTGCATCTCTCCTTTGTTCTTCCAGTCACCTGTAATTTTGATTCCTCAGACATTAGGATGTGTCATGATTTTTTGTATATATTTCTTTGCTTATTATCTCCCCCATTTAATTGTGAGGTCCTCGAGGGCAGGGACTGTTCTTTGCCTCTTTTTGTAGCCCCACTGCTCAGTACAGAGCCTGGCACCATAATAAAAGATAAATGATTATTATCTAATGGCTGCAGCCATACAGAGTCTCTGGGAAAAATATTGGTGCTAAAAGGTTGAGGTTGTTGGGGTTTTTTTTTGTTTTTGTTTTTATTTTTGTTTTTCTTTTCTATGTTAGGAACCACTTAGGATTTTTGAAAGTCCTACACAATTATGCAAAAGTAATCCAGCCTATGAGAGACTATGTGAATCAGTGGATAGAGGGAAGATTTTGTAGTCAGAAAGTTCTGGGTTCAAATCCTGACCCTGATACTGATTGTGCCACAAGGAGCAAGCTACTGGCTCTCTAAATGCCCCTGGCAAATTTATCATTAATATTCAATCTGCAATTGTTTTATTAAGGGCATACTATGTGTCAGGCACTATGCTATTTACTGGGAAGGGTACAACTCCAATAGATGAAACAATCCTACTTAGACGTTATATTCTATCAGGAGAGATAGCAAAAATATGTTTAAGTTTTTATGTGTACTATAAACATAAAGGTAATAACATAAATCAATGCAAAGTGGTTAAATACAAGGTAGTTTGTGAGTAAGGGCACCAGCAGTGGGAACCAGGAAAGGATTTACATAGAAGAATATAAGCTATAGATGAGGGTCAGCTCTGCAAAGATGGAAGGAGTTACCGTCCAAGGAGATGCCCAATCTAATGAAATCATGTTTTGTCCCATAGATCCAGCCCACACTCCTGCTTCTACTCAATTCAAGGAAACTACTGAAGAGTAATCATGCGATATCCTTTACAGATGAGAAGGAAACAGGCAGGCTTTCAAAAGCAACTTCTTTCAGCCAACTACATCATCACAGTAGCACAATGGAAGGAAAGATATAGTAGGTCCATCGGTCAATAAACATTTATTAAGCACCATACTGAGTACAAGGTCCTAGTACTTTATTGATTACAAAATGACATTTAATTCAGTTGAGCAAACACAACCTAAAGAGCGCACCTCCAACGTGTCCTTCCTGAATATTCCAGAAGCATCAGATTCCTTAAAAGGTACAGATTACTAGGACACTGTACATATATTCAAAGATCCTCTGTACCCAGGGAGGAAGAATAGAGAAAGAGAAATTTGGACCAAAAGTATTTGCTACTTACATAGAGGACCCAATGGAGAGTCCAAATCAATCAATCAATCTACCAACAAGCATTTATTAAGAACTGACAGGCACTGTTCTACACGCTCAGGATACAGGCAGAAAATGAAATAATGCCTGCTCTCAATTCTATTGGGGGAGATAGCATGTAAATACGTAAAAATATAAAATTAACACACACACATATATTCATACACATACATACCTGTATATATGTGTATATATAAATATATACATATATGTGTACACATAACATATGTAATATATGTGAATATATATATATATACATACATATAAATTAGGGAGGGAACACATAAGCAATCAGAGGATTGGGAAAGGCTTCATATACAACACAGTGCTTGAGCTTCATCTAGAGAGGAATGAGGAATTCTATGAGGCTGGAGGGAAAGAGAACCTTTTTTTTAAGCACAAGAGACATTTGGCATGAAAGTGTTATGGAGATGGTAGATGGAATGCCTTATGTGAGAAACACAGGAAGAGAGTAAACATTCTTAATGCCTCAGACATGGGCAGGGCATGGGGAAGGGTCCTTCAGATGCTACTATCTGTGGATTATCTTTGAAGTAATGGCTGATTTTGTCCAGCCTTCAAAGAGTGCAGCTAGGCAACTAAACCTCATAGTCCATAATGTATTGCCCCACAAGCCAAGGGGCAAAAAGCCATGGTAAGGGCCAAGCCATGTCCCCAAATAATTTCCAAAGTTATTTAAGAAAATAGAGGAAACTGTGATGTTATTAAGTGAAATGAGCGCTTGGATGGTTGATAGGTGACATAGGCGGAAGTCTTAGTTCAAAAAATAACTATTAATGTGGTTTTTGTCAATTCAAATCCCTTTTCTGGGCCTCACTTAGCTTTTATGAGTGGTTGGACAAGATTATCCTTAAGGGTCATTTTAACAACTACAGTCCAAGAATTTTTGTTATGCCTGGATAAGCAGGAGGATTACACTATGGTAAATTCCTTGATTCAGCAAGTCAATTTCTATTCAATTCCTCCAACATTTACTTAAAAGATGGATAGGTACTAAACCTGCTGCTCTTTATCAATGATACTACTTGGCACTGTATATAAAAAGTTTTTTTTAAATCCCCTCCCCTCAAGGACCTTATATTCGGATTGCAAGTAGGAAAGATCTAACAGATACATAGAAAAATATAACAAGAGCAAAAATGACAGAGACAGCAGACAGGTCCAGACAAGTCTTGACAGGCAAGTCTTGACTTTCAAGTGAATTGGATTTAACTGAGGTAGGGCTGTGCAAACTCATTAGTCTGACTCTCTCTTCCAGGGTTATCTGAGTCCAGTGGCAAGTACAGGATGACTAAAGATTATCCCAGATGCAGGGGGAAACCTTGGCCCTTTCAAGCTAAGGTCTTTCCCAGGTCTCAGTTTGTCTGAGGCAACAGCCATTCAATGATTAAGGTTAGGTAAGAAATGAGCCAAAAGATAGCCTAGTTTGCCTTCTCAAAAAAAAAGTCAAACTGGGAGGGGAAGACCCTCAGAGCTTCTGGCAAGAATAGAAACAATTACTACTTATAAGATAGATAGATAGATAGATAGATAGATAGATAGATAGATAGATAGATGGATGGATAGAGACACACACAGATGTAAATATGAAAATAGGCTCATAGCAGCAAATATCTAGTCATGGAAGGGGACTCACGTTCTAGTCCAATCCTCTCATTTTACAGATGAAAAAATAGGGCCAGGGAGATTGTGTGACTCATTCAAGTACACATCCTCTCTAGGCAGGAGATTGGATTAATTGTTATTTTCATTTCCTAGTGATTCTCTATGGTTACAAATCATAGAATAACACAAACTGAGAAGAATAAAAATCATAATCAATCCAAAATCCAATTCAAAGATTCATGATGGGCTATAGCATACTGGCACCAATGACTTGCCTACGACAGATCATTCCATATACATCATACAGTTAACACATGAAAAGGAAGTCAACAGAACATATAAAAAGAGATAGAAGATAGATCATATAACAAGAGGAATAGCCCAAGTATCCTAGTCTAATAGAATCCAAAAAATATACAAAGAAATAGAGAATTCTCCACGTTGACTTTATGAAAAAACACAAGTAAGAATCACAAAGAATGAGAGGTCATAGAATGATTATGACAACAGCTAATAGAAAAGTCCATCTTTGTGAGACAAAAAATCCATCAAAATGACAAAGTCTCACAAATGAGCAATCTAGGGCATGGAGGAATATGGTGGACTGCCATTTTTCCAACTTGTGGTCTTCTAACTTAAATGTGTTACTTGTAAGTCCTGAGAAGCGAGACTAATCTAATGCTACTGAATACCACCTAATGACCTTAAGTGAACAACTGGGTTTGGCCAGCTGTGTACTTTTTCTTTTAATCACAAGCTTCCATAGTTCATTTGTTCATGGACTGTTCATTCTGCTTACTCGTAAGTGAAATAATGAAAGTGTCTTCAAATTACTCACAAGCTAAGCCCTCATGGTATAGAGGGATAATAGAAACACACATATTGGCATTGATTTCCCTTAACATAATTGCCTGTTATGATCTTCAATCTCTCCTACTAAAGAGCAGAACGTAATCCGGTTGTTGATATGTTTGAAAGAGCATCATTCAGGCAAAGTCTAAAGCTCATCCATTTTGCTTCATTTCACTGGAGTTGGACTGCATTCACCATCTTTTGACAAATGGCAAGTCTAAATTAGTACCAGTGTGATTCACATGCCAGTACACTTCTATGATCTAGTGTTACTATTGTTAGAGAGTGGGGGAAAGTCCTTTGGTTAAGTGTGGTATAAAGGAGAATACTGAATTTGGAGCTGGCTCCAATCCTAGCCTTGTTCTTCTTAATCTGTGTGACAGTGAGGAAGTAATTTCTGTTTTTATTTCCTCATTTGTAATACCACAGTCTCTGAAACTGGAAGGCATCTTAATGATAATTTGGTTCAGCTTTCTCATTGTGCAAATGAGGAAGCAGGGACTCAAAAACTTGAGGTGATATGGCCAAGATCACACAGAAAATAAATGTAAGGTGAATGTATTTGCTTTGGGATCTCTGACTCCAGAGCCAGTACCCTGCATGCTTCCTTCTCTGAACATATGTAATAATACCTTAATTTACACATGAGAAAATTGAAATGCCAAGAAATAAACAATCTTGCCCATGGTCACATGGGCAATTGTCAGAGGCAAGATTTGACTCCAAGTGTACTCTTTTTGAGTCCAGCATTAATCCCGCTGAGCCATGATGTGGCATATCTTGGGTTTGTTTATTTTGTTTTGTTTTGACCTCAAGGCCTTGGGTTTCTATTTGCCAGGGCAGTAAGAGGTGAGCCCTATGATCTTTCCAGCGGGCATTCCTATTAATATTTGTTAACTCATAATGTATATAATCTCATAGAGAATCCAAGACAGAAAGATATAGTGTTTGCCTGTGAGAGCTTAAATCTATTAAATGCATATTAAAATTTCTATAACAAGAAAGATCTACTTCCTAGAGAGCTAATAACTAAATGAAAATTCGCTCACAATACCAACCAGGCTTATGAAATGCATACCCTGAAAATAATTATTTCAGACCCTATCATGCTATGATTCCATGCAACTCCTGTATGAAATTGTCATCTTACTTATTAAAAAGTTTATCAGAAATTCATCATCAAAGCATGCTCATCAGAACTGGTTTTTATAAAGAGAAAGTGTTGGTAGCAATGTGAGGGGAGTCAGGTCCTCTGAATACCTTGAAAATTTAAATCCATGCCTGGATCATATTACATAAAGCTCCATGACTTATTGAAATCCTGCTATCTATTAGACAAAGGGAAATTAACATTCTGCTATGTCTACTTTATTAAGCAGGGCAGGGCAATAGGTGTCACAGTAGATAGAGTGTCAGGTCTGGAGTCAGAAGGACTCATCTTTGGGGTTTAAATCTGGCCTCAGACATTTACTTGCTATGTTACCCTTGGCAAGTCACTTAGCCCTGTTTGCCTCAGTTTCCTTGTCTATAAAATGAGCTGGAGAAGGAAATGGTAAACCACTGTAGTATCTTTGCCAAGAAAATCCCAAATGGGGTCATAAAGAGTCAGAAATGAATGACCAACAACAACACTTTATTAAGATCAAAATAGGCCAAATCTGATTTGTTGTTGTATTTCACATTTTGATGGTAAATTTAAAATAGTTTCTAGCCTGCACATAGGATCTACCAGCTGCAGGTCTGTGAGCCTTCCTAAGATCCATCATCCCCATCTGCAAAACAAGGAAGTTGAACAGGTTGGCCTCTGAGATCCCTTCCATTTGGGGAGCTATTATTCTATGAATTTCCACCATGTAGATTTGAATTCAGAGGGTTATATGTCTAGATCTAAAAGGGTTTATAAAGGTCATCTCATCCAACTTCCTCATCTTTACAAATGAGAAAACTGAGGTCTAGTGAAATAAAATGATTTTTCAATGGCTGCAGAGGTAGTAAACAGCAGAAGTGAGTAGAAATCAGGTCTTGTGACACCAAATTGAGCACTTTTCCCAACTCTACCATGCTGCCTCCCATTGCAAAAATGTCCATGCCCAAATTCCAAAAGATTTTATTGATAAAATTCAAATGTAAAATCATTAAGGATGTAATTCTACACCAGAAGAAAAAATATCCCTAAGTTCATCATGAGTATTCTCTCCACCCCCACAGACTATGGTCCCTGTTCTACTTAGTAGGTGATCTTGTAAGTAGGTCTGCTTAAAAACCAACAACAACAACAAAGATAGATGAGCTAAAAATCTCCTTCATCCTATAGTAGCCATCCGCTGGTAAGGAGTCTCTCTGAAAATAACAGGGTTGCACTTTGGATGAGAAACACAAAGTACATCATCAGGTCACTAATGGAAGTCTTTACAATATTGGAAGACAGGGAGAAGTCATATTCCATGACCATGAGCTTTAAGAATCCAGTCGCCTCCATTCCTCCAAGCACCTAAAGACATCAATGGGGGAACTTTAATTTGCCGGATATTCATCTGAAAACAAAGTAGTGTAAGATTCTTTATGTAGGAGTAGACAAGAATTATAGAGGAACACCACCACCTTGATTTAATTGATGAAAAACTGAACCCAGAGAGGGGAAGAGATTTTCCCAGAACCATATAATATCAGGCCCACAATCGCTAGCCCTCTTTTAGGCGCTTCACTGAATAGAGTCCCAGGCCTCAAGTCAGGAAGATCTTCAAATCTAGACTCAAACACTTACTGTGTGACCGAGGGCAAGTCATTCGACTTCTGTTTGCCTCAGTTTCTTCATCTGTAAAATGAAGAAAATAATAACACAGGGTTATTGTGAGGGTCAAATGAGATAATAATTGTAAGGTACTCAGCACAATGCCTGGCACATTGTAAGCACTATATAACCATTAGCTATTATTTATCATTAGTACCTCTATCTACTACCCTACCTCCATTTTACTTATCTGACCTTTGACAGTTAGAATGAGAGGACTGAGTTAAATGCTATCAGATTGGATTGCTTCTTATAGTTCATAGGCATCTAGGTGGGTGCAATGGGTAGAATGTTGAACTTGAAGTCAGGAAGACCTGAGATCAACCCCTGCTGGCTTTTAGCAGAAGAGTTCACCTTGTAACTTACTAGTTGTAAGCCTAGGTAAATCACTTAATCTCTCCTACCCTCCGTTTCCTCATCTGCAAAGGGGGAATAATAGCATCCACCTCCCCAGGTTGGTGTGGGGATCGAATGAGATAACATGTCAAGTGTCTTGTGATCTTTAAAGCCTTATAGTCATGGTTGCTATCAGGGTCATCGGCTCATAGATTTAGAGCTAAATGAAATATCTATTGCACTCTAACCCTAATTCTCCAGTTTTAGGAATGAAGAAACCTATGAGACCCAGAGAAATGAAGGAACTTGCCCAAGGTTAAACAGCATAGCCAAGACCTGAATTCAGCTTCTCTGACTCCAGACTCAGCCCCCCCTCTATTCACTTTATATTATGGTTTCTCATGAGATCTAGATCTGGAGGAGAACTTGGGCATCATTTAGTCTAACTTTCTTATTTTATAGATGAGGAAGCTGAGGCCCAGTGAGGGAAAATGACTTGCCCGAGGTCACAGAGGCAAGACTATGTCAGTATATTAATTCAAATCCAGATTATTTTACTTTGAATCACATACTATTCCTCTGACACCAGCTGGAGGGCTTCAGCAATACTTCTTGTGATTTTAAGTGAAAGCAAGTTTCAGTATTACATAATCTGACATTACATGACCTTGAACAAATCATTTGTATGCAAGGCCACAGTTTTCTCATCTATACTTAACTACCAGGGGTTGCTGCTGATTAATGGCCTGATCCTGTTAGGGTAAAAGGACCAAGTACTACTAGCCTTCTATATTCTTATTCCTAAAAGTTTCGAGATACTGGAGTAATACCAAGCTCTCTTTAGCTCTCAGAGAGCTGGCTACCTCTCCTCCTCAGTTCTACCTCTTTGGTGGGTGGAAAGTCTAATCTCCTTATTCTAAAGATTTAAGTGTATGTGGAATTATTCATTCAGACTCTTGGCAAGTGCATGTGAAATGTTTACCTTTTTTGCAGTCCACCTTACAAAAACATGGCCTAGCTGCATTTGATTTTTCAATCATAACCACAGGAAAAGGAATAAAAGCAAATCTATCATAGGACTGAGTATGAGCTGATGCCTGCAGTTCCTGCCTAAATCCAAGCAATAACGTCCCTTTGGTTCAGCATGCAAGTTAAATCCAAGGACCTCCAAAACCAGTTCTGTGCTTAGGTTAAAATATATGTTAAAAATATAGGTTAAAAAACAGGTTAAAATGGTTTCAGAAAGGGAAAGACTTGAATCAAACATGGGATCCCCATATTTGGCTAGAAATACTAGGGTCAGGTCTGACTCTCACAGTTATTACTTTTCCAGTCTTCAGCTTCTCTCTAGTTTAATTATGGACAGTAGATTACATCACATTCCTTGGGCTAATCTCAACTTCACCTGCTCATCAATTTAAATCCACAGCTGTGGGGTGAGGTCCACCCAGTATTGTGCTTGTGAATGGACATAACACATTTTTAAGTTTAAGTTTATAATTATTATTTCCGCTATCATTTTCTTAAGTCTAGAGCAGAGGTAGGAAATCTGTGGCCTCAAGGTCACAGGTTCCCCACCCCTGGTCTAGACAATCAACAGAACAATATAGCAAACCCTGATTTGTAGAGTTTATCAATTTATGTGCAATAAATGTTCATATTGATAATTTAACTTTCAACTCTCAAGGGCCAGTATGAACTGGCTTTAACACATGTAAATTAATAATATTTATGCACACCATTATGCTAGGTTTTGGGGATACAAAGAAAACACAAAATCAGTCCCTGCCTTCAAAGACCTTACATTCTAATGAAGAGACAACATGTATCCAAATAGGTACATACAAGATACATATAGAGTGGATAAGATCTGGGAGGAAGAGAGGGGATGGGGGATGGCTACAACCTCTTGGGTAAATTCAGCAAATCAGTCATCTCTGAGCAAATCAGTCAAACTCAGCACTCTTGAGTGTAAAACGTGGAAGTTGGACTACATGGATTCTAAGGATTATTCCAGCTCTAATAAGCTTTGCCCATTTTAAAAATTAGGAAACTGAGCCTGAAAGAAGGGAAGAAATTTGTGTGTGGTTTGTAAATGGCAGGGCTGCAGCCTCAGGTCTCTTGGCTCCAAGTTCAGTTCCCTTTTCTTTTTAGCGATGACCAAATAAAACTGTAGCTACTCTGTACAAGTTGCTGCCTCAGCAGCTATGGAATGGTGGAATTTGGCCCAGGAGTCCCGTTGAGAGCTTGACCTAACATCACACCAGGTCCCTGAGCATGATTTCTTACTGCCCCAACAGTCTAGTGGAGGGTTGGCATTTTCTTCCCATATACTGGGGTTCTGCTCTGTTTTCATCAACAACATCTAGTCAATACCTTGGTACGAAGCCCTGTGGTAGTTGTAGCTTTATTGTTGAGGGTCTCCCAGCTGAGCCAGTACTCAGAATGTACAATTCCGATTTCTCTACCTTTTCTAATGCCATGTTTTCTCTCACTAGAACGTCATCAACATAGGTAAAATCAAGAAATCATTCTACAGGATGTTCCTAAAGTCTGGACACATAGGAAGTGTGGAGTTATTGCATCGAGTTCACTTGAATCTTGCAAAGCGCATCAACCTTTGCATTACAAATGATGGAAACCATACTGAAGATGGTATTTATTAATATTCCAATTAAATCAAATGTTGAAAATTTCATTCATTTCATTTCTTGAAAATATGCATTTTTTCCTATGTATCCAGACTTTAGGAACACCCTGTAAATTACCATAGACTGATCTTTCACCAAAAGAAAATTACCATATAGGTGGATTGTGTTATGTATGCTGTTTTTGAACAATGCAAAAGAGTTAATGGTAAGCACTTGCTTCCTTAATTTAGATGCTACAATATTCCAACGTGATGATTTTATTGCAAACAAATGTATATGTTGTGTTTCTACGCGCACACACAAACACACACACACACACACACACACACACAGACTCACACACACATATTCTACAATCTACTCATGACAATGTAGGGAAATAGAAAGTGGAAGGCCTTATTTTCTGACTGACCCTAATATTTCAAAAACAACCTACTATAGGGCAAAGACTGTAATATTTCTAGTCCACACAGGACCTAAAACACCCCAGGAATTCAAATATTAAACAGAAAACCTCTTTCTATACTAGCTCACAATTCATTTCTGGGTTAATATGAGGTGATGGTTTCAACTTATAAATTTTATTAGGGTCTGAATCCTGGTTGCTTCAAGATAATGCATAAGGAACGAGGTTGTCATGGCAATCGAGATCATGGGCTCCTACCTGATCACAGACCATAGATTTGAAGCTCAAGAGGCAGTATATTTTCTATACTCATTTCTTAACACTGGAATTTTCTTCCCAGTTTAGCTTGATCAAATTCCATCTGTGATCATTGTTAAGTCTAGTTTTAAATATACATAGAAAGAACAACTCCAGTGGGGATTCTTTCAAGGAAAAGCTTTACTCAATGATAGTTTTTCAATTAACATTTTTAACAGAATAATCAATTACATGATGGAAAGATAAAGAAATATGTAAATGTTCACTATTGTAGTCTAACCCGTACTAAATGAGAACCTTTGTTACCCACTTCAAGGCTGCCTCTTTTGGATAGTCAACTCCACTGTTCCCTTTATTACTGAGTTTGTGATTTCCGGGTTTTTTTGGTTCTATTATTATTATTATTATTAAAAGATAAGTTATTTTAGATAAGCTTCTCATTCATGGTTAGCCATTTGACTTATGAGTCAATACAAATTCCAAAATGCATACTGTTTTATCATGAGAGCTCAGAGATCATTCAGAAGATTCTAAACTGTTTACAATGGGGGCATTAGGATTGATAAGAGAAAAATCAGAGAAAGGCATAGTTTTGTATTTATTAATATGATTTTAAATGTTCCCTTTTGGAAGTTTTGCTTTTTAAAAAATAATACATTTCTCATTTTCAGAGACCTTAGTCTCCTTATTTCAGATATGAACACGAGAGTTTCATTCAATTCTTCTGGAGACTGGTAGCCAGTGTGATTCATCAAAGGAACTGGGAACAGGACAGTCATAATTGCTGGTTACTGAGTTGGCATTTTCTTGATCTTTCTACTTTCAAGCACCACTTGTCTCTATATCAGAGATTATGTTTCTTTGTGAGGAATACTTTATTAATATTAACAATCCTAATAAAATTTGACCTTTAGCCCTATTGAGATGAAATTATGCATATAAACTAAA
Organism: Trichosurus vulpecula; assembly: GCF_011100635.1. Taxonomy (NCBI): domain Eukaryota; kingdom Metazoa; phylum Chordata; class Mammalia; order Diprotodontia; family Phalangeridae; genus Trichosurus; species Trichosurus vulpecula. Next base: position 236,224,148 of record NC_050575.1, on the reverse strand, counting down.
TTATTCATTCAAAAATGGAAACATTTAGGGAATGATGCTGTTTCTGCATTTGGATTATGTCCTTGTTAAAACAGAGGGAGGGAGGGAGAGAGAGAGAGAGAGAGAGAGAGAGAGAGAGAGAGAGAGAGAGAGAGAGAGAGAGAAAATTATCAGTGTAGTATAATATAAAGAGCAAGAAATCAGAGACAGAAGACCTGAGTTCAAGTCTCAGGACGTGAGTTCCCCTTCATTGGATTTCCTGGAATATTGTAGAGGAGATTGTTATTCAGGTATTACTGACTTCTGAGGTCCTTCCAATTCTGTCCCAGTCCTTGTTGACATAACCACAGTAACCTGGGGTAAGTGACATAACTTCTCTGTGTTTCTTCACCTAAAACTGAATGAGTTGGATTCTCGGATCTCTAAAGTCATATAACTAACTCATCACCAAAGAGGTTTGCTTGATTTGGAGCCCTAAGGGTTGAGTTCAGTTTTGAAAAGTCACATATTAGCCAATGGTTTATTTTCATCTTGTTACGAAAACCTGCTTTTCCAGAAAGTCATTTTTCATACTTTTTCACATTGCACACATACAAAGTTGAAATGTTATTATTATTATTATTATTATAATTCTAGAACCTAGAGCATGAACAAGAGACCTTACAAAGTTCGGACCTTGATTTTACTTTTACAAATAAGGAAACTAAAGTCCAAAAGGTAGGACTATAGCAATATGATCTGCAGCTAGAAAGGATTATAGAGTCTATCCCATCCCTTCCACTTGTCTCTGCGTATCTTGACTATTCTTTTCCATTTACACATTGTCTTACCCATTTGAATATAAGCTCCTAGAAGGCGGGAACTGCCTGAGCAACTAGATGGTGCAATGGTTGGAGTGCTGAACCTAGAGTCAAAAGAGACTCATCTTTCTGAGTTCAAATATGCCCTTAGACACATACTAGCTGTATGACCTTGGGCAAGCCACTTAACAATGGCAGAGGGTATTAATGTTTGTTGTCAGCCTAGGGTTGTTTAGAGATATGAGAGAGGGCTGCTGCCGAATTGTGAAGGGCTTTGCACTAACGTGAGACAGATACAAAGACAAAGAAACAGAGACAGAAAGAGACAGAAAGACAGAGATACATACAGAGAGAGACAGAGAGTTTGAACTTCACTCAGTAAGCAGTAAGGAGGTGCAAATGCAGGTTTTTGAGCAGAGAAGTGACAGTCTTATGAATAACAATGATTATTCTGGTGGCAGCAGGAAGGACGGATAAAGGAGAGATGCTATAGAGTAGAGATGGTGAGCCCTTTTAAGAAGCTGCCCCAGTAATGCAGGTGAGGGGCAATAAGGGATTCTACTGGGAGGGTGATGGAAGAACAAGAGGGAAGGAAATGAATTTAAGTTATATTGAAGAAGATGAAAAGACAGGACTTGATAATTAATTAGATATGATACATGTTCCAGAGGGAGGGGTCAAAGATAAGTCTAGCATTTTGAACATGGGAGATTAGATCAAGCTATAAACAGAAATAGGAAAGTCAAAACAACAAATCTAGAGGGAAAACAATAATAAACACAGTTGTAGCCATAAAAAGACCATTTTTTAAAAAAATGAAACAATTTCTGCTCTGAAGGAATTTATATTATGCAATGAGGAACTGGACATGTTGGGTGTGGATAATTTTGTGACTTTCATGGTAAAGGTTAGGAGATAGTTGAGATGATACCTAAATGAGTTAAAAGACCCAGAATTGGAGTCACAAGACCTGAATTTGCACTCTAGCCCTGCCATTTATTACCCACGTAGTAACCTTCTCTGGCTCTGAGTTTCCACATCTCTAAAAGGAGGGGGTTGGACTAAATGAGCAACGTGCCCTCCTGCACTTCTATAGCAGAGTGGTATTGAGCTGTTTTTAGGATTGTAGAAGAAGTATGACAAGATTTTTAAGGGTAAATAACCCCCCTCTACCAAGGTGGAATCCTGTACTTATCTTTTTATTTGCATGTAATCTCCCTGGTTGGAATGTCAGCTCCTTGTGGGAAGGGACCATGTTTGCTTCTCTATGAATCCCCTAGTACTTACCACAGAGCCTGGCACATACAATGCACCAGGGAAGTAATGGATAAACGTCAGTTGTAACTGTGTGAGGAGCCAATGGAGAGGGAGAGATTGAGGAGTCACAAGAGAGAGGAAGTGATTGCTGGAACAAGGCCCCAGGGGAAGCAAAGAGAATTGCATTCACACACAGATCTTAAGGATAGAAAGCAGGTAAACCTATTTTACCGAGAACAAAACAAAGAAGAGAAATTTGGTGATACTTCTGAGAATTTGAGGAAAAGGTCAGAGGAGCCAAGAGAGTTCATGTTGAATGCCCTCAATCTTTTCTAAGCATACAACGACACTTGGAGATGAGAGGCTTAATTTCATGAAAAAATAAAATCATTAATTCAAAGTGAAAATATATAATGAAATGCAGACCTGCTGTTTTAGGAGCTGTTTAAGACAACCAGAGCTAAGAATAGATTTTTTTTCCTAGCAGCAGGCTTTCAAAGGATTAATCAGAATTACAAAGGATCAGAGATGATTTCCTCCCATTCCCTATAGCAAGGGCCATAACAGAAAGGTGTGATAAAATTAACTTATTTCACAAAATGGCATTATTCTTATTGTTGCTATTAATGACTCATTTTTCTAGGGCTTTCAAATTATAGTGCTTTCAATTCTGTAGTGCTTTCGAAGTACTTTACTCATAACATCCCTATGAGGTATGTAGGGAGGTATTATTTTCCTGTTTTACAGATGGAGAAACTGAGATGAAAAGGCAATGTGAGTCTGGTGGGGTGAAAATGTCAGCTTCAGAGTTAGATGAGCCAGGGGCCTAGTGTTTGCCATGTAGGTGACTTTCAAATCTGACTAGGCCTTAATTTGTTTATCTATAAAATGAAAAGGTTCAGCTAGATGATCTTCAGGAGTCTATAATCCTGACTTGTTCATGAGCACACAACTAGTAAGTAAGAAAGCATAGGTCCCTGCCCAAGCTCCACCGATGGCTGTATTGTGAGCCCTCCTGGCTTAGAGTGAATGTCAATGGGAACTGTTTGTCTTTGGAACAGCAACCCTGAGGGTCTTCCCCTCCCAGCTAGATTTTTTTTTCTTTTCCTAATTAAAGGGGCCATCCCTTCAATCACTTCTTAAAGAGGCCTACTCATTGAAAGGGCATTACCTCACTCTAAGTGAGTACCTGAAAAGGCCTTAGCCTAAAAGGGCCAGGGTTTCCCATTGCATCCTGGACCATCCCCAGTCATCCTGATGGCTCTGGAGGAAAAAGTGAGGCTGGTGACCTTGCACAGCCCTCCCTCACTCAAATCAAAGTCAACTGAAAGTCATGTCATCATTTCCCTGATGTCATGGTCCTCTTCAAAAACAAACACAACCTGTGAGAAGTCAATCTAGATGTCCTGATTTCCTACCTAAGTCTTTTTCTGGTAGCCATTGTTAACTCTTAGAACACAAGGTCCACGGTAACAAAAAAAACCCCAACAACGACAACACCAATACCAAAAGCCTAAGTCAACGGGCTGGTGTGTGGTCACAAAAGTCCCTGGAATCCTCCTGACAAAAGCAAGATACCAGAAGAAAAAAATTATTTTCTCATCTGAAGTGCTAAGAAGAATATTCAGGGGGGTAGAAGTGGGGGATACATACGCTAAGTGTCACATGGATAAGCCAGTTCATCAACACTCCCAGTCAAACTCTGAGCCATTTTAGCCTGAATCTTTGACATTGTCAACTATCTCAGATGTTTGGAAATGCCTATATCTAGCACACAACTTCTGACACACACACAAAAGGAGAAGTTTGCATAGTAGCAATTATTATTTCAAATCCACACTGTCTGAGCTACAGCAGCTAATTAGATCAAGACATGAATTATGACACATACCATCCTTTGAAGGGGCTAATTAGATTAAGATCAATATAAACGGTACTTAGACAAAGGGACAATTGGGCATTTCTGGCAAAGAGATCTGAGTGTTGAGTCAATAAGATAATAGACAAGAAACATGTTAAAAGGTGTTTATAGGCCAGACCTCTTCCTAGGCTTTCTTTAATGAAGTGAATAATGCCAGTTTTCTTTGAAATTGAAAGCAAATTAAATGAATAGAATATTCTATTCATAAAGGAAAGCAACATTTTATTTGAATATAAAAGGGGAAAGGGAAACAGAAACATGTATGTATATATATATATATATATATATACATACATACATATGTAAAAGCATATGTAAAAATTTACATTTATTCAAGGATATGACCAACTGAAACACTAACCATCCTGGAGATACTCAGGCCTTCAATGAAGATGGATCTCACTTTCTCCAGTCCCCTCAAAGTTACTTTTATTGCTTTATTCAAGTTAGGATCTAGGGCTGGAAAAGACCAATGAGAGGACTAAAATCTACCAGAGTTTCCTCTACCTCTCTTCTGCTTAATTGAATTAGGCTGTATTTTCCCTAAAAGGTAACAAAGTTGAAACTTGATTAGCCCAAGAGTGAAGCAAGGCTATATTTCCTTTGGTCCAGCTTCCTAATACACACTGACTGGGTTGATGTGGTTTCTGAGTCACCAAGGGGCATAGATGGTCCCACCCATGTGGAAGTCAGTGGGTGTTCAAAGACCAGTTGAGGCACCACAACTTGACCTCTTGAACAGATCTGTTTCCATATGGAGATAAAGGAGGGTCATGTCTATTGAAATTGTGTCACTGTATCCTGGTTGCATATCCTTGCTTTGTTAGGGCTAAGTAAACTCTCTTCTTTTAATGATTCAATGACTTAAGAGTGCCAACATTGAACCTAAACTACCATAGTACCAGTGCCAGACCACTCCCTAATAAAATCTTAAAGATCCCCAACTGTTATGTAGTACAGTGCCCCCTCCCCCACCGCACCCCAAAAAGACTATGCTCCCAGGCTTCATTGAGTCAGAAGAGGAAGAGGAAGAGGAAGAAGAAGAGGAAGAGGAAAAAGAAGAGGAAGAGGAAGAAGAAGAAGAGGAGGAGGAGGAGGAGGAGGAACAGGAGGAGGAGGAAGAAGAAGAATAGGAAGAAGCAGAAGAAGAGGAAGAAGAAGAAGAAGAAGAAGAGGAAAAAGAAGAAGAAGAAGAAGAAAGAAGAAGAAGAAGAAGAAGAAGAAGAAGAAGAAGAAGAAGAAGAAGAAGAATTGCAATAGCTACCATCTATATAGCACTTTCAATCGGGTACTGTGCTAAATGCTTTACAATTATTATCAACCCTGGGAGGTAGGCCCTATTAGTATCCCCATTTTACAGATGAGGAATCTGAGGCAAACTGGGGTTGAGTGACTTGCTCAGGGTCACACAGATAGTAAATATCTGAGGCCAGATTTTAATTTAGGTCTTACTGAGCCCAGGCCCAGTCCTCTATCTGCTATTGCACCTAGTTTCCCTTTATTCTAGGAATAAGGAAGTGATTGTCCCACTGAACTCTCTCCTCTGGTCAGATAGATCTGGAGTACTGTGTTCAGTTCTGAGGTCTGTACTCCAGGGAGGACATTGTTAGGGTTTCTCCAGAGGAGAGCAACCAAAGTGTTGAATAGCTTTACAATGGTCTTTATACAATAAGGAACAGTTGAAGTAACTGGAAATCTTTAGCTTGAGATAAGAGAAGATAGGGTGGGTCATGGTATCCATGTTCTAGGGTTTAAAGGGCTGTCGCAAGAAATAGGATGGAGACTCGATTTGTTTGCTCGGAGAGGGCAAACGTCCTGGGTGGAAGTTGTAAGTACAGAATTCAGTTTGATGTGAAGGAAGGGGGAAACTAAGCTAAACATTAATATTATTTAAAAGTAGAAGTAGGCTGAATTGGGAAATAATGGCTTCTCCTTCACTGGAGGACTTAAAGAAGAGACCGAATGAAGACTTTTATATGAAGAAGAATGGACCTTTGGCCAAGCATTAATTCAACTCAGAAGTATGTGAGATTCTCTCTCCTTCTTAGTATAAACAGATCATTTTAATTAATGCAAATTAAGCCAGAATACTCTAGAAGGATAATAGAGATGTAGGTCTGAAAGAGTACAAATCTTAATGAGGAAACATTGTAGAATATTAGAAAGCACTGTGGATTTCCAGCCAAGTATCCCAGGCTTGAATCCCAGCTAGAACACTCATAATTCGATCTTTAACCATGGGGAAAATCATTTTATTTCTCTAAATGTCTTCATCAGTAAAATTGGGATTATATGATTCCTAACTAATTTGCTAGGCAGCTAGGTCATGAAGTAAATAGATTAGTAGATTTGGAGTCAGGAAGACCTGGGTTCAAATCTAGCTTTAGACATTTATTAGGTGTAAGACCCTGGACAAATCACTTAACCTCTGTCTTTATCAATTTTCTCATCTATGAAATGTGGATAATAATAGCACCTACCTCTCAGCGTTGTTGTGAGGATCAAATGAGATAATATTTGTAAAATGCTTAGCACACCTTAAAGTACTATATAAATGCAAGTTATTATTATTATTAATTAATATTATTAGAAGGATCAAATGAGACAAATCAGTAGTGCCTTTTGAAAATCTTAAAATGATATGCCATTAGCAATTAGTATACTCATCCCTAATTTGATTCTCATAGCAACCCTATGGAATAGGCAAATGCAAGATTTTTTGTTTTTTGTTTGTTTTGTTTGCTTGGGGGTTTGGGGTTTTTTTGTTTAGTTTAGTTTAGTTTTTATTTTGGGGGAGGTGCATCCAGACCTCTGATTGCATTTGTACAAGGAACTCCCAATGCGGAAATTCCCTCTACTGATGCTGATAATTATTGTAGTCTTAGAGAATTGCTTCAGCCTCTTGGAGATTAAATACCCCAAGTCCATGATCACACAGCTAATATTTGTCAGAGATAGGACTAGAACTCAGCTTTTCTTGGCTCCGAGGAAAGCCCTATACACCTTATACCATTCTGTCACCTCTGCAACTATTATTATCCTCATTTTACAGGTACTATTAGATTCAAGTAAGTTGCAATTTCCTATATAATTCTTAGCTGTTGTTATTTACTTATTCTTTCATTCACTTGTTTATTTGTTATTTCTGTAACTGCAGAATTCAGAGCTAAAAGGAACCTACGATATAGGTAGAGAGATAAGCCTTAAACATATGAAATTATTAAATAATCTAAGACAGTATATAATGAGTGGGTGGTTAGTGCAGAGCACTTTATGTATACTCCAGGACTTTAAACAAAAGAGAGAGACCTGGCTGTGCTATTTTCTATGTGCCCTTTATCCTCTCTGGACCTCAGTTCCTCATCAGTAAAATGAGAGGTTGGACTCCATAGACTCTCAGGTTCCGTCTAGCTCTAGATTCGGAGCCTAAGAACACTGTGATCTGCAAGAATGAGGAATGGCTTTCTGGAGGAAAGAAGTATGAGCTCGGCCAGAACAGAAAATGCGCAGGACTTGATAGAGGTGAAGAATTAATGAATTCTTTCCTCTTCCTAACACCTTGCTGTCCCATGGGCATCTCAAATTCAACATGTTAAAACAAAACAAAAACCAAACACCTTGTCATCATCTTTCTTCAAAAACTTTCTCCTCTTCTAAAATTCTTTATTAATGTTGAGGGCACTACTATCCTTTTAGTCCCCTCAGGCTCTCAACCTCAGAGTCATCTTAAACTCTTTTTCTTATACATACTTGTTAACAAAAAATAATGCATGTGGAACCCTAAATAAATGCAGAGCTCACAATTCAAACAGAAGCTTGCATATTTATGAAATTGTGACAAAGAGAGGTGGAGAAATAGAAATCTCTAACTCACTCCGCATATACAATCTGTTTCCAAGTTGGGTCATTTCTACCTTCACTACGCCTTTCATCTCTGCCCTCTTCTCTCAATTTACACAGCCTTTTGCCTAAACTATTGGAATAGCCTTCTGGTTGGTCTCTTTGCCCCCAATTTCTCTCCACTCTCAATCATCTTCCACTTATCTGACAAAGTGATTTCCTAAAGCACGGATCGGATTATGTGACCTCCTGGCAACCTATCTCCCTCTCTTCCTTAGTAATCTCCAATGGTTCCCTATTACCTCCAGGATCAAATATAAAACCCTCTGTTTAGCATATAAAACCCTTCATGAACTCTTTCCTCCTGATCTTTCCAGTATTCTTAAAACTTACTCCTCTCCATGAATGTCACTGTCCTCTTCCTCTTCCCCCTCTTCCTCCTCCTCCAATTACTATTATTGCTAGCCAAAATTTATATAACTCTCTAAGGTTTACAAAACCCTTTATAAATATTACCTCATTTAATCCTCAAAACATCTCTGGGAGGTAGATGTTACTATTATCCACATTTTACAAATGAGAAAACTGAGGTAGACCAAGGTTAAGTTATTTGTCTAGTAAGCAAAGTAGTAGTGTCTGAGGCCGGATTTGAACTCAAGTATTCTTGATTTCAGGTCCTCCAGCTCCATCTCTGTCTCTCACTTTTGATATAGATAGGTATAGATATATATCTATAGATAGAGATAAAGATGGAACTCTAGGCAGATGATAGAGAGAGATATAGAGATGCAGAGATAGTGATATTCTCTATATATTTTATATAAATATCTTAGTTTGCATTTTGTCTTCCCATTAGAATGTGAATTCCTTGCAGGCAGAACTCCATTTTTGCCCTTTTTTGTATCCCTGTTGCTTAGCAGAGTACATGACATGCTGTAAGTATTTTTTTAACAGCAAAGCATCATCTTTGGATCTAAAGGATTCAGCAAGAGGAAGATTCAGACAAAGCAAGACCAGGGGCTGAGAGAGATATCCAGAGGAAAAAACAAAGGGACAAGAGTAAATTCTGTTTCTAAGGAAGGAGAGGGAGTGAACCAAGAGCTGTGAGCATTTGGTCTGTAGGAAAGTGGGGAGAAAACATGGAAAAAGAGGGGAGTCTTGTTCCTTGCATGGTGCCCTGATATTGCCAGGTAGGAAGGAAGGTGGAGTGGGCATCTCACTCACCCTCGACCATACAGAACAGAGGGTAACACTCTGCTCCATAGCCCCCATGATAAGGAAAGTTTGGGTAAGTCCCCTCTTTCTGCTGAGGGCCATAGCTGGTCTCCTCAGGAGACTGGAGGTTGGTATCTTCCAAATTTCTCATCCACTCTCCCCTCAGGGTCCCTAAGGGCATTTTTCCAGGTTCAATCTCTGGAAAAAATTTTTTGATTAATTCATAGGCGCTGATAATGATGGCACAGGAGGGGGCTGCTTTGATGATCCGTGGGAGGAAGCCTGAAAAGAGTCCTCGGGCCCCAGACTCAGCTTGAATTCATCGGAGCAGCAACCAGGTGGAAGGGGAATGTGGGGATGTCACTCTCAAGGCTTCCACACTTCCCAACTCCATCTGACGCTGAGTTTTCACCATGTCAAAAGGTAGTGTGAGCACAGCAGTCACTGTTCCAGAGAAAGCTCCAGCCACAAAGCTGATACTGACTGAAGTCCAGTCCTTAGCTAGCATCGTACATAGCCATATCTTCACTAACTCATACGTAAATGAGTACAGGGCTGAAAAAGGCACATCCCTCAATGCAGTGACACCCCAGCCAAACCACAGAAGGCACCAGCCACCCTGGGACACTGCTGCCTGACACAGGCCCCAAGTTCATGGTAGGACAGTTGCTGGGCCTGAAGCTTTGTTCTCACAAGCTCCAGGGGGCTGATAACAGTCACGGTGACCAGCTTGGCCATAGCTCCTGCCACCATTGGTGCATAGAGGTCAGAAGTCACAGCTTGCATGCCATAAGTATTAATAAATGCTATAAATGCTTCTTGACTGATTTATCAAACAGTTAAGCTCCATAACAACAGGTAATATTGAGTTCTTATTTGAAAACTCTTCTTTCCTCCCTTCTTCTTCTTCTTCCTTCTTCTTCCTGTTCTTCTTCTTCCTTCTTCTTCTTCCTTCTTCCTTCTTCTTCTCCTCCTCCTCCTCCTCTTCCTCCTCCTTCTTCTTCCCTATCTCTCTCTCTCTCTCTCTCTCTCTCTCTCTCTCTCTCTCTCTCTCTTCTCTCTTTTCCTTTCTTTGCAAAAATAGTTATTTAAGTAAGACAGGTGAAAACCTTCAATATATCTTCACTAACAAAACATCCCTGTATTTTCACTTAACCTGTAAGGATCCCTGAGGTATGAGCATTCCTGTAGCTCCAAGGCCACAAGAATTCTTAAGAGTAAGTCTTTGTGCTGAATCATTCACAGAATGATGATGTTTCTTCAGAGTCTTTGGATCATATTAAAAAATGGTGAGTGACCCTTTAGCTTCTGATTCATCATACCCCTTATCCTTGACACTTAAATGAAAACCCTAAGATATCTTCATACATTTTGTTCTAACCTTTATTACCTAAGCTCTCATTTATCTCCCAAATGCTCACACCATGACCCAATGTTCAGGAAGGGATGAAATTTTATAATGCGTGAAAAAAACAATCTTTCCCTTTAAAGATTGGAAATTTTTTTTTAAGTTTTAATAGGAGTATCCTAAATCACCTGAGTTCTGTCCATAATATTCTATGATTAAGATAATTTCCTTCAACTCTCTATCACAAAATTTAATACTTTTAACTGACATTTGTACAGCCATTTAGTTTTTCTTTTTTTTCTTTTCTTATTTTTAATTTTTATTTTCAGCTCTGAACTTTCCCCCTCCCTCCACCTCTCTCTTATCCGTTGAGAGATATATCCATTATATATATATGTGTGTGTGTGTGTGTGTGTGTGTGTGTGTGTGTATCTACATACATATGATACATATATATGTACACATATATGTGTATTTAGATATATCTAGATACACACACAAATACACAAAGTCATGCAAAATATTTCCATATTGTAAAAAAAAAGCAATAAAAGTAAAACAAAAAAACTATGTTTCAATCTGCACTCAGAGTCCATCAGTTCTCTCTCCGGAGGTGGATAACATTTTTCATCATTAATCCTTTGGAATTCCCATGGATTATTGTGTTGATTAGTGTCTTTCACAGTTGATTATTGTTATACTATTGGTGTTACTGTATAAAGTATTCCCTTGGTTCTGCTCTCTTCACTTTGCATCAGTACATATGTTTTACCAGGTTTTTCTGAAACCATTCTCTTTATCATTTTTCACAACACAATAGCACTCCATCACAATCATATGCCACAGCTTGTTCAGACATTTTCCAAATGATGGGCATCCCCTCAGATTTCAAGTCTTTATCAACACAAAAAAATCTGCTATAAATATTTCATACACATGGTCCTTTTCCTTTTCTTTTTCCTTTGATCTCTTTGGTGTATAGATCCAGTAGTGGTATAAGTAGCAGCATTGCTAACTCAAAGGGTATGCAGTTTTATAGCCCCTTAAAGCCCTTTAAAGTTTGCAAAATATTTTAAATACTTTATTTTATTTAAGCCTCTCAAAAATGCTATGAGGCAAACATTATCTCAGCAATTTATAGATGATGTAACTAAGACTCAGCTCACATGACCTGTTCATGGTCACATGGCTAGTAAGTAACCAAGGTGGTATTTGAACCCAGTTCTTCCCCACTACAAATCTTCTATGTTATTTAATTCAAATTAAAAAAAATCCTTAAGAGGCTTCACTGTAGACATGGCCAAATTTAGAGGGTACCAAAGTGTCATAGAAATTAAGGGAAACAATGGGGTAATTGGGGAACGGTGAGACTACCTTCTACCAATATCTAATGGAAATCAGCCATTTCCCTGGAGGAAGAATAACAAACTTGGATAAAACATCTATCTTATCTCTTACCTCTATGCCTTTGTCTCATCTGGCAGGAGGGTCAGAGACTCTCAGCCTAGTTTAAGTGTTTGGGGGAAACAGGGCAGGAAAAAGGGAGTAGGATGTTTATTTTCTTCCCATTGGAAGGAAAACTTCTCAATCCTGCCACACATGTAGGTTTAGATTATCCTCCCTCTCACTGCTTGATTACTGCCCCTCAATCTGCCCCCCTCACTCACTGGATTTTTCCCTTTATGTGTCACATTCCTCTATTAGACTGTAATCTCCATGATGGCAGGAGCTGTCTTTTTTTTAAACTTGTGTTTGTATAAACTCTAGTAACTCCCTATTAGCCCTGGGATTAAATATAAAAACCACTGATTGGCTTTTGAAGTCCTTCCCCCCCTACCCCTTTCCTATCTTTCCAGTCCTCTTACATTTTACTAATTTCCATATATTCTTCAATCCAGTGAAACTGTTTTCTTGCTGTTCCTCCGGTACAAAACTCTAACTCCCAATTCCATGCCTTTCTGCTGGCTGTCAACCCTATCTGGAATGGTCTCTCTCCTCACCTCTGCCTCTTGACTTCCTTCAAGACTCAACTAAAATCCCAGCTTCTGAAAGATGCTTTGCCCAGCCCCCTCTTCTACTAGTGAATTCCTTCTGAGATTGCCTCTCATTTATATCGAATTTATCTTGTATATACATTGCTGTTCATATGTTGTCTCTTTTCAGCTTCTTGGGAACAGAGGTGATATTTTTGCCTTTCTTTGCATTAGCAGTGCTTCTCACCTGTTGGTGAGTTAGGGGGATGTCCACCCGAAGCATGGGTAAACTTCCCCTGGAAGAATGGGCGAATGAGAACAATTTGTTCCAACAGCCATAAAGACAACTGACGCAGGCACCAAGGCCATCCACTGCATCCAGAGCCATCGCCAGTCATTTTGACTTTTGTCTTATTATCGTCCTTTGATGACTGGAAGAGAGAGTGAAGCTGACAACTTTGTGAAGCTCTGTCTCTCTTCGATCCAATTCACACACAAATCAAGACATCACTCTGTGATGTCTCTAGTCCTCTCCAAAAATGAAAGAAATCACATCACAACACATGGAATAAAAACTGTCATCAGGTCATAGGATGAAAGAATTGGAACTAGACATAACCTCAGAGGCCTTCTAGTCCATACCCCTTGTCCCCAATTTAAAGATGAGAAAACTAAAACTAAGCCCCACAGGTAGTGACTAAGAGCAGATTTGAACCCAGGTCTTCTGGATTCCTCTTCTAAAGCCAGTGCTCTTTCCCATGTACCAGACTTTACTCTACCCCACCCCCAAATATAATTATTAGAGCTAAAAACAGACTGTTTGATGCCATACTGCCTAGCTTGGGGATTTGAATACAGTAGTCAAGAAGATGTAGAAAGCAAAGGAAGCATGAGTGGCTAGCATGAGGATTTGCACATTGCAGTTACTCAATAGATATTTGTTAAAAGCTTAGTGCTTTCATTGAATGAATAAAGTCACCTGTTAGGTCTGAATGCTTTCCTGATTCCAGAGATAAAAAAATTTCTGATGGATTGCATCTATCATAAAACACTTGCTGAAAATCAGTTGTTGGAGACCATCCGCACTCTACTGCAGAGATAAAAGGAAGATTTAAAATGCATGATATGAATCTGTTTCAGAGGCTAATTGCATGCAGTGGGAGCAGCTCTAAGCTAGGTTTGTCCATGTCATCAGTCATGTATTACATCTCTCATCTATTTATTGCCAATGCTATTATTTTGGAAGATTAAAAACCAAGGTCTACAAATAGTCCTGGAATTTGAGTATTTCATTAGCAACTCTTTTATTATTATTTTTATTATTATTATTATTATTATTATTATTATTGTTATTATTATTATTCAAGGCAGACTTTTTCCTGCAAAGACATTGAATCCTTCTTTTGCATCATGATGTGATCTTCAAAGTATCCATCAGATCCCAGGAAATATTAAATGCTATTTCCAACCACAGTATTCTATTGTCAGGAGCCATCTTTGATAATAATGGCCTTAATTTATAGAAATATAAATAATACAGCAGTGACATGAGGAATCTACGATCACATAAATCTGTCACATATCAGTACAAATTAACATAGTTAAATGCAACTGAACTATAAATACATTCATGCAGCAGCTTGTGACAGAAAAAAAAGTTTACCAGGAAAAAAAAAAAGACCCAGGATTGCAATAAAAATGGAAGTGTCTTCAGTCGACAGAAACCTTTCACCCTGATATATGGCCCATTTTTACATTCTTCACTTGAAAGCTTGAGATATATTGAATTCTTTTTCTAAAAGGAAATAGGTGTCATGCACGGGATCATCTCTGGCAACCACAAAGATGCAAGAGTAATGCGGCATTTAGAACTTCAGGAACATCACCCCATCAACCCAGAGCATTCTCTTTGTGGATCCTGACTTACAAACCTGTTTTGGAGATCATAAAAATGACCCAGCACCCAGGTGTTCTTGCGTGGGTGTTTTCGTTCCTTGTTCCTTTTAAAGAAGACAAAGATGAGCTATTCAACATCAGTGAAGCCCTTTTCTTTCGAGTTGCCTTACTTCACCTCATACTCACACTGTAAAGCCTGAATCCCACAATAAGCTCATTTTTTTCCCCTCAGCCAGGGAGAAAATAGAAAGTCAAGTCACTGGAAGTTTCTGCATGCCCACCTAGTTCCAGAACTCCAATCAGTCCTCTCTGACATATGATAAGCAGACAAATAGCATTTGTTGTGTTATAATTCAGTTGTTTCAGTCATGTTTGACTCGTTGTTACTCCACTAGGGATTTTCTTGGCAGATACTAGAATGGTTTGCTATCTCCTTCTTCAGCTCATTTTACAGATGAAGAAACTGAGGAAAACAGGGTTAAGTGACTTGCCCAGGGTTACACATCTAGTAAATGTCTGAAGCTGGATTTGAACCCAGGGCTTCCAGACTCAAAGTCCAGTGCTCTATCCACTGTGCTATTAGCTTCCCTGCACACGTTCAGCAAACCATGCATGGGGATGCATCAGGCAGAGCACACTGTGCATGCTTATAGAGAAAGGGCTCTCATTAGTTCGTCTCCCCTTTTACTGTAAGCTGTCTTTTAGATAAGAATAGACATCTTGAAAACAAACTTAGAGACTAAACAAGGAAGGTGCTATTCTTGCTCTCCTTTCCACAGGGAGACCTTGTCAAGAGTATTCTGTTCAATTCAAGGCATCTAGTACAGTGCCTGGCACCTAAGAGCAACTTAATGAATGATTGTTGATGGCTTAAGTGACAAGTGGCATTTTTTCAAAAAGAACATCAACAGTCTGGGGGATGGGAAGGGGAGAGGACCCAAAAGTAGGTGATCAGAATGGAAAGAGAACCTTTTAGTGACCGAGATGGTGGAAGGGTTAGAAGGTAACCAGAATGAAGAGAGGAATAGAGATCATTCCAAATGAGGACTGATTAATGGAGCTGGAGATGTTTAGCTGGGAAAAGAAAGGGGGAGAAGACGTAGGACATGGTAGTTGTCACAAGGCCTGTCAAAAGGTAGATGGATTTTAGTTGCTCTGAGATTACCTCCCATCTGTCCTCTCTCTATATTCTATGTACATAGTTGTTTGCATGTTGTCTCCCCTATTAGAATGTGAATGTCTTGAGGGTAAGGGCTGTTTGGGGCTTTCTTCATATATCAGGTACTTAGCTCAGTTCCTAGCAATAGTAAGTGAAGAGATTTACTGTACTTGTTAACTGACTAACTGACTCTTTGAGCTGATGGAGAAGAACTAGGGTGGCGGGTAAAAGTCACAGCAAGGCAGATCCGGACACTGTGTAAGGAAAAACTTCCTATTAGAACTATGCAAGGGTATAATGGGCTTGTCTCTGAAAGTAGAAGGTTCTCCATTATTAGAGCTTTTCAGATGGAGGCTGGAGGACCCCTTGTCGGGTTGTCATGTCAAGGACTCCTATCGAGAAACAGGCTGGAGTTATCTCTGAGCCCTCTTTTCCTATCTGAGATTCTGTGATCTGCCAGAGGCAACTGAACAAAGACATCTTCATCATTCTTCCTCTGGAAATTTCATCTTACTTAAGGAAAGCACCTGAACTCTTTTACATATAAGAGGGGGTAACAACACATAGAGCACTTTAATAGAGGCAATAAGCCGGATTTATCCTTCCAAACATTCCTGTCAAACACTGCTTATTGGAAACCCCTTCAATCTAAACAAAAGGGCTAGGGGGCCAAAATAAAATATGCAGACAGACTGCGGTTATCACGAGCATATGACATTTTCTTTTCATTATGGAATATGTACTAATAAAAGGGGGATGTCTGGGAAAGGGATTCTAGCAATAAAGAAAAAAAAATCTGGTGAAAATTAAACTTCCAAAGCGGAAAAATTTATTTTATATCCTTGGTGATGTGTGTGTGTCTGTGTGTGTGTGTGTGTGTGTGTGTGTGTGTGTGTGTGTGATTTTTAAATCAATAAATTGATGTTTTATTGAGAAAAAAAATCTGCCCACCCAAGATTATGTCAATAGAGGCAAAACCAACCGAGAGATCTGGAGTCATATAGGGAGGTACCATGCTGCCATGAAAATGACAATGAATCCAGAATATGAGAACTTGAGTTCTGCTTCTGACTGACAATTCTAGATGTGTACACTTGGGCTAGTCACTGTCACTATCTAGGTCACTGTTTCCTTCCCTGTAAATAAGAGGAATGCATGGTATGATTCCCATGAATTCCTCCAAGCCTTTTACTCTATTACTTTTTCTGGGATTCTTTATCCCTCTCAAAAAGCAGACCTCAAGTACTGCTAGATCTATAGCCATAAAACTTGGGTTTAAATAACTGTTCTGATATTTACAATTGAAGTGACATTGGGCAAACCACTTCATGTGTATGCTTCAGTTTTCTCATCCATGAAAAGAAAAGGTTGGACTCTATGGTCTCTATGATATAAATATATATGAATATAAAATTATATATATGTAGTAAAATATAATTTATATAATTATGTATGTGTATGTATAAACATATACATCTGTGTGTATATTTGAATACATACCTGTGTAAGTGTACAATGTCATGATACTCTGTTACATATATACATAAATATATTCTATTAATGAATATATAGATTTGGAGATCAATATATTAGTTAGCCAATTTTACTGTTATTCTTCTTTGATTAATTGACCCGTAAAAGTCACAACCTCTTGAGCTATAAAATGAGGTGATTACAGACGCTCAGATTCTTATGATCCTATGTATAACAGTGTACCTATGAAAAAATTGCCTTCAACTTCCATAAAACTGATTTATATATGTAACAGCATTCATTTTTAACTTAGGAATTTCCTATATTTTGGAATAGGCAGCCTCTTTTGTTACAGAGGGCAACTGAGGATTTTAAAATGGCAGGAACCTTAGAGTCTGACCACCTTCATTTTATAGATCAAGAAAGCAAGGCACTGAGGAAAAGAGTCAATTACACAAAGTCACATTGCAAATAGCAGTGGCTACACTTAAACCCAGAGGCAGCAAGGTAGCTCAGTGGATGGGCACTAAGCCTGTAGTCAAAAAGACCTGAGTTCAAATCTAGCCTCAGACACACTAACTGTGTGACCTTGGGCATGTCACTTAACCTCTGTTTCCCTTAATCCACTAGAGAGGGAAATGGCAAATCATTCCAGTTTCTTTTCCAAGAAAACTTTATATGGGGCAATGAAGAGTTGGACATGACCAAATGACTGAACAACAATATTTAAACCCAAGTCATCTGATATGCAGTGCTCCTTCTACCACATCCACCAGGCTGCTTGTCGCTTTCTATGCTATGTAGAACGGTAATGGGCACTGTAGGAAAAAGAGAAGACAAGAGATGAACTTTTCCCTCAGGATAATCATAAGGGATGAAACAAAGGCCTTGGAAACTGAGAACTTCAAATGCCAGATCACAGAATCAGAAAATATTAGGTCTCACATACTTCTCATGTTCTCACTTATAGTACATTTATCTGTGTCCAACCCACTAATTTCACTGAAGAAGAAACAGACCCAGGGAAGAGAAGTCACTTGCCCCAGAACACCAAGACAGAAAGAAGAAATGTTAAGAGTTAAAGGGACTCTGAAGGGAAGGCCACCCCTTGACTCACTTCTTAAGGGTGCCTCACTCTGAGTACATGAAAGGGCCAGGTCTCCCAATGCATCCAGGGCCATCTCCAGGCATCCTGATGAATATCTGGTCACTGGACCCAGATGGCTCTGTAGGAGAAAGTGAGGCTTGGTGACCTTGCCCAGCCTTCCCTCACTCAAATCAAAGTCAACTGCAATTCATGTCACCATTTCCCTGATGTCATGGTCCTCTTCAAAAACAAAAGACAAACACAACCTGTGAGTAGACAGAGCCGCCTGAATGGGGACCCAGCTAGTTGGGTAAATCAGCTTGTCCTGTCCCTTTCCCTCTCCCTCTCCCAAGGAAGGTAAATTTTGATGGCCAGAAGCTGTCCACTTGACTTGGGGTTTAATGGCTAGATTTCTTCTTTCCTTCCTTCCTCCCTTCCTTCCTTCCTCCCTCCCTCCCTCGCTCTCTTCCTTCCTCCCTTCCTTCTTTCCTTCCTTCCTTCCTTCTTTCCTTCCTTCCTTCCTTCTTTCCTTTCTTCCTTCCTGCCTTCCTTCCTTCCCAAAACCTTAAACCCAGTTCACTCTGCAGCTCATAAATTGGACCACAATAAGTCCCTGCCCAAGCTCCACTAATTAACTGTATTTTGGGCCCTCCTGGCTTAGAGTGAATGTCTATGATGACTTTCTCTTTCGAACAGCAACAATGAAAGTCTTTCCCTCCCAGCTTGATTTTTTTTTCTCTTTTTCTAATTAAAGGGGGCATCCTTTGACTCACTTCTTAAAGAGGCTTATTCACTGAATGGGCATTACCTCACTCTAAGTGAGGACATAAAAAGGTCTTAGACTAAAAGAGCCAGGGTCTCCCATTGCATCCTGGGCCATCTTTAGTCATCCTGATGGCTCTAGAGGAGAAAGTGAGGCTGGTGACCTTGTACGGCCCTCCCTCACTCAAATCAAAGTCAACTGCAAGTCCTCTTTGAGAATGAAGGACAAACACAACCCATTTTATGGAGGAGTTAACAAATCCAGAGAGAAGAAGCACAAGTTAATAACAAGACCAGCACTTGAACCCAGTTCTCCTGACTCAGGTAGCACAAAGGGTAGCAAATACAGAGTTTCAGATTAGGACAGAATCAGAGAGTATCAATGCTAGGAGGGAGCTGATTGATCTAACCTTCTCATTTTACAGATAACTAAACTGAGTCTCAATAAGGGAAAATAACTTCATCCTGTCCACACAGTTAATCAGTGGTGGGGCCAGGACTAGAGGAGAGGGGTCCTGTCTCTCACCTCATGTATCAATAATCTGGGGGCAGCTGCTGTGGGGGTGTAAGATCCACCAACACCAGCACCCAGAAAACTGCCAACACAGGTTCTTTGATCTGCTTTACCAAGGAGAGTAACTTTAAGAGGTTAACAATCTCAGTTTAATCAAACATACAATATCATTCACAGTTCAGGGGGAAAAGATCAGCCCCCTGAACTTCAAGGCAAATACAAACAGAAATTCACAAACATCAACAGACAGACCTTGTCCAATTCAAATCACAATACATAGTTACCAGTACAAACATCTGGGTTGCAAAGCTGGGGGACAGTTTGCAGCTTGCCCAGAGTCTCAACACTCCTTCCATGAGCATGCTGCAAAAATCAAATGCCAAGTTCTCCTCAATTATAGCCAGTTTGGAGCCCTGAGGGCTCTGACCTCACCCAGGCTGGGTCTGGGAAAGTTCTCCATCCCCAGAATCACATCATATACAAATCAATGACTCCCAATTGTCTCAGTGCTGAGAAATAGTCCAAGACAAAAAGATCCCACTTTATCTGCCCCATTCAAACAAAGGCCAGAATCATTAAAGGCACTTAAGAGAAGAAAAGCAAAAAGTCCCGCCTTAATTGCTATTACACCTCCCTATTCTTACAATTGGAATTTCACCCTATAATGAGGAAAGCCACTAAATACCTAGAGTCTTGGGGTGGAATCTGAGGTTTCCTACTTAGATCTAGTCATATACCTTTGATCAGATCACTTTACTTCTATGAGAATGAGTTTCCTTATCTGTAAAATGAATTATTCCACCCAATCATGAAAAAAGTTTTCCCAGAACTGGGACATTCAGGATTTTGAAAGACTAGGAAGGTTTTTCTAGACCAAAGAACCTCCATATTAAATACCCATTGTTGACTGATCACTATCAACAAATATCCATCATCTCATCTCTCTCTCTCTCTCTCTCTGATATATATATATATATATATATATATATATATATATATGTGTAGTAGTAGTGTGTGTGTGTGTGTGTGTATGTATGCTGTGTGTGTATATATATATATATATATATATATAGTATATATATATATATATATATATATATAGTATATGTATATAGTATATGTATTTGTTTTTACCCTTGGTAGTTGATTTGTAGTTGTAATCCAATCTCCTTCCAGAATTTTATATCCAAGCCCTCTGACTCCCTTTAATGTAAAAGCTACTAAGTTCTATGTAATCCTGACTGTGGTTCCATGATATTTAAATTATTTCTTTCTGGCTACTTGCAGTATTTTCTCCTTGACCTGAACATTCTGAAATTTGGCTACAATATTCCTTGGAGTTTTCATTTGGGTTTCAGGAGAAGATTAATGGATTCTCTCAGTGACTATTTTGCCCTCTGATTCTTGGATATCAGGACAGTTTTCCCTGATAATTTCTTGAAAGATGCTTTCCAGGCTTGTCTTTTATTTTAAATCATGGCTTTCAAATAGACCAATATTTCTTAATATTATCTCTCCTGAATCTATTTTTTCCAAAGATGTATTTTACATTTTCTTTGTTATTTTCATTCTTTTAATTTTGTTTGACTGATTCTTGATATCTCATAGTGTCATTACCTTCTACTTCACCAATTCTTTTCATGCTTCTTTTGATTCTTGTATTTGAAAGTCAAATTTTCTATTCAGCTCTGGTCTTTTCATTGAGAAAACTTGAAAGTCCTCTATTTTATTGAAAATCGATATTTTGCCTTGGAGCATGATACTCAGTTTTGCTGGGTAGGTGATTCTTGTTTTTAAGCCTAGCTCCATTGACCTCTGGAATATCATATTCCAAGCCCTTCAATCCCTTAATGTAGAAGCTGCTACATCTTGTGTTATCCTGAAAATGTTTCCACAATACTCAAATTGTTTCTTTCTGGCTGCTTGCAGTATTTTCTCCTTGATCTGAGAGCTCTGGAATTTGGCAACAATATTCCTAGGAGTTTTCTTTTTGGGATCTTTTTGAGGAGATGATCTGTGGATTCTTTCAATTTCTATTCTTCCCTCTGGCTCTAGAATATCAGGGAAGTTCTCCTTGATAATTTCTTGAAAGATGATATCTAGGCTCTTTTTTTTTGATCATGGCTTTCAGGCAGTCCAATAATTTTAAAATTACCTCTCCTGGATCTATTTTCCAGGTCAGTGGTTTTTCCAATGAGATATTTCACATTATTTACCACTTTTTCATTCCTTTGGTTCTATTTTACAATATCTTGATTTCTCATAAAGTCACTAGCTTCCACTTGCTCCAATCTAATTTTTAAAGTAGTATCTTCTTCAGTGGTCTTTTGGACCTCCTTTTCCATTTGGGTAATTCTGCCTTTCAAGGCATTCTTCTCCTCATAGGCTTTTTGGAGCACTTTTGCCATTTCAGTTAGTCTATATTTTAAGGTGTTATATTCTTCCGTATTTTTTTTGGTTCTTCTTTAGCAGTCATTGACTTGTTTTTCATGGTTTTCTCGCATCACTCACATTTCTCTTCCCAATTTTTCCTCTACTTCTCTAACTTGCTTTTCCAAATCCTTTTTGAGCTCTTCCATGGCCTGAGACCAGTTCATGTTTTTCTTGAAGGCTTTTGGTATAGGCTCTTTGACTTTGTTGACTTTTTCTGGCTGTATGTTTTGGTCTTCTTTGTCACCAAAAAAACATTCCAAAGTCTGAGTCTGAATCTGAGTCCATTTTCGCTGCCTGGCCATGTTCCCAGCCAACTTAATTGACCCTCGAATTTTTTGTATGGGGTATGACTGATTGTAGAGTAAAGAGTACTTTGTCCCAAGCTTGAGGGGCTGTGCTGTTGTTTTCAGAGCTTTTTCTACACAGCAAGCTCTGCCACACCAGCACTCCTCCTCCCCCAAGAACCACCAACCTGGACCTCAATTCAGATCTAAGCAGGCTCTGCACTCCTGCTCTGACCTGTCACTTAATTCCTCCCACCAGGTGGGCCTGGGGCCAGAAGCAACTGCAGCTGTAGCTCTGGAAGCAGCCTCAGAGATGCACCACCTCTGCCGCCCCTGGGGCAGTGGCCAGTGAACTCCTTTCACTCAGTCCCAGAAGCTTTTCCCACTAACCTTCTCTTTTGTCTTTGGTATTTGTGGGTTGAGAAGTCTAGTAACCTACACAGCTCACTGATTCAGGGCACTAAGGCCTGTTCCACCCGGCTCCTGGTCTGGTTGGTCCAGGCGCTGTCCACACTGGGCTCTGTTCCACTCTGCTCCCAGCATGGTGGGATAGACCTTACCCAGCAACCATCCAGGCTGTCCTGGGCTAAAGCCCTTCTTCCCTCTGCTATTTCGTGGGTTCTGCAATTCTAGAATTTGTTCAGAGAAATTTTTATAGGTATTTGGAGGGTCCTGGGGGAGAGTTTTAAGCAAGTCCCTGCTTT
Source organism: Trichosurus vulpecula (assembly GCF_011100635.1). Classification (NCBI taxonomy): domain Eukaryota; kingdom Metazoa; phylum Chordata; class Mammalia; order Diprotodontia; family Phalangeridae; genus Trichosurus; species Trichosurus vulpecula. Next base: position 236,201,503 of record NC_050575.1, on the reverse strand, counting down.
CCAGATGCTATATTGGCTCCACTCCCCTATATATATTTTATACACATGCCTATACACTTATGGATGGAGATATACACACACGTATATACCTATACTGGCATGTATATGTACATACATATATATATATATATATGTACACACATACACACACATACATATATAGATTGATACATCCATGATGCTTTTAAGTTTAACCTGCATAATTAAAATTTTTTCCATCACTTTCTTAAGCCTGAACCATCAGCAAAACAATAAATCAAACCCTGATGTGTAGTAATTTCTGATTTCTGAGGTATAAACACTCGAATTGAAAATTAAACAGTATATCCAGTTTAGCCCTGAGAGAAGATCTTAGAAATCATCTAGGCCAGAGGTTCTTAACATTTTTTAGTGCCATGGTCTCTGCTTTGGCAGTCTAGTGAAGCTGATGGCCTTATTGGAATAATGTTTTTAAACATGTAAAATAAAATTCAAGGGAAACTAATTTTATTGAAGTATCATTATCAAAATCTTTTTAAAAACCAGTTTTTGGACCCTGGGTTAAGAATCCTTGCTCAAGTGTGATGCCTTCATTTTACAGATAAGGAAATGGGGGCTCATATTTAGTTTTTTTTGTTGTTGGTTTGTTTTGAGTTCCAGATTCTATGCTTCCTCCCTCCCTACATCCATTCCTGAGGTCATACACAACCTGATATAGGTTATACTCATTCAGTCATTGAAACTGGAGTTCAGAGAGGAGAAATGACTTACCAAAAGGGTCATGGCTAGTTAATAAGAAAGCTAGGATTCTACCCCATGCCTCCAGATAGCTAAGCCAGTGACCTTTCTACTGTCCTGAACTGCAGTACTCACCTTTCCGAACTTTCTATTCAGGCTCTTCTCCTAGTTATACCCCCTTGCACTAGGCAATATAATTTGTCTCTGTCTTAATGCTATACATTTTCAAAAAAAAATTTTCCAGGATATTATCATGCCCCTTCTTTGTTGTCTCTAAGCAAGCTGTACGCATTTAGCAGCTTTAATCTTAGCTCATAAATCAATCTCTCCAGTCCCTTCATTTGTTTTTCTCCAGGCTTCAATCTTTCAACAGCTTTTTTCTAGTGTTGAGGTGTCCTGAACTGAGCATTCCAGATGTGGCCACACCAATGCTTCATAGAGAAGGAGGTCACCCAAAACTCAGCTCCTCTACATGCTCTAAAAAGTGGCTCTGGTCAGTTTTCCCCTTTAAAGATGACCGCTTCACTTGGGGTCACTATGAAGTTTGTATTGACTATGGAACATCTGAGTCAGCTAGTCAATCAATCAATAAACAAACATTTATTAAGTACCTACTATTTAAAAACCAAATTAGGGAGGTAAAAGAAAACATGGAAAAAATGGAAAAGTCCCTAAAGAATAAGATTGGCGAAATGGCTATGGAGATTCAGAATCTAGAGAGAGAAAAGGACACCCTGAGAGGTGAAATCAACCAATTGAAAATGGAGGCTCAAAAGCAAAATGTAAACACTAACTCATTTAAAATTAGACTTCAGCAAGTAGAAGCTAATGAATCTATGAGGCATCAAGAAGTGATAAAACAAAATGTAAAGAATGAAAAAATAGAAAAAAATGTGAAATATCTGATTGGCAAAACTACTGACCTGGAAAATAGATCCAGGAGAGACAATTTGAGAGTTATTGGTCTACCGGAAATCCACGATGAAAAAAGGAGCCTTGACAGTATCTTCGAAGAAATTATCAAAGACAACTGCCCAGAGGTCCTAGAACCAGAGGGCAAAATAGTCATGGAAAGAATTCACCGATCACCCCCTGAAAGAGATCCCAAACTGAAAACACCAAGAAATATTATAGCCAAATTTCAGAACTATAAACTCAAGGAGAAAATACTGCAAGCAGCCAAAAAGAAGCAATTCAAATATCGTGGAACTACAGTCAGGATCACGCAGGATCTCTCAGCTTCCACATTAAAAGACAGGAGAAATTGGAATATGATATTCCGAAGGGCAAAGGAGCTGGGACTACAACCAAGGATCAACTACCCAGCAAAACTAAGCATAATTTTCCAGGCAAGGCGATGGACATTCAATGAAATAAGGGAATTCCAGACCTTCCTGATGAAAAGGCCAGAACTCAACGGAAAATTTGATCTCCAAATACAAACCTCAAGAGAGACATAAAAAGGTAACCAGGGGGAAAAACCCCACAAACTTCATTAATCAAAAAGGTTAGGTTGTTTACATCTTTATATGGGATTATATCATCTTATGTATGTTTTTTATGTATGTATATATATATGTATACATATATATATATATATATATATATATATATATATATATATACATATATAAGTCATTCTTGTGAATGGTACAACTATTGTGACAAATGAAAGGGATATACATAGGTTGTGAATGCCTGTATAAATTAACTGATGTAAAGATATAAAATATAAATAAGAGATATAAAGGGAGGGCTATGAGGGAAGTGGTAAGGAGGTTGTAGAAAAGGGTAAATTACACCAAAGGAAGTGGCAAAAAAACATATTATAGTAGAGGGAAAGAAGGGAGGGAGAAGAGCAGTATTTGAGCTTTACTGTCATCTGATCTAGTTCAAGAAGGGAATAACATATTCTGATAAGTTTAGAAATCTAACTTGTCCTACGGGAAGTGGGAGGGAAAGGGGGGAAAAAGGGAGGGGGGAGGGCAGAAAGAAGAGGAGAAGTAGCAAGTGGGTAATGGTAAGATAAGGGAGGGGAATAAAGAGGGAGGGTTAACTGAGGAAAGCGGCGGTCAAAAGAAAAACTTTGTTGGGGAGGAGAAGGGGAAAGGGAGAAATAAAAGCATAAACAGGGGGAATTAGGATGGAGAAAAAGACACAGATAGAAATCATAACCCTGAACGTGCAGGGGATGAACATTCTCACAAAACAGAAGCAGATAGCAGAATGGATTAAAAACCATAATCCTACAATATGCTGTTTACAAGAAACGCATCTGAAACAGGGGTATACACATAGGGTTAAGGTAAAAGGCTGGAGTAAAATATATTGTGCCTCAGCTAAAGTAAAAAAAGCAGGTGTAGCAATCCTAATCTCAGACAAAGCAAAAGTAAAGATAGATCTAATTAAAAGAGATAAGGAAGGACATTATATCCTGCTAAAAGGCACCATAAACAATGAAGCAATATCATTGCTTAACATATATGCACCAAGTGGTAAGGCATACAAATTCTTAGAGGAGAGGTTAAGGGAGTTACAGGAAGAAATAGACAGCAAAACTATAATATTGGGAGACCTCAACCTCCCCCTTTCTGAACTTGATAAATCTAACCTCAAAATAAATAAGAAAAAAGTTAAGGAGGTAAACAGAATTTTAGAAAAGGCACATATGATAGACCTCTGGAGAAAACTGAATGGGGATAAAAAGGAATATACTTTCTTCTCAAAAGTACATGGCACATACTCAAAAATTGACCATGTACTACGGCATAAAAACCTCACAATCCAGTGCAGAAAAGCAGAAGTAGTCAATGCATCCTTTTCAGATCATGATGCAATAAGAATCATTTTTAATAAAGTACCATGGAAAAATAAGCTAAAAACTAATTGGAAACTAAATAATTTAATTCTAAAGAGTGAGTGGGCCAAAGATCAAATCAGAGAAACAATTAATAATTTCATTCAAGAGAATGACAATAATGAAACAACATACCAAAACTTATGGGATGCAGCAAAAGCAGTTCTTAGGGGAAGTTTTATATCTCTAAATGCCTACATGAATAAAATAGCGAAAGAGGAGATCAATGATCTGGGCAGACAGCTGAAAAAGCTAGAAAAAGAGCAAATTGAAAACCCCCAATTAAATACCAAATTAGAAATACTGAAAATCAAAGGAGAGATTAATAAAATTGAAACCAAGAAAACTATTGAATTAATAAATAAAACAAAGAGCTGGTTTTATGAAAAAACCAATAAAATTGACAAACCTTTGGCCAATTTGATTAAAAAAAAGAAAGAAGAAAATCAAATTACCAGAATCAAAAATGAAAAGGGTGAGGTCACCTCTAATGAAGAGGAAATCAAAACAATAATTAGGAATTATTTTGCCCAACTGTATGCCCATAAATTTGACAACCTTAGAGATATGGATGAATATCTACAAAAACATAAACTGCCCAGACTAACAGAGAAGGAAGTGAAATTTCTTAATGACCCCATATCAGAAAAAGAAATTGAGCAGGCCATCAACGAACTCCCTAGGAAAAAATCTCCAGGGCCAGATGGTTTTACATGTGAATTCTATCAAACATTTAAAGAACAACTAATTCCAATACTTTGTAGACTATTTGGGAAAATAGGTGAAGAAGGAGTCCTACCAAATTCTTTTTATGACACAAATATGGTGCTAATACCCAAACCAGGTAGAGTTAAAACAGAGAAAGAAAATTATAGACCAATTTCTCTAATGAATATTGATGCAAAAATTTTAAATAAAATATTAGCAAAAAGATTGCAGCAACTCATTACGAGAATAATACACCATGACCAGGTAGGATTTATTCCAGGAATGCAAGGCTGGTTCAATATTAGGAAAACTATTAGCATAATTGACCATATCAACAACAAAACTAGCAGAAACCATATGATCATCTCAATAGACGCAGAAAAAGCCTTTGACAGAGTACAACACCCATTCCTATTAAAAACACTAGGAAGCATAGGAATAAGGGGAACCTTCCTCAAAATTATAAATAGCATCTACCTAAAACCATCAACAAGCATTATTTGTAATGGGGATAAACTAGATGCATTCCCAATAAGATCAGGGGTGAAACAAGGATGTCCATTATCACCCCTATTATTCAATTTGGTTCTAGAAACATTAGCTGTAGCAATAAGAGAAGAAAAAGAAATTGAAGGAATTAGAATAGGAAAAGAAGAAACTAAATTATCACTGTTTGCAGATGATATGATGATTTATCTAGAGAGTCCTAGAGAATCAAGTAAAAAACTACTTGAAATAATAAACAACTTTAGCAAAGTTGCAGGATATAAAATAAACCCACATAAATCCTCAGCATTCCTATACATTACTGACAAAGCCCAACAGCAAGAGATAGAAAGAGAAATTCCATTCAAAGTTACTGAAGGCACTATAAAATATTTGGGAGTCTATTTGCCAAGGCAAACCCAGGGCCTATATGAACATAACTATGAAACACTTTTCACGCGAATAAAATCAGATCTAAATAAATGGAGAAATATCACTTGCTCATGGTTAGGCCGAGCTAATATAATAAAAATGACAATTCTACCTAAATTAATCTATCTATTCAGTGCCATACCAATCGAACTACCAAAAAATTTTTTTACCGAGCTGGACAAAATAATAACAAAATTCATTTGGAAAAACAAGAGGTCTAGAGTATCTAGGATATTAATGAAAAGACATGCTAGAGATGGTGGTTTAGCCACACCAGATATTAAACTGTACTACACAGCATCAGTCATCAAAACTGCCTGGTACTGGTTAAGAAACAGGGGTGTGGATCAGTGGAATAGGATAGGTACACAAGTAGGTGAAATCAACAAGATTAGCAATCTACTCTTTGATAAACCCAAAGAAGCCAGTTTCTGGGCTAATAATTCACTATTTCACAAAAACTGTTGGGAAAATTGGAAAATGGTAGGGAAAAAACTGGGCATAGACCAATATCTTACACCATATACCAAAATAAAGTCAAAATGGGTTCATGATTTAGGAGTAAAAGTTGATACTCTAAATAATTTGGGAATGCCTCAATTTCTTTGTCTGTAAATTGGGAAAAAGTAGTAACACCTAATTTCCAGGGTTGGCAGTACTTGACACATAGTAAGTGCTATATTTATCATCATCATCATTTGATCCTCACAACAACTCTGGGAAGAAGTTGCTGTTATTATTCTCCCCATTTTACAGATGACAAAACCAAAGTAGGCAGCATTTGAGTGACTAACCCACAGTCAAGCTAGTAAGTATCTTAATACTTCAAACTCAGACCTTTCTGACACTAAGTCCAGGTCTAAGGTACTGCACTACCTCACTATCTAAATGACTTGGCCCTGGTCACATAGCCAGAATGTGTTAGAGACAGGACTTGTACCTAAGTCTTCCTGGATCCAAGGCCCCCTTCCATTCACTGTTCCAAACTACATTCTCTCTACCTCCTGTTCATGGTTAATTACTGTAAAACTTCCAGGAATTCTTAGTAATGTGTTATAGGGAGAAGAGCACTGTACTTACAATCTGGAGAACTAAGTCAAAATTTTGGTGCCATCGCTACCCACTAGTCCTTGGAAAAATCATTTAACTTTTTTGAGCATCAGTTTCCTCATCTGTAAAACAGAAATAACATGGGGCAGCTAGGTGGTGCAATGAGTAGAGTACAGGCCCTGGAGTCAGGAGGACCTCAGTTCAAATCTGGCTTCAGACACTTGACACACTTACTAGCTGTGTGACTTGGGCAAATCACTTAATCCCAATTGCCTTGCCTTCCCCCTCCAAAAAAAAAGGAAAGAAAAGAAAAGAAAAAATGACATTTGAATGACCTGTCTCACAAGAACTGTTAGAAGGATCACCCATATAGAGTGCTTTATGATCATAAAATGCTATGCAAATGTTAGCTATTATCATTGAATGTATCCTCAGTGAACTTAAATAATCGAGTTTCCAATGTGAGTCAAAAGAATTAAGTCAGAAAAATATAAGCTCCTTGAGGGCAGGAACTTTCTCAATCTTTGCCTTCGAATCCACAAAAATTAACACAGTGCTTTGCACATGGGAAGCTCTTAATAAAATACTTAATGATTCAAATTGAACTATTATAAGTGGGAGGCACAGTGGATATAACACTAGTTCTGGAGCCAAGAGGACCTGAGTTTAAATGTGGCCTCAGATACTTGCTAGTTGTATGACCCTGGGCAAGTCACTTAACTGTTCACCTCAGTTTCTCATCTGTAAAATGAGCTGGAGAAGGAAATGGCAAACCACTCCAGAATCTTTTGCAGGAAAACCCCAAATGGACTCACGGTGAGTCAGACATGACTGAAATGACTTAACAACCAACAATCAGAATTGGGATCTCATTTTGGGGAACAGATAGGTGCTACAGTGGATAGCACACTGGCCCTGGAGTCAAGAGAACCTGACTTGAAATCCAGCCTCAGACACTTATTAGCTGTGTGATTCTGGGCAAGTCACGTAACCATTTGCCTCCGTTTCCTCACCTGTAAAATGAGTTGGAGAAGGAAATGGCAAACCACTCCAGTATCCTTGCCAAGAAAACCCAGAATCCAGGTCACGGAGAGTCAGACATGACTGAAAAGATTCAACAACAGCAAAATTATAAATGGGGAATGCAGAGAATTGAGTGAGCTTAGTCAAGCCTATGGATGTCAGAAGGTCTTAGTGAAAACCATAAATAGATTAAAATAACTAGTGGGAATCACTGAGCAGAACCCATGAAATGATGCTGATTGCATCCCTATATACTTTTACAAAAGTCTCTGAGGGTTAGAGTAGAGATCATTAGCAGAGTCATGTGTTGACAAGCATGCTAGAAATGTTCACAGCATTTTTTAGCTCCAGCATGAATATTGTTTTTCAATAGAAAATCTCTGGGGGAGTAGAGAAAATTCTGAACTGGAAATCAAGACACTAGGGTTCTAGCCCTAGTTCTGTCAGTAATTTACTCATTAAAAAAAAAAAAAAAAGCACTGCTCCAATACCAGCAATGTGCTAGGTAGTTGTTCTATATGCTGTGATTACGAAGGCAAGACAATATGCATTTTAGGGCTTACAATGTGCCAGGGAATGGTCAATCCCTCATGTCAGTAAGCTTACATTCTACTGGGGAGCATGGATGCGGAGCAACAAAGGGTACAGACACGTGTAAATAAAAAAAAAACAGATACAAAATGGATATTAATCAATATGGATGGGGAGGAGGGGGCTAAAATGGGGTGGTGAGAGAGGTCTTAAATAGCAGGGGGCTTTTGAGCTTAGCCTTAAAGGGAAATCAGGAATCCAGGGAGGCAGAGGTGAAGAGAGAGTACATTTTAGGCATTGGGACAATGTGCAAAGGTAAGCAAGGGCAAGGTGGAAGGTCAGGTCTAGAGACTAATCCAGTAGGTCTTCTGCCTAACTGCAGGCAGAATAGGTAAACCTATATTAAATTGCTTTCCTTGTCAATGAGAGGGGGAAGGGAAGTGGTGGGAGGGAGAGAATTTTGAACTCATTTTTTTAAACATAAATTGTTTTTACACATAATTGGGGAAAATAAAATATTAAATTTAAAAAATAACTATAGGCACACCACTTTACTTCCATCATTTCAGTTTCCTTATCTGTAAAATAAGTGTCGAACAACCTAAACTAAAAGGTTCTTGTGAGATCTATGATTCTAAACTTCACCGATACTAACCCTTATCATGTTCTAATACAGGTGTACCTCTTTTTAAGATAATGCTTCATATGAAATTCTAAACTTATAAAACAGAAAAATTTAAAGGGAAGAATGTTTCTATTATAAAATGAGCCTTCTAGTTGCAAAAGGAATAACTGCATTGTATTTCAAAATAATAATCTCCTTTATTGCATTTAAATAAAGTTTCAATTTACAGAATTCAATTTACATGCATTTTTTCATGGAGATAGCTCCTGCATAATTTAAAGTATAGCTATAGAGAGGCTCAGAGATGTTCACCTGTAAAGGGAAAATGATGTTGAATGGATTCTTTCTCTTTTCACAATTTGCTTTCTATTTTAATGAAGCTCTTAAACTTGGGTTAGCCCCTCATGCATTTTGAAACTAAAAGGCTTCCAAATGTAACCAGGGAATGTTGTAATATTTCATTTTTAATTGTAGCAATCCCCATAGAAGTCTTCATGATTCAAACATTGATGCTCTTTTATAAATGCTGACAAGATGCTCCATCTATGGAGCAAATCAATATAATTGACGTCATAAATGCATCTAATGAATCTCTTATTTTGTCGATGAATACTTGCCCAATAAAAAGAGGAAATTCAGTCCTGTCACTTTCTACCAAATTAGAGTTAGTATTGAAAGTTATCACAGCTGAAAGATGAATTATTCTTTCTAGTAACAATAAGGGTAGTGAAAATAAACCTCAAGGGCAAAGTCCATCCAATGGAATTTATTCTGAATACTAATTTCTCTAGATGAATGCCTTCCTTCCTTCTTTCCTTCCCTCTTTCCTTCCTTCCTTCCTTCCTTCCTTCCTTCCTTCCTTCCTTCCTTCCTTCCACAAACATTTAATTAGTCACTATTGGTATATAATAATCTGTACCAGGTATGAGAGAGATAGGAAGAGAATAAAAAAGAGAATGATTCTTGCCCTCAAGGAGCTTAGTGTATAGCTGGAACTGCTGAGGTATATACACAAATAATGATGAATCAGATTAGCATATGCTAAGTACTTAGTAGTGTGAAGTATCATGAGTTCTAATAAGGGAGCTATCACCAATGTCTGGCTCTGGATCAAAGAAGGCTCCATAGGGAGGTTGCTTTGGAGTTAGACCTTGAAGACAAGCAGAATCTAAAGGAGCAGGAACTGATTTGTACAAGACAGTAGAAGCTTCAGATTTTTAACAAACCAGACCATTCAAAATGGCTTAGCTATTTTCCTTAGATACTTACAAATAGTATTTTAGGGCTGTCTATTAGATGAGTCATAAGCTATTTGGTTAATTAATTTGCATTCCAGTCCAAATAAGTAAACAGCTACATTCACTCTTACCAAGCTCTTCAAATACATGAAAAGGACTTAAAAATGAAGGAAATTTTCCACAATTCTGGGTTGGAAAAAAATATAGCAAGGAATTTACCACAGCTACAAGTATGCCTATTTGTTTTTATTTGTTCTCCTGGCTCAGACGAGAGCAATGCAATCAAATGACTCTGGTCTGGAAAAGCATGCTGGGTATTGACATGTAAATGAGCCTGCCAAGCACCTCTGTTTGCTTTGGTGCTAATTTACATGTCAATACCCTGACTCTTCTTTAATTTATGTACATATAGCACCAGAAAATAGACACAACTCTTATCACTCTCGAACATATGTTGTCAATTTCTTCCCTGAAACAGGTATGTTCAGATACAACTCACTAATACAGGCTAATGTATTTTCAAAGTTGATTCACATGCAAACTATATTTTTAAGCCATTTATCTTCTTTTAAAGAAAATCACTGTCTTAAAGACAAGAACTCCTTGTCTGCTGATGAAGGACTGTGTCTATAATTCTCGTAATAAAAAGGTTTCTGCCATGTTTCTGGCAACAATAACAAAAATCTTTTTTATCAGTCCAATTTAACATACCTGGACATTTACTCCTTTTAACTTATATTTTCTTTCTGAAAAAATGCAAATGTTGTATAGAGTCCAGCATACCTTGATTTGCGAACACTTCTCACTAATGTTTCTTTTTTCAGACAACATATTCTTTACTCTTTAAATTTCAGGATCCATACAGAGACTCATTATGATGACGCATTCAGGTCCATATATAGAGACCAGTCATCCCCTTCACAAAGAAGGCCCACACTTCAGAAAGAACTGCCCCAATTAGGCTTTGTGGATTGCTTCTGCAGCCCTAAGCTATTTAGGGTAATCACGCTGCTAAAAACATCTTCAGGCCAATTACCTTGACCAACCGAGGGTCTGTTTCCTTCCATGTTTTTAAAGTCTTTGTAAAGCACTCTCGCTGATCTTTGTCCCCCAGAAATTCCCTGGAGGTAGCTACAGGTTGCATACTCAAGAAAGTCATTTTTCAAATAGCTAATCAAATCAGGTAAGCTTAGAGAAAACCCTCTTCTTAGGAAATCTTTTTTTAAAAACCTTTTCTAGGTGAAAGTAATTAGGGTGAGTAGAAAGATCTATTAAAATGAATTATTCTGAGGGGTAAAAACAGATAAATCAAAGTCCCATTTCACATAGCTACTTGGGCAAAGATTTTGTCATTCCTTGATCTGGAGCTAGAAAGGACCTGGGATGTCACCTACTTTAATCCCCTCATTTTACAAATGAGAAATTTAGGACTCAGGTTAAGAGATTTGTTCTAGGTCACAGAGTTCAGACACAAACTGAGGTCTTGTGAGTCCAACATCAACACGCTTTCCACTTCGCCATGAAGCTCTCCCCTACTTTCAACAAGACAGAGTTCTCATTTTTGCGAAGGTTGGTTGGCTCTAGACAGGAGAAGAATGGCAGGGCTAGTAAGTTTATCCTGGCTCAAATTCAGGCTCTGATTTGATGTTATTCTGAAACTTGGTCAAGCCAGTTTCCTCTGTTTCCAAGCCTCAGTTTCTTCAGCTGCAAACTGACTTCATCCTTACCATCTCCCTGCCTTACTACCATAAGGACACTCAAGCCTGCCCCACATGCCCTTTGAGCCCATTGCTCTGGAACTTGTAATCAAATCAATAATATCACTTCTGGAGAAGGTGTGTCAATGGGCAGCCCTATAGTTCCATTCCTCATCCCTATGACTTCCTTAACAAAAACACCTTTATCTAGATACCACAAATATCTGTCATTAGAATTAGACTTTATCTTGTATGGGATGGAATATAGATACAAATATATGTGTATATTGTATGTGCATATATATGTTTATTTACACATGTGTATATGTGGGTATGTGTTTGTATATGTATATATATATGTACATATGTATATATGTGTGTAATGTCTCTCCCTTTATTAGAATTTAAGCTAACCAGAGCAGAAACTGTTATGTCTTTTATATTTTACCATAATGCCTAGCATATATAGGCAATGGTTAATAAATGTTTTTTTTTTTCCACTCATTTCTACGGTCCTTTTCAGCTTTAAAAATTCTAAGTTACTTGAAAAATTGGGTTGGCCTAAGGTTCATTGTTCAGGCAGTTAAGTGGCTCAATTGACAGAGTGCTGGGCCTGGAATCAGAAAGACTCATCTCCTTAAATTCAAATCTGGCCTCACATACTTGACACTTACAAGCTGTGTGACCCTGGGCAAGTCACTTAACCCCATTTGCCTCAGTTTCCTCATCTGTAAAATGAGCTGGAAAAGGAAATGACAAAGCACTTAAGTATCTTTGCCAAGAAAACACTAAATGGGGTCACAAAGAGTCATACACGAATGAACAAATGAGGTACATTGCATGCCTTCCTGGTTATCAATGGACCTCATACTTAGTTTCTTTTTCTGAGGAGAATTAAGAAAAAGAATGAGGACACACCCTCTGCTGATAGAGGACAGGTACAACATAACAGATGTGTATGTATATATATGTATGTATATGTAGACATACACACATAACTACATCTAAATACACGCACATAAATATGTATGTATGTGTGTCTATGTGTGTGTGTGTGTGTGTGTGTGTGTGTGTGTGTGTGTGTATGTGTGTTTTAGGGCTTTTTGATAGTACTCCTCTTTCTAAAAAAGAATTCATTCAGATTAAAAGTAAGGAAAGAATCCTTATCGTTCAAAAGGGATAGTATCCTAAGGAAAGTAAATTTGAGTTCCCAGCCTATTTAGTAAGTAATTGGCAACCAAGAAAAACGTTAATTTAGGCGACAAGGACAGGAATGAATTCCAACCCTCCTATCCTGAACTTCCCCTTGTTCAGGGTAGGGTAACTACATGTTCAGGAAAATTCTGGGTAATTATCCTCTCCTACCCTACTGCACTATGTGGCAATTTCTGGAGATAGTTGCTGGAAATGTCCCCAGAGCTGCCTCTAGTCAGAGGAAAGAAGCAGGAGATTTGTTATACCCTGAACTCTGAAGAACTACTCCAAGTGTCTTCATCAGGACCGTGGGCATTGTCTAAACTGGTAAACTTTAATAAATTAAGTTACTAGAATCTTAGCAGCACATCTTTTCTGTAATAAGCGTGAATTGTTTTCTCAGAGCTGATGAGAACTTGAATTCTGCCTGCTATAGGGCAAGTCCTCTCCCTGTCTCAGCCTCAGTCTCCTAATAGACATGATGATGGGCTAAGGAAATGGATTAATACATTCCTGGGTCATACATGGCTCTGAGACTGGGGAATTGCCCTAACTTTGTTTCTTGACCAGTTAGATAGCTGGGTTTGGCACTTAAAATCCTTCATATCTTGGCCTCGACAATCCTCACTCTTCCAAATTCTGGTATGGAAAAATTGGACTTCTTACTCTTTTTCATATATCAAACTCAGTCTTCTGCCTCCATGCCTTTACTCTCTGCTTTCCCCCTTGCTTGGAATATATCACCTCCTCACTATCAACTCTAATCCATAACCTTCTTCTATACTCACCACCTTTCCCAATCTCCACCTCCAACTTCTAGTGTTCCATACACACATACACACAAATCACTTTACATTCATTTTATACACAGCCATATTACGTACCCTGCATCTCTCCCAGCTAGACTATAAGCTCCTCATGAGATAGGAATATTTCATATTTATGTTTGCATCCCCAGCACCAAACAAAATTCTGGCACATAGGAGGTATTTGACAAATACAGTCTATGTTTAACATTCACCAGTATAATTTTCATGACTTCAAGAAAATGCATGCACCTTAATAAGTAACCTCATTTTCACTGTTGTGTGGCAATCAGCACATTCATGGCTATGTGCAGCAATCAGCACATTCATGGCTATGTGCAGTAGAGACACTCCTACTTAGGTATTAGAGGTGATTTGAGTCTTTTGAGCAAATGGGGAAGTTGCTAAGGGCAAAACTTGGCTACCTTCTTCTGCTCCTCCCAGCTCACCCCGCAGCTGAACTCTTCTGTGCCCAGTGAAGGAGGGAAGGAACACAGCTGCATGGCCTGGGGTGCTTAGCTTGTCCAGGAGGGCAGTGTCTCTGGGAAGCTCTTGGCAAGCATTGGCTTTTCTCCCAGGACTTCTGGAGCACTAGAAAGGGCCTAGAGATTAGGGCACATGGAACTGACCATGTTGGGGTGCTGGCTCTCTGGGCTGAGAGACTAAAGTTCCAGCAATCTCTCACTTGGTTTTCAAAGGGTGGCCAAGAGACAGAGGTTTATGGCAGTATAATATACAGTACTGTGCCATCACACTGCCATCTGACACAGTGGAAAGTAAAACGCAGGTTAAACTATGTTTTGGCTTTAAGAATTTTATTTGCTGTACAGTATTTATAGTACTTTAGATTTCATGTGTCATCAAGAGTGAATATTATGTGAAATCAATTTTTTAATTGAGATGCTATCATAAAAGGTCACAGAATTCTAAGGAATTACTAGTGAGAAAATGTTTTGCATGTTACCAATTTTACTTTGTGTATGACGTTTTATGGGTTATTTCATGGTTATTGTGTTAGGAAAAGTGGGTTTAGAATTAATATTTTGTTATAAAGAATTATATGCCAAAAAGTGTATTTTCAGCAATTTCTAGTGAAAGTTTTTTAGTGAGTTGGTAGGGAACTTAATCTCCTATTTTCCCATAGTTTCATTGCATCAACATTTGTGTTTTTGACTTTTCAATTGTCTGCTACGAATGTTAACCCCAAGGAAAACTGAGGATTGACTGTACTTGTTAAGTAATTAATTGATCAGAAAGAGAATTGGACTGTGAGCTCAGGAGGCTGTGCCACTGACTGGCTATGTGAGACCTCAGGCAAGTCAGTGGACGTTAGGTTCATCATAGATTTATGTGCTCTTTGATCCAGTCTAGGTCTAACACTCTATGGAATTAAGGATGAACAATCCTTTAGAGATACTTATTATTGGCTACTTTCTGAATGAAGAATATATGTGGGCTATCAATTCATGACAGCTTTAATAGCTATGATAAGTGGTAGATAAAATTAAGGGGGAAAACAGCTTTTACCTTTCATAATAACTTCCATTTAAACAGCATGTTTCACCATTACAAAGTGTTAGAGAGATGCAATCTCAACTGATCCTCATGGAAAGTTTTTGAGAAAGCTTGGAAAAATTATGATGCTTATTTAAGAATATGAATAGCTGGCATCTAGGCAGCCTTTTAAGTTTGGTACAGTGCTTACCATATACTATCTCATTTCATCTTCACAACACTGTGAGATGGTAGATGCTAGCCTTTTCAGCCCCATTTTACAGCTGAGGAAACTGAGGCTCAGAGAAGATAAGCAATTTGCCCAATGTCACACAGCTAATAAATGTCTAAGAGAAGATTAAAATGCAGGTCTCTAGAACTCTAAGTCCAAGGCTATATCCACTATGCCACACTTCCACTAAGAGGAAGAAGCTAAAGTCAGGTTAAATGATTTGTCCAAAGTCAAATGTCTACTCAGTGGCAGCACTAGGATTTAGCTCACAATTCAAAACTTTAGTGCTATAAGTGACTTTACCCAATAATCTAGTCTAACCTCCTAATTTTAAAAATGAGGAAACTAAACCCAGAGAAATAAAGTGAATTTCCTTAAATCCTCAGCTTCTGATGCCCAGTCCAAGAGATCTTTCCACAAGCCTTCCTCACTTAGAGGCACACAAATTGAGAGGAGCCTGAAAAGGATATATAATATCTCTACAGATAAATAGATCTTTCATCAGCAAAAATGGTAATGTGTTCACTCTCTGGGCAAAATAACTGGTATTCATGAATTTGCTCTCATTGGACATTTTGCAGATTTTTATTGAAATTATCCTTCCCAAACTGAGATTATGCCCACCAATTGGAGAACGGCTGAACAAGTCGTGGTATATGATTGTGATGGAGTATTGTTATACTGTGAGAAACGACAAAGGAGATAGTTTCCAAAAAAAACTGGGAAGACTTATATGAGCTGATGCAAAATGAAGTGAAAAGAATCAGGAGAGCAATCCACACCAGAGCTTCTTAACCTTTTTCCACTTCAGACCCCTTTCCAAGTTTTGGCAGTGCTCATTGGCATTGCGTGGCCCGAGGACATGTGCAGTGCAAAGTGCATATGCTTTGTGTTCAGAACCAAGGCTTCAGTGAAGTTGCATGATGCAAGATAGGCAGGCACTGCCAGAAACACCTCATCACGTGTTTAATTTTTAACTCATTTTTGGTTGTTGTGCATTCAGAAACCTTTTACTGTTGCCAAATTTTTCATGACCCTGGTTATGACCCGTGGTTTAAGAAGCACTGATCTACAGAATAACAGCAATATTGTAGTGACAATCAACTGTGAAAGACTTAGCTGCTCTGATCAATACAACGATCTGTGACAATTCCAAAGGACTCATGATGACAAATTCTATCCACCTCCAGAGGGAGAATTACTCTACTCCCCCAAGGCTCCACTCACTATTCCTATCTGAGTGCAGATTTAAGCATATTTCCTTTCACTTTTTTTCTTGCTGTTTTTTTTTTCACAACATGGCTAATGTAGAAATACACTTTGCAAGACTTCATATGTATAAGGGGTATTGTATTTCTTGCCTTCTCAATAGGTAGGGAAGGGGAGGGAGGGAAGGGAATTCAGAACTGAAAATAAAATTTGAGAAAAAAAATTTTAAAAAGAAACTAGCCTTTCCCAAGAAAAATAAAGTTCACATTTCTATTGCTCTTAATACAGTTGACCCATCTCTGTCACAACAACTCTAGAAGGAGAAATAGCACAAGTTATCTCTATTTCATAGTCAGTATAGTAGGAGCATCCTCTATTGCCTCCCCTGTATCAAGTCAGCTGAAATCGTCTTGATTCTCCCAAATCTTCTTACAGGCCAGCTACTTTACATCATGGACCATGCCCTGGACCTTGCAACTCCAGAACTAGCACCTTAGAACCTCAATGTCCCTATTGTTGTGTGCCTATATTATATCAGGCCAGCTACTTGTGCCATGTTTCACCTTACTGTCCCATCATCTTCTCATCAGCTGAATTGCCACCACAAGTACCCTCTATGCCCCACTGTCTTCTCTCTGTTTTCAATGTTTAGAACCATAATCAAATCAATCAACACTGCTACTGGACACAGTGTGCCAATCTACCCTCCCAGGGCTCCACTCATTATCCCAGTGAATTTCCAAACCAAAATACCCATTGCTGACTACTCCTCTGTGATATCTGATGTCTCCTTCATTGGAATATAAGCTCCTTGAGGGTCAGGAACTGACTGTTTTCACTCTTCTTTTTGTTTCCCCAGAGCTTAGGCCAGTAGATGATGAAGTGAATAAAATTCCAGAGTTGGATTCAGAAAGACCTGAGATCAAATCAAATCTTGCCCCAGATTCCTATTAATTATGTCAACCATTTAATCTCTGCCTGCTCTGTAAGACAGGGATAATAATAGTGCCAGCCTCCCAGGGTTGTTATAAGGATCGGATGAGACAACATTACAAACATACACACATTACATATATATTTGCTTTGAAAATTTCAAAGTGCCAAATAGATATCAACAATTATTATTGTTTAATAAACCTTTTTGTAGGCCTTCACTTTACAAAGGAGAAAAAGCTTCACATATGCCTTATATCACAGGGCTACTAAATGACAAAGCTGGGGACAAAACCCAGGTCGTTGGTCTTCAAATAAAGCTTTTTGCATTATACCAAGTTTGGGGGGTGGGGGTGTTTGTTATATTTATTGTTTATTTTTATATTATTATATTCTTTATATATATATCATATTATTTATTATTTTTAATCCCAAGCAAGGAAAATAAAATGTGTTCTAGTGTCATGAGTCGATTGTCCTAAAATTTTTGGGGTTTTCCCCACCCTTCTCAGAATTTAATGTCTCCCTATACAATTCCAGCTGTAAGGATAAGGTAATCCCACCATCACCTTGGGTTACCTCCCTTGAAGTCACCTTTATTCAAGTCAAGTCACTGTCCTTTTATTACTTTCCCTCATCCTTCCTTCTTCCATGTTCCCTTCCTGCTCTAAATTCCACAATCTCAAGATCCTCCTGTACAAGGCTACAGAAGCATAAACACATAAATTTCCACATGGCTATGCTCAACACTTTTCCCCAGAGTTAATTCTACCTTCAGAAAGTTTCACCTGAGCAGCACATGAACTGGCATCTGCAGACATGCCATTTACCTCTAGTGCCCTTCCTGTCACAGGAAATGTAGCAATGAGCAGACATGACTCAGAGTGCCAATTAAAGAAAGGGAAATTTGCATTGGGAGGTACAACTGCCTGTTCCAATTAAGAACAACAAATCTTGCCTCCTTCCCAAGGAGTGAGGAAGAGTGATGTGTATTTGGGGTCCCTGAAAGCCGGTGAGCCATGGTGCAAGGAAAGAATATGAAATGCATCCCCCCCACACACACCCTTTCCCTACGCATTTAGAGGGGCCGAAGAAATCAGTAGCATTCAAGTGGAATTGAACCAGGCTGTGGAAAATTCAGGACTTACTTTTACTGTTATTGCTGGGGTTTTGTTTTTGTTTTTGACTTCTCACAAGGCCTGCGGCTGAGACTGCAGCAGCTCATTGCAGCTGTGACCCCTCTGCTGTCAGCTTCAGATTAACTGATACTTCATCAATTTAGCCTGAACTGCATTTTTAGCCTCCTCTCAGAACAGCCAAGTGCATCAAGCATCATGCATTAGCCCACCAGAAGCTGAATTTTCTTCCAAATCAAAAGGACCTTTTCCACTAGGACTCCAGTGTCCAGGGCATCACACTGCCTGTGGGGAGAGGAGCCAGAGGGGGAATCTCAAGGAGAGGAGAAACCTCTTATTCTTCCTTGTTACATTTTTCATGAGGGCATCTGCCTCCACTGCCTTCTATTTCTTTCAGGCCTCCCGACAGGGCATGAAAAACGAGAATGATTGGGCCTCACTCACCATTAGGCGAGGAATGATTGATATGAGGATGTGAGGAGGAGGGGGGAGGGAAGGCTCAGGAACGGTGGGGAGAGTTAGAGGGAAGAGCCTTTGAAACAAAAGATCAGTCCAAGATGGATGGATGTTGGTGGGTGAGTCCCAAGCCTGGTGTCCACAGAATCATGGCTGGCCGTAGGTAGTTTGTAGCTGCACAGATGATCGTGGCTGATAAGGGTAGCCTCAGGCAGGAGAACTGTGCTTGCTTCCTCCACCAAAAAACAGCCTTGGATACTTGACGCTAAATTGCATTTCTGTCTGTGGGTGAGGTGGGTGAGTGTGTGTGTGTGTGTGTGTGTGTGTGTGTGTGTGTGTGTGTGAGAGAGAGAGTGTGTGTGTATGTGTATGTGTGTGTGTGTGTGAGTGTGAGTGTGTGTGTGTATGTGTGTGTGTGATCTGATTGTAAATTCTTCCCATTAGGATAACAAAGTTCCATTTACTAACACTATGTCACAAAAATCAAAGTACAAACAAATTAAGTTTGGGGGAGGGGGAAGAGGCATGACCATTAAAATAACAACAACAGCAAACAACAACCACAATTCCATTGCAAACACTTTCAAGTTAGAAGCTTACAAATCTCATCTTTCCCATATAGTTCAAATCAGGGACCAGCAGAACTTTCTCATTAATCCTTCAAATCATGCAGATGTCCTTCTGCACCCCCTTTGAAGTGACATGTGCTTCAATTTACTTCTAATCTTCTAAGTGAGGGCATAAGTGCAGCCCTGTGTGACATATGAAGTTACTATTTCTCCATGGCCCCTTGATCTGGGGAATATAAGCAAAAACACATATGGACTCATCTCCTGAAGCCCCAAGACAACGAACAGGAAGCCAGTACTTGATTGGAAAGACCCCCTCAAAAGAGGAATTAAATCACCTCCAGAATCGTCTTGCATGGAACACCTTAAAGTTCCAATCCCTCTGCTTCTTTACCAATTCCAGGCTCAAACAGAGAGAATGGGAGAAATAATGGCCACTCTGTGGAGCAACAGTGTCACCCAGTGGCCAAATTGCTTCCCTACACTTATTTGCTCCCTCTGGGGTCCCTGGGCTATCAGAGCTGTTCCTGTTCAGGATGTGGAAAGATGACAGTGAGAAAATGAGTTGGTATGAACTGCTTGCCCTGAATATCACATCTTTAAATAGTCTTTCACATAAAAGAATTTTCTGGTTCTGATTCAAAGCAACCTTGATGGAATAATCTGATAATGCCTCTAAAAGAGTGTGTATGGAACAGAAGAAAGGCTATAAGAAAGGCAATCTGAGCCATAATTTCTACCAATGAGAATAAAAACCAAGGGAATTATTGTCGTACACAAATTATTTTAAGTATATGGGATAATATATATCTTCAGTCAAGACAGAAAAATTAGTGGTGATTACCTAGGCTGAACTTCCTATACTTTCCTTTTCTCCCTTACCCAAATTTCCTCAAATACCACCCACCGAGCAACTCGCATGGACCCCTTGGCAATATCAGTATGGTGGAATGGAAGGAATGTTGGACTTGGATACAGAAAATCCAGGTTCGAGCCCTGGTTTTACTAACATTAGCTTTGAGACTTTGGACCCCTAGTTTCTTCATCGCTAAAATGAAGGAGCTTGCCTAGACAGATGATTTCTAAACACCCTTCCAGCTCAGATCCCCATGATAGGGAGGCAGGTCAAATCAATAAATCCTCTATATTCCCATGGTCATTCCTCACACTGTACCTTTTGTCCAAGACTCCTTCCTTGTCCCTGCCTGCCTATGAAGGGATAGATCATAGGATTTTTATTTGCAAGGGACCTTAGAGAAAATCAAACTCACCTCCCTCATTTTAGAGCTAAAAGGTCAGAAGTAAAAATGGCTTGCCCCTGGTCACAGAGATGGTAGATGGCAGAGCCAGGATTCAAATGCACCACAGGTGAATTTAGCTTCTCTCCCCTGCTAATCTGAAGGTGAGAAAGATAGCAACTTGTACTTTTGCTTCCTTTTAGCTCCCTCTGGGCCAAAATTGGCTGGCAGCAGTGGGAGATAGGGTGGAGAAGGGGAAGAAGAGCAAGTGTTGGACTAGGAATCAGAAGATTTGTTTGATTCTTGCCTCTGACACTAACTGTGAGACTTAGGGGCAAATCACTGCCTCTCTCTCAATTTCAATTTCCTCACTTGTAAAATGAGAGGACAATAATTTTTGCATAGCCTGTTTCACAGGATTATTGTGAAGAAAATGCTTTGTAAAGGCCTACAATGTGGGCTACTAGACTGGACACAATAAATATTTATTAATTGGTTATGCTTGGTTTTCCTATTCAAGCGCTCCTTCAATGCCTCATTGTTGTATGTCTTCTCAAAGACTGTAACGTTGGAGTACAAATTCTCAGGATGTGTTCAGCTAGAAAGTCTTCAAATAAGGACCTAGCAATGACCTTGCCTGTGGTTTGAGGACTAATCTACCTAGGTTCAGAAAGGCTCATCATCAAAGTGGCCATGGGGTGATGACATTTGTCAGACCACAATAACTCATGAAGTCCAAATATTAAGTCAGAGAAGAATTATCATCTCCATTGGTGGAGTGCCCACAATAACTTAAATCACAACCCTTCAAAGAACAACATGTTTTGCTATAGTGTTCCCCATAGACTTTAGCCAAATGCTGGGAAGATAGTTGGTGTTTGATAAATGCTTGCATTGAGTGGGTTCAACTAGTTCTTTGATATTTACTGATCCACTGAAAGCACAGTAATTCACTTCTGGGGATTGTTTAATTAGAGACTGTTCTGAACATTTCTGAGGTGGCATCTGTCCTGGAAAGTGGGGTGACAGATTCCAGTCCAAATCCATTGTAGTCACACATCTGGTATATAGTACCATTGTGCCAATAAAGGGAATTTTCATACCATTTCGAGAAAATCCTCTAAGTGGAGGAAAGCAAATCAGTCAATATCATGGGTTTCACATTCAAATTCCTCTGGTCATTTTCTGTAATTAAATTCTGAGTCTGAATTCAATCCTAGTTCAATTTGAAAAACACTTCCGATCCTTGTCCAGTCATAGGTTCTTCTTACACATACACACACACACACACACACACACACAAAACCACACACATGAGTTACTATAAAATGAGGTTAATTTTCATAAACTATTCCTGTATACTTCTTCTTTCCCAAAAAAGCAACATTTAGAATCTATTTACTTTTTCTTTAATAAGTGTTCTTAAGCTTGGTCTGTGAACTTGCTTTTTTTCAATATTTTGATCATCGTATTTCAATATAACTGGTTTCCTTCACAATCATGTATTTTTTTGCCTTTAAAACCATTATTCTTGAAAGGGGTCCATAGACTTCACCAGACTCACACACACAGACACACAGACATACAGACACACAGACACAGACACACACACACACAGAGAAAGAGAGAGAGAGAGAGAGAGTTAAGATAAAATTCTGCTTTAGATAAAACTTTAGCAATAGATAAAACTTGATATATAATTTTCCAGAACATCTGATTAGAACCAAAAAATTATAAGAGGTGGGGGAGGGTATTTCTACAGGTAGGCACCCTGACAAGAAAGTGGCTTGGGTGCATCCATGCATCCATGTTAGACTGGTTCATTTCAGAGGTTCTTCCCTTACACAAAGTCAAGGATTTGGAGCTGGCAGGGATGTTAGAGATAATGAACTTATTCTGACCCATTAATTTTATGTAGGGGTGTATGTGTGGCGAGGCTGTTTTGCTGTGTAAAAGGTTATGTGGGTTCACATGAATCTGTGTAGATCATAGCAAGGCAAAAATAGTTATCTCTTCAAGTCTCCTCATCCAACTGTTCTTCAAGCCCACCATTTTTAAGGGAGACTGATACCTGCCAGAATGGGAAGCAGGAGGTGGAGTCCAGAGAGTGGCTACTTTGCTCTCCTCAAAGACAGGAGGTATCAGGCTAGAATTATATGTTATCTGCTCCCTTAAATCTTATTCATCAAGGGAAAATTATTTTAGGTTCAAGTTGCACTCCTGATCACTACCCGTTAATGGGGAAAGAGTGCCCCCAAGATATATATCCAGGACTTGACTCCATTCCCACCAGATTCCAGTTCCAAAATGAATATTCATAGCAAATAACAAACCCATTTATCCAAACATATAGCAAACAGAAATCAGAGAAAGTAGACGTATGAGAATATATACTAGACAATACAGAGTGAATCAGCCCTCTCTTTGGGAGTGAGATAACTTATCTCAACCAAAAGAGAGGAAAAGGAGAGCCCCAGATCTCACCGAAGGGTAAATTCCCCAAAGTCTCTATTATAGCAAGCTGGAGATAGGGACATGATAGAGATGGCAACTTGTCTACATATCAGCTTCTTCCTAGAACCATTTTTTCCATTGAAGGATCTGAAGAGAGGTTGGAAGTAGTGTCTTCTCTATCCAAACTAAAAGCCAGTGGACCAGAATTTCTCTTCTCTCAAGATCTCACAAACTCTGCCCCTCGCACAGGTTCAGATCATTGAGGAATTCATTTTCACCAGTGAGGAGAGTCTCGTAAATAGCCTCTGAAGCATGGAATTACATTCTCACATGAAGAAACTGCATTCCAGAGAGGAGCAACTTCTCAAAGTTCACGAAGATAGAAAATAACTGAGCCAGGAATTGAATTCAAATCAACTGACTCATTTCAATGGTCTCTCCACTGTACCATGTTGTCTCATCTTAACCAAGAGGAGAAAAGTAAAAAAAAAACTGCAAAAAACAAACAGAAGCACTCAAAGGACACAGAACTTTGGGGACACAGTGCAGGAGCAAACAGACATACACAGTTTCATAGGTTCCCAAGGTACATTTGTTATTGTGCAATACTGTCACTGATGTTCATAATGACTACAACTTATTCTTCTTTGAATCCTGAGGAATTAAATGTAAATGATCTAACTCTGTCATTTCCATAGAGTAATAACTCTTCCTTAGAAATGGTCTAAGAGGCCTTGCTCTTGGTCCCAAATCTTTCACCTCTCAGTACTTTTTGAACTCCATTGATTCACAAGTCCCAATTCAAAGCACTGAACTTTCCAGACCTCCCTGACCCAGGGCCACCTTGGTTCCTGTGTTCAAAGATTCTAAGTTTCAAAATTCTTATTCCCTGCCCGCTGCCTTCTATTCCAGATGCCACATATGAGTGCCTAGTTCTAATATAGCACCTTCTTCATTCTTCCCTTCTGTCCCTCGGCTCCTCATATTGCAAACTGAAAGACTATGTTTTCTAAAGTTTGTACAAAGGGAAAGAGAATATACAAATTCAGAAAGAGCAAATGACCAGAGATAATATCAGAAACACACAATTGGAAGTGTATATAAAAATAAATCTATCTAGTCCTAGACAAGGTAGAACCCAATCTTTATAACTATCCTTTAAGTAAAACAGCATGTCCTGTGGCTATAATAGCAACTCATTTATTTCCTGCTTTAAGACATTCAGACTGATGTTCATAACCACCATCCTGCATCAGAGGCAGTGCAAATATCATTATCCCCATTTTATAGATGAAGAAATGTAGCCTCAGAAAGAAGTGACTTGACCAGGGTCATCTGGCTAGTAAGTGTCTGAGCTGGAGGTTTTGTCCAAGTCTTCTGGCTGCATCCCCACTGCTCTTTCCTCTATGCTACACTGTGGCCTAGAAGAGTCCCTTTTTCATATTGTGTGACTTCCTTATGGGTCCAGGAAGGAATAGCATCTTTCCTTGCCCAACTCTCCAACCCCAATTTGCCCAAAAAGTTCACTGGATTCAGCTCATTGGTTCCCTTCATTCCCTCGTTCACTCTCAGCCAATCGAGAAGGCTTCTTTTTGCATGGAATTGGTGGTGTTCCCATAATATTAAGTAATTGCTTATCTAATTAACTTATACTCTGTTTGTATAATGGTGGG